>NC_083587.1:68063994-68788994 GCF_027579695.1 Neoarius graeffei
ACAAACGAATCCTTTTTGTGAACTGATTATCTTAAATGATTCAATCAATCCGGTTCACAATAATGATTCCAACAACACAAACCAGACACTCCAAAAGATTCAATTCAATTCGGGTATGAACCGGTTTGAGTGATCCATTAAAATAATCGGTTCACAAAAGCAATTAATTCCAACAAGATAAACAAGATGCTCATAATGATTCATTTTAGGTGTGAACTGGTTTGAGTGATTCATTAAAAAGAAATGGTTCACAAGAAGGATTCGTTCATGGGGCAGATGTGGCAGGAAGGACAGTGTATTGATCTGGGAAAATAAATGCAAAACACACACACACACACACACACACACACACACACACACACACATTTATTTTTGGATCATTGTATTAAGAGTGTGTGTGTGTGTGTGTGTGTGTGTGTGTGTGTCTTGCATTTATCTTCTCAGATCAATACACTCCTTCCTGCCACATCTGCCCTGAGTGTCAACTGATTCTTTTTAATGAATCACTCAAACCGGTTCACACCTGATTTGAATCTTTTGGAGTGTCCAGTTTGTCTTGTTGGAATCATTATTGTGAACTGAATTGATGAAATAATTTAAGAGAATCAGTTCACAGAAAGGCTTTGTTTGTGAGTTGAACATCGCTGCCTTATTTATTTTTGGATCATTGTATTAAGTAAGGCAGCGATGTTCAACTCACAAACAAAGCCTTTCTGTGAACTGATTCTCTTAAATTATTTCATCAATTCAGTTCACAATAATGATTCCAACAAGACAAACCGGACACTCCAAAAGATTCAAATCAGGTGTGAACCGGTTTGAGTGATTCATTAAAAAGAATCAGTTGACACTCAGGGCAGATGTGGCAGTTAGGACAGTGTATTGATCTGAGAAGATAAATGCAAGACACACACACACACACACACACACACACACACACACACACACACACACACAATGTAGTCAGCTTATTCAGACTGATCTTATTTTTTCAGTTTCACCACGATATCTTCCCATCACATACTGAACACATCTCCATTTTGGGTAAACGAGGACCTCATGGAGATTTAATTTTTGGACATCCAGCTAATGATGCTAGGCTTGAGTGATATACTGATTCAACCATCTCCACACAATATTACACTGCCACGATGTCCTCTGATTACATTATATTCTCAAATGTGCTAACCTTTACACAGTTTGCGTAGGACCTCTGTAAATTAACATCGGAGGGTTACACAGTTTATCATTGTTTTCTAAAATGGTAAAGCAGGGAAAAGAAACCAGTATCTCACAATCCTAAAGGATGCAATGAGAAGGCACAGTAAACAAACGGCTATTAAAGGCTACAGAAAGACGGGGCAGAAAGCGTGTTCTGTTACATTTTACATGATCTTCTGAACTTCCAGAAAAGGGAATAAATACACACACGCTGCTCTGACACAATTAGTGTCTATAAATAAGTGATGAGAATGGCATTCAGGGAGAACGAACAAGGTAATCTGTGCTGTGGGCAGCTGATTAAATATGAACAGCGAGGAACAATAAATAAATGTAATGTGACACCTCAAGTGTTTTAGCCTGGTGCTGACGAGCAATTCCACATCTCTCACACACACACACACACACACACACACACACACACACACACACACACACACACCATCTCACGTCACTCAAAAAGAACATTATTTCCCTGACTGACAAACGCAGCATCAGGGTCAGAAGATAAAACAAAAGGACGAGGACATGGAGAGACTTCACGCAGCGTTCTCCGTTCACTAACTCTGATTGGTCCGTGATGACATCATAGGAGATGACGTGGATACTGAAGTTTCATTCAGTGAGCCTCATGTCATCAACTGTGCGTCTTTTGGACAGTTACAGAACAGGCACTGATATCTGTACTTGTACTTTATTTTTAGATATTTTTATTTACTTTTTGTTGCAGGTTGTTCCTGAATTTTCTCTCACTGACCTGCAGCTTTCGCAGTCCGAATCCTTTGTGAGCAAACTGCGCAATAACCACTGAGACCGCCTGCTGCTTGGAGAGGAACACCGAGACGGAGGCAGGAGGAAGGAGGCGGAGTTGCTCACTTCCTCCTTTACAAGCCCCTCCCCTTCTACACCAACAGACAAGCAGCTCCTCCCCTTTGTCTCCTTGCTCTTCATGTCCACGTCCCCCGGATCGCTCTCCTCCTGAGCTCGGGTTCTGCGTTTCTTGGCGGATTTGGCCCAAATCCGGCGTCTCCGAGGAAGCGGGCTTGACGACGGGGACCAGGAGTCGTTATCTGACGACGGCGGGAGGACATTCAGCATCGGGATGGGAATGGGTTTAGCCATTGAGCGTGTGTGAATAAATCCTTGTGTAATTCAGAGAGAGTCAGCTTCACTGCGTGACTCGGGCTTTTAACACGAAGTCTTCATCCGCAGTTCAAACTCTTTCAAAACACACTCGATTGTGAGGTGTCATCATGGCACCGCTTGCAAAATCGGTGGTTTCCTCAGGCAAACTGCAACTGGGTGTAAACTTCACACAACATTAACATGCAACTCCTTTCAATTATTAATTCACAAATCAAACACATATAATTCACAAATCAGACATGTTTCTGCTGCAAATCTTCAGTCTGTGTCTGTAAAACGTCCTCCATCGTCTCTCGCACGCTGCCACGTCGTCACCATGATGATGATGATGACAGCTTTATGACCAGTGAAGTCCTGAGGAGAGGAGAAACGCTATTCGTTTTCCAAAATCATCTTTTTCTTTTCTTAAATCATCATAAGATTATAAACACAGTTGTGGAGTGACTTTCCTGCCATGCTCGCTGTGACCCAGATCCTTGATCAGCCATAAAGCTTAAAGAATTTAAAACATTTCTTTTATCGTAAGAATTATGTGGGTATTTTGATATGTCGTGTGTGTGTGTACATACTGCATTTTTAAAAGATTAATTAATCCTGTTCTTCTGTTGCCGTGTTAGATCATAAAAGCTGATCAAATTTTTTTTAAATGGATTCAAGAAACCTTAATTATTCAATTATTAATCATTACTAATTACTTATTACTCACAAATGAGACTAAAGCTCAAGGTCTTGATCGTGATTTTATCACTGCTTGAGTTCATGAGTTTGTTTAAACACTGAGCGTGGGAAAGATGTGCAAACATGAGGTGAAAGGTTATTCTTATACATCTCGCCTCATAGCCGAGGTATAAATATTAACTCTGGTTGTGAGAAAGATGAGCCACGGTGCAGTCTGTGGGTAAAGTTCTAAGATTAAAAACCACAGAGCCTGATAATGTTCTGAGACCTCAGTGTCTCCTCTCAGGTACAAGTTGCTCTGATAATAAAAAAAACCCCCAAAAAACCTGATAAACAAATAAATAAACTGTTCAGAGACACAGAGATGAATGAGTATAAGTGTGTATTTAAGTTTTGAAGTGTTTCAGCTGAACTCTATTCTGTTTCATGTGTTAAGTGAAAAGAGTACAAGGAGACAGTTTATAAATATTTAATTATTTTTATCATTAATTTAAATCAAAAATAATAAATTAGGAACACGAGGCATTTCTGTGTCTTTAACTTGTTTAAAATAGTTAATGATATGAACCTTAGAGAAATAGCCACGCAGTGAATCAGTAATGATGCGTCATGATGGCTCAGCTCTGACTGTAGAGTTCGATGAATTTCTGGTGAAAATGTAAATTCTGTTTCTGCTGTGAACAAAACCACACAGTGAAGAAGCTGAAACGCTGTTTTGGAAACATGGCTTTATGAGATGCAGATGAGGTTTGGATCTCGTTTACATCAATCATAATTAACAGGTCTGCGGGTCTGAGTCCAGACGATCCCTGACTGGCAGCCACGAGGGGCATAATCCCCCCCATCTCTCTCTCTCTTGCTCTTTATCTGTCTCTCTCACTCCCTCCATCTCTCTCTCTCTTTTACCCCATCTCTCTCTTTCCCCATCTCTCTCTCTTTCTTGCTCTCTCTCCATCCATCTCTCTTTCGCTCCCTCTATCTCTCTCTCTAGGTTTTTTTTTTATTAAGAGATGGATAAAATTTTCATCTCTAACCAACAGGTTGAAAGTTTTGTAAATGACCTGCGACACCACATTTATTGTCCCAGAATTCATCACAATAATATAATCCATCCATCCATCCATTGTCCGTAAGTGCTTATCCTGTTCTACAGGGTCGCAGGCGAGCTGGAGCCTATCCCAGCTGACTACGGGTGAAAGGCGGGGTTCACCCTGGACAAGTCGCCAGGTCATCACAGGGCTGACACATAGAGACACACAACCATTCACACTCACATTCACACCTACGCTCAATTTAGAGTCACCAGTTAACCTAACCTGCATGTCTTTGGACTGTGGGGGAAACCGGAGCACCCGGAGGAAACCCACGCGGACACGGGGAGAACATGCAAACTCCGCACAGAAAGGCCCTCGCCGGCCACGGGGCTCGAACCCAGGACCTTCTTGCTGTGAGGTGACAGCGCTAACCACTACACCACCGTGCTACCTGAAATTAAAATCACATCATCATATCACTCAGAACTACTGTGTAGCTTAATAACAAACACACAACATGACTTCAAAATTCCTCACAAAGAACGTCCAGTCCAAACAAACAAACCTGTTCTCTCTACTCACTCATCTAACCAGATCTCAAGTACACACACACACACACACACACACACACTGATTTAAACACCACGGCACTGCAGCTGAGTTCTGGACTCTGATTGGTCAGAAGGTGTTTATTAATTCTCTCTAACAGCCGCTCTGACAGTACTGCAGGTTTATATTAATGCTCTGGTTCAAATCCGTTATCGTTTCCATAGCAGCGGCTCATTCACAGGGACTCGAACGCTTTTGTGTGTGTGTGTGTGTGTGTGTGTTTGCACAGCCTGGATCGCTGTGTTTACACACACACTGATTACACATTACAGAGTCATAAAGCTGCTCGAGCCACCCGTCAGCTGTTATAACACCTTTATACACATGACGTAGAAACTGCACAAGCCGACAGGAAATGGAATAATGACGTCACAAAATGAAAGGAAATGAAAGAAAAACCACTCCATGAAACTTCATACACCTTCATTCATTCACTCACTCCACTCTCATGGAAATCTCGCGATATCTCGCACTGCAACGCGAGATTCCTGTTAAACACGCTGTAAAGGATTTATTTTATGACACATATCCTACCTCCCGTTTGATGAATGAGCCCGGTCCGGTTCGGCTTCATACACTCTGCGCTGTGTGATGGGATTAAAGTCCACTTTATCACAGGAACACATGAGTATCCTCTCAGCCAGTCCACTCCCTTTAACCCCCTCCAGCTGAGCTAACACAGCTAGCACTGCTTAGCAGCAAATACAATCATTTATATAAAACTATTCCGATAGTAAAAGCATTTCTCGCTCTTTCTCTCTCCTGAAAAACAACCTTAAATAAACTAATAAAAGTCCTCTCATACGAAGTGCACGAAAATATATTACAGCAAAAAATAAATAGACAAAAAATATATATTATTACTATTATTAATATTAGCAGCAGCAGCAGCGTCGCTAATTAGCATAATTAGCACAACTAGCATAAATAACCCCAGCCAGCTGGTTAGCTAAGTTAGCTAGTTTAGGCTAGTTACTGAGAGAAAAATAAACTGAAAGCCGGTAAATGCTCGTAGCCTTAGCGTAAACTATTTACATCAAACAGAAACATATCTTTACTATTTGTTTACAAAAGTAAAATTTAAAATACATATACATTTTTCAAAACTTTATTGTTTTCTAGCTAAATATCACACAAAGCGATATAGCATCGAAATGCAGTCTCTGCTAAAGTCGAACAAAAGTTTCACATTGACGGAGGGAAAACAGAGAATAATACCAAAATATTTACAGCAAATATGGAGTGTTAGTGACGACTCAGCTTAAAACTTCAACTGTTTAAAGTTTATAGCATAAATAACTTTCGAGGTGAAAGTTGAGAAGTGAAGTATATGCTTTGGAACTTGGAATCAGATTTATACAACACCCCTCCCTGCCACAACTTTATGGTACAGTCCAGACCGTGAACGCGCAGAGCAAAAGTAACGGGTGTTCCTGACAGACTGGCCAGGCGCGTGCACGAGACGAGGGCAAGAGGAAACAGTTAACATATGTGTTTTTTAATAAACTTCCTCTAATATACAGGATTTTACATTTTATTTAGGATCTAATGACATATTTAGAGTCTAATGAGATTCCTTAGAGCCTAAGGAAGTTATGTATGCACAATCTAATGCCACACATGTCTATTAAAAAGTCTTTTTGAAAAAAAATCATGAAGGGAAAATAAAGAGATAACAGACACCAAGAAATGATGATAATAAAATGGGATTTTAATGACCATGTCAAGAAGTGATAATTAAGTTATTTACGTATTGATAGAGCGTTCGACGTGCCTTAAATCAAAATTGATCAATTTAAATGCACTGCATGGATGATAATTGCTTCAAGAAGGTCTACATTGCATTAAATCCAAGCAAATAAGAGACAACAGAAGGTTATTAAATCATTCTCAGCAGTGTGGAGATGACAATCAACTCCTCATTACTTAATTTCAGTGTTCATTAAGTTATAAATAATAGTTTTACATTTATTTTTTTCTTTCATACAGTCATCCTGCACTACATCTCAACACAGCTGTATTTTATTTATTATGTCTTTTATTATTTGTACCATTTGTAACATTTATAATGCTATAAATAATTTTACATGTGCTTTACTCTCTTAATTATTATTTTCTAGAGCATGTAAACCAAGACTCTCATTGTACAAGGAACTGTGTGCATATAAATAATAAAGTTTTTGAATTTTAAATGCTAATTTTTGGAGTTTTATCTCATTTAAACAAGAAGTGGCAGATTGTTGATTGTTGGCCAAATACAATCCTGATGTTCTTTATTTTTAAATAAGTGATTATAATAATATAACTTTATTATTTTGCCTCAAGGGCGGCACGGTGGTGTAGTGGTTAGCGCTGTCGCTTCACAGCAAGAAGGTCCGGGTTCGAGCCCCGTGGCCGGCGAGGGCCTTTCTGTGCGAAGTTTGCATGTTCTCCCCGTATCCGCATGGGTTTCCTCCGGGTGCTCCGGTTTCCCCCACAGTCCAAAGACATGCAGGTTAGGTTAACTGGTGACTCTAAATTGACCGTAGGTGTGAATGTGAGTGTGAATGGTTGTCTGTGTGTCAGCCCTGTGATGACCTGGCGACTTGTCCAGGGTGAACCCCGCCTTTCGCCCGTAGTCAGCTGGGATAGGCTCCAGCTTGCCTGTGACCCTGTTGAACAGGATAAAGCGGCTAGAGATAATGAGATAAGAATGAGTATTTTGCCTCATTTGAAAGTTTTTGTTGTGTGTGATATTAACATTGCACCTTGTGTCTCAAAACATGTGAATTTACGCCAGTGACAGAGCAATGAAATGAACGTGTTACACACACTTTATTATAGTTCCAGGAATTTTTTTCGTAAGGTTGTGTGGTGAAACAAAATATTCACAATGCAGAATTTGTTAAAAATGTAAATATGCAGAATTTTTAGTTGCATGGAGTCCATTTGTATAAAGTACAAATCCATTACAGCTTCAAATCAGATCAGATCATACTGAAGCCAGCTAATTAGTTTGCAAAACTGTTTCATAGGTTACTGGGGATCTATAAAGATAATTAGCCACCTAAAAAAGACAGCTGCTTCATGCAAGCTTGCTTGCTTGTTAATTAGATTAATTTGAACATTTTAATGTTCCGAAATGGAATTACACATTAGATCTTGGAGAGAGAGAGAGAAAAAATCACAAACCAGTAAAGTCATTTGAGTTTGAGCACACATCTGATCCACAATCTCTAACGTCCTTCCTGAGGCTGATCAAAGCTGGGTCACATTGTTTTATTGGAAAAGCAGGAAAGTAAAATTTCCAAACATCATTATACACGCTCACATTTACACTGTACCTTTAATTGTTGTTGAGGTTTTATCATCAAATACAAACATTTTGCACCTTTAATAGCAGAGTGGAGCCCCATGCGTAAAAGAATGTAGAAAAGCATCAACCTGATTTCTGATGGCTTACGATGAACGATGTATGTGTCCTACCACAGGGAAGCCAATCATAAGTGCAAGGCAACGTATTTCATAAACACTTAACCACCTGACAATGAAATTCATCTCTTTATTTCCATAAGATAGATGGGTTTTTATCCAGCACTTATTTTTAATTTGCTTTTTACAAATAATGTGGGATTATTTATTTAGTAACACATTTTACAGAAAATATTCACGACAGTTTCATATAAAATGAGTTAAAACAGCTTTATAAGTCCACTTGCTTGTTGGACAGTTGACAGTTTGTGTCGTGTAAGGGCGATAGACGGATGTAATAGCAGGAAGAGTTTTATTAAAAACACGCAGCAAACAGATCCAAAATGGAGACAAAACCAGGCAGTGGTGGAGTGAGACACAGACAGGATATCAGAGGGATACAATACTCACAGTCCAAAAACACAAACAGGGTCAAAACCAGAAAAGTGGCACAAAATACAAGGCTTTCACAAAGTCTGTGTGTTACTCAGAGTCTTTATATAAATGTCTGCACTGTGATTGAGCTCTAATCAGGAACAGGTGCATGGGGATTACTCCTAATGGTGCTGTGAGTGTGTGGACGTGACAGATGAAACCAGATGACTGTTTGGCGTATGGAGTGTGATATTGGATGGTATCTCTACAGTAGTGGTGTAAAGTGAAAGCGCTGGTTCACTGCTGTCCCCCAGGCACCCAGCAGAGTCACAAGATAATAAATGTGCTGGTGTTGTTTCTGGCACATGGCATGCGGCATCAAAGAAAGGAATAAATCTGTATCATAACTGCAATGTGAATCTCCTTATCGGTTTCATTGTAACAAGACAAAGCAGTGATTTATTGAAGTGAAAAACATGACACGACACAATTCACTGGTTCATTCATGGTGCTGTAATATTATTATTCTATTTGGGGGATTTTGTGCCATTAGGGAATATATTGCTCATAAACTCATCAGGAGCTCCATCGATATGATTTTCTCACTGAGACAGCTGCAGGAGAAACGCAGGGAGCAGGGGCAACAACTCTTCATAGCTTTCATAGACCTCATGAAGGCCTTCGACCTGGTCAGTAGGGACGGCCTTTTCAAGATCATCTCTAAGGTTGGCTGCCCACCCAGGCTCCTCAGCATCATCAGGTCGTTCCATGAAGACATGAAGGGCACCGTGATGTTTGACAGCTCAATATCAGACGCCTTCAACATACAAAGTGGTGTGAAACAGGGCTGTGTCCTTGCACCCACCCTGTTCGGGATTTTCTTCGCCGTCCTGCTGAAGCACACCTTCAGACCTACTAGAGAAGGTATTTATCTCCAGACCAGGTCGGATGGTAAGCTCTTCAACCTCTCCAGACTAAGAGCAAATTCGAAAGTTCAGCTAAGACGTTTGCGTGACTTCCTTTTTGCAGGTGATATAGCACTTACAGCTCACTCAGCTGAAAACCTTCAGCAGCTCATGATCTGATTCACCAAGGCTTCCCGTGACTTTGGGCTCACCATCTGCCTAAAGAAAACACAGGTATTGGGACAGGATGTCAACTCTCCACCCACTATCAGAATCTCTGATTATGAACTGGATGTTGTCCACGACTTCGTGTACCTGGGCTCAACAATCTCAGACTCCCTCTCTCTTGACACAGAGCTCAACAGGTGCATTGGCAAGGCAACTACTACCATGTCCAAACTGACAAAGAGAATATGGGACAATAGTATGCTGATGGAGCACACAAAAATCCAGGGCTACAGAGCTTGTGTTGTGAACACCCTCCTGTATGGCAGCAAGTTTTGAACCCTGCATGCCCAACAGGAATGAAAGCTCAGCACTTGCCACATGTGCTGTCTCTGACGCATCCTGCACATCACTTGGCAGGACAAAGTCCCCAACAACACTGCTCTGGAGAAAGCCAGAATTCCCAGCATCTACACACTGCTGAAACAGAGACGCATGCGATAGCTTGGTCAAGTAGTGCGGATGGCCGTTGGCTGGATTCCCAAGGATCTCCTCTATGGAGAATTGGTCAAAGGGAAACGTCCCACAGGCAGACCAAAACTGCATGACAAAGACATTTGCAAGAGGGACTTGAAGACTCTGAGCTGAACACCTGGGAAAAAGCAGCCTCAGATGGACCAGCCTGGAGACAGACTGTGCAGAAAGGCCTCTCCAAGTTTGAAGAGACAATTATCAAGCTGTCCAAGGCAAAGAGAAGGAGGAGGAAGGTCAAATCCCAATCAGACAGACCAGTGTCAGACGACACCTGTCCTCAGCGTGGGAGGGATCGTCACTCCCTCATTGGCCTGTCCAGCTGTACTCGACGCTGCATTAGAACAACCCAGAGTGCAACTCCATAGTCTCCCGAGACTGACGGTTGCCAAGAAGAAATATTTTGCTTAAAAACTCATCAGGAGCACCACTCTTAGGCAGCAAATAAATAAATAAATAAATAAATAATAATGTTTATTTGACCTGGAATTGTGGATATACTGCACATTTAAAATGATTTACAGCACATACATACCTTAAAGTAAAGCTTTTGCAGCTTTCTCAGTAAAGGAGGGTAGCACATAGACCACAATTAAAGGTACAGTGATTTTAGAAGCTTTTTTCTGAGATTTCAGGGTATAAACTAATCACAGTGTGGAGTACCGTATATCAATTCTGAATATTAATCAGCCCACATTATAATTTTACTCCAGTTAATAAGAGAAGTGCTTGGACCCCTAGTAAACATTTTAATAATGAAAACAAGACAGTCTCAACTCACGGAACAGTCCGATGAAGGAGAGAAATCGGACTACTGAAGTTCTCATGCTTCTCTCTTCTCTGGTTTTAATGCAGTGTGTCATTTCCTCAGGCGAGAGCTACAGGATCCATGTGCTAATGCAGACAGGGCTAAATATAGGCCTAAATACAACGTGAGGTGTGTGTGCGTGTGTGTGTCTATTTGTATGCACACTGCATGCGTAAAGCACATTTTTATTAACCTTGTGCTCCACCGAGTCGTCCTTGTTCTGCTGCATGCTTTCACACTCACACCAACCATCAACCACTGGAAACTAAAACAAAGATGAAGTGATAACCTTCTGGAAAGTTTTCCTCATAATATTTACCTGTTCTGCCCATCAGAGTGTCATGATCATTATGTAAGGTGACTGAGATAAGGAGGAGACAGTCTGTGAGCTCACACACAAACATCAGGAATCAATGTTCTTCATCATATCAACTCCACATTACTGCGGATTCATTCACAGAGAAAACTATTATGATATTACACACACACACACACACACACACACACACACACACACACACACACACACACATGCGCGAGCTTCAGTGGTTTATTTTAGAACAACTTTAATATCCATAACGTCTCATATTTGGAAATAAAATGAGCAAAATCCTGACTGATTTTCTACACAGAGATAATCACAGAGTGTTCATTCATTAAATAACTAAAATAAATATCAAAACTAAATCAAAACTGAAGACTCAATAAAATGCTTCAAATCACCTGTTGGGGTCTAATTTTTCTTATTAACGTACGTGTACACAGACTTTATTATTTCTTTGAGATAAGTGTTGTATAAATGATGTTAGGAGCTTTCACACTTTGAAAAGGCTGTGTGTTTGTTTACAGAGGAAGTTTTTCATTAACTTCGTGAATAATTCACGTTAATCACTGAAGTTAGACACTATAACACACTAGTCCCTACTTTCATTTCTAAGACTTATCTATAAAAAAATTTGCACAAGCTGTATGACCCTGCCTTTAAAGATAGACGGGCTTTCGATTTCATAAACTCGGTGAAATTTAGTTCCGTCTGAAATGTGGTGATTGTGATATCTGTTTATTTCTGTAATATCTCACAAAATATCAGGCCATTCTGTGGCTGGGAAGTTATTTAATTTGAGGGGATTAAAGCAAATAATGTGCATGAAATCGCTCGCTTGGCGCAGTCAAGCAGACAGAGGAAGTCCGTGTGCGCATGCGCAGGTTTACCTTCTTCTTCTTCTTTTGGGTTTTACGGCCGCTGGCATCCACAGTGCTGCATTACTGCCATCTACAGGTTTACCTTTGAGCGTGCACTGACAGTTCCATCATTCTGTCGCTAAACGAACAGCTGATCACACCGAGGTGCTCGCTGAGCGCCCATATTTATTAGTTTGGTCCTGCGTTTCCTTTCCTTTGTATATAACATAACATCTTTTCTTCTCGCTTTCTTTCCGTTACTGTAGTCGCTCTTTCATGTTTCATTCGCACACTCACGTCCTCCATTTTTCTCTCCTGTTTCAAATTTGCATCCCACAATGCCTTGCGTGAACGGGGAAAGCCCACCATGTGATGCATGACGTAGTATCTTGTATTGGGTCATGGTGAATCAGGAAAAAATAGCGGACAATTTAGGGCCACGTGGAGATAAATTCATTAATTGTTCTATTTAAAAAAACGAATAAAATTGGAAGTCTGTGATTTGAATTCAGTAGCTTTTGGTCCCTAAACAAAAATAATTGGGTGTCGGGAAAATTCTTTTTATGACCTACAGTTGAAAAACCGGGGCGGCACGGTGGTGTAGTGGTTAGCGCTGTCGCCTCACAGCAAGAAGGTCCGGGTTTGAGCCCCATGGCCGGCGAGGGCCTTTCTGTGTGGAGTTTGCATGTTCTCCCCATGTCCGCGTGGGTTTCCTCCGGGTGCTCCAGTTTCCCCCACAGTCCAAAGACATGCAGGTTAGGTTAACTGGTGACTCTAAATTGAGCGTAGGTGTGAATGTGAGTGTGAATGGTTGTCTGTGTCTATGTGTCAGCCCTGTGATGACCTGGCGACTTGTCCAGGGTGAACCCCGCCTTTCGCCCGTAGTCGGCTGGGATAGGCTCCAGCTCGCCCGAGACCCTGTAGAACAGGATAAAACGGCTACAGATAATGAGATGAGTTGAAAAACCTGAAAGGCAGGACAGCTTTAAGAGTTCAGTGTGTTGGTGATATCTGCATCAGTCTCTCTTTTGTTCCAGTGAACTGATGCTGCTGTAATCTGATGATGTTCCTGGAGAAATGTAACCCAATGTTTTGAATTTTCAGTTCCCTTTGCCTGAATCTTTCACAAACAGTATTGTAAATCCAGCTATATTCAGTTTACGCATGAACGGTGTCATCATCAGCATCGAGATTCTAGTGGTAGATTTTCAGTGAGTCAGATCATAAAAGAATCGACTCTTTTGACTCCCAAATGACTCACTCTTTTTTTTCTAAACTGACAAATTGTGCAGCATGACTGTACTTCTTATAGCTAAAATCTTCATGTTTTATCATCATTAATCTTATAAAACGTTCTTTATTCTGATGTAAGAACTGATTCCCTGTTTTAGATGACGAGTGGCCCGATGCCAACTATTTGATTTATAATATCCAGTAGATTCAGACACAGATCGTACTGTATGGTAATGTTGTTGTTGTTGTTGTTGTTCAGACACTCGTCCAGCAGAAGGAGACAGAATCGAAAGAATCGAAAGAGGAACTGATTTGTAAATATTTTCCATAAATGTAAACCTGTTCTTCTTCCAAAATGAAAGCAAGCAAACAATGAAAATGTAATGTGACTGATCCACAGTTGATCGAGGCCATGATGTAGAAAATGTGATTTAAAGTGTGGAATATTTCAACAAAGTCCTGAGCAGATTAATCAGCGTGAGATTAAAACATTTCTGTGTTCATGTGATAGTTCAGTTCTTCACATTAATTCATTTACATTAGGAAGCATTTCTCTTTCTCTGTCAGTGAGAATGACACACACACACACACACACACACACACACTGTAAATTCTAATAGCAATCCTGACTTATAGAAATGAGTTAACTTTACTAAGTTATCAACAACATGCAATTCTTACTAATCTTTAATAAGTTCTATGCACATTTACAGTAAAACAACCCAATTTACTGAGTGTTAGAGCGAAGCCAACTTAAAGGGATAGTTCGGGATTTTTGACATGAATCTATATGGTATCCCCGTCAGCAGTGTCGTGCATCCACACTGACTTACCCCCGACAGTGTTCTGTGAGCCTAGATATTGTACAGTGTTGGTCAGTGCACAAGTAGTTCCGGCAGGTTTCCTGGGGTCTGCAAAGTAACACGTTTTTCTTCTCAAAACAGCTCGTGTTCGAATGAGTGATTTATTAGCATAACAAAACCCTTGTAGTCCAAAAAGTCACACCTTGTAATTGCTTGGGGCTACTTTCTCTCAATAGCGATCAGTGCGCGCTGTCACTGTTAGCAGTTGTGTGCGAGCTAGCCAACAACTTTCATTAGTTGTTCGACAGTGTTTAGCAGCAGCAAATTGCTTTCCTCCTCAGTATACAAGTGCGCTTCCATAGCAGGGAAAAAGAAACTACCACTGCTGCCTATGTAGTGCCCTATTTATACAAATAGGAGTCATTCAGGATTCAGCCATGTTTTTGCTCCGTGTCATGGCTGAATCCTGAATGACTCCTATTTGTATAAATAGGGCACTACATAGGCAGCAGTGGCAGTTTCTTTTTCCCTGCCATGGAAGCGCACTTGTATACTGAGGAGGAAAGCAATTTGCTGCTGCTAAACACTGTCGAACAACTAATGAAAGTTGTTGGCTAGCTCGCACACAACTGTTAACAGTGACAGCGCGCACTGATCGCTATTGAGAGAAAGTAGCCCCAAGCAATTACAAGGTGTGACTTTTTGGACTACAAGGGTTTTGTTATGCTAATAAATCACTCATTCGAACACGAGCTGTTTTGAGAAGAAAAACGTGTTACTTTGCAGACCCCAGGAAACCTGCCGGAACTACTTGTGCACTGACCAACACTGTACAATATCTAGGCTCACAGAACACTGTCAGGGGTAAGTCAGTGTGGATGCACGACACTGCTGACGGGGATACCATATAGATTCATGCCAAAAATCCCAAACTATCCCTTTAAAACAAGCAACATCAAAGGAAGCAGTGGCGTTTTATCACCAGTAGGGGGCGGGAATGTGTTTGGCTCGTCCGCAACGGAGAAAGAAGAAGAAGAGCGTTCGCTTCCGGTGGTGGGAGGAGTCGAGAAGAGACCGCTCTATGTAAGGTAAGTTACTGTGAAATAATATTTATACTATAACTTGTGTTTCAGGGATGTGATTTTTCCACGAATTCGCGGAATTCCGCTTTTTTCGCCTCAAAATTTTAAAAAAAATTTTTTCCGATTTTTTGCTCAAAAATCCGCATTCATATCCTATTCATTCTGACTTTCAGTAATTCCGTCATTGAGATGAAATGAGGTACGTGATTGGCCCATCGCTCTGTAACAACCAATGAACGCGCTTGTTAGATAGCTGTGTAAGCTCGCTTCAAACAAAGAGTTGAAAGATGGCAGCCTCCATGATCGAGCGTAAAGATGCAAATCGAGTTAAAGAAATCGACAGAATAGTGAAAAACAAGTTCCGCTGGGAATGGTTGGAGAAAGAGGTTGCTACACACGTTGGACACAGGCCCGGCACCAGGAACAGTTTACTAAGGGGGCAATTAGAAATCGCAAGGGGGCAAATATTTTTCATATAGTGTGTAGTAGTGATGGCGGTCTGACAACGTGTTTCAAACAATTAACTGCGCCAACCACAAAACCATGGCCCCGAAGGTTGCTTTAGTCCGGGAAAATCATGTGATATATTACCAGGGCAGCTGCGCTTTATCAGCCCCCGTGCCCACCTGTTAACCCTCCCCTCCAATTTTCTCACAGACACGCGTTACAACCGGAAAGATGCCAAACATAAAACAACACACACAAACCTACAGGCAAGTCCTTTACATTTAAAATACATACAAATCGCTCCGCGGCATGAAAACAAAACGCCAATGCAAGTCTAAGGTCCTTGGCTCGGTGGCCAAAATCATAATTTAAAAAACTCAACAGGCCCCGCGGCTGCACCAGTAATAGCCTTCCTGACTCGCACCGAGTCAACGCTAACCACTTAATCCGCGATCCCAGTTTAGGCGTGTAGGGACTAAACACTCTGAAGTGATGAATTTTCACCCCCGCTGCATGGGGGGTGACGTCAACGACACATATTCTTACGCTATTTGCGCACAAAGTGGACCATATATGAACACATACACCAACATAAACAGAGATAAACTTAGCCTACAAAGAAAGAAAATGGATTCACAATATTGTGATTGAATTCGTTTAATTCGGAAGGGGAAAGACTACTCCCGTAAACTGACTGCATATTGCAGACAGTGCACTTGTAAGTGTGCATGTAAAACCCCCGCTCGCACGACCCTTGTCCTTATCACAGGTGTGTGTGTGCGTGGCTGTGTCAGCATTTCACACACACACCCACAATAACTCGTCCCCAGTAGTTAGGATTGATACATATGTCTAAAACAGGGTTAATATTAAATTCAGGCTTTTTGAAATAATCCTACCTTAATACAGTTGAATTCTACGATTGCAACGTAAGAATCATAACAACCAATCAGATTTGTTCTACCGTGCAAGTTTTAGTAGTGATTTATGTGAAATGTATTTTTGTGCAATGCGCAACCACTTAATATTTCGTATTTGAAAATGCAAATTATTAATACGTCTATAATACATTATATTTTCATAAGAAAACAATTAAGTGATCTGAGCCTCCGTTGAGGGGGCGGGGCTGTAGCCACGAGGGGGCGACGCCCCCTTTCGCCCCCCCATGGCGCCGGGCCTGGTTGGACATAATACTGTGAGACATTTGTTCAGGTCGGGGCGGATCGTCTCTCGCTCAGGGGGAGAGAGAGAGAGATGGCGTGCTTGCTGGAGCCCCTCTACGCATCAGCGTGTTATCTGAGTGTGTGGCGTTTGGTCACGAACAAACTCAGCTTTTTATGTGTGTGTTTTGTCCGACGTGGCAGAGACGAGTGTGTTGGACAGGACACGGTTGTCTGGGTCGAGCTAGTGGGCTGTGTGTGTGTGTGTGTGTGTGTTTAGGGAGGCGAGAGGTTGGCTGACGGTCACCCGGAATGAGTTCACGTACCGGCGCGCTGGGCGGAGAGGAGAGGAGAGGAGAGGAGAGGAAAGAGAGGAGGAGATGCCGTTCGTCATTTAGTCCGCGGAAATATTTCCACTTTGGGTGTAAAATGACTGGAACATTTGCTGAGGGAACAGAGCCGACACCAGAGTTAGCTCCTGAGTTAGCACGGCTTGCTAGTAGCAGTGAAGTTCTGTTACTTTACACTCAGGCTTGTTGCTACTTAGCCGTGTAGCTAGCAAGAGCTTTAACGCACCGCTTAAACACAGGTCTGTCGAGGCCATTTATTTATAATTTAATCCTATTTTGGAGCATGTATAGCTTCTTCTGGCTACACAGGAAGTCAAAATATGTGTTGCAGCTGCCTGCTCTGGCGAACAGGCCAAGTGAAAGTGAGCGCTGCGCAGCTGGAAACGCCCCCTGTCCTGTTGCTCCACCGCTGATGAAGAGGAAATCTGTTGCGCTGAAGACCAAACCGCTCCATAAGGCATGTAGAGTGCACTAGGGAGACTACAGGGGCCCCCTGTGTAGGGCACTTGTATAGGAAGGAGGAAGTGATTTGGGATTGAGCCTTCAGTGTGTATATATGGAGGCTACTATATAAAGTTAGTTTCGTTTTAGAGAAGCGTCAACATCATCTTGACCAGTGTTATCAGCCAGGTTGTTAAATTTATTTATTTATTATTTTTTAAATTATTTTTTAAAAAAGTATGATAATTATGAATGAATGAATGAAATGAACTTAATTAAATTTACAACCAGTGTAGATACATTACATTATTTACACATTACCGTGATATCTAAGGCATAATTAACAAAATTTACAGCAATAAAAAAAAAAAATTAAGGGTGGCACAGTGGTGTAGCAGTCAGCACTGTCGCCTCACAGCAAGAGGGTCCGGGTTCAAGCCCCGTGGCCGGCGAGGGCCTTTCTGTATGGAGTTTGCATGTTCTCCCCGTGTCCGCGTGGGTTTCCTCCGGGTGCTCCGGTTTCCCCCACAATCCAAAGACATGCAGGTTAGGTTAACTGGTGACTCTAAATTGAGCGTAGGTGTGAATGTGAGTGTGAATGGTTGTCTGTGTCTATGTGTCAGCCCTGTGATGACCTGGCGACTTGTCTGGACAGTTCTACCTTGCATTTCAAAATTTGACTACTTTGGTTCATTGACTACTTTGTCCCCCCACCAGGGCGCTGCCCTGGACCAGCTGGGGGCCTGCGGCCCCCAGACCCCCGGCTAACATTTTCAGATAATTTCACCAGCCCCAGATCACATCCCTGATGTTTGTAAATGATAATGTTTGCTAGCGTTTGGCAAGATTTGCTAAACTCATTACTAGAAGTGTAGTTTTTACTCCGGTAATGGTTTAGTGATGTTAAACATGGAGTTTGGGAGAAGGTTTAGCATTAGCATTCCCTTCCCCGCCACCACACCAAATATCTAAATATTTAAAACCTAAATCTCTCAAAAGTGAAGTGCAAGTCAGAAATATCAAATGTTCGTTTTCTCTGAATTCACAACAAACACATTTTGGTCACAAATTGTAAATGTACACAGAAATCCTGGATTGTAAATAACGGCAGCTCCACAGAATCTCACTTTCAGCCCTCAGTGAACCAGACAGGCGGCTCAGCTGCTCCTGACCAATCCGCTGGAAAACCTCGATCTGTGGGAGATAAAGTGGAAAACAGGAGAGAACTGGATAGAACTGGTCGATGGGGATGCCTCCACCTGGTGGACTACACGCATTATTAAGTTGTGATTTGGGGATGGGCATTTGACCTCACAGTGACCTTGACCTTAGACCTTTTGATCTCAAAATCTAATCAGTTTATCTTTGTCCCCAAATGCACAAATGGTGAAAGTTTGGTGAAATTCCTTTCATCTACCTTGGAGATATTGTGTTCACAAGGTTTTTGGACAGACATTTGACCTCACAGTGACCTTGACCTTAGACCTTTTGATCTCAAAATCTAATCAGTTCGTGTTTGTCCCAAAGTGCACAAATGGTGAAAGTTTGGTGAAATTCCTTTCATTAGCCTTTGAGATCATGTTCACAAGGTTTCGGGACGGACGGACAACCCGAAAACATAAAGCCTCCTGCACCTTACGGTGACAGAGGCATAAAAATTCTTCATTCCGAAGTATGTGTGGAGTAGTTTTTAAGCACGGAAGTTAAAGTTCTCTGTCTTTATGCCAATTGGACTATGCAAAAAGCAAATTTTAGGAATCTCTGATGAAAATTAAAATGCAGCGGCGAGGAGGGGCGTTCACCAACTCGCTGTCTACAAAGTGATGTTATCAGTAGGAAAGGTAGGAATTTTGGATAATCAGATTAGCCTTAGGCTTGATCATCTGTCTGCATATTATTAAGAGATATAGCGTCACTGCTTCAATGATCATATGCTGCTGTTAAAAGATACAGGGATTAGTTCTCCGTAGCTGCTATGGAAATCTGTCAATCTGACATGTTATTGTAGATTCAAAAAGTTATTCTCTTAAGAGGTTTAAGGGGTTTTGGGAAATGAAAATAAACTCCATGGGCTATAGCTTTATTTTGAAATGTTTCTCAACAGTTCTTTGTCATTCACAAAAGGCAAACACCGACAACAATGTTAAAAGAATGGGATATTTTAAGGCAACTACATTGCCCTATATTGTACAGTACCATATAAGAACATTCATGAGCGAAGTTATGTCATTTAATAGCCTGGCTTTGCACACATCATCATTGGTGGCAGCTAGTTAAACAAACAAACCAGCATGGTATCTGAACAATGTCAAGAAGTAGCCTAGGCTCCAAGTTATGAAACCTTTCAAACCTTGCAAATGCAAGCCAAGTACAGACCCCAAAAATAATGTCAGCCTATGATGGTGTTTGTTTGTTTGCCGGGTTTGGTCTAACAAATATGCAGGGTAGCCTCATTTTATCGCTATGCACCCATTATGCTCTAATATATGCTCACAAACAAAAATTCAATCCATTTTTTTTTTTTGCTTTAATCCCTGATTTCAGATATCCAAGTGCAGTTCATGGAGTGCACCATTAATTTAATATTTTTAGGGTTACTGTTCAATTTGTAGCTGTATTTGCAATCACTAATGTACGTTTGCATGATTACTACTATTTAGGCTTAGTTAAACTAAATTAAAATGGTTTCACTTGTAATTATTTGCTGTGTTGGCACACCACTACTAAATTCATAGAGGACATGCAAGCGTTTCTTGTATTTTCCTGTAATGTTAGTTAATCATGCACATATCAGGGAATATGTCACTAAACCTAAATGCTATACATAGTTTGCACATGACGTCACAGAGTCGGGGATTCCATAGTGGCGGCCATCTTGTGGGTCAAGCTTACCGTACGGGTCACTGAGCACACATTGTAACGCGCCAGTACAAAGTCTTCAAAAGAACCCAAGCAAGCGGAGCTTTTATGGAATTCCCACTGTACGGGAGCACGAAGGCGAGCAAACAAAGAAACTCAGCATACAAAGGAGAAATCTATGGCTTGCGAGAATCAACCGCAAGGATTATCAACCTTCCAAACACAGCAAAGTCTGCTCCAATCATTTTATAAGTGGTAAGTTGTTTAAATAAACAATCAGTTGTGTTTAAGTTTGTTTTTGGAAACCAAAACATCGTGTAAACAATCTCTGGAGAATGCCTAACTGGAACCGCTGAGTGTACGTTTACATTGTAATGTACACTTAATATCGCTCATTTGTCACGTTTCTATTTGACACTTGTCACTTCACTCATGCAAGGGTCATTTTTGAAAAACATTTTAGGTCTATTCTGTATGATTTGATTTGTGTTTAATCAACTTATTATGGTTGCATTACATTCAACAGTCTATTTAATGCTAGAATATATAAAGTTGTATATATCAGACAGCCTTTAAAGGAAAAGGCAACTTTTGTACAAAACCAGGTGTGTAATAGGAGAAAAACATATACGTAATCAATTCCGTTAATTATTTCCATTATATATCGAACATGAAAAAATATTTTTAACTTTGAAATCATGAATTGACACAGGGGAGTCGAACTTGGAGGAGTCAGCCATTTTGAGATTGTGGGCAACTATAAACCAATCAGAATCTTTCGTTAATGCGCCTCCCTCTGATCTGTGACGTCACTGGGCCCATGAAAACAGTGTTTACAAGCAGATCACTGTGATTAGGAGTCCCGGCGGGTGGCTTGTATTCGATTCGTTTATATCCCGACCTTGTCAGCTGTCAGATTTATGTTCATGGACCCGGTAAGCTGGTAAATAATATTTATTTATTTTTTTCTTTACCAAATTCTAACAGAAAACGAGAGCGCCCGAAAGGGAAAACCGAGCCGAGCCGCTTCACGCATGCGCAGTAGGCTTGGTAGGACAAATCCAAATAGGAGTCATTCAGGATTCAGCCATGTTTTTGCTCCGTGTTTTTACTCAACCAAAGTTGTACAGTATTATGAGCTTTAAGTTGCATAAATAAAACCATTTGGTGAAACTTTGAAGAAGCGATTGCACTGTTTTTTTACCTTATTACCATGAAGCACTGAAGAGTTCTTTTCAGTGGTGGGCTGCATGACGTCACGCAGTAGATCAATATGGCGGAACGCATCTTCGCTGAGCTCAGCGCAAGCCCATATTATTAAAAGTTAAAAGATACTGTTATGCGGTCTGTTCTTTCTCTATAAATTCCATGATCGATTACTTTATATATTTATCTATCTATTTGTGGTGATTTTGTACAAAAGTTGCCTTTTCCTTTAAAAAGTGCTGTAGCATAGCTGCCAACTGCTCTGGGTACAGTGGTGAACCCTTTAGAATTTTCTATATTTCTGCATAAATATGACCTAAAACATCATCAGATTTTCACACAAGTCCAAAAAGTAGATAAAGAGAACCCAGTTAAACAAATGAGACAAAAATATTATACTCGGTCATTTATTTATTGAGGAAAATGATCCAATATTACATATCTGTGAGTGGCAAAAGTATGTGAACCTCTAGGATTAGCAGTTAATTTGAAGGTGAAATTAGAGTCAGGTGTTTTCAATCAATGGGATGACAATCAGGTGTGAGTGGGCACCCTGTTTTATTTAAAGAACAGGGATCTATCAAAGTCTGATCTTCACAACACATGTTTGTGGAAGTGTATCATGGCACAAACAAAGGAGATTTCTGAGGACCTCAGAAAAAGCATTGTTGATTCTCATCAGGCTGGAAAAGGTTACAAAACCATCTCTAAAGAGTTTGGACTCCACCAATCCACAGTCAGACAGATTGTGTACAAATGGAGGAAATTCAAGACCATTGTTACCCTCCCCAGGAGTGGTCAACCAACAAAGATCACTCCAAGAGCAAGGTGTGTAATAGTCGGCGAGGTCACAAAGGACCCCAGGGTAACTTCTAAGCAACTGAAGGCTTCTCTCACATTGGCTAATGTTAATGTTCAAGAGTCCACCATCAGGAGAACACTGAACAACAATGGTGTGCATGGCAGGGTTGCAAGGAGAAAGCCACTGCTCTCCAAAAAGAACACTGCTGCTCATCTGCAGTTTGCTAAAGATCACGTGGACAAGCCAGGCTATTGGAAAAAATGTTTTGTGTATGGATGAGACCAAAATAGAACTTTTTGGTTTAAATGAGAAGCGTTATGTTTGGAGAAAGAAAAACACTGCATTCCAGCATAAGAACCTTATCCCATCTGTGAAACATGGTGGTGGTAGTATCATGGTTTGGGCCTGTTTTGCTGCATCTGGGCCAGGACGGCTTGCCATCATTGATGGAACAATGAATTCTGAATTATACCAGCAAATTCTAAAGGAAAATGTCAGGACATCTGTCCATGAACTGAATCTCAAGAGAAGGTGGGTCATGCAGCAAGACAACGACCCTAAGCACACAAGTTGTTCTACCAAAGAATGGTTAAAGAAGAATAAAGTTAATGTTTTGGAATGGTCAAGTCAAAGTCCTGACCTTAATCCAATGGAAATGTTGTGGAAGGACCTGAAGCGAGCAGTTCATGTGAGGAAACCCACCAACATCCCAGAGTTGAAGCTGTTCTGTATGGAGGAACGGGCTAAAATTCCTCCAAGCCGGTGTGCAGGACTGATCAACAGTTACCGCAAACGTTTAGTTGCAGTTATTGCTGCACAAGGGGGTCACACCAGATACTGAACGCAAAGGTTCACATACTTTTGCCACTCACAGATATGTAATATTGGATCATTTTCCTCAATAAATAAATGACCAAGTATAATATTTTTGTCTCATTTGTTTAACTGGGTTCTCTTTATCTACTTTTAGGACTTGTGTGAGAATCTGATGAAGTTTTAGGCCATATTTATGCAGAAATTATAGAAAATTCTCAAGGGTTCACAAACTTTCAAGCACCACTGTACATGCAAGGAAGAAACAGTGGATGTGGGTACAGAAAGCACAAAAGACACTGCAGCCTCCATATATAATCTTGACATTTGCCAGAAAACTGCAACAGAGTGTCAAAGACTGCTCAGCGAAAATGTAGAACTGAAATCCATGGTTGACGATTCAAAAATAACACTGGACTCTTTCCGTGACAATAACGTCAAAGTGAACTATTACACAGGACTTCCAAGTTTTCAGACTTTGCTTGTTTTGTTTGAATTTATTTCTCCTTTCATTCCAGAGAGCTCCAGATCAACACTAAGTAAATTTCAAAAAATGTTACTGGTTCTAATGAAATTAAGACACAACTTTCCTGTGCAAGACTTGGGTTACAGGTTTGGTGTTTCACAAGCAACTGTTTCTAGGACTTTTGTCACTGTGATTCATGTAATGTATGAAAGATTGAAATCCTTTATTTACTGGCCAGAGAGAGAACATTTGCGGTTATCTATGCCAATGGAGTTTAGAAAACATTTTGGTGTAAAAGTCTGTGTCATTATAGATTGTTTTGAGATATTTATCGAACGACCATCAAATTTGTCAGCAAGAGCAAAAACCTGGTCTTCATATAAACACCAACACCGTGAAATATCTCATTGGGGTAACACCACAGGGTTCAGTGTCATTTTTGTCAAAGGGCTGGGGTGGGCGTGCAAGTGACAAGCATATTACTGAAAATAGTGGAATTTTAGAGAAATTATTGCCTGGGGATTTAATTTTGGTAGACAGGGGGTTTGACATTGCAGACAGTGTCGGGCTAAAATGTGCACAGGTTAAAATTCCTGCCTTCACAAAGGGTAGATCCCAACTGTCTGCACTTGATGTTGAAAACACAAGGAATATTGCTCATGTTCGCGTACATGTCAAGCGAGCAATGGGGTTAGTGAGAAATAAGTACACCATATTGTCTGGTACAGTACCTATTGATTATTTGTTGACATCAGGAAATGAAATCCCAACTATTGACAAGATTGTTATGGTCTGTTGTTGTCTAGGAAATTTATGTGGTTCTGTTGTGCCTTTCAATTAAAAGGAAAAAACACAGCAAGTAACAGACTGAAGATGTTCATTTATTTTACAGGTACAAAATGTTAGAATGATATATTAATGTGTACAATATTGGGTCATTTCTGATGCACATATATGCAGTACAAAGTGTCATAGTTTGAATAAAGATATTACATTTCATACATACAATCTTGCAGGGTTGATTTTATGGAATTTTTCACAACTTTACTTTTCTAGAACTGGGGAAGTTTTCTACAGTCAGGACAATACCAGCCAGTTTCATACTTGGCATGCGCTTATAATTCATGCATTTCAGATGGAATGAACCATACACAGTTTTCATTTCTGCAAGATACTATTCGATCAGCTGTTGGCTGGTACGGCTGTTTACAGTAACAGATTATTTGAGACACATTTGGCTGTTGAACAAAATCAATTTGTTTTGAGGCAGACGATGAACCAAATACATGAGCATCAATATCTCTCAAAATGTTACATGTGTTCTGATCTTGGGGAATGTTTACAAGGCTGGGGTCTGGAATAAAATTTGCCAACAAGCACAGGCAATAATAATAATAATACATCTGTTTTGTATAGCGCTTTTCATGGTACTCAAAGGCGCTTTACAGGAGGTTCAAACATACACACACACAGACAACAGATAACAATAATAGACAAAGAAAGAAAAAAATATATAATAAAAAATAAAAAGTCCACCAAGTAGGGGTCAGGATGTAATTCCCGTGGTGCAGCAGCCACAGTCCCACCAAAAGGCGCACGAAAACATGTCCCACACCTCCACTACCACCGCCAGCAACATCGCTCGAACACCATGCCATGAATCCACAAAACGAGCAGAGAAGCTCCGCCACGCAGAGCGCTGGTGTGTCCCAAACCGCCTGCACAGCCGCTGCGACACCACCGAGCAACATCGCTCGGAACATCACGCCAAGCATTAAAGTGCAGAGCGCTGGACAACCACGATGTAAAATGAGCAACGAGCTCACTGCAGTCCACAGCTGGGAGCGCAGGCATCGCTCACGGCGAACCAAGGCCTGGAGGGGACCGACGCCCAAAACTGGGTCCAGAGCTACACCACAACCGGCGGACAAAACACTCAAACATCAAACCACACAAACACACAGAAAAAAAATAGAAAAAGAAATAAAACAAAAAAGCTCCGGTGAGAAGCGGCAGCCAGAACGCGCACGATGTACTCTCAACTGGAAACGGAAATGGATAATACCTCCACAAAGAATTTCTTGGATTTTTCCATGATGTTGTTCCACAAATCTTCATCTGGTTCAAGTCTTTCAACATGCATGTCTTTCCCTGTCCAAACAACAAAATAACCAAATTCTTTGTTGCTAACAAATATTTGAGTTTGAACTTGGTCAGCTGGGATAGGCTCCAGCTTGCCTGCGACCCTGTAGAAGGATAAAGCGGCTAGAGATAATGAGATGAGATGAATAATATTGGTGAAACTTTTTGAGCATCAGTGAACTATTACTTTGTTCCAAACAGGACTTTTCTTCAGGAATATCTGTAAATGATGACTCCTTGTAACAATAAGGACATTTGACCTCTACTATACCATTTCCACAGCAGTTACATGATATAACAGCATCTGGGGTTGCACCCATATATGGATTCAGCATTAGCCCACTTTTCTCGCATTTGAAATTCTCATGAGAATTATTCATAACTTCACAGAAAGCATCAAGTGCAATTTTTTCATGTTCACAACCCCATTTTGTTGCTTTTGTGGCAAAGATACAGAATTTGGATAACAGATAGCCTTGATCAGACTCTTGGAAGGATTTTCAACATTAGTTGAACACACCGCTTTCATACGAGATGCTGTGATTCTCCCAGCCCTAAACCACATTTTACTACAGGACTGATCCTTCGTTTCTAATTCTACATTAATACATTGACTTTCAGACACATTTATTATTTCAAATTTGTTCATACAATGTTCAATTAATTCCTCTTTTGATGCTCCAGCATACTCTTCATTATAAAGTTCTGTCAGAATATCTGGGAATGTTTCTCCAAGTGATGATGGGACAAAATGTTCTGCATAACTTGGCATGACTGACAGAAGCACAGCATTGTCTTTTTTTGCAAAGAGTTTTTCTAAAAACACTGCAGATTCTTCACTAGCGGGTTGTGGAATTTCTGGAAGTTTCTGTGATCCTTGGTCAGTTGAAGGCGTTTGAGGTGTTCCACATGATAGTGTGTTGTCCAGCTTCCTCTTCAATGATTGGCGAGACTGGAAGTCAATGTTTTGAATTTCACTATACTCCACCTTCGACAGACTACTTGGAAGAAGCCAGTAAGCAGGCACCTGTGTCACGGTTTGGGAATTTTGGACCTGCACTGCAGCATCAACTGCAAAAATGATTGCCCCAACATGACTGCACACCTCACCCAAACCGGCCATGCATGTGCAGTGTCCTGCAAGGATGACCCCATCCTCTTGCACAATTGCCCATGGTAATAAGGGTGGGTCACTCAATCGCTGGGAATGTTTTACCTGCAAAATGTGAAAAATTCAATGTGTAAGCTGTCATTCACATTTTCACACCAAAAAATTAGGGGCTTATATTTAGATTATAATTATGTAGAATATTTGATATATACATATCCATGTATTATGATATACCGGCTAGTGGCCTAGTGGTAGCGTGTCCGCCTCTCAATCGGGAGATTGTGAGTTCTATTCACGGTTGGGTCATACCAAAGACCATTGTAAAAATGGTATCTACTACCATCTGGCAAGGGACGCTGCAATACAGATGCAAGTGGGGAGTCAAACTCTTGTGGTTACCAGAGGACTAGCCCCCCACTGTAATCCTAGCTATGTAATAGGCGAGAGGATGAGGGCTATGAAATGGAGATTGGCGCCACCCCTGATGCGCCACTTGGCGTGGGGAAGGACAGGACATGTATTATGATTTAAATTTATAAAAACATTTGGTACAAGGCTGCAAACATATGATTATTACTGGCCTATAAATTGTCATATTTATCATAACAAACACAAAATGTAACAAGCCTACATACCAGTTAATTATATTACAGAGTTTATACTGACATGGTACTGTAATACCACTAATGGATGTAAAATTTGTCTTAAATCAACTCGATATTATACACACACATATATTTATATGCAGTGTTGAGAGCTCTAAAATTCCAATGTTTACATACCTTGGCTGTAATTAGGACACGACTGTCACTTGTTTTTATATGGTGGACTTCGCGGACCCAGCCACAGACAAAATAATTGTACGACTCCAGCAACTTGTATGCTTTGAGGTCGTCAAGTGTGTAGGCACTTTTACTATTCACGAAATAGTTCACAATATCAGGGTATGATATGGATGGCAGCCCTGCATAGTCACTTGAAAATGCATCTTTGTCCACTTCGTAGGGGTCAATTCCCCCAATCAAGGCCAGTTTGGCTGCATACCGTTGTCGTGAGATGTCGTCTAATGTATCTATATACTTCCATTTGCTTGATTTTGCCAACATTGATCTTTATTTTAGAAAACTGACTATATAACTTCATAGATTCATCCGAGATAACGTAGCTGGTAATGGCGATGGTCCGTTTTGTTTGACCCACAAGCTGGCGGCTGGAGGGCGTTCCCCGGAATGCTGTGACGTCAGTGAAGACTATCTATAGACTGGAGGTGAGATGCCTGTAGTGCATATGTCCCATACTGCTGAACATTTCAGCTTAAAGATGCTGTATGTTAGCCTGACAAGCCAGACTATCGCATCAAATGTATAGTCTGGGCACGACACATAGACTGGGCGGAATCAGCGGTTGTCTTTCAAAATGCCTTGCATGCAATAGGATAGCGCTATGATCAATCAGAACAACGGACAAGGCGACGTATTCAGAGAGACATGGTTGTTAAAAGATAACCACTGTGACAACATTAATGACATCAATATGGCAATACATTCAACATCACAAAGCAATTAGGTCTGATCAAACTATCCATCTACACTAGCGTCCATCCCCGTGGTCCTAATATATAAGCTCCTTAACAAAGTTTAACACCGGTAGCAGAGGAGGATGAAAGAGGAGCATTCCGAGTTTCAGTCTGCTGTGTTTATAATACCACAATGGGGCCGTGTGTAACACAACTGGCTGGACGTTCAGTTCACATTACTTGTAAATATTGAATATAGACTAGCTATTACGTAGTTTACTTGATGCCTCTTACTATTTACTTCATCCACCCGATTCATCGTGCTAAGCCCACCCAATGACTCTCTAAAAAATAGAGCGTTGTGATTGGTCCGTCCAAAACTAGGGGAATGTGATCTGAGTCCCTATGGCTCGTTACTAGACGTACCCGCTGAGCAAAACATTTGCTACCGCTAGGGTGCGACTAGATTTCTAGGCTAGCTGTATGTAACAATTTTGTTTAAAATTGTCACAGATTTTAATGAAACTTGACATGCCGATTTAGTCATATAAGAAACCCACAGAACTTAATTTTCACGTTTCTTGCATCAATATTAAGGGAGATTCAGACTAAGAAAGTTTGAATCAATTGGGGCAGGCACCATACCTTTGACTTATTGTATCTCCTTTAATGTAAGTCACACAGAAATGGTTCTTATGTCATTTGAAAGCTCTTTTCAGACTCTATAATTTACATATATAGCATACTATACCCAAAATGAAAGGTAGCCGAGTTATCAGAGATTATAATATTAAAAATTGAATAGCAAAAAAATTAACTTCTGTGGGTTTCTCATACCCCTTTTCCACCAAATCAGTTCCAGGGCTGGTTCGGGGCCAGTGCTGGTGCTGGTTCACAACTCGTTCAACTTGCGAGCCAGCTGAGAACCAGTTTGCTTTTCCAAAGCTCGCGGTGCTAAGGGGAGCCACGTCAGTTACGTCGCTGTATACGTCAGTTACGTCGCTGTATACGTCACTTACGTCGCTACGTTTGCATAAACCTTGGCGTGAATATCGAAGCAAAAACACGGAAGAAGCAGCAGCAGCAACAACAACAACAATAATAATAATAATAAATGACTCCGCGTTTGTACAGCTGCTGCTTCTCGTCGCTTAAAAATGGTGATCTTTCGCGGTCTTGTTATTGTTGTTGGTCTTAACAACTCCACCCCCCCGCTGATGTAAGCGGTTCTTTCCTCTGGCCCAGAAGAGAGTTGGTGCTACCCTGGAACCGGTTTTTCTGGCCCCAGAGCCAGTTCTTTGTCAGTGGAAACAGAAAACCCGGTTCCAAACTAAGCACTGGCCCCGAACCAGCCCTAGAACTGCTTTGGTGGAAAAGGGGCTACATATGACTAAATCGGCATGCCGAGTTTCGTTAAAATCTGTGACGATGAGGTCCGAAAGTGTCCTGATTTGACACGGAGTCACCCCATAACCAGCAGTAGCGCAGGTGTTGACTATACTACATTATTATTTGAAATTATTTGAGACTATTCATACTTTAAATCTCCACTTAAAATCATATTTTGCAGATGCAGTGGACCTGTAAGCATTGCATTTTTTCTTCAGACAAAAGAGGACAGTTGTTAAAACACTATCGCCTGAAACATGGAGGTTTTACACGACAACAGCCAATGCCATGTCTTTATATGGATTGCTTGTGCACTTTCAAATCTTTTAATGCACTGAAAGTGCATTTGTCTGTTTGGCACTCTCAGTCAGAAACTGGACAAGCGAGTAAACCCACAGTTTCGTTCGGAATCGCTATTTCAAAAATAGCGATCCCTTTGCATGTCAACGCTATGCTCCGTTCACTAGCATTGTAAGCTTGTTGGGAGCATCGGCTTATAAATATTTTATTTTGGAATGCTGGGGGTGTACGGAGGTTTGATATTCGAAGTTCGTACTCGTTATCATGTTTCAATACACCCCAAGTCAATTTCACACCAGAGTTCTCCTTTAAAGTAGTCAGTGTACAGCTTGTATAGCAGTGTAGGTTTATTGTCCTCTGAAAATAACTCGACATACAGCCATTAATGTCTAAACAGCTGGCAACAAAAGTGAGTACACCTCACAGTGAACATGTCCTAATTGTGCCAAAACTGTCAATATTTTGTGTGAGCACCATTATTGTGCACTGCCTTAACCCCTATGGGCTTGAAATTCACCAGAGATGCACAGGTTTCTACTGGAATCCTCTCCCATGCCTTCATGATGACATCACAGAGCTGGTGGATGTTGGACACCTTGCTCTCCTCCACCTTCTGTTTAAGGATGTGCCACAGGTGCTCAAATGGGTTTAGGTACTTGACCAATCCATCACCTTTATCTTCAGCTTTCTTAACTACCTTGAGTTGTCATCTTGGAGGCGTGTTTAGGGTCATTAATGCATGCAGCCCAGTTTCTGAAGAGAGGGGATCATGCTCTGCTTGAAATTCATGTTTCCCTCTATGAACCACAGCTCCCCAATGCTAGCAGCACTCATGCAGCCCTAGACCATGATGCTACCACCACCGTGCTTGACTTTAGGCAAGGGACAGTTGTCTTGGTGCTCCTCACCAGGGTGCCGCCACACACACTGGACACCATCTGAGCAAGTTTATCTTGGTCTCATCAGACCACAGGACATGGTTCAAGTAATTCATGTTCTTGAACTGCTTGTCTTCAGCACACGAGACCAAGATCAACTTGTTTGGCTCAGATGGTGTCCAGCGTGTGTGGCGGCACCCTGGTGAGGAGCACCAAGACAACTGTCCCTTGCCTAAAGTTAAGCATGGTGGTGGTAGCATCATGGTCTAGTGCTGCTAGCACCGGGGAGCTGTGGTTCATAGAGGGAAACATGAATTCCAAGCAGAACAAGATCCCCTCTCTTCAGAAAGTGGGCTGCATGCATGGCATGGCAGTTTTACAGCATGATAATGATCCTAAACATATCTCCAAGATGACAACCGCCTTGTTGAGGAAGCTAAAGATAAACATGATTGACTGGCTAAGTACCTAAACCCATTTGAGCACCTGTGGTGCATCCTTAAGCGGAAGGTGGTGTCCAATATCCACCAGCTCTGTGATGTCATTACAAAGGCGTGGGAGAGGATTCCAGTAGAAACCTGTGCAGCTCTGGTGAATTTCAAGTCCATAGGGGTTAAAGCAGTGCATAATAATGGTGCTCACACAAAATATTGACAATTTGGGCACAATTAGGACATGTTCACTGTGAGGTGTACTCACTTTTGTTGCCAGCTGTTTAGACATTAATGGCTGTATGTCGAGTTATTTTCAGAGGACAATAAATCTACACTGCTATACAAGCTGTACACTGACTAAGTTGTATTAAAATTTAAGGTCTATAGTGTTGTCCCATGAAAAGATATAATAGAATATTTGCAAAAATGCGAGGGGTGTACTTTTTTTTGTGTGTGTGAGATACTGTATGCTTCAGTTTACTCAAACAATGGACAGAATCGCGTCTGCATCACTGCATGTGCACACACATCGAGGAGACAGATTTGAGGAATGCACAACCCACAGATTTGAGCTGTTTTTGATGATTTCTGGAACCATACAGATATGCTCATCAGGTTTGTATGCTCCAAACACCTAAAACCAAAGTCCAGATTCCATGAGTGCTATGTTTCTATTAGTGTTGATCCAGTGTTTGCCAGCAGGGTGAAGCTACCAGCATACCAGTCGGCAAGAAATTGATGCGGTGACAGTTGATCATGCCTATCGACATTTCACTATGGTGATGATAATGTTTGGTTTCATACAGGCCTCTGACAGTGATGATACCTGGGCACAAGTGTCTGTTGGGGTGCTGACTGTGATCGCTGACGATGTGCGCCTGTCTCCAAATCAGCTCCACCTACAGCCAGTGTCCACTGCCATCATAATTGAGGGAAGTGTTGTAATGTACGATCTCCATGACCTACCTGAAGCACTTTGCCTCTTGTTTGGGGTGACCTATGCCTTACACTTAGACTACCCAAAAGCCATGAACACCACATTCAACTTCATCCAAAGAGTGTTGCTTGGCTTGGGGCACAACAAGCTCCCACCAAAACTCCAGACACTTAAAAATCTCCTTCTGAGTTAAAACAGTGGCAATATTTTGTGTTTTGATGTGTGGTTTGGTTGTAGAGCTGTAACGATATGCCTCTTTCATGATACGATACGTATTGTACTTTCTCAACACGATACAATTATTTACGATATTATGCAAAGTGACATGGCACAAAAAGTTGAATGTAAACTTAAATATTTTTATTTAAAATAAGTCTTAAACAATAGTTTACAATAAAAACATCTCAAAATAAACTTCTACCTGAAGTATAATACTGCTTATTATGCTTAACCATAAAACAATCGTACAATTACTGACTCAACAATGTGAGACATAAATGAGTTTCTGTTCTAACAGACAGCTGCATTTACTGAAATTCTGAGATAAACCGAACACGCCAATATGGTATCTGCTCAATAAAACTTAAATGGTGCAAAAAACAACAACAACTTTTATAACTGAAATCTCAGTGGTGAAACGAACAAAACAAATATAATTATATTTTTCGTGAAAACAGAAAACATTTAAATTAACAGAACTATGTTATAGCCAGTGTTGGGCACGTTACTTCAAAAAGTAATTAGTTATAGTTACTAGTTACTTTTCCCAAAAAGTTGCTGAGTTACTTTGTCATAAAAGTAACTAATTACCAGGTAAAGTAATTATTCCGTTACATTGTTCCCCCCCCAAAAAAACCCCCCCTCAAATTCAATTAGTGTAATCATAATAAAAGTGAATGTTAAATGTGTTTAATGACTGAAATAGACACTTAATAGAACCAATTAGTAACGTGAGCTACACTATATTAATATTTTTGTGGGACAATGTGAGAAGACATCTATCAAATTTAATATATTTTTGTAGTTATTAAAATTGTTACTAATTACTGGCCACTGATGAGGACAAACGCTTTGTTCCTCGACATAATGTGCATTGCACGTAGACATTTTTGCCTTTTATTTCAAGTAATGAAAAGCGATGGCTGTATTTCCAATTTGAAAACGCAGTCTTGGGCTGACCGCTCGCCATCGCTGTGTCTTCTGATTGAAAGAGTGCGCAGTAGGCGTGGCCTACAGGGTTCCCGCGGGTCCTTAAAAGGTCTTAAATACAGCTTTCAGTTTTCAAGGCCTAAAAACGTCTTAAATTGTTTGGAATGACTGGAATTTTTGAAAGGGAGGTATTAAATTTAATATTGGACCAAACGAGTGAAATGTCTCCATCCGGTTTGGGTATTTTTTTAACTGTAATTTTAAAAGTTACCAGCGTACCTTTTGGGGGCAGCATTGGTTCTGTGCGTTCTGTGCATTCTGTAGATCAAGAGCTAACGCTAGGAGGCTGCTGGAGGCAGTGTGGTGTGGTGCAGTGTGGTGTGGAGGCAGTGTGGTGTGGTGCAGTGTGGTGGAGGCAGTGTGGTGTGGAGGCAGTGTGGGTGTGGTGCAGTGTGGTGGAGGCAGTGTGGGTGTGGTGCGGTGTGGTGGAGGCGGTGTGGTGTGGTGCGGTGTGGTGGAGGCGGTGTGGTGTGGTGCGGTGTGGTGGAGGCGGTGTGGTGTGGTGCGGTGTGGTGGAGGCGGTGTGGGTGTGGTGTGGTGCGGTGTGATGGAGGCAGTGTGGGTGTGGTGTGGTGCGGTGTGGTGGAGGCAGTGTGGGTATGGTGTGGGTGTGGTGGAGGCAGTGTGGGTGTGGTGTGGTGTGGTGGAGGCAGTGTGGGTGTGGTGTGGTGCGGTGTGATGGAGGCAGTGTCGGTGTGGTGTGGTGCGGTGTGGTGGAGGCAGTGTCGGTGTGGTGTGGTGCGGAGGCAGTGTGGTGTGGTGCAGTGTGGTGGAGGCAGTGTGGGTGTGGTGTGGTGCGGTGTGGTGGAGGCAGTGGGTGTGGTGTGGTGCGGTGTGGTGGAGGCAGTGTGGGTATGGTGTGGGTGTGGTGGAGGCAGTGTGGGTGTGGTGTGGTGCGGTGTGGTGGAGGCAGTGTGGGTATGGTGTGGGTGTGGTGGAGGCAGTGTGGGTGTGGTGTGGTGTGGTGGAGGCAGTGTGGGTGTGGTGTGGTGCGGTGTGATGGAGGCAGTGTGGGTGTGGTGCGGTGTGGTGGAGGCAGTGTGGGTGTGGTGTGGTGCGGAGGCAGTGTGGTGTGGTGCAGTGTGGTGGAGGCAGTGTGGGTGTGGTGTGGTGCGGTGTGGTGGAGGCAGTGGGTGTGGTGTGGTGCGGTGTGGTGGAGGCAGTGTGGGTTTGGTGTGGTGCGGTGTGGTGTGGAGAGTGAGAGATGCGCAGGTAGCTTCTAGGACATAATACAACAGTGTTTTTAATATAATAATAAGAATAATATTAACAACCACTAATAATAATTAGTAGTAATAGTAATTATAATTGATTATTAATCATTACTACTTATGAATTAGTGATTAATAAGTACTAGGGATTATTCAATGTTATAAAATTTAAGTTATTAAAAATTATTACAAATAATTATTAAAAAGTAGTAATTGGTAGAATACAAACAAATACTCATGGATTATAGATAATTTTTTTAAATAGTGAACATTGATATAAAATAACTGTACTACTACTAATAATAATAAACAATAATACTACTAGTAATACTTGTTAATATTATTATCAGTTCAATTGTTATATCAATGTTCACTATTAAAAACAAATTATTATCCATAATCCATGAATGATTGTATCACTACTACTGCTACTACTAATAATAATTACTACTTTTTAATAATAATTTTAACTAATCTTATAACTCAATTTTATAGCATTTTAATAATCACTACTTATTTATTAGTATAATTTAGTAGTTGATAATAATAACTACTTATTATTAAATTACATTTTGATAATCACTGCCTATTAAGTAGTAATTAATAATACTGAATTATAATAATTGCTACTCAATTAATATAGCTAAGTAGTGATTATTAAAATGTTGTAAAATTGAGTTAAATTTTTTAAAATTATTATTAAAAAAGTAGTTATTTTTATTAGCAGTAATAATACAAACAATTATTCATAGTTATAGATAATAATTAATGATTTTTGAATAATGAACATTGATATAACAATTGCACTGATGATAATTAGTTTACAGTTATTACAACACATTGATTAATATTGATAATGGTTATGAAAGGTGACGGTTGTTTTTCTGTGTTTAATGTAACGCTCTGATGATTGTATGACTGCATAAACAGGTTCATGCTGTTACCTGCTATAATGCAGAAGATACTCGAGAACTTCCTCAGCCAGCTGTATACTGTACGACACGCAGACTGATTTTGCTGTCGGACACAAAATCACACATCAAAGATGATCTTTGGGGATTGAAATAATGCCGGCTAAGGTTGTTCAGCTGGTTCTACTTGCCGTTTATTGTTTTCGTTTTTGAAACGATTCATGGTGTTTTCTCCAGTAAACTCCAGTCTTCTCCTCGCTGCTACAGTAGTTCTGCAGCCCAGAACACACGACTTTGCTTCAGCTGTTTGCATGTCTAACAGTTGCAACTGTGTGCATTCTTCTTAAAGTTAGTAAAAAAACTATTGCAGAAAACAGTTTTAAGTTGTTGTATTTATCATTTTCTTTGCCATGGTACAGTCTTAATTTTTCCATTTAGAGGTCTTGAAAAGGTCTTAAAAGTCTTTAAATTTGTATTTGAAAAATGTGCAGATACCCTGGCCTACCTACGTATGTTGTCCAAATCTACTCTGATTGGCTTACTGTGCCGTTGTCTCGCGTCTCCCCGCCCCACACTAAAGCAGAGTAAAGAAAGGCTGAACGAGCAGCGTGCCAGATGAAAACAGCTTTAATAAAGTAACGCATAGCATTTTATTATAAGTAACGGGAACGGCGTTATAACGATGTAAAAAGTAATTACTCGTTACTAAAAAAAAGTAACGCCGTTTATTTCTAACGCCATTATTCCCATCACTGGTTATAGCTAACAGCTGAGTGACACAGTTTGCAAATCGTTTGCTGTTTGGTGCCTGCATCTTCTCGAAAGCCAAAATACTTCCAAACTTGCGATCTGAATTTTGCTGGGGCCTCTTTAATCTTTATTGCTGATTCAGATTCGTTACTATCAGGAGTATCAGCCATTTTGTAAAAAGTGCCGACTGATTTTCTGTAACAGTCGATCTGATTGGATTACGGTAAACGATTTAGCCAATAAAAAGAAAGGATAGTAAACTGGCGGGAATATGTCTAAACTTCGAACCGAGCCAAAAAATGTCATATCAAATGTCGTATCATGCTCCGAGCCGCAGATTTAAACCGCAGAGTTCGGTGGTCCGCTGAGTACCGTTACAGCTCTATTTGGTTGGTGTTAAAAAAAAAAAGTAAGAGTAAAATAACATTGGTCCTGGAGTAACCTGGAGAAGACCTCTGACCTCCTCAGTTGGTGGCTTTGTTTTAATTAGAGCAGCAGCAGTCATTTTTGTTATTTGTTGTTTTTTTTTGACATTTCAAAAAAGGGGTTGGGGCAATGAAAATAAAATAAAATAAAACTTTGAATTGTCATTACCTTGATTTATGTGTTGCCGTACATTTTGTTTATTTTAGGAGAATGGAATCATTAATATGTAATGGGTATTGGAAGCACATAATCTATACCAGTAACCCTTACTAGGTTTTTTTTAAGGCAATCAGTTTGCATGGTTTTAACAAGTAAGTTAGATCGCTGTTCAAGTAAACACAAGTGGAAAATTCCAAGTTGCTGGAAAAGTCTCATTAGTTGGCCCAACTTAAATAAATTTGTTGATTGGAATACCACCACAGTATATTTCACTTGAAATGATTTAGTTGCGGCGGCACGGAGGTGTAGTGGTTAGCGCTGTCGCCTCACAGCAAGAAGGTCCGGGTTCGAGCCCCGTGGCCGGCGAGGGCCTTTCTGTGTGGAGTTTGCATGTTCTCCCCGTGTCCGTGTGGGTTTCCTCCGGGTGCTCCGGTTTCCCCCACAGTCCAAAGACATGCAGGTTAGGTTAACTGGTGACTCTAAATTGAGCGTAGGTGTGAATGTGAGTGTGAATGGTTGTGTGTGTCTATGTGTCAGCCCTGTGATGACCTGGCGACTTGTCCAGGATGTACCCCGCCTTTCGCCTGTAGTCAGCTGGGATAGGATCCAGCTCGCCTGCGACCCTGTAGAACAGGATAAAGCAGTTACAGATAATGAGATGAGATGATTTAGTTGCTTGTAATACTAATTCTGAGTAGCCTGCACTTAAGAGTACATCTAAATTAAACCGTCAAGTACTCTGTAATTACTGTTTCTACTTTAGATAAACTGAAATGCAAGTTAACTACACTAATTAATCAATTGTTAGTGCAAATCATATTTAACTTTACTTGGTTATTTTAAGGCAATCGGTTTGCATGCTTTCTTTAAGTAAGGTTAACTAATTAGATTTTACAGTGTACAAGTACAATCAAACATAAGTATGTACACCCATCTAATCACCATACACAATCAAATACGGTACATCTGAAATGAGAAGTAGGGAAGGACACGTCACATTTCTATTTCCTCACACTGACCTTCCCTGTAAGAATGCTCTACTTCCCGTAATGGTCAGTCTTCTACAGAGTCCACATGCAGTGTGGACATTCTATTTTTGTGTCCTTTATTTTTTTCCTATTTTAATCTGCTGTGAGGAGACTTTCTTTTGGTGACACTTTTGATTCAATAGTCTTGTCTATTTTCTCGACAGGACCCATACTTAATTTTTTAAAAGCTATTTAGAGGATTTTGTCTAAATACTACATCAACTGTCTGTTTCCTGCCATTGTGCTATCGTCGTTTTCACTGGATTTGGAAAAGATCTGCAATGCATCGTATCCTGATTTTACCATCTGATTCGTTTCACAGTTAGTTCAGTTCTTTTTTTTTTAAAAAAAGACTCTAAAGATCAACATTCAACACAAAGACGATGTTTAGAGAAAACAGAAGTAAAAGAGAGACAGAGAGGGTAAAAGTCTCGGATCTCAGCCATGCCCTGATACCAACATGATGAAAATTTCTCACCGGTAAGTTACCACAAAATTATTGTTCACTAACTGATAGTTATTAATGTCATTTTAGTGCATTTTTAGACGATTTTTTGATCAGTCTACGTCATGGATCACGTGATGGATGGATACGACATACTTCCTGTATAGCTGAAAAAGTGTACACGCTGCCACGCACCATTTCACCGAGCCGTTATTATTTTCAAATCTCTAAAACAATATGGCAAGACCTAATTACATCGACTCTGAGGAAGAAGACAACAGTAGTGGTAAAGTTTCTTTGCCTTCAGACTGGGGTTACTTTAGTTTATTTCTCTCATTTTACTGTGAAGCATGCGTAATACTCAGGAGTCAGGAGGTCATCATGTAGATCTCATTATTATTATTATTATTATTATTATTATTATTATTATTATTATTATCTAACATGCAGATTGAAAAGAGAACTACCATACCAGATCGGTCGGGGCCCAGGTTAACAACGGCCGCCTCTGGTACTGTTGCTCAACAGGGTGCTGGTGGAAAGTGTGCTACTGTTGAGCCAAAACGGAGGAGAAAGAGAAGGGGGAGGCGTGTTAGGAGAGAGCGTGAAAGATGGAAAGGAAGGAGCTTGGAATTGAGGGTAGGAACACTGAATGTGGGAACATTGACTGGCAGAGTGAGAGAGTTAGCAGGTATGATGGAAAGAAGGAAGTTGGACATTTTGTGTGTGCAGGAGACGAGGTGGAAAGGAAGCAAGGCCAAGAACATTGGAGATGGATGCAAGTTGTTTTATTATGGAGTGGATGGAAAGAGAAATGGTGTTGGTGTTGTTTTGAGGGGAGAGTTGGTCAACAGTGTGATTGATGTGAAGAGGGTGTCAGATAGAGTGATAGGCATGAAGTTGGAGATTCAAGGAGTGGTCATCAATGTTGTGTGTGCGTACGCCCCACAGGTTGGATGTGAGAATGAAGAGAAAGAGTCTTTCTGGGAAAAGATGGATGAAGTGGTAGAAAGTATACCAAGGGAGGAGCACGTGCTGATAGGAGCAGATTTCAATGGACATGTTGGCGAGGGAAACAGAGGAGATGAGGACGTGATGGGCAGATATGGTGTAAGAGAGAGAAATGTGGAAGGGCAAATGGTGGTTGATTTTTCAAAGAGGGTGAATTTGGCAATAGTCAATACATACTTTGAGAAGAAAGAGCAGCACAGGGTGACGTTTAAGAGTGGAGGAAGATCTACACAGGTGGACTACATACTCTGCAGAAGGGGAACCTGAGATTGAGAAGAGAGGTAGCAATCTGTGAACAGCAGTACAGGTTTATGCCAAGGAAGAGCACGTTGGATGCAAATTTTTGCTTTAAATGAAGAAGTACAGGGAAGGCCAGAGAAAGCTACATTGTGTGTTTGCAGACCTGGAGAAGGCATACGATAGAGTGCCGAGAGATGAGTTATGGTACTGTATGAGAAAGAGTGGAGTGAATGAGAAGTATATTAGAGTGGTGCAGGACATGTATGAGAACAGTGAAACAGCAGTGAGGTGTGCAGTTGGAACGACTGAATGGTTGAAGGTGAAGGTGGGACTCCATCAAGGATCTGCTTTGAGTCCTTTCTTGTTTGCCATAGTGATGGACAGCTTGACGGATGAAGTGAGGCAAGAGTCACCATGGAACATGATGTTTGCGGATGATATTGTGATATGTGGTGAAAGTAGAAAGGAGGTTGAGTTGGGTTTGGAGAGATGGAGGGATGCATTGGAATGAAGAGGAATGAAGGTGAGCAGGAGCAAAACAGAATACATGTGCATCAATGAGGATGAGAGTGTAGTGAAGATGCAAGGAGTAGACGTAAAGAAAGTTGGTGAATCCAAGTACCTGGGGTCAACTGTGCAGGAAAATGGGGGCTGCGATAGTGAGGTGAGAAAGAGAGTGCAGGCAGGGTGGAGCAGTTGGAGAAGGATTTCGGGAGTCATTTGTGATAGGAAAGTCCCAGCAAAAGTGAAAGGTAAGCTGTATAAGACAGTAGTGAGACCAGCTGTGATGTATGGATTGGAGACCGGACCCTTAACGAAGAGACAGGAGGCAAAGTTGAGGATGTTAAGGTTTGCAATGGGAGTGATGAGGTTGTGCAGGATAAGGAACGAGCACATCAGAGGGACAGCACATGTGGAGAGCTTGGGAATGAAGCTAAGAGAGATGAGGCTGAGATGGTACGGGCACATCCTGAGAAGAGATGCAGAGCATGTTGGAAGGAGAATGTTGAGGATGGAGCTGCCAGGCACACGAAAACAAGGAAGGCCAAAGAGGAGATACATGGATGTGGTGAGAGAGGACATGAAAGTGGCAGGTGTGGTAGAGAAGGATGCGGAAGACAGGGAGCAATGGAGACCAAAGATCCGCTGTGGCGACCCCTAATCGGGAGCAGCCAAAAGAAGATTTATTATTATTATTATAAAATGTGATAATAATAATCACATTTTATAATAATAATAATAATAATAATAATAATGAGGGTTTATTTTACATGTTTTAGCACATAGTGAAATACATGTTTACATTACTGTAAAAATTTGCAATAAAAATAATTATATGTTACATACATTTTATATAAAAATATGGCTTTAATTCAAACTATAAAAATAATTTAATTAAAAAATTTTGAATTTAAAAAGGCCATAGCCGGAAAAAAGCTCCGCTTGTACCTTTCGGTTCTACATCTCGGTAGGGAAATCCTGTCGTTGTTTCATAAAGACCGACCGTGGATCTCCTGTCACCTGGGTGGGACATTAACAGTCTCGATGATGCCTCACACGCTCCTTGGAAAACTTTCTTGCAGATTTCATTCCTCCTTTCGGACAGGATTGGTAGGGAACACTGCGACAGAGCCGTTTTGTAGTCAGCGCCAGGGACGATGATTCTCATAGCACGTTTTTGAACTTGTTCCAATTGTAGATTAAGATGTGACTGAATGGCATTATTCCATACTGGGCACGCGTATTCCATCACTGATCGGATGAGCGTAGAATAGATATTGGCAAGGTGTGCGATTGGAACTCCAGCGCACTTCAGAATCCTTAACATATACAGACGCCTGGAGGCTTTAGTAACAATCTCCTCGATGTTTAGGTTCCACTTCAAATTGTCACATAAAGTGACACCTAACACTTTGTGCGAATCTACTCTTTCAAGAGGCGCACCATTGACTGTTAGCTGAGGCACATCAGGGTCATTTGTGAGGAAAGAGATGCGGAGTTCCTTACATTTCTTCGAGTTAAGGTTCATGGAATTTTCTTTCGCCCAGTTTGTGATGCTGTCGAGATCTGTCTGCAAGGCAGATTGGGAGCTGTGGGGCGCTACTTCAGATATAGTAACGTCGTCTACGTATTTCCAGTAGCTCGATTTTAGGGAAGATCTACATGCTAGGTCATTGACCATCATGAGGAATAGTATTGGACGGAGTTTGGTTCCTTGTGGAACACTGGCATGCACAGGCATGTCCTTGTGGACTGGCCTTTCAGGAAGCCAAACTGATTAGGATCGATATGTTCCTTAATGTCCTCCATGAGCCACCCAACAACAAAGTCCTCGAATACCTTTGATAGGCATGCTGTTAGCGTAATAGGTCGTAAGTCGCTGTCAAAGGAAACAGGTGATGTCTTTGGTATAGGAGAGATATAAGCATCTTTCCACACAGTAGGGAACACACTGGATGAAAGCGACTGATTGAAAATGTAGGTTACCGGCTCGGAAAGTTCAAGGGCAAAGGTCTTGAAAATGCGGTTTGGAATTGCATCAGGGCCACAAACTTTAAAAGGACTCGGAGTCAGCAGCTTTTTGCGGATGATAGGTAGCTCGTCAGGTGCAGGTAAATAGGCACTTAGAAATTCTTGCAATTTGCAAAAAATCCAAATAATTGGAGCTGTTTGAAGATTGATCTGTTTGATTATTGATTATTTTACTGCACCGGGAGCGAGCAGGGCCTTTATTTATTGTTTTTATCCACTGTTAGCCATTAGCATGTTGAGTCACTCGTATGTTGTGATTGAGCTGTCGGGTGTCACTGTGTTCCACAACAATAATCCTGATCTGCACACACCGAGTGTTTTAATAGGAATAAAACAGAAACCAGCGTGAGGCGGTGTGGTCTTATTTATAGCTGTAGTGTCGTAGCGTGGAAGCTGCCGTGTGGACGTCGCCATTTTGGAGTAAATCAGCCAATATTCCTTTTAGTCAGTAACAGTCCTCCGTGTTTATATACAACTGAAGCACCAAATGAAGCTGAATGTAATTTATAGCAACACAACATTTAATCAGGTTCAGGATCACAGACAGAACAAAAACGGTAAAAAACACAAACAAACAAACAAACAAACAAACAAACAAACAAACAAACAAACAAAAAAGCATGTTCAAATATTAATAGTTTAAAACTATTCATCTTTTCCACTTTTCAAATATTTTTGATGTTGATTTCATGACTTTTTAATGTTTTACAGTTTATTGCGTTGTTCTCTTGTAGAATTCACTTTCTTTTTGTTTCTTCTTCTGCTTTCAAAATTTTGGATTTTAATTTTTTGTACTTGAGCGATAAAATAAAGGATAATTAAACCCCCTCCCCTCCCCCCACTAGCCTTTAAAAGCATTGGGGATGGAAACATCTCCATTTAGCTGTAGATACATTAATGATTTTATTAAACCAGGAATCATTAATATCGTTTGTTTTAGGTGGCTGTTGTCCAGATGTTTACCCTGTGATCCGCAGATGTGCATCTTGGGCCTGGATGATGTTTTTGACCTTATTCAAGCGCCAAGGTTCGTCACTCAAAACTTAATATTTCTTTAAAATAATGAGGATTTTGCGTAAAACAGCTGCAGTGTTATAAACAGCATCCATAACCATGTACAGGTTATAACTTTGTAATAAACATTGTGTAATGTAGGTTTACTCTCCACAGAGCCACATATGGCTTTACTGAGGAATTAATTAACTTCATTAATTTATAACATATTTATAACTAATTTATTTTTTAAAACAATATTTTATTAAGTTTTTAGATATAAGAAAAACATACAAATAACACTGACCACAGCAATAGCAATAATGTATAAATGTACTCTACAACAAAACAACCAAAAGATCAAAAGAAAAATAAATAAATAAATAAATAAATAAATAAATAATGCAAATAAGACAGTAGTAACAGAAGTAAATAAAAGCAAAGCCAATAAATAACTGAAAAAGCAGCAGCAATGGTAACTTGAAGATCTCAAGTTATTCTCATCCTCCAAAAATTCCAAAAAAGGTTTCCATACTTTAACAAACTGTTTTCTTTTCCCTCTAACAATATAGGTAAGTCTTTCCAATGCAAGATATGTTGCAATCTTTTTCAACCATAACTTTACACAGGGCAATCAGTCTTCGAGCTTGAAGAAGCCCAAAGTCAGTCAGTACTGATTTGTTTAGAATTGACAACCAAATTTACAGGGTATATACACAGGATACAAAGTTTGGCTTGCAGGGGAACATTCTTAGGCTGCATCCACACGACAATGGCAACGAGATTTTTTTAAAAAAATATCGCGTCCACATGGGCAACGGATCAGTAAAATATCAGGTTCATATGGCAACACAACGCTTGCTGAAAACGATGCAATACACATGCCACACCTCTACGTGCGCTGTAAGACGGTCCCATTGGAGACACCAGAACAATAGAAGAAGTAGACGCATGCGCATAAACCCCTTCTTCTGTAGCATTAGCCATATAAAGTTTTGATTATTAATCAGTAGCGTAAAACAAAAGATGCAGAAAGAGGAATGAATGGGGGTAGATGGAAGCCGGTATGCCAACATTCTGATATCCTCCAGAATTCTTTAATGGTCTGGAATAAATTGAATGCTACACGTTGATGGATTACTTTGTTCTTCTACGCCCTTTTTGAGGAATGTATTGTCGGACTTAAACCAACATCTGAAGAGGTGAGATCGCTCCTTTTTTTTCCCTATTTTTGCTGGCGGGATTGTTTTTGTTTTTGGAAAGCGCACGGGCGGTGCGCGGTTTGGTACTGCTTCCGCAGTGTTTGGACTAAAGACTCTGCCCTAAGGGCTATTCTCTCTCTCTCTCTCTCTCTCTCTCTCTCTCTCTCACTTTGCACCATTACACAATAAATATTCACAGTGAAAATATTTTGTAAGCGCGTTTCATGAACCAAGTTATAGGATTTGTTGACAACTCACATCGAGTTCGTTACACTTCTACCCGGCGTGAAGCACTCACAGTCATGTGGTTGTGACGCCATCGTAAACAAATCCGTTCTACTCATCCAGACGACTTCGCAACGGCGCCATTGCCAGATTTTTCCACTCTGGAACCCGTTCTCAAAAGATTTCGTTTTGGGGCACCCAAAACACCGGTGCCGTGTGGACGCCAGGCCGAAACGATAAACAATTTTATCAGATTCACCTGAATCCGTTGCCATGTGGACAGGGCCTTAGTCACCATCTGTGAAATGGCTCCCATCACACTCTGCCAAAATGATTGTCCTATTGAGCATTCCCAAACACAATGGAACAATGTTCCTTTTTCCTCTAAACACTTACAACAAATATCTGGAATATTAGGACAGATTTTATTCAGTTTTACTGGAGTGATATAAGTTCACATTAGCCATTTATATTGGAACAATTTCAATCTTGTAGTAACTGTATTTTGCTGTGCCTTTAAGCATGCCATTTCCCAGTGTTCTTCAAGTATATCCTCTCCAATATCAGCTTTCCATGCTTCTAATCTGTCTTTGGATGATTCCTTTTCATGAGATACCAAAGTCCCATAAAACAAAGATACTAGACCCCTTTTAGCCAGATTTGTAATGATTAGATTTTCAAGATTTGTCCAAGGTGGCTCAAACATTACACAGTAAAAAATGGAGTGTCAATATTGCAGTGTAAACCTATTTTCCTCTGGATAGAGTAGCTATAACACTATGCAGAGTAAAATCGTCTAAATGGTAGTGTCAAAAGTGAGAGTTAATTCCCACTTGCACACAACGACAAAATCTACTCTGCAGGGTGATGATTCCCCGCGAAAATACAATATAGAGTCAGATTAACTCTGAAAATCTTACACTATCTATAGTGTTAAATATTTTTACACACCTCATTGTTAATTTTGACACAAAATAGAGTAAAATTCACTCTAAAAATCTTACACTGGCTATAGAGTAAATTTTACACTGATTTTGAGTGGGACCAAATGTTATCTGACAGAGAGTTAAATTCAACTCTTAAAGAGTAAAATTGACACTATGATTTTTACTGTGTAGGTCTTTATTTTTTGATGATATAAAATGTTTCAGTTGTAAATATTTGAAAAAAAAATTTTTTTTTTGGGTATATCATGCTCCTTACATATTTGCTCATAGGTAAGTAGTTTGCCATTTCTGTATAGGTTCCCTACACATTGCACACCTTTTGGTTGCCCAAAGCTTGAAGCCACCATCATTTCTACCTGGTGTAAAATCATTGTTTCCCCATATAGGAGAAAAACGAGATAAAGCAGGGATGTCTCCAATATGCTGGTGTACACGATACCAAATGTCAATGATATTTTTAAGAAAAGGATTCTTTGTCTTTTTTTTTCTTCAATGTTTTAAGATCTACTGAATATAGATGCAGCTTGAGGGGTAGTTCTGATGTAGTTGTTTGCTCAATATTTACCCAAGCTGGAAGAATATCTAAGCTAAAATAAAATGAAGCAGAGTGTAATTGAGCAGACCAGTAATACCACCGCAGATTTGGAAGACGAAGGCCACCTCTCTCATACGGCAAGTAAAGCAACTTCAGTCGCAGCCTAGCTTTTTTATTGTTCCAAATGAATTTAGCAAGAATGTTATTAATTTTATCAACAAAAAAAAACACTTGGGAAGTGGGAGTGACTGAAAAAGGTGCAGGAATTTTGGCAGTATATCTCATCTCATCTCATTATCTGTAGCCGCTTTATCCTGTTCTACAGGGTCACAGGCGAGCTGGAGCCTATCCCAGCTGACTACGGGCGAAAGGCGGGGTTCACCCTGGACAAGTCGCCAGGTCATCACAGGGCTGACACATAGACACAGACAACCATTCACACTCACATTCACACCTACGCTCAATTTAGCGTCACCAGTTAACCTAACCTGCATGTCTTTGGACTGTGGGGGAAACCGGAGCACCCGGAGGAAACCCACGCGGACACGGGGAGAACATGCAAACTCCACACAGAAAGGCCCTCGCCGGCCACGGGGCTCGAACCCGGACCTTCTTGCTGTGAGGCGACAGCGCTAACCACTACACCACCGTGCTACCAGCAGTATATCCATTTTTATTATATTACTCTGACCGATCATAGAAATTGGCATTACTGTCAAGCAGTTTAATCTATTTATGTTTTCTGTTAGTGAGTCATAATTTGAAGATACAGTAGTTTTGATTTCAGGTGTAATTTTAATGCCTAAATAAATAAAACCGCTTTTTGCATTTGTAAACGGTGTCTTTATAGTTGGTGTCTGATGTTCATTTTTATTTAGAAATAATAGTGATGACTTAGAGAAGTTTATTTTATATCCAGAGAACTCTCCAAATTTTTGAATTAATGTGATTAGACTTGGAATACTATCCTTGAGCCTGGTCAGAAAAAGGATAACGTCATCGGCATACAAAGATATCTTATGTTCTTATTCACCTATCTGGATGCCCGCAAGGCCATCATGGGCTCTGACAGCCATAGCGAGAGGTTCAGTAGCTAAAGTGAATAGCATCGGTGATAGTGGACAGCCTTGTTGGGTTGAACGCTGTAAGTTGAATGGTTTTGAGACAACACTATTGGTCAGAATCTCTGCTACTGGGTTTGTATAGAGAACATGAATCCATCTAAGGAATCCCTCTCCAAATCCGAATCGTGGTAGCAACTTAAAAAGATAGCGCCATTCTATTCTGTTAAATGCCAGTACCGCTGTATCTTTATCACCAGCTTTTTCATGTAATATATTAAGGACTCTTCTGATGTTATGGAAACCTTGATGATTACATACAAACCCATTCTGATCATTATGTATAAGTTTAGGAAGGTGTGGATCTAATCTTCTTGCTAGCATTTTACAAAGTATTTTAGTGTCACTACACATCAGACTGATTGGCCTAAACGATGAGCACTCTGTGGATGGTTTGCCTGGTTTTTGGATGAGGATTATCATAGCTAGTCTCATAGTGGGTGGAAGAGTTCCTTCCTGGAAGCATTCTTTAAACATATTTAGAAGTGGCTCTACTAATTTAGTATTAAATGTTCTATAAAACTGTATAGGCAACCCATCAGATCCAGGTGCCTTACCACTATTCTTATTTCGGATAGCTTCTGACAACTCCTCGGCTGTTATATTCCTATCCAATTCATTTTTTATGTCGTCAGATAATGACTGAAACTGAAGCTGATCAAGAAATGTTTCCTGTGCATCAGAGTCTTGGTTGCATTCTGATCTATGTAGGGATTCATAAAAATCTTTGAAACATATATTTATCTCTAGTGGGTCTATTGTTAGATTCCCTTGCGGTGTCCTAATACTATTTATTGTTCGGTCAGTTTGTTGTTGTTTTTATTCTCCAGGCTAAAAGTTTTCTAGCCTTCTCTCCTTGATCATGGTAGCCTTGTTTCAACCACATTAAACTTTTGGCACCTTCATCAGTGGACATTTTATTATATTTAGCTCTCAATATAATCAATTCCTTTTGTTTTAAAGGATCATCTTTTGTATATAGGTCATTTTCCAATATTTTGATTAGATTTTCCAAATTTTCCATTTCCATTTTATAGTGTTTTGTTTTATAGCTGGTGTAACTAATAATCTCTCCCCTGATGAATGCTTTAAATGCTTCCCATCTGATACAAGCACTAGTTTCATCAGTATTTAGTGCAAAGAAGCTGTTTAATTTTAGAGCCAGTAGTGTGAACAAAAGCTTGGTCTTGCAGCTATCTCGCCTGGAATCTCCAATTAGGTGGGCTATGGACAACTTTGCCAATTTGGATTTTGAGTGATACAGCAGCATGGTCACGTATTATGATACCATTATACCAACATTCGCTAACCTTGGGTAAGAGTTCTCTGGAAATAATGAAATAATTGATGCGGGAATGTGATTTTATATGTACTTGAATAACAGGAATAATAATTTTTATCAGGATTCCGTTCTCTCCAAACATCCACTAGATTAAGGTCTTCTATAAATTGTTTCAGTAATTCTCTAGTTTGAGTTTTACCTGTGTCATGGCCTGTTGAACGATCTATTGTTGGATTTAAAGCACAATTGAAGTCCCCTCCTAAAATAAAAAATCCGTTCATGGTAGACAAGCCAAGAACGATTTTCCTAAAGAAACTGGGGTTATTGTCATTGGGACCATAAATACTCACTAGGTTCCATGTCATTGATGCGTTATTGTCCAATGCAATATCCTATCTTCCACCAGGGTCTCGTATAGTTTTAATAATCGGCAATGGCATTGTCCGGTGAATAAGGATAAGCATGCCCCTTGCATAATTATTATAACATGCATATACTGTAGTACTTGGCCAGGCCATCTGCTCTGTACACACTTTAAGTCTGTAATTGTCAGGTGAGTTTCCTGCAAAAATATGATTTTAGATTTGAGATGTCTAATCCTACTCATAAATTGTTTTAATTTTGTTATTTTCCGAAGCCCCCTGACATTCCAGCTTGTTATTTTTATGTTAGATGTGTTACAGTTATGATGCATAAGGATCTGTACAAAAGAAAAGAGGAAAAGAAGAGGATGCTGCAGAAAGAAAAGAAAAAAAAACAAAAAAAACCCCAAAACCCATACATATACACATACCTGAGGAGACATGAACAACATCCTCCCACAACAATGTGAACCCCTGAACCCTCCCCCCCCCCATCTCCCTCCAAAACCTGTAACATCTGTAGGACTTGATGCTGATCCACATAACTGAGGAGCAGCTTCACTGGTAAACCTATCCCAGGCAGACCATGAATGATGTCCACAAACCATGCAGCCAGAAAAACCACAAAACAATACCCCTAACTGAATGGTTATTGCAACTAAACATGTCAAACAAAAAGAGCAGAGTAGCTTAATAATAATGAGAATAACAGAAACCAAAAATGGTTCTTTCTTTATGTAGTTTAAAAATTGTATTTGTTGAACGATACACCTCAAGCAAGTAACAGTAAACTTAAAACTTCTAGGCCCTTTATACAATATTTAAGTGTAGCCCTCCCACACATGACCAGGCTCATTATTTTATTTTGTCTAGGAGGGTATGAAGAATATTCACTATGGGAAGGCACATCAAGCTTGTAGAAAGCACCATATAACTTTAGGAACTCTCATGGTTTTAAAGCAAACATTTACCCTCATCCACACACCTTGTGATCATTATATATACACAGACACCGTTATAAATTTGTCATAGAAAGAAGCGCCCCCTTTTGGATTGGCATGAACTTATCACAAAGAACAATACATTCACAATCATGAAAGGAGATAGTCATCTTAACAATGATATTTACTTTGACCCAATGTTATATCCTATTAATCAGAATGAAGTTTATGTTTTACATAGGCACTACATAAGGTAACATTGGACAGAAAATACAGACCAAACTTCTCTAGTCCTTTTCTCCAACATTTACGGTAATGGCCTATCAAAAGGCATCAGCTGATTGACCCGACATGTAAACAAACCACATTATCCATCTATGTTAGCGTCCATAGAGTTTAAAGTTAAGCCTTGGAAATAACTGGGCTAAATTAAATTATAGTCCCCTCGTGCACCATATCTCTCCAACATTTATTTAGTGCAGTGCATCGTCAACAGGCATCAGCTGATTCTCTGTTTGCAAACAAACCCATGCCGTCTCTTCAGAGTCTGCGATGAAATTTCTCTGCATCCTCCGGTGACGAGAAGAGGTGAATCTTGCCGTTATGGAGTACTCTCATTCTGCATGGATTTTGTTGAAACCCTCGGAAGGAGCCGGCATCAATAAACAGCTTCTTAACTGTGTTGAATTCACGTCTCTGTCTCATTGTCTCAGTGGAGAAGTCTTGGGCGAAGGAGAGTTTGTTTCCTTTGTGTTTGATGTCATGCACTTTGGAGCAGTGGAAAACAAATTCCCGGTCCTGGAACTTCAGGAAACGTATGAGGACTGCTCTGTCTTGGTTTGGTTTTGCCAGGCCCAGTGTACGGTTAGCCCTTTCCAGCGTGATGGATTTATCAGTACCCAGCCAGCCCGGCAACATCTCTTGCACGTAATCCAACAGTTGTTGGCTTCCCTCTTCTCCCTCTCTGAGTCCAAACATTCGTAAATTCTTCCTCCGATTGTGATTTTCCATGTCTTCAATTTTGGATTCAAGGTATATGATCCGTCCTGAAGCTTTACTAAGCTCCGCCATGCTAGTCTCCAACTTCTCTTCTGTTGACATGATGCGTGTTTTGGCTTCCTCCATCTGTGCAATATTGGATGCTACATCTCACTTCACCTCATTCATGTTATTTTCTAGAGCCTCAACGGAGTTGGCCATCCTGCAGAGCCGACCGTCTATACCGTCCAGTTTGGAACCAAATCCCCTGAACTCTGCATGAAGTGTCTTTAGCTCTGTTAATACGTCGGCTATGCTAGCTTGGTCCATGCTAGCCTGCTCCTCATTCCCTATTATCGGCTCATTTTTCTGCTTTTGCGAATTTCTTGCACGCTTGAAAATATCACTCTCCTTGTTCGACGTGGTTTTTGACATGGTTGCTGTTGAACTAGTAAATATAACTCAGGGATTTATATTAAATTCTGCGAGGTTGTGTGGAGCAATCAAATCACGCCGCCATCTTGGTCTAAGCCCCGGTGAAGTCCCATAACTTATTATTATTGAACTGTACTGCAATGGCCCTGAGGTGGGATCGATGCAATGAACAACAACAATTTATAATGCACAAAATTCTTGGACATACCCAAGCTTTCAACTCCTTCAGGAGCCTTCATCAGGGATGGGAAGTGATGTCATCCCTTTGAGCATGTAGTGCACATGACTGATAAAATAATGTCCCAAACTGCTGGTAGGTGATACCTCCCCCCATCCTAATCCGAATGGCCCCCTTCACGCCCCATCTAAACCAATCTAAATCTTGATCCAATATCTTGACATTGTCCAAATCAAATTTGTGTCCCTTATAATGTTTGTGAATGTGTTGGGAGACTTCAGAAGATGTAGAGCTGGGTCTGCAATGCTCCATACATCTTGTTTTGAGCGTCCTTTCAGTCTCACCAACGTAAGATGCACTACACCTGGCCTCGCCAACACGGTGCCCGCGGGCACCAGGTAGCCTGCCGAGAGCCTGGGAGGTGCCCGTGATGGAAGTTCTAAAAATAGCCAGTGACTACTGCACTGTTCAAATCATATTTGGTAATCTTTAAAAAAAATATTATTTTTATTGTTTTCATGTTTTAAGATGCCTTGAAGTTTAATCCAGAAGTATTTTCTAAAAATCCCCCTAATATTTTTTAAATTAAAATAGACACCTAATGTAGATAATTTTCTTTGCTGGGTCAAAGTTTAGCCCACTATGCCAGCGCGCCAATTCCCCTTTGCATTCAGTCCTCAGTCATTAGCCTGCCAATCGATAGCGATCAACACAGTGCGATAAGTAAAGGTAGTTTTGTAAAAGTGTTTAAACGTGATGCTGGAGAGCAAGAAAAAGAAGACTTATCACTTTCAGGATGAATGGGAGAAAGAGTTCTTCTTTACTCAAGTTGGTGAACGTTGTGTGTGTCTGATCTGTGGAGCTGCCGTAGTCTTGGCTAAGAGACACAATGTGGAGAGACATTTTTCTACATGCCACAGAACGTTTGATGCTAGCTACCCTCCAGGGAGCGCATTACGTGCTCAAAAGACTTGTGACCTCAAGGCGGCTTTGGGTAGACAACAGTCTTTTTTCACCAAGCCGGCAAAGCAATCAAAAGCGGCTACAGAAGCTTCCTTCAGAGCAGCACACTACCTGGCTAAGCACAAAAAGGCATTTTCGGACAGAGAGGTGGTCAAAGGGGTGATGTCAGTGGTTGCAGACACTTTGTTTAAAGATCACAAGAATGGGAAGGAGATCTTCGCTGCCATCGCGGATGTTCAGCTAAGTGCCAACACCATCGCCAGGAGAGTATCAGCAATGTCCACTAACTTGGTGAAACAGCTGAATGGTGACATGAGTACATGCAGGTACTTTAGCATCCAATGTGACGAGTCGGTGGATAAAACTAGCACGGCGCAGCTGATGTTCTTCGTCAGAATGGTGTTCAGTGATTTCACTGTGAAGGAGGAGATGCTTACTTTGCTGCCCCTGAAAACCACAAGGGCCGTTGACCTCTACGAGGCCATTTCACAGAGAAAAACATCCCACTTCAAAAGTTGGTATTGGTAACTACCGACGGAGCCCCCGCGATGACCGGCCGTCATTCTGGTCTTATTGCACACTGCAGAAGCAATCCAGATTTTCCCTGTTTCCTCAGTTACCACTGTATCATCCATCAGCAGGCAATTTGTGCCAAAGTGATGGGTTTTGATGATGTCATGACTCCGGTAGTGAAGATTGCCAACAGTATCCGTGCGAATGCCACACAACACCAGTCATTCAAACTTCTTCTGGAGGAGCTGTCAGCCGAGTACGGTGACCTCTTGCTGCACACAGAGACACGATGGCTCAGCAGAGGTCGAGTTCTGCAGCGCTTTTTTTCACTTCTGGATAAAATCAAAGAGTTCATGGAGTCCAGAACACTACTTTGCTCCAGGACACTGAATGGGTAGCCTGGGCCCACCCATCCTAAGTGTGACGCAACACGAGGGCCTGTTGCTAGCTTAGTGTTTTGCTGGGATTCGAACCTGGTTCGCTGGTGTGATAATCCAGCAAACCCCCACTAGGCCACCAGGGGGATGACTCAAATGCAGAGGCGTGAGGCAGAAGTAGAAAAAGTATCAAAAGGTTTATTTACAATATTTTCAAAAAAATCCAAAAAGTATAATCCAAAACGCTCAGAAGATCTTAAGGGAAAAAATAAAAAATCCAAAAGTTCAAAGTCAATACAAAACCCAAAAAAACTAGAAAAGAAAAGGCAAAAGTACCAAACGCTCAGAAGATTCACAAAGTCAAAAAACAAAATCCACAAAGTCCAAAAGAAAGCAAAAATACAAAGAACACAAGGACATGGACGAGGAAGTCGGAACAGAGGTAACTGGAGTTTAAGCATAACAGCACAAAGACTCCGTGACAAGAGGACTGAACTCAGGGGTATAAATACACAAACTAAATTGGAAACAGCTGACACTAATGAAAACAAGCAATCAACACCAACCCAAAACACAGGACACAGTGGCGACCTCTAGAGGCCAAAACAAACATAGACAAAAAAAGGAAATAACAGTGGCCTCTAGAGGCCAAAACAGTCCCAGTCCTAACACTTAGTCTGGCAAGGCAAGCTGTCTACAGCTCTTCCAAGCTCCCGAAAAATCGGGAGCCAATCAACTTTGAGCATCTCCAACGGCCCTGGGTAGAGGCGTGTTCAAGGCAGTGACGTAGTAGAACTGCGACCGGAAGCCATAGATTGTTTACAGAATCTATGCCGGAAGCGCTTCATTCACTAGAAACATTACGAACATGGAGCAAGTTCTCATTGAAAACGGAGCAAAGAGCAGCCCTGGAGGTATTTATTGAAAGGAAGGACGTTTTCGCCTTGCTCCCGACCGGCTTCGGTAAGAGTTTAATCTACCAGTTAGCCCCGTCGCGTCACATACGTCAGAGGAAAGAGTGATGTGATTGGTTTAAGCTTCGTCACAGCCTTTTCTGGCTTCGACCAGTAGCAAACTGAGGCATTTCAGGGAGGCGGGTCAACCACGCACTTTGGGAAACGGTTGGGCTTAATATCTTTGCCAGACCAAATGCTTGCAGAACTTTGAAGTCGCGTTAGCCAGACTACTGAGTGGGTGCTTGACGTTGCCTTTCTGACAGACATCACAAGGAAACTGAATCACTTGAACTGTGAACTGCAAGGCAAAGGTAAGACTGTATCGGACATGATCAGTGCTGTGAACGCGTTCAGAGCAAAGCTGAACATTTTCTCTGTGCATTTGCAAAGTAAGAAATTCCTGCACTTTCCATCTGTGCAGTCAGTTTTGAATGGAAATGCCCCGGCATCTGTAGCCTTAGACGGGGCTGTAGAAAAGTACACCCAGCTAATATCTAGACTTGGGCAAGAGTTTGAAGAAAGATTTCATGACTTTGATAAACTGCAGACTTGTGTTGCATTCACTGCTAATCCTTTCATGCAATGTGACATCACATACATTTCTGAACAACTCGGTGAAGTATTCAACTTGAATGCTGATGAGATTGAAATGGAAATCATTACGTTGCAAAACGACGTTACTCTCAAAGCCCACCAGGGATCCTCAAACTTTTCTGGTATCTTGTGGACTCAGAAAAATACAAAGGTGTGCACACAGTAGCCTTGAAAGTTGCATGTCTGTTTGGTTTGATGTATCTCTGTGAGTCAGCTTTTTCTCACATGAATTTCATTAAAAACAAACACAGAACTTGCTTAACTGATCTACAGCTTGAAGATTCACTCAGAGTTGCTGTGCCAAGCTACAGCCCTGACTACAGGGCACTGGTGGACCCAATGCAGTGCCAGGCTTCCCACTAGGAGCCATTCGCATGCAAAAATCAATGCATGAAATGCATTTTAAAACTTAGAAGAGAAAAGAATATTAAGAGAATGAGTTCTTGAATGTTATGAATCTGCAATAAGGTGAAATCATTTAAGGATGCAGTTAAGAGTTTCAACTTGTATGCTGTGTTAGAAGTGCAAGCGTTCTATTACTGTTGCAGCGCAGTTTTCTAAGGAATTGATTTTGAATAGTTTTAACTTTCACAGAACTGTTGTGTGTTGAAAAGGGAAAATTATAACCTTTTATTATTGTGCCTTTGGCATTTCCAGACCTGTTTTTATGTAACAGCTGTTAATTGCAGTGAGAATATCAGAATGTTTTTTTTGTGTGTGTGTATAATTCTAAAAGAGGGCAAATGTACTTTCCCAACATGAGATTACAACAAAATATGTTCATTATCATCATAATTAACTTATTAGCATTAGCTAATAAGAGTTAGCATAATTAAACTTTGGAATTTGCAAAAAAGTTGGTAATTCCTAAACAGTATTGATATGTTGAGATTATGATTATTCATAATTAAAATGTTCATGTTAAAATGCCAGTTTCTATTTCTTGATTGTTAATTAAAAGCACATAATTCTACATAGTCTTATTTTAAAGGGATGTTAAGCCTTTTATTTTAAGTAAATTATTTTGAATGACTAGCCATCCATATAGTTTTTCATCCTTTGGATAGCCCTCAGTCCCAGAAAAGCTGGAGACCCCCGCACTACACTGTTCCGTGACACTTCCTTCACATTTAATACACCAGGTCACAGCGTTCACTTGTAGGGGGAGGGTCTTTAGGTCTCTCCAACAACTGCCGTAAGGTGTTAGTTGGTTTAAAGTGGACCTGAACCGCATATTCCTTCAACACACATCACAAGTTTTCCGAAAGGTCTTTCACATAGGGCAAAGTTATATAGGACACACATTTAGGTTTATCCGTAGACTCCACACCAGTGTCTTTCCTCCTACGCACTTTGGTGTCCACCAGCTGACGTGCCCAATTTGGGTAACCACAGCCCTTAAGGGCCTGTTGGACATGTTTACCTCCTTAGTCCTTTCTTTAGGGTTGGCCACCACCATCTTAGCCCTATGGAAAAGGGTTCTAACCACCCCTAACTTTTGTTCCAGTGGGTGGTTAGAGGAAAAGTCTAAATACTAGTCCGTATGCATCTGAAGTATTTAATGATCACTATTATTATTATTATTATTATTATTATTATTATTATTATTGCTGTTATTTGATGTGTATTAAAGAATAAAAACTCCTATCTCTGTTTATAGGTGATGGTGTGAAACTCTCAGTTGAGGAAACCACACCAGCTCGGCTTCACAGCTCGGTGCATCCGTTCTGAAGTCCAGAGCAGCATCTGCTTGTTTACAACTGGTCCGTTTCGAAAGATGAACAATCCATCCTGGTTTCCTGCAATGTTTTGAGCCGGAGAAAAAGAGAAATGAAGCTTGTCCTATCTGTAGTTATCCACATGGGACAATCATGATGTTGAAACTGATGGTACTGTTTACATTGTTGAAATAAACACTGATCAAAATGCTTGTTACGAACATTTACAAAACTCTGATTCTTAATTTCATTATGACGGTAAACTATAAATACTGTTATTTTATCATGTTAAAACGGACAAAGAGCAACAAAGCAGCACATTTTCTGTTGCTGGCACATTTGCTTAATCCCCACACTGTATTTTATAATAACACTTTACATTAATGTTCATTTAACTCACAGGATTAGCTTTAGCAGTAAAACACCATCAGCTGTATCGTCACGTCAAGTTTATTTTTATAGCACTTTTAACAACAAACACTGTTGCAAAGCCGGTTTACAGAAAATTAAAAACTTTAAACATGAGCTAATTTTATCCTTAATTTATCCCCAATGCTTTTATATCTTTTAGGGTCCATGTCTTTTAGGGACTGTTGAAAATCACCATTTTTATCGTAATTATTCAATAGTTACATTAATAAAGTTCCAACAAAACCAGTTCAATCACCTCAGTGATCTGGCTGTGCTATTATTTACAAAATTCTGGAGAAGTTAAGTACAGCAGGTATGTGTATAAAAATAACCATGTAGTAATATCTAATTTACATGTCAATCCTGAGACCAAGATGCTGAACCTCTTCTGCTCCTCGGACCTGCCTGATCCATCCTGTTGCCCTGTGTCTGGTTGGAGTCTCATCGCATCACTCCTGTGGAGGACGGCCCCATGTGGACAGTTGAAAGTCACACCTGGAGGACGCTCTGGACTCTTACAGTAATGCTTTTATGGCTGAAGACTACAGTTGACTTGCTAACTTTAGGACTGCAGTTGTCATGAACAGTTTTGCACTCAAGTTTCCATCAATGAAGAGTTTATAACATCAACGAAACTGACTTCATGTTAAAACTGTTATCATATTGTCTCTTATCACCCAAATGAGGATGGGTTCCCTTTTGAGTCTGGTTCCTCTCAAGGTTTCTTCCTCATGTCATCTGAGGGAGTTTTTCCTTGCCACCGTCGCCACAGGCTTCATCATTGGGGATAGATTAGGGATAAAATTAGCTCATGTTTTAAGTCATTCAAATTCTGTAAAGCTGCTTTGCGACAATGTCTGTTGTTAAAAGCGCTATACAAATAAACTTGACTTAATTATAGATTATTAGACTTTGATTTCATCAAAATCAGAGAAATGGTGATCAAATACCTCACTAAAATAAATATCTTTGGTGAATCTTCATTTCAGAAGCTATCTCAGATCATTACCTTCTTTAAAGTGTGTTTGAGTCACATGCCCTTCGTTGTGGTTCCACATCAAGCATGCAATCACATCAGTTACTGCAGTTTTATTAAAAGGTTTTAGCAACCTTGATTACTTTGACAAGTTGACAAGAACATTGGGACGGATAAAAAGTATATTTTTTTTATTACTGAAATTTCACATCATACAGAAAATAGACTTTCTATTAAAACTGCAATTGATTTTATAATAGTTAATAAAATAAACCCCAAAAACAGTGTTGGACTGAATCACTTCCTGTTTATTGGAGTTGAATGGATGAATCAGGAGTCGAAGAGAGTCAGTAATGTGGGGGGAGGGGTGGGAATCATTTAATTTAATTTATTAGCTTTGCCATAGGAAGATCTATCTATCTATCTATCTATCTATCTATCTATCTATCTATCTATCTATCTATCTATCTATCTATCTATCTATCTATCTATCTAGTTACACCTGCTGGCTCAAGGCAAGTGCAACATGAAGGGAGACCACACCAAGTAGTACATTCGATATATCAATATTTATTTAAATAATGAAAGAACGTCAAAAATACATCAAAGTGTAATGTGTTATAGTGTGAATACAAGTAAATTAACCAAACCAAAATGAAGGAGGAAGCTCCCTCTTGCCTTCTTGGGAGACCTTTTATAGGCCAAGCCCCCATTATCTGTAATCATCCACACCTGGACCAGTCACCTATTGATTGCACCTTAAGCAACACACGGACCAGGGTGGAGCTAAAGACACCCCAAAACAGACAGGGTCGTAACACCCCCCCTCCTTAAAATAGAGACACACCTCAGTGAGTCTCTACACAATTTAACTAAACAGAAAACTAAATATCCATATATAGAACATACACAACAGAGCACAGTGAAAAAACCACAAAAACTTAAATCAGTCATATTACAGTGACTGTGAAATACCCATCCACTTTCCACTGTCCTGCATCTCCCCATCCCAACCAATCAGCACACCTTGGCGCCAGGCAGCAATTTAAGATGGGCTGAAATAAGAGAAACACAGAACACACTGGATTATGACAGAGCAATCACACATCACAAGGGGATCGCGACAAAGCGTCAGCCATGATGTTCTCCACCCCCCTAATATGACGGATATCCAAGTTATACGGCTGTAGAAACAACGCCCAACGCATAAGGCGCTGGTTGGGATTCTGCAACGAATGAAGAAACGTTAGCGGGTTATGGTCAGAATAGACCACCACAGGCTGTACTCCTCCCCCCACATAAACGTCAAAATGTTGCAATGCCCAAACCAAAGCTAACGCTTCCTTTTCTATAACCGAATAATTTACTTGATGATTATTGAATTTTCTGGAAAAATAACAAACTGGGCGACGAACGCCACTGTCGTCAGACTGTAACAAAACCGCTCCAGCACCCACCTGACTAGCATCCACAAACAACTCGAAAGACATGTCAAGCCGAGGGGCAGCAAGAACAGGCGCTGTGCTCAAAAGCAACTTCACATTCTCAAATGCAGACTGACATTCCGATGTCCACTCAAACTTAACGTCTTTCCTGAGCAGTGCAGTCAACGGAGCAACAATAGTGGAAAAATTCAAACAAAAACTGCGGTAATAACCCACCATACCCAAAAACCTCATTAACTCTTTCTTTGTGGTAGGTGGGGGAAATTCATCAATTGCTTGCACCTTGGCTCTAACTGGACAAACCTGCCCTTTTCCAACAACCTTACCAAGGTACACCACCGTAGCCTGGGCAAACTCACATTTCGCGAGATTCACTGTAAGTTTTGCCTCACATAAATGAACAAAAAATGAACGGATGTGGGACAGATGTTCCTCCCAAGTGTTACTATAAATTACTACATCGTCAAGATATACTGCGCAACCTTCTAACCCAGCGATAACACGATTCATTAACCGCTGAAAAGTGGAAGGAGCGTTGCATAAACCAAAACTCATGACGTTATAAGAGTATAAACCTGACGATGTAATAAAAATTTCTTGTGCTCGCGATGTCAGTGGGACTTGATAATACCCTTTTAATAGATCGAACTTACTGACAAAGCGTGCTGAACCCACCCGATCAATACAGTCTTCCATCCGTGGAAGAGGGAACGAATCAGGCTTTGTCACCTTGTTTACCTTATGATAGTCGGTGCAAAACCGGAAAGTATTATCCGGCTTGGCTACCAACAAATAAGGTGAGAACCAGCTAGAATAAGAAGGCTTAGCCAAACCATGATCTAATAAATAGCACACCTCTGCTTCTAAAAGTTTTTCTTTTTCGGGTGAAATTCTGTAAAAACGTTGACGAATGGGTTGTACATCCTCAACCACAATGTCGTGTTGAATTACATTTGTGGAACTAGGAACATCAGAAAACAAGACATTAAACTGAAGAATTAAAGACTTCAACTGACTTTGCTGTCCAAGAGAAAGGTGACCAAACAACCTATCCAAATTGGACAACAACTCAGAATTTCTAAGACGAGGTTGCAGCACCACACTAGAAGAAAATGCATCCTCAGGGTCTGCAATCACATCAGAACTCACACTCAATGCGCTCGCCGTAGCCAATCCGATAGACTTGGCTCTCTCACCGCTCAAGCCTGTCTGCACAGCAGGAGCATAATATGGCTTTAATAAATTAATGTGGCACAACTGGGTAGATCTTTTATGATCAGGAGTAGACAATAAATAATCCAAATCAGTTACTTGACGCACAACAACATACGGACCAGAGAACTTAGCACAAAAAGGCGAACTGGGTACTGGAAGCAAAGCCAGGACCTGGTCCCCAACATTAAATTCACGCTCCACAGCGCGACGGTCATACAGCCGCTTCATTTTCTTTTGTGCTCTAGACAGCTTTTCTTTGGACAACTTCCACGCAAGAAAAAGTTTCCGTCTAAACCCATGCACGAAATCAATTAGGTTCTGAGGTGGTTGCACTGGTTCCACCTCATGTTTTAACACAGAGAGAGGGCCTCGAACCCAGTGTGCAAACACCAGGTCGTTGGGACTAAATCCCATACTTTCCTGTGTTACTTCACGTGCAGCTAGTAAAAGCCAGGGAAGACCCTCCTCCCAATCCTTATTCAACTCAACGCAGTAAGCGCGCAGTAAAGATTTTAATGTACATTGGAACCGCTCAAGAGCACCTTGGCTCTGCGCATGGTATGCACTAGTTACGCAATGTGTTACATGAAGCTGATTCAAAACTTCCTTAAATAGACCTGAAGTAAAATTACTTCCCCGGTCACTCTGCACAACCTTCGGTATTCCAAATATCGACATGAACTGAGACAATGCTTTCATAACTGAACGAATGGTAATTGTGCGTAATGGATAAGCAGCTGGATACCGTGTGGCTTGACACATAACAGTCAACAAATATGTACACCCCGACTTTGAGGGTGGCAATGGACCTACACAATCAATAATAAGATGCTCAAAGGGCTGCCCAACAACAGGAATTGGATGTAACGGCACAGGCTTTATTATCTGATTAGGTTTACCCATTAACTGGCACACACGACACGTTCTCACATACTCAGCCACACTCCGTTTAATTTTTGGCCAAAAAAAGTGCTGCAACAGCCTCTGATAAGTCTTGCGGACACCAAAGTGCCCCGCGACATCACCATGAGCTGTCTGCAACACCAAATCACGGTATTTCACCTGAACCACAATTTGTAACACAGGCTCATCACCCATGGCAGACCATTTATGCACTAATATCCCGTCAATGACAAAATAACCACTCTCACTAGAATCCATGTTATCAACAGATAAAGCACTCCTCAGCACATCTGCCAACTCATCATCCCCCTGCTGAGCTACAATCAGGTCATCTCGTGACAACACTGATGGCAACAGAGGCAAAGTAGGCACTAGACTGGACTTTACGCCTTGCCTGCGACTCTGCACACGAGTTACAGCACAGGCACAAAACACATCAGGAAACCGTTCACTGCAGTCATCAGGGACACAAGGTGATGGCACCACGCTTACCACAGGTGACGGCGAGGACTCAACCCACACACATCCACCTGCCAAGTTGTTACCCAGAATTACATCAACCTTACTGGCAACTCGGGCCGAACAGCCATTATAACCTCCCCTTTTACCAAATCTGAATCCAAACTGAACTCATGCAATGGAACTGAAAAAGTTTGCATTCCTATCCCCCTAATAAGAACGCACCTTCCCGTGTTGGACTGTTCATTAAATGGAAGTATGTGCTGTCTGATAAATGACTCAAATGCCCCTGTGTCGCGCAATATCTTTACAGGAACCTTCTCCAAGCTACCCAACAACGACACAAAACCTGTAGAAATAAACAGCCCATAGCTTTCATTATGGCCTGTAGCTGTTATTGTCACTTCAGACTTGTCAGAGCTCTCACCACCCGACAAACTCCTTGAAGCGCTACACACAGCAGTTTTTACATCTTTATACTTCATACTCACACCCTCCACTGGCGTATCCACGCCCTTGGAGGAGGCAGCACACACAGATTTAGCAGAAGTATTTCCACCTTTGCCCCGCTCCTGCAACACGGGACATTCCTTCTTCCAATGACCCCGCTCATTACAATAACGACACCGATCATTCCCCGTTACACTGGGATAAATAAACTGTTTCAAACCAGCCGGACGATTATAACGAGAATCACGACTGCCCAAAGACGTACCACTAATATTACCTTTATGAGTCAAAACGAACTCATCTGCCAACACAGCAGCTTCAGCGGCAGTTTTAGCTTTCCGCTCAGTTATATAAGTTGCAATTCGGTCAGGTGTAGTATTTTTAAATTGTTCTAACAAGACCAAATCACAAAGACCTTGAAATGTACTCACCCACACAGCCGTACACCACCGATTGAAAAATGTAATGAGTTCGCGAACGAACTCGGTATGCAGCTGTCTATCTCCTTTCCTCCAATTTCTAAACTTCTGACGATAGGCCTCTGGGACCATGCAGCTCATAAGCCTTCAGTATGGCTCCTTTAACAGAAGCATAGTTTTTCCGCTCTTCAGCACTCAGAGCAACATAGGCATCCTGAGCCTTCCCCGTGAGAACACTTTGTAACAACAAAGTGCGCTCCGAGTCTCCCCACCTTCGATCATCAGCAAGACTTTCAAACACGGGCGCAGATAGAGGGGGGGGCGGGGGGGATTCGTCCCACCCAGATTTAAATTCACCTCGTTCGGTCCCCCCCACTTATAGGGAGGAAAAAACGTCTATGCTGTCTTTCTTTGCATAAGGCAAACCTCATGGAAAAATCAAAAGACTAATTACCATTCGGTTTATTGAGGTGCACAGCAGTATATACATAGGGGCAACTGCGCAGACGCACAGGTTGAGAGCTCGAGCTTGGTTGCTATGGTTACCCACAACAAGTTTGACAGGCATATCGGGGACAGCTCCTCCTAGTTCAGGACCCCAACATGGCATGATGAAGGGTGCCAAAAGGCAGAAAATGATTGCATCGTTTTTTCAAAAAAAAAACCCCGACTGTAAGTAAACTGTGCCTTACTTTATCATATCACCTTGCAATTTTTTGATAGTCTGTTCAAAGTAATGTCGTAGTGAAAGTAAAATCGTACGGAGTAGAGAAGCCTTTCTGGTAGCCTCCTTCTTTCGGTGGTAGCCTGTAGATACAGTGCTCAGAAGGCAGTTTTAATGTTTAATCTGGCGTTCCCTGCCATCATTTCAGCGAGCATATTGTTTCATAAGGAAACTTTGCGAAGAGTTGTTGACTGACTGCCGCTCACGCAACACACAGGCATAGTTAGAAAGTCAGGATGCACTGGTTTACACTTTACACACACACACGTAGCCTCGCTATGTTTAACAGTTGGAACTTAGCGGTTTTAAAACTAGTTTTGCAGTTTTGCAATTTCTGTGCGTGATGATAATGTGTAAACTTTGGATTTCCATAGGCTATGTTAAAATGTTATCATTGTCCTGGCCTGCAGGTAGTTCCTGGTGATGGCAGTGAGGGAGGTGAAATAACATGTATACACACTACTGTTCAAAAGTTTGGGGTCACCCAGACAATTTTGTGTTTTCCATGAAAAGTCACACTTTTATTTCCCACCATAAGTTGTAAAATGAATAGAAAATATAGTCGAGACATTTTTCTGGCCATTTTGAGCATTTAATCGACCCCACAAATGTGATGCTCCAGAAACTCAATCTGCTCAAAGGAAGGTCAGTTTTATAGCTTCTCTAAAGAGCTCAACTGTTTTCAGCTGTGCTAACATGATTGTACAAGGGTTTTCTAATCATCCATTAGCCTTCTGAGGCAATGAGCAAACACATTGTACCATTAGAACACTGGAGTGAGAGTTGCTGGAAATGGGCCTCTATACACCTATGGAGATATTGCACCAAAAACCAGACATTTGCAGCTAGAATAGTCATTTACCACATTAGCAATGTATAGAGTGGATTTCTGATTAGTTTAAAGTGATCTTCATTGAAAAGAACAGTGCTTTTCTTTCAAAAATAAGGACATTTCAAAGTGACCCCAAACTTTTGAACGGTAGTATATATATATATATATATATATATATATATATATATATATATATATATATATATATATACACACACACACACATATATACACAAAATGGAATCATTTGCTGACAGCTCAGTCCCCCCCAGTTCAAAAATCCTATCTGCGCCCCTGCTTTCAAACAATGAAAAAAACGTATCGAGGTCGCGATCGTTAAATCTAGGCAAAAGTTTAACCATATTTGATAAATTACCTTCCATAGATCCACCAACAACGGCGGAAGCCCGTTCTTCCAACTGCTTTCGCCTTTTAACCCCCTCACTCAACTTGTCATACTCCAGCTGCCGGTCCTTCTCACGGACCTCAGCAGCCAGCCGCTCTCTCTCCAACTGTGCTGCCGCAACTTGCCGGTCTTTCTCCATCTGAATTTCCAGCAATTGCTTCTGCTGCTCGAAAGTTAAATAAGCCGCCGGTGGAGTAACCACTGGTGCTACACCCTGCGGCATCAGTAAGCCAGCAGGTGGTACCAATTTTGAAGGATCTAATACTTCCAACTCAAGCAACTTATCTTTAACGGCTAATCTCAACTCGGCTTTACGTAAAGTTTTTGCCAAGTCAGTCTCAAACCCATAATGACCTGCAACTTTCCGAAGTTGATCCTTCGTCAAAGTATTTAATGTCTCCTCCGAAGGAAATGCCACAAATGCATCTACACTTTCCATCACAAAACCCAAATACCAAATACCTAACCAAAAATCCAAACTCTTACCAGATGCCAACTTTACCAAACTAACTTCACAAAAAGTTCGTCACAAATGCCCAATTACTCACCACACCGCATGCATGCTGGATCACCATTCCTTGAAGCGCATGTCCCACAATCAACGAAAAACCAACAGCATCAGCCCCGCACCTAACTCAACACAAATCCCTAATTAAAACTGACCTCTTCAGGAGCCCTCATACGATTGAGTTCAAAAGAACCCCCCCCGCGTTCGACTCCCCAAAACAAAAAACTAAAATAACAAACTAACAAAACAAACAGCGTTATGCGCTCTTCTCCTACCGCAGGGTTTGCACGTTACTCCAGTGGAATCTAACCCACCTGCGTTGCCTCGCCAATCAAGGGACAATTACGTCAAGTACAAACAGCACCAGACATGCAATTAGCTTCGTCCCAAAATCAAAACAATTGATTTTCAGGACGATGAACTTCCTCCTTCCCAACCAACCAAACAGAAACAATTACTCAAGCGAATTAACCGAAAACAATTTATATAACGAAAAAACTGAAACAATGTATCAAACGCACAATAATACTATGTGGGTCACCCTACAAAATGACCAGCGAGTTATCAATTTACTTTACCGGTTCCAAATTGCTCCCGGACGAGCCCCCATATGTTACACCTGCTGGCTCAAGGCAAGTGCAACATGAAGGGAGACCACACCAAGTAGTACGTTTGATATATCAATATTTATTTAAATAATGAAAGAACGTCAAAAATACATAAAATAAAAGTGTAATGTGTTATAGTGTGAATACAAGTAAATTAACCAAACCAAAATGAAGGAGGAAGCTCCCTCTTGCCTTCTTGGGAGACCTTTTATAGGCCAAGCCCCCATTATCTGTAATCATCCACACCTGGACCAGTCACCTATTGATTGCACCTTAAGCAACACACGGACCAGGGTGGAGCTAAAGACACCCCAAAACAGACAGGGTCGTAACAATATATATATGTACATACATCATGGCTGGAAAACCACTACAGTTTGCGCCAATTACAGTGGCCCCATTGTACCGAACCTGCATGTCTTTGAACTGTGGGGGAAACCGGAGCACCCGGAGGAAACCCACACAGACACGGGGAGAACATGCAAACTCCATACAGAAAGGCCCTCGCCGGCCGTGAGGTTCGAACCCGGAACCTTCTTGCTGTGAGGCGACAGTGCTAACCACTATGCCGCCCTATTTAGTTAATGTTTTATGGATAAATTGGGTCTAAAATGTACATCAAGCATCGTTATTGGAGAAAGTTTGTCATAATTTGCATTATTGTTCAAAACTGATTCAATAAAGATTTCTTTTGTGGAAAATAACAAAAGGTTTATCTCAGTGACGCAAAATGGACCCTGAATTCCAGAATGACCCGTGTGTAAATAAGCTTACTTCTCTTAAGACCTCATCCTCATCGTGTGTGTCTGGACGACTAAAACACACACATTGCCCAAACATCATGAAGACGGATTTTAAAAAGATATTATTTCTATCCTGGGGATGTGCGAACAGCTGCTTTACCTAGGCATGTTTAACATTTGCTTGGAATTTGGAAAAACCTTTTCACTTCCTGCCTTCATCCTCAAACAGTGGCCAAACTCACAGGGTGGATGCAAGCACGAGGAGTTCTGCAGGATTTTTTTGTAATTCTTTTTTTTCCCCCAATTATTCCTTTTTCTATGATGATGAGGTTTGAGGAGACATCAGTAAACTTTCGTCCACATCAGTAAAGAGGAGAAAAGGGATTCGACTGATTGTTGATTTGAAAGCATGCAGAAGTGACAGTGATGAACTGAAGACAGACTGAAGTCTGAAGATTGAAGGAATTTTTTTTAACCTGAGCCACACCCTGAAACAGATGTGATGACACGGGTACATTTATTATAGAATTATAATTATTGTGATCTAATGACGAGTTAGTGAGTTACAGTTTTCATGTTTTTTTCTGATCTGTAAGTATTTGGGAAACTGTTTCTGGAAAAACGCAGCTCCCAGAAATAATCTGGACACACGAATGTGGTCATGGACTGCTGCATCATTTCCGTGTTCACATCTCAAGCTGTTTTTGTCGTCGTGCCGTCGCCATTTTAAGGAATAACACCTAAACTGTAACGATCCCAAACAGGAAAAGAGTAAATCTTATTTGGGGAGAAATGTTGAGATGTTTCACCATCCACACTGAGGGAGATGAAAACAATGGTGAATGTTATTTGTTTTAAGGCGGGGAGCGCTGCACTCTGTAAACAAGTGTTCAAATTTTACCTGCGTCATGTCTTTAGTGCTTTCGCATAGCATTAGCATTAGCATTTGGTTTACTTGTGAATTTAGTGGTTATAGTTTTGTGATCATGTAGTGTGTCACGATGGATTTAAAAAAGAAGTTCATTTACACTGAACTGTCGATAAATTATAGATTTTATTCCTCAGATGTGATGAATTTTATATTTCAGGTGGTTGTTGGTCAGGTGTTTGCTCTGCGATCCACAGACTTGCATCTTGGGCTTGGCAGAGACTCAGAAACGTTTTCAACCATCCAGGTTTGTCCCCCAACACTGACTATTTATTTTAAATAATGAAAATACAGAGTAACACAGCTGGAGTGTTATAAACAGTGTGTATAACCATGCAGAGTGTATAACACTGTAATAACTGCTGTGGGAAGCAGATTTACTCTACACATCTTACATAATAATAATAATAATAATAATAATAATAATAATAATAATAATAATAATAATAATAATTTAGTGAATTATACAGTAAATGATAAGTAACCAAGATCCTTAAATAAGCCATAAAAATTGTACGTGTGTGTGTGTGTGTGTGTGTGCCCACAGTAGCATCCTTATCTGTGACATGGATTAAATGTGTTGAGAAAGAGCTTTTTGTTGTGAGAAACCAGAGAGTGAGTGAAAGTGTTCTTTTTTGGGCATGTAGTGTGTGTGAGAGAGAGTGTCTGGGGCGGAGAGAGTATCTCACACAACACTGGTGTATTCAACAAGCTTCTTTAATAAAATCTCTCTCTCTCTCATTAAGTCTCCATTCCTGCTTGCAAATCTTTATTGAAGGGAAAAGAGAAAATTTACTTCACAATCTAGCATTCATCACGTTTTAACTCTTCCTGAATTAAGCATTCATGGACTGGAAAGTCTGGCCCAGTTGGTACAAAATATGAGAAGCATGAAATATACTGTCCAGTGGAAAATGTTGAAGAGGTATGATGTGACATGTAGTGTTGTAGTTGAGTCACTAAACCTTGAGTCCGAGTCCAGTCTCAAGTCTCCAGTGTTCAAGTCTGAGTCAAGTCCAAGTCATTAAAGAAAAGTCCGAGTCGAGTCCAAGACTCCCAACCGCACCATGTGACGGTGTCTGTTTCAGCGCCATTAACATTAGTTTGTTCCTGAACACGGCGTATGAACAGGTGAATGTGCTTCTCTTTATCAGGGAGTGTCAAGTATTCTGTCAGAGATGGTTGGGAGACGGACGTAAGTGCAGAAGGTGTGTTTATTAATACAAGTGAAGACGGTAAACAATCCAGAACGGCAGGCAAAATTGTAAAATGGTGAAACAGGCGATAGGTCGAGCAAGACACAAAGAGGCTATCAAAGACGAGAAACAGGAAATCAGGGATCAGGAAACCAGACAAGGAAATAAGGTTCAGTAACGTGTCACCAACGCAACTCAATACTTCGCAAAGTAAGTGTGGTTTCACAGTTTTTATATCGGTGCATTGATTGCGCCTTAATCCTGTGTAGGTGTGAATCGTTTACAGCGCGCATGCAAGAGTCTGTTGGCACACGCGCTGTCCAGAGCGTGCCCGAGAGTCTATTTGATGCAAGTGCCAAGGCACGCAGGTGTGACACTCTTGCACGAAATTAGCACAAAATTAATGTAGATATAAATATCTTATGCCAAATTATTATGGGATGTTACAAAAAATAAAGAAAAAAATCGGAGTCCTCATCTCCAATTTACGAGTCTGAATGCAGTTAATGTACGAGCCTGAGTCCAAATCCGAGTTATCAGTGCTCGAGTCATGAGTCCTTAAAATTAGGGCACAAGTCAGAGTTGAGTCTGAGTCCTGGACTCGAGTACTACAAGCCTGGTGACATGTTAACCAATGAGAGTTTATTTACATAAACTGTGTTATATTGAAACTGGAAAAAGGAAAGTTTTGCGTTTTGGAGTCAGATCACTCTGCAGACTGACTCTGCTTTTGTTATTGATTTAATAAAAGTTAACTTTTCTGCAAACTCTTTGTTTGACCTTGGAGTATTCTTGCTTGAGAGAGTTTCCATGACATTTCTGGTGACCCTGACATGACTTGGAAGGAACCTCTTGCTGACTGCACTTGGGTGTCTGAACTGCACTGCACAGACAGCGGCTGCTAAGAATTTTTTTGCTACTGATTTGGTTCGCAAAGTCTGTGTAGCTGTGGTTTTGGCTGTAAGTTTGGTGGTAAGACAACTACATTCTCCAAGTTTGAACAGCTTAGAAAAGTAGAAACGTTTTTTAATACATAATTGTGAGATTGAAAGGGAGGTTGGCATGGGTTTTGGTCCTTGCTGTGTGTTCTGAGGGATTTCTGTTGCATATTTTTGCCTTTACAGTCTGTCATAAAGAAGGAAGCCATCAGCAAATAGATACGTTTTGTCTTGACGACTGCTGCACCCACTGATTCACAAAGGTTGAGTTTTGGCTTGGCGTATCAAGGCCTTGGACAAAGCTCAAGCAGTTGGGTGGCACAGTGGTGTAGTGGTTAGCACTGTTGCCTCGCAGCAAGAAGGTTCTGGATTCAAGCCCAGTGGCCGATGGGGGCCTTTCTGTGTGGGTTTCCTCGGGGTGCTCCGGTTTCCCCCACATGAGTTTAGGTAAACATGGAGTGGCCTTGGGCTGAAGTGCCCTTGAGCCCAAACCCCCAACTGCTCCCTGGGTGCTGTAGCATAGCTGCCAACTGCTCTGGGTACAGTGGTGAACCCTTTAGAATTTTCTATATTTCTGCATAAATATGACCTAAAACATCATCAGATTTTCACACAAGTCCAAAAAGTAGATAAAGAGAACCCAGTTAAACAAATGAGACAAAAATATTATACTCGGTCATTTATTTATTGAGGAAAATGATCCAATATTACATATCTGTGAGTGGCAAAAGTATGTGAACCTCTAGGGTTAGCAGTTAATCTGAAGGTGAAATTAGAGTCAGGTGTTTTCAATCAATGGGATGACAATCAGGTGTGAGTGGGCACCCTGTTTTATTTAAAGAACAGGGATCTATCAAAGTCTGACTTTCACAACACATGTTTGTGGAAGTGTATCATGGCACAAACAAAGGAGATTTCTGAGGACCTCAGAAAAAGCATTGTTGATGCTCATCAGTCTGGAAAAGGTTACAAAACCATCTCTAAAGAGTTTGGACTCCACCAATCCACAGCCAGACAGATTGTGTACAAATGGAGGAAATTCAAGACCATTGTTACCCTCCCCAGGAGCGGTCAACCAACAAAGATCACTCCAAGAGCAAGGCATGTAATAGTCGGCGAGGTCACAAAGGACCCCAGGGTAACTTCTAAGTAACTGAAGGCCTCTCTCACATTGGCTAATGTTAATGTTCATGAGTCCACCATCAGGAGAACACTGAACAACAATGGTGTGCATGGCAGGGCTGCAAGGAGAAAGCCACTGCTCTCCAAAAAGAACATTGCTGCTCATCTGCAGTTTGCTAAAGATCACGTGGACAAGCCAGAAGGCTATTGGAAAAATGTTTTGTGGATGGATGAGACCAAAATAGAACTTTTTGGTTTAAATGAGAAGTGTTATGTTTGGAGAAAGGAAAACACTGCATTCCAGCATAAGAACCTTATCCCTTCTGTGAAACATGGTGGTGGTAGTATCATGGTTTGGGCCTGTTTTGCTGCATCTGGGCCAGGACAGCTTGCCATCACTGATGGAACAATGAAGTCTGAATTATACCAGCGAATTCTAAAGGAAAATGTCAGGACATCTGTCCATGAACTGAATCTCAAGAGAAGGTGGGTCATGCAACAAGACAATGACCCTAAGCACACAAGTTGTTCTACCAAAGAATGGTTAAAGAAGAATAAAGTTAATGTTTTGGAATGGCCAAGTCAAAGTCCTGACCTTAATCCAATGGAAATGTTGTGGAAGGACCTGAAGCGAGCAGTTCATGTGAGGAAACCCACCAACATCCCAGAGTTGAAGCTGTTCTGTACGGAGGAACGGGCTAAAATTCCTCCAAGCCGGTGTGCAGGACTGATCAACAGTTACCGCAAACGTTTAGTTGCAGTTATTGCTGCACAAGGGGGTCACACCAGATACTGAAAGCAAAGGTTCACATACTTTTGCCACTCACAGATATGTAATATTGGATCATTTTCCTCAATAAATAAATGACCAAGTATAATATTTTTGTCTCATTTGTTTAACTGGGTTCTCTTTATCTACTTTTAGGACTTGTGTGAAAATCTGATGATGTTTTAGGTCATATTTATGCGGAAATATAGAAAATTCTAAAGGGTTCACAAACTTCCAAGCACCACTGTATGTGTGCGCTCATTGCTCACTTATGTGTGTGTTCACTGCTTCAGATGGGTTAAATGCAGAGGAGACGTGCTTGAGTGGACATGTTGTAAATAAAGGCTTCTTGTTTTCTTGTTGAACAGGGATTTCCAGGTAGTGAAGGTGTCAACGGGAAAAAATTAAATAATCATGGTAGAGATTTCTGTCGTGTTAAGAAGAGTTCCGTGGCTGACAGGTAAAAGAACAAGAACTGGGGAAGAATTCATGAGAACGGGTCTAACATTGAGAAAGATAAAAGCTAAAATGTTGCCTAACGAGGACTTAGCGTCGGCTGATCATTTAGCAAGAGGGCAATTAAGAATACAGGGACGGGAAATGGCTGATACCCCAACGCAGACGGTGTGCTTGAGAAATCCTATAGCTAAAGTTGAATTAAAAAGATCTCAGAAAAATGAGCCAAAAGAACTAAGAAAATGAAAACATGAAGGCTGCAAGATGGTTCATTTGAGGTGGGTTTGTGTGAGGAGATGGACACTTTGATTAAAAATTGCAAGCCAAAAGACAAGAGTGAAAAAAAGACTAAAAAGAGGGAAGAAGAGAAAGAACTACTCAACCTGTTAAAAAGGAAGACTTTTTGAAAATTGTAAAGGAAGTACGTAAGACACTGAAAAAAGATGAAGAGAAAAATCTAAAGAAAATGAGATCCACGTTTGAAAAGGACAGTGCCCCACCTCTCGAGGAAGCTGGGAAGACACATCTTAACAGGGTCAGTGCCCACCCCGTGTTGAGAGAGTCAATTTTCAGTAGTGGCAGAAGGACAATTCACCCTGGTGAAGGTAGAGGGACACTGTAGGACGTCCCTGACGTGGGTGGATTACTGAAGCTCGGCAGGCGGGAAATGAAGTGAAAACAGACTTTATTTTGCGGGTTTCTGACTTTTGCATTTCAGTTTGTCTTAACACACACACACACACACACACACACACACACACACACACACACACACACACACACACACACACACACACACACCATTAAAGGAATACTCCGGAGTGAAATGCTTTTTAGGGCTATTTTTGCATGATTGGGAGTGCATACGTTGAGTTGGTAGCACAATCACGTCAATCGGTTGTGTTTTGAGAAAGTTGTTTTTTTGTGATTTAAACCGAAAGCGCTAACACGGCAGTGCGAGGGGGATGTCATTTCGCCGATACAAAACGCTGTTTTTAAAACCATTGCCCAGGTCCAAACAACATTACAGTTCAGTGGAAGTGAGTACAGGGTTCCTACACACAAACCGAAGTGTCCCTGGCTCTGTAAGTGTACGGACAGATCATCTAGAAGACTGAATACAAAACATGTACCTTCCCGAAAGTAGTTGTTCTCCAGATGCCATCTTCAGGGGACAGTCTGTAAAAGTCGAGTGCCGAGTGCAGAGCTAAATCCTCTGGAAATGCACAATTTCGTAGAATTTTATGGAAACACAGTCTAGTGTTTAGTTCGAAATTAAAAGGAAACTGCATGCAACAACATTATACTCCCAGCGGGTTGGAATTTTGAATGGGAGGTCATGTGATGCTACGAAATTGTGTATTTCCAGAGGATTTAGCTCTGCACTCGGCACTCGACTTTTATGAACTGTCCCCTGAAGATGGCTTTTGGAGAACAACTACTTTCGGGAAGGTACATGTTTTGTATTCAGTCTTCTAGACGATCTGTCCGTACACTTACAGAGCCAGGGACACTTCGGTTTGTGTGTAGGAACCCTGTACTCACTTCCACTGAACTGTAATGTTGTTTGGACCTTGGCAATGGTTTTAAAAACAGCGTTTTGTATCGGCGAAATGACATCCCCCTCGCACTGCCGTGTTAGCGCTTTCGGTTTAAATCACAAAAAAACAACTTTCTCAAAACACAAGCGATTGACGTGATTGTGCTACCAACTCAACGTATGCACTCCCAATCATGCGAAAATAGCCCTAAAAAGCATTTCACTCCGGAGTATTCCTTTAATCAACAACAGGTGTACTGACTTTGCCACTCACCTTCCCTGGCCCTGCCCTCCATTCTACAAACCAATGCTTGGCCACGCCCCCATTGCCACAGAGACATACAGATGAAGGGGTAAATTGAAGTAGGAGAGAAAAGAACAGGAAGTGATAAAACAGACAGAAAGACGACAACACACTTCAAATCAGGAAAAGAAAGAACAGCAGTGCTCAGGAGCAATAATAGATTGTTATAAAGAAGTGACAGAGGCTCTCAGGGATGCAGAAAAGAGAATAGAAGAAAGATAAACATGGTAGGACAAGAGGTTGAAAAAAAGAAGAAGCCCAGTATCAAGCACAAATTGATAAACCTCTGAAAGAGGTAGATTTTCAGTGTGTCAGATCATAAAAGAATCGACTCTTTTGACTCCCAAATGACTCACTGTTTTTTTTCTAAACTGACAAATTGTGCAGCATGACTGTACTTCTTATAGCTAAAATCTTCATGTTTTATCATCATTAATCTTATAAAATGTTCTTTATGCTGATGTAAGAACTGATTCCCTGTTTTAGATGACGAGTGGCCCAACACCAAATATTTGATTTATAATATCCAGTAGATTCAGACACAGATCGTACTGTATGGTAATGTTGTTGTTGTTGTTGTTGTTGTTCAGACACTCGTCCAGCAGAAGGAGACAGAATCGAAAGAATCGAAAGAGGAACTGATTTATAAAGATTTTCCATAAATGTAAACCTGTTCTTCTTCCAAAATGAAAGCAAGCAAACAATGAAAATGTAATGTGACTGATCCACAGCTGATCGAGGCCATGAGGTAGAAAATGTGATTTAAAGTGTGGAATATTTCAACAAAGTCCTGAGCAGATTAATCAGCGTGGGATTAAAACATTTCTGTGTTCATGTGATAGTTCAGTTCTTCACATGAATTCATTTACATTAGGAAGCATTTCTCTTTCTCTGTGTGTCAGTGAGCTTCGAGCTTCTCTGGAAAGATCTCAGGCTACATCCACACAACAACGGCAACGAGATGTTATTTAAAAATATATCGCGTCCAAATGGACAACGATCAGTAAAATATCAGGTCCATATGGCAACGCAATGCTTGCTGAAAACGATGCAATACACAAGCCACACCTCTAGGGGCGCTGTAAGACGGTCCCTTCGGAGACACCAGAACAATAGAAGAAGTAAGGACGCATGCACATAAACTATTATGCGCGAGACTTCATATTAGCCACAAAGTCAGGAAAATCTGTTTTTAAAATTACATTATAATGACCAAATACAATGAAAAGTATTTTTCCAGTCTCACCTGTGAAAGGTAATCCCATGTGATCTCGTTTGGACGGCAAACCTGTTGGTACAGTTAAACGCAGCTAATCTTTATTCTCCGCTTTGACCTATCCAATATGGCGGCGAGGATGACCTATGATTCTACGAGGAGGGAGGCGTCTTTAATGGTCCGGAATAAATTGAATGCTACACGTTGATGGATTAATTTGTTGTTTCTCACCTGTGAAAGGTAATCCCATGTGATCTCGTTTGGACGGTAAACCTATTGGTACAGTTAAACGCAGCACATGAATCTTTATTCTCCGCTTTGACCTATCCAATATGGCGGCGAGGATGACGTATGATTCTATGTGGAAGGCGGAGTCTTTAATGGTCCGGAATAAATTGAATGCTACACGTTGATGGATTAATTTGCTCTTCTACGCCCTTTTTGAGGAATGTATTGTAGGACTTCAACCATCATCTGAAGAGGTGAGATGGCTCCTTTTTTTCCCTATTTTTGCTGGCGGGATTGACTCTGCCTTAAGGGCTATTCTCTCACTCTCTCTCTCTCTCTCTCTCTCTCTCACTTTGCACCATTACACAATAAATATTCACAGTGAAAATATTTTGTAAGCGAGTTTCATGAACCAACTTATAGGATTTGTTGACAACTCGCATCGAGTTCGTTACACTTCTACCCAGCGTGAAGCACTCACAGTCATGTGGTTGTGACGTCATTGTAAACAAATCCGTTCTACTCATCCAGACGACTTCACAACGGCAACGTTGCCAGATCTTTCCACTCTGGAACCCGTTCTCAAAAAGATTGCGTTTTGGGCACCCAAAACGCCGGTGCCGTGTGGACGCCAGGCCTAAACGATAAGCAATTGTATCGGAGTCACCTGAATCCGTTGCCGTGTGGACAGGGCCTCAGTCTCATCAGTGTGTACACGAATCTCACACACACACACACACACACACACACACACACACACACACACATACAAGTACAATCAAACACAAGTACACCCATGTAATCACCATACACAATCAAATACATCTGACGTGAAAACCGTAGGTGCTAAAAGAAGGCAACTGGACTTACTTGAAATTCTTGAAGACGTCTTCCAGTGAGAAGTGATGACAGATAAACCACACGTGACATGCTGTACCTGCTTTACATGCTTAACATGTACTGGTTTTTTTTTCTTCTGACACTGGCTTTCATTGCTTTCAGATGCAGTTTGGATGTTCTCTGTATTTTTTCAGAATTTCACATAATTTTTGTCCTTTATTTTTTCCTATTTTAATCTGCTGTGAGGAGACTTTCTTTGGGTGACGCTTTTGATTCAACATTCTCTTGTCTATTCTCTCAACAGGACCCATACTTAATTTTTTAAACACTATTTAGAGGATTTGCAAATCCTGATTTACCATCTGATTCGTTTCACAGTTAGTTCAGTGAAATTAAAAAAAGACTCTAAAGATCAACATTCAACACAAAGATGACGTTTAGAGAAAACAGAAGTAAAAGAGAGACAGAGAGGGTAAAAGTCTCGGATCTCAGCCATGCCCTGATACCAACATGATGAAAATTTCTCACCGGTAAGTTACCACAAAATTATTGTTCACTAACTGATAGTTATTAATGTCATTTTAGTGTGTTTTTAGATGGTTATTAAGACTTTGATCAGTCTACGTCATATGGATCACGTGCTACCAAAATTGTAGTGTAACTTCCTGTATGGCTGACGCAAGTGCACGTGTCTGGCAGTTACTTTCACCGAGCCGTTATTATTTTCAAATCTCTCAAACAATATGGCAAGACCTAATTACATCGACTCCGAGGAAGAAGACGACAGTAGTGGTAAAGTTTCTTTGTGTTTAGACTGGGGTTACTTTAGTTTATTTCTCTCATTTTACTGTGAAGCATGCGTAATACTCAGGACCATAGTTAGGTCATCATGTAGATCACATTATTATTATTATTATTATTATTATTATTATTATTATTATTATTATTATATTTCCTTGCAATTTGCAAAAAATCCAAATAATTGGAGCTGTTTGAAGATTGATCTGTTTGATTATTGATTATTTTACTGCACCGGGAGCGAGCAGGGCCTTTATTTATTGTTTTTATCCACTGTTAGCCATTAGCATGCTGAGTCACTCGTATGTTGTGATTGAGCTGTCGGGTGTCACTGTGTTCCACAACAATAATCCTGATCTGCACACACCGAGTGTTTTAATAGGAATAAAACAGAAACCAGCGTGAGGCGGTGTGGTCTTATTTATAGCTGTAGTGTCGTAGCGTGGAAGCTGCTGTGTGGACGTCGCCATTTTGGAGTAAATCAGCCAATATTCCTTTTAGTCAGTAACAGTCCTCCGTGTTTATATACAACTGAAGCACCAAATGAAGCTGAATGTAATTTATAGCAACACGACATTTAATCAGGTTCAGGATCACAGACAGAACAAAAACGGTAAAAAACACAAACAAAAAAACGCATGTTCAAATATTAATAGTTTAAAAATATTCATCTTTTCCACTTTTCAAATATTTTTGATGTTGATTTCATGACTTTTTAATGTTTTACAGTTTATTGCGTTGTTCTCTTGTTGTAGAATTCACTTTCTTTTCTTTTCGTTTCATCTTCTGCTTTCAAAATTTTGGATTTTAATCTTTTGTACTTGAGTGATAAAGGATAATTAAACCCCCTCCTCTCCCCCCACTAGCCTTTAAAAACATTGGGGATGGAAACGTCTCCATTTAGCTGTAGATACATTAATGATTTTATTATTACTTAATTTATTATTACTTACAGTTTTCATGGTTTTTTTCAGTATTTGGGAAACTGTTTCTGGAAAAACACAGCTCCCAGAAATAATTTGGACACACGAATGTGGTCATGGACTGCTGCATCATTTCCGTGTTCGCATCTCAAGCTGTTTTTGTCATCGTGCCGTTGCCATTTTAAGGAATAACACCTAAACTGTAATGATTCCAAACAGGAAAAGAGTAAATCTTATTTGGGGAGAAATGTTGAGATGTTTCACCATCCACACTGAGGGAGATGAAAACAATGGTGAATGTTATTTGTTTTAAGGCGGGGAGCGCTGCACTCTGTAAACAAGTGTTCGAATTTTACCTGCGTCATGTCTTTAGTGTTTTCGCATAGCATTAGCATTAGCATTTGGTTTACTTGTGAATTTAGTGGTTATAATTTTGTGATCATGTAGTGTGTCACGATGGATTTAAAAAAGAAGTTCATTTACACTGAACTGTCGATAAATTATAGATTTTATTCCTCAGATGTGATGAATTTTATATTTCAGGTGGTTGTTGGTCAGGTGTTTGCTCTGCGATCCACAGACTTGCATCTTGGGCTTGGCAGAGACTCAGAAACGTTTTCAACCATCCTGGTTTGTCCCTCAACACTGACGATTTATTTTAAATAATGAAAATACAGAGTAACACAGCTGGAGTGTTATAAACAGTGTGTATAACCATGCAGAGTGTATAACACTGTAATAACTGCTGTGGGAAGCAGATTTACTCTCCACATCTTACAGAATAATAATAATAATAATAATAATAATAATAATAATAATAATAATAATAATAATAATAATAATAATAATTTAGTGAATTATACAGTAAATGATAAGTAACCAAGATCCTTAAATAAACCATAAAAGTTTTCCACTTTTTTTCCCCCAGGTATTAAATAAGGGGTGATGGATTGTGGCTAACTTTATGCTTCACATGTTTCTGAAAAACAGTTTAAAACTATAATTAAAAGCCATTGCCTGAACAAATTGTATATATTTCCGTGGCCTATGTGTGCAGTGAGAAGTGTTCAGAGAATCTCTGATCTCTCTGTGCAGATGATGATGTTAAACTGTCCGTGGAGGAGACTGAACCAGCACCGTTCCAGAGCTCAGTGCGTCCTTTCTACAGTGAGGACAGAGCCTAGCGAACCAGGGAACCAGGTCTTTGGATGACCCTTCAGGGGTCAACAAGCACACAGCTGATAAAAACACATGTTTTGAGTTTTATGGCCCTCTCTGATTAAAATAAATTATTTTATTTTTTTCACAGTCCAAATCCTGCGCTCTGATTGGCTGGTGAGCGGGTCCGTATCCTATGGTACAGACCCCAGTTACGGACCCCGGTTACGGACCTCTGGCGACTCACTCGTTCACAACAACAACAAGCATAGTAGCATTTTTTGTCAACATTTATCTTTTTTTATAAGATTTATTTATAATACAGGAAATACAGGATACAGGAAATCATTCCTACCCACAGCAATCAGACTTTACAACTCATCTACCTCTGTTAGAGCCATGATCACACATCTGGACTAATTCTACCTGTCACCCTCTGCACCACATATAATATAGTATAACGTATACTTAGTGTTTATTATGGGACAAGTGACATGGGAATATTATCCGTATTGATATTATATATCATATTTTTGCAATATTCGCATCCTATTGCACATTCTATGTACATATTTATTGTATATTATTTAAGGTATGTGTATATCTTGTTTATATCTTATTTTTTTATTCTCTTGACCTCAGTATTTTATTTTATTTTATTGTATTTTTTATTGTATTCAAATTTACCGGACTGCTATGACAATCTAATTTCCCTTTGGGGATGAATAAAGTTATCTATCTATCTATCTATCTATCTATCTATCTATCTATCTATCTATCTATCTATCTATCTATCTATCTATCTATCTATCTATCTATCTATCCATCCATCCACTGCAAAACCCGATAAGGTCACTGAGCTCAAAAATTTTATTGAAACCGATTACGTAAAAATTTTTGAGGTAAGTAACTTCAATTTTTTAAGGTAAGATTTCTTAAAAATTACAATTAAGTGTAACTATAGTGTAATTTTTAAGAAATCTTACCTTAAAAAATTTAAGTTACTTACCTCAAAAATTTTTACGTAATCGGTTTCAATAAAATTTTTGAGCTCAGTGACCTTATCGGGTTTTGCAGTGTAAGATTATCAAAAATCATATAAATTTTTGCCAGCATTTCTCAGGAGAATAGCATTAATTTTACAGCATGGATAGCGATAACGACAGTATTCACAGCAAAAGCGAGTTTTACTACCCTGAGGAAGAAGAAATAAAAGAAAACATTTCAGGAGAAAGCTAAAAACCCCTGTAACTGCTCCTTACACCAAGCAAAAGCATGGCTGAATCCTGAATGACTCCTATTTGTATAAATAGGGGACTACATAGGCGGCAAAATGTATTTTTTTTTCCTGCCATGGAAGTGAAATTGTATACCGAGGAGGAAGCCATTTGCATTACAGCCGTGAATGAGGATTCAAAATGGTGGCTCAGCTCAGTTTTCCCTTTCGGGCGCTCTCGTTTTCTGTTAGAATTTGGTAAAGAAAAAAATAAATATATTATTTACCAGCTTAAGGTCGGTCCGTATGGTGAAATACCATGACCTCGGCCTTGAATGCTGACCTCGGCCCAGAGGGCCTTGCTCAGTACTTTCAAGACCTCGGTCACGGTATTTCACCGTACGGACCTCCCAGCTGGGAAATAACATATATGTATTCTGCTCTGAACACTTGGTTTAGTAGATGGCTGTCTGAGGTTGTGGAGCAGGTGAAACATGTAAGATGTTGTGGCATGAAAGCACAGATGCAGTTTGGTTCAGTCTGGAACTTTTCTGGATGTGTGAAAGGAAGGGTTGGGGTTGATTTGTTGTTTGCGTCCTAGCAAGCTGTGATACATGAATAAGTGAAGGTGTTGTGATATAAATATGACAAATAAAAACTTTATAAAAACCCTTTCATTTTTTATTATCTCATCTGGCCGACAGGTGATGAGTTTATACCATCATGTATTGTCTGTCGCCTGTCTGTCGTCATCCACATTTCATGAAAATCGCTTCTTCTCCCTCAATTCTTTACTGATTTTTTTTTCTCTTTGGCAGGAAGGTAGGTCTGCCCGGGGTGCACATAGCTTCTACTCAAATTTTCATAATTGCAATTAATAATGACAATATGGGGGCTGGCACGGTGGTGTAGTGGTTAACACTGTTGCCTCACAACAAGAAGGTTCTGGGTTCAAGCCCAATGGCCGATGGGGGCCTTTCTGTGCTGAGTTTGCATGTTCTCCCCGTGTCCGCGTGGGTTTCCTCCGGGTGCTCCGGTTTCCCCCACAGTCCAAAGACATGCAGGTTAGGTTGACTGGTGACTCTAAATTGAGCGTAGGTGTGAATGTGAGTGTGAATGGTTGTCTATGTCTATGTGTCAGCCCTGTGATGACCTGGCGACTTGTTCAGGGTGAACCCCGCCTTTCGCCCATAGTCAGCTGGGATAGGCTCCAGCTTGACTGCGACCTTGCACAGGACAAGCAGCTACAGATAATGGCTGGATGGAATGAAGATATGGAGTAATTAATCAATCCCTAATGAGCAGTTTCCACACAAATCTCTTCTTCTCCCTCAATTCTTCACTGATTTTGATTCTTTCTGGCATGAGGGTAGGGGTACCTAGGGTGCATATAACTTCGACTCAGATTTGCTTCATTACAATTATTAATGAAGTTATGGACTAATTAAGCCTTAATGAGCAGTTCAACAAAAATCGCTTCTTCTTGGTTATTTCCTTGCCATTTTAGATTCTTTCTGGTAAATAGATCAGTATTCCTAGGGTGGATATCGCTTCTGTATATAGCTTGTATGTGAAGAGTTTGGTTCCAAAACGCGATAAATACCAAATTTGAAAAATTGAAACTCCTGCCACCAAACCATCAGCAATTATCATATCTGACTCATACCATATTCAGTTTTCACCAAAACATGATATCTGCCATTGATTTACACACTGCATTATGGCCTTTCATTCCAAAACGCACAAAGCACCATCACCAATTTTTTTCAAAACCAGGCATATCCATTTGGCCAATCAGAGGCCGCCATTGGCATGAAGTCTTCTAAGATGGCTGCACCCATGAAGTAGGAAATTGCTTTGACACTTTGCACATTTATTGGACAATTTCACGCTGAATTATGAATAATTTCAGTAAAATAATCTAAAAAGATAAAATCCATCCATCCATTATCTGTACCGCTTATCCTGTTCTACAGGGTCGCAGGCAAGCTGGATCCTATCCCAGCTGACTATGGGTGAGAGGCGGGGTACACCCTGGACAAGGCGCCAGGTCATCACAGGGCTGCACATAGAGACAAACAACCATTCACACTCACATTCACACCTACGGTCAATTTAGAGCCACCAATTATCCTAACCTGCATGTCTTTGGACTGTGGGGGAAACCGGAGCACCCGGAGGAAACCCACGTGGACACGGGGAGAACATGCAAACTCCACACAGAAAGGCCCTCTCCGGCCACAGGGCTCGAACCCGGACCTTCTTGCTGTGAGGCAACAGTGCTAACCACTACACCACCGTGCCACCCTAAAAAAATTAAATAATCTATAAAATAAAATAATCTGTCATGAAAGAACACAGTTAAATCCACTTTAAATGGTTGTTACTAAAACCCGTGACACGGAGCAGGACGTGACATATTTTCGCTCAGGCAGTGACCTCCCTGCGATACGGGACTGACCCATGACATATGGGACGGAACATATGGGACGGGATGGGACACCTATCTTATTGTCTGTGATGGGAAATAATTTATCTCATCTCATCTCATTATCTCAGGTTACTTATCTCCCAGGCAGACCCGTTGCAACAAGGTAGGCAGACTTGGCAATTGCCTAGGGCCCCAGCCCTTGAAGGGCCCCCGCTGCTGAACGACTGCTTATGTATTCAATAGCAATGACAACTTTTTGAGCGCGGCAGCGCAGCGCCTAATGACACTTGTTGAAATACCCTAGTTCCAAGGGGGGCCCCCTAATGCACAACAGCGCCTCCCTACATGCTTTGGCCAAAAATTGCAATGACAGTCTGTTGTCAACCCCTCAATGCCCATCTCCGTCCAGTCAAGTGGTTGCAGAGCTCCGCGGCAAAAAAAACCAAAATCAAATATGAAGCGAAATTACCCCTCAGGGAGCCAGAAGAGAAAGAAGAAAAGGGAAGAGGAAGACAGAAAAAAACAAGACACTGGTAAGTGAGAATGTACACACTCATTAATACCAAGCAGGTCGACAAGCAAATTTGGTAGCTAGCTTACGTTAATGGTAGTTATCTTGTAGACAGTGTTTATAACAGTGATGTAAACGTTGTCATGCACAACAGGCTTACAAACTTGCAAGGACTGGCTAAAAATTCTAATATGTGCCACACAAATAGGTGAAAGACTGTCAACTTCTCCCACATTAACTTATTGTGTTTATCAAAATGTCATAGTCAGAGTTAGTTTCAGCGAGCTGCATGGCTTTCATCAGAAGTAGCTAGTGTGTCGTGAGCATGAATGGAGCAGGACAGGGGATGGCTCACAAGAAAGCTCTTTTTTACATTAATAGGCTACATTTGTGACCTTGGTCGGATATTAATGCAGTAATTCAGCTAAGAAACCCGAACTTTCTGCGAGGAACCCCTGCTGCTCTGAAAGTGTTAATTCAACACTGAGGAATTTGCTGTGTAGGCGGCCATAAGGCCTTTCATCGAGGGGGGATAATTATGGGCCCCAGATCCCCCTTTGCCTAGGGCCCCCAAATAGCTTGAAACGGGCCTGCTCCCAGGTCAGCGCCAATACGCATCCGGGACGGGAATTCCATCTAGCCTGCATTTCACTTCCTGGTTCTCTCTGCTGTGTATAAATAAGCCGTTCTCAGACCCTGACTTTGCCAGAATGTCTCATTTTGCTATTCTAGCCATTTCTGTGCCTTTATTGCATTTCATGGTTTTTGCTCAAGCTATTTTTCTAGTTCATGGTTTTTGCACTTAGGGTTTTTTCTTGTTTATGTTTTTTTTGCTCTAGCATTTTTGTCCTTGTTTGTCTCATGTTTTTGTCAAGTTTTTTGTCTCTTTTTACCTGGCCTATTTTTGCCATTTGTTTGTTTACCTTTTTGCCACACCCTTTCCCTGGATTAAATCTCATTATTTATCGGATTACTGCCTGTGTGTTCTGCTTCTGGATCCTAATCTCACCACCCCTAACAGTACGTTCTGGCCAACATGGATCCAGTGGAACTCACCTGTCTGAGAACGGCCATCCAGCAGCAAGGGACTCTCCTTGGGACCCATCAACAAGACCTCCAGCAGATCACCCAGAACCTCGCCACCCTGTCCAACTCACTAGTATCGCGGGAACTGCCGTCGGACCTTTTCAGTCTCATGGACCTCGCCAACTGTATCGACACCCAGTTCCAGCAACAGAGGAGAGAGAAGACCCGCCCCAGCTTCACCTCCTCTCCACCTCCTGCCTCGTCCATCGGACCCATGCAGGTAGACCGGGTACGGGTGTCAGTGGAGGAACGACAGTGCCGACAGAGCACAGGGGCCTGTTTCTACTGCTGTCAGCGAGGACACATCTGCTAAGCCTGCCCACTAAAGGGAACAAGACCACCAGTGAATTGAGGGGCCCTGGTGGGCAACACTCTGAACCAGCCCCCCGCTGATCGACTGTTACTCCCTGTCATCATCATCCATGACAACCATCATCACCATCTCCAGGCCCTCATTGACTCAGGGGTGGATAGGAACCTGATCTGCTCCGCCACTGCCAAGTGTCTGGGAATTCTGCTACTCGCCCTTGACGTCCCTCTCACAGTCCTGACACTCAATGGCACTGGCTTGACCACCATCACCCACCTTACTGCCCCGCTCACCCTGAGGATTTCCGGCAACCACTCTGAAACCATCCAACTCCACGTCATGAACACCCCCACGTACCGATCATCCTAGGATTACCCTGGTTAACGCAGCACAATCCCCACCTAAACTGGGCCGATAATACCATCCTAGGCTGGAGCCATTCCTGCCTAGCTTCCTGCCTGAACTCCACTCTGCCTCCCGCCAAACCACCGCAGCCTTCAGCCAGTGAGTTTCCAGACCTCTCTCATGTGCCTCTGGAATACCTGGACTTAAGACTTGTTTTCAGCAAGACCCAAGCAGTGTCCCTCCCTCCTCACAGACCCTATGACTGTGGAATCAACCTCTTGCCCGGGACAGCACCACCCAAAGGGCGACTCTACTCTCTCCCATTGAAAGGCAAGCCATGGAGAAGTACATCTCCAAGTCTCTGGCAGCTGGGATCATCCACCCTTCCTCCTCCCCAGCAGGGGTGGGATTTTTCTTGGTGGAAAAGAAGGACAAGTTGCTCCGCCCCTGCATTGATTATCAAGGTCTCAATGCCATCACAGTCAAGAACCGCTACCCCCTACCACTCATGACTACGGCCTTTGAACTACTCCAGGGAGCCAAGATATTCGCCAAGTTGGACTTATGCAATGCCTACCATCTCGTCAGGATCAGGGAGGGGGATGAGTGGAAGACGGCCTTTAACACCACTACTGGCCACTATGAGTACCTTGTGGTCCCTTTCGGCCTGACCAATGCACCCGCAGTCTTCCAGGCACTTGTCAACGACGGCCTAAGGGACTTTCTTAACATTTTCATTTTCGTGTACCTGGATGACATCCTAATCTTCTCTTGCTCCCTGGAGGAACATCAGGGCCATGTCTGGCAATTCCTCCAGCGCCTGCTAGAAAACAAGCTGTTTGTCAAGGCGGAAAAGAGTGAATTCCACCAGAGCTCTGTCTTGTCTCTGGGGCTCATCATCTCCCCGGCAAGGATCCAGATGGACCCCCTCAAGCTTGAGGCAGTCGCAGACTGGCCTACCCCATCCTCATGATGAGAGCTTCAGCGTTTCCTGGGATTCGCTAATTTCTACAGGCACTTCATCCGCGACTTCAGCACGGTGGCTGGACCTCTCACTGCCTTGACTTCAATTAAGACCTCATTCAAATGAGGGGAGGAAGCAGAGAAAGCCTTCTCCATGCTTAAGTGCAAGTTCACCACAGCACCCATTCTCATCATACCCGACCTGACCAAACAGTTCATAGTGGAGGTCGACACTTCTGAGTCCGGGGTCAAAGCCATTCTCTCCCAGAGGGCCAGCGATAACAAGGTCCACCCCTGCTCCTTCTTCTCTTGCTGGCTGTCCCCTGCTGAACGTAATTATGACATCAGCGACAGAGAGTTGTTGGCCATCAAGCTAGCCTTGGAGGAGTGGAGGCATTGGCTCGAAGGATCGGCTCTCCCCTTCCTAGTCTGGACTGACCATAAAAACCTGGAGTACCTCAAGTCTGCCAAATGTCTCAATTCCCGTCAAACCTGTTGGCCTCTTCTTCTCCCTGTTCAACTTCACACTCTCCTACCACCCAGGCTTCAAGAACGGCAAACCCGACACCCTGTTCAGGATGTTCTCTTCCCACCAAGAGGAGTCCAAGCCACCCAAGACCATCCTTCCTCCATGCTGCCTGGTGGGAGCCGCCATTCTAGAGGTTGAGATGCTCATGCAGAAGGCCCTGGAGCAGGACCCTGGTGAAGGTAACTCAAGCAACATACCACCTAACCATCTGTTTGTTCCCTGTTCTGTGTGAACCCAGGTGCTGCAGTGGGGTCATGGCTCGAAGTTGGCTTGTCACCCAGGAGCTGCTCGAACCCTGGCGCTCGTCCAACAGCGCTTCTGGTGGCCATCCATCAAGGAAGACATCCAGGAGTTTGTGGCAGCCTGCGACACATGTGCCTGGAACAAGACAGCCAATCAACCCCCTGCCAGCTTGCTAAGACCCCTCCCGATTCCTCATTGACCCTGGTCTCACATTGCCCTGGACTTCATCACAGGACTCCCCAACTCAGGTGGCAACACATGCATCCTCACTGTCATTGACCATTTTTCCAAGACTGTCCATTTCATTCCTCTGCCCAAGCTCCCCTCAGCCAAAGAGACCGCAGAACTACTCATCCACCACGTTTTCCGCCTACCGACATTGTTTCTGACCGGGGTCCTCAGTTCACTGCACAGTTCTGGGGAGCCTTCTGCAAACTCATCGGGGCCACCTGTAGTCTCTCCTCAGGCTTCCACCCACAGACCAATGGCCAGGCAGAATGGACTAACCAGGCTTTGGAGGTTGCACTCAGGTGCATGGCATCCAGGGATGCCAGTTCTTGGAGCAAGTAGCTACCTTGGATCGAATACACACATAACACTCTCCCTTCTTCTGCCACAGGTCTCTCTCCATTCCAATGCTCACTAGGGTACCAACCACCACTGTTCCCCAGCCAGGAGGAGGAGGTCACCATACCCTCAGCCCAGATCTTCATATGCCGCTGCAGGAGGACGTGGGCAATGACCCGGAGAAGACTCATTTCCTCCACCCTAGCATCCAAGAGGCAGGCTGACAAATGCCACTACCAGGTGGGGCAACAAGTCATGCTCTCCACATGCCACCTGCCATTCAGAACCGTCTCCCGCAAGCTGGCTACCAGGTACCTAGGACATTTCCTCATCAGCAAGGTAATCAATCCATGTTCCGTCAGACTGGCTTTACCACTCACCATGCAACGTGTTCACCCCACCTTTCACGTATCACAGCTTAAAGCCCTGGTCTCCAGTCTTCAGGTTGTCTTTCTGAAGTTGGCTGGAAACTGTGTGCTGAAGTCGGGCTGTTCTGAGCCGTCTGTCTGTACAGATTTAACTAGCTGCGTCTACATAAGTAAGTGGCATTAGAAAAGCTGTATCATTAAACTTCTAAATGTTACTGTGGCAGCGGGGGCGTGGTCAAGCACCGGTCTGTGATAGGAGGGCGGAGCCAGGGAAGGTGAGTGGCAGAATCACTACACCTGACGGTAATTAACCTGTGTTTGTGTGTCTTCCCAGTACCGCGCCCTATTTAAGGAGGCAGAGGGAGAGCAGAGGCGAGCTCTTCCCGGGACAAGAACACAGCGTGTATGTGTATTGAATAGAATAAAACGGTATTGTTACACTGAAAAGTCTGGCAATAAAAGCCGATTTGTACCTGAAGCTTTGTCCTGCCATCCTCTGTGCTCCACCCACACCTCAGAGAGCTCTACAGTGGTGCTGAAACCCGGGAGAAAGGTGGAGCACCAACCCAGCAGCCCCATGGAATCCTCCCCGTTCACGGACCTGGTCCACGCCCTCGCCACGGCTCAGCAAAGCCAGCACCAGGCGCTCATCACGCTCCGAAAGGAGCAAGAGTGGCGCTTCGAAGCCTTGGTGCTGGCCCTGCAGGAAGATTGTGAGGCGTTCCGGCATCTCCTCGCGTCCGCGGGGTCCACCAGCGCCCCGGCCGCGGGCCTGTCTCCCCTCACCGTGACCAAGATGGGCCCGCAGGACGACCCTGAGGCGTTCCTCACATTGTTCGAACAGGTCGCTGAAGCCTCGGGGTGGCCGATGGAGCAGCGCGCGGCGCGCCTCCTCCCCCTCCTGATGGGAGAGGCGCAGCTGGCCATGCTACAGCTCCCCGCCGACCGCCGGCTGGCCTACGCGGACCTTTGCCGGGCCATCCTCCAGCGCGTGGGGCGCACATCAGAACAACAGCGCCAGTGCTTCTGTGCGCTGCAGTTGGGGGAAGTCGGCCGGCCATTCGCGTTCGGCCAGCAGCTCCGGGATGCCTGCTGGCGGTGGCTGAGGGCCGACGATCGCGACGCCGAGGGAATCATCGATCAGGTGGTGCTGGAGCAGTTCATCGCCCGCTTACCAGCCGGAACCGCAGAGTGGGTCCAGTGTCACCACCCGGCGTCGCTGGATCAAGCAGTAGGACTGGCGGAGGATCATTTGGCGGCTGTTCCGGTGGCAGGACGGCCGACGACGTCTTCTCTTCTCTCCTCTTCTCTCTCTCTTTCTCCCCTCCCTTCTGTATCCTGTCCTCGCCCCATTCCCCCACCACAGAGGCGGGGGCCGGCTCCACCCCAGCCGGCCCGCCGCACCCGTGGTGCCCTCCCATTTCTCCCTTCTGTGTCTGTCTCTCCCCCCCCTCAGGTGAGTGAGCCCCAGAGCACAGGTGCAGAGGGAAAGCCCGGGCCGGTTTGCTGGCGCTGCGGGGCCACCTGTAACAACAGTGCGCAGCAATGGAGGTGGGCGTGGTGGTACGGATCCCCGACGCGCCAGAAGCTGCCCTCGATCGGGCCGGAGTGTATTGCATACTGGTGAGTATCCAAGGGGCTACATATCAGGCGTTGGTGGATTCTGGTTGCAATCAGACCTCGATCCGCCCAAGCCTGGTGCAAGACGAGGCATTGGGGGGAGCACAGGGAGTGAAGGTGTTGTGTGTGCACGGGGATGTTCACAGCTACCCTTTGGTGTCGGTCCACATATTTTTCAGAGGGGAAAAATCTACAGTGAAGGTGGCGGTTAATCCTTGCCTTACCCACTCTTTAATTTTGGGGACTGATTGGCCGGGATTTTGGGGTTTAATGACGTGCCTAGTAAAGAGTGGGTCCTGACATTTGACAGGGGGAGGTCCTGGTGTCGCTTTGGCTGGAGCTGCTGTCGCAGAGCCATCTACATCATCTCCGCGACAGAGTGAGGAGCCGCCGGCTCCTCCTCTTTCTGTTGGGGAATCCCTTGTGGATTTCCCATTAGAACAATCGCGAGACGAGACTCTGCGACATGCGTTTGACCAAGTGAGAGTAATCGATGGTCAAACGCTCCAGCCGAACGCCACTCCGTCCTTCCCCTATTTTTCTATTTTGAAGGATAGATTATACCGAGTGACGCAGGACACTCAGACGAAAGAGCGAGTCACACAGCTGTTAATTCCAAAGAGCCACCGGGAATTGGCATTTCAGGTGGCTCACTTTAATCCCATGGCTGGACACCTAGGGCAGGATAAAACACTAGCCCGGATAATGGCCCGATTCTATTGGCCGGGGATTCGCGGCGATGTCCGTAAGTGGTGTACGGCGTGCCGCGAATGCCAGTTAGTAAATCCAGCGGCCATTCCAAAAGCGCCTTTGCACCCCCTACCATTAATCGAGACCCCGTTTGAAAGAATTGGGATGGATCTCGTCGGGCCATTAGATTGGTCAACACGAGGGTACCGCTTTATATTGGTTCTGGTGGACTATGCAACGCGATACCCGGAAGCGGTGCCTCTTCGCAATATCTCAGCACGCAGTATTGCGGAGGCCCTCTTCCACGTCATCTCCCGGGTTGGAATCCTGAAAGAGATTCTGACTGACCAAGGCACCTCGTTTATGTCACGAACACTGAGCGAACTGTATGGGCTACTAGGTTAAGCCGATCCGCACCAGCGATTATCACCCACAAACGGACGGTTTAGTTGAACGGTTCAATCGCACCCTCAAGAATATAATTAAAAAATTCGTAAGTGAGGACGCACGTAACTGGGATAAATGGCTCGAACCCTTGTTATTTGCAGTGCGAGAGGTCCCCCAAGCCTCCACGGGGTTCTCCCTGTTTGAATTGCTATACGGGCGTAAGCCGCGCGGCATTTTAGATGTGCTGCGAGAAAATTGGGAGGAGGGACCTTCACAGAGTAAAAACGAAATTCAGTACATTATGGACCTGTGCGCAAAACTCCACATGCTCACCCACCTAACTCAGGAGAATTTGCGGCAGGCCCAGGAACGGCAAGCCCGCCTGTACAACAAGGGCACGTGCCTTAGAGAGTTCACTCCGGGAGATAAGGTACTCGTACTGTTGCCCACGTCGAGCTCCAAATTAATCGCCAAGTGGCAAGGACCCTTTGAGGTCACACGGAGAGTCGGGGACGTCGACTATGAGGTAAGGCGAACGGACAGGGAGGGGGTGCTACAGATCTACCACCTCAATCTGCTTAAACTCTGGAATGAGGAGGTCCCCGTGGCGTTGGTGTCGGTAGTTCCGGAGAAGGCGGAGCTGGGGCCGGAGGTTCAAAAAGGGACATTGGCATCACGTACCTCTCCGGTCCCCTGTGGAGACCACCTGTCCCCGACCCAACTCACGGAGGTCGCCCAGTTGCAGGCCAAGTTTTCGGATGTGTTCTCGCCCCTGCCCGGTCGTACTAACCTCATAGAACACCACATAGAGACGCCCCCGGGGGTGGTAGTGCGTAGCCGCCCTTACAGGCTACCCGAACACAAAAAAAAGGTGGTTCGGGAAGAGCTTCAGACCATGCTTGAAATGGGCATCGTCGAGGAGTCCCACAGTGACTGGAGCAGCCCGGTGGTCTTGGTACCCAAGGCCGACGGGTCGGTCCGGTTCTGTGTGGACTATAGAAAAGTCAACGCGGTGTCTAAATTCGACGCGTACCCAATGCCTCGTATTGATGAGCTGCTCGATCGACTAGGCACGGCTCGCTTTTACTCGACACTGGATTTGACGAAGGGATATTGGCAGATCCCCTTGACTCCATTATCCCGAGAGAAAACGGCCTTTTCCACACCATTCGGCTGACACCAATTTGTCACACTTCCTTTTAGGCTGTTTGGGGTGCCCGCTACGTTTCAGCGGCTGATGGACAGGGTCCTCCGGCCCCACGCCACCTATGCGGCCGCATATCTTGATGACATTATCATTTATAGTAATGACTGGCAGCGGCACCTGCAACACCTGAGGGCCGTCCTTAGGTCGCTGAGGCGGGCAGGTCTCACTGCCAACCCGAAGAAGTGTGCGATTGGGCGGGTGGAAGGACGGTATCTGGGCTTCCACTTGGGTAACGGGCAGGTGCATCCCCAAATTAATAAGACAGCAATGATTGTGGCCTGCCCGAGGCCCAAGACTAAAAAGGGGGTGAGACAGTTCCTGGGGCCGGCTGGCTACTATCGTAGGTTTATACCTAATTATTTGGACGTCACCAGCCCGCTGACTGTCCTCACTAAAAAGGTGGCGCCAGATCCGGTCCAGTGGACGGAGCAGTGCCAGCGGGCTTTCTCTGAGGTAAAGGCTGCACTGTGTGGGGGGCCACTATTACACTCCCCTGACTTCTCTCTCCCTTTTGTGTTGCAGACCGACGCGTCGGACAGAGGGCTGGGGGCGGTGTTGTCCCAGGAGGTGGAGGGGGAGGACCGCCCCATCCTGTACCTAAGCAGGAAGCTGTCGATGCGTGAGGGGCGCTACAGCACTATTGAGAAGGAATGCCTGGCGATCAAATGGGCGGTCCTCGCCCTCCGTTACTACCTGCTGGGGCGCCCTTTCACCCTCTGTTCGGACCACGCGCCCCTCCAGTGGCTCCACCGCATGAAAGATGCCAACGCGCGGATCACCCGTTGGTATCTGGCACTCCAACCCTTCAATTTCAAGGTGGTCCACAGGCCGGGGGCGCAGATGGTCGTGGCGGACTTCCTCTCCCGTCAAGGGGGGGGGAGTCGGCTGCGGGCCGGACGGGCGCCCGGCCTGAGTCGGGCGGTGGGGGTATGTGGCAGCGGGGGCGTGGTCAAGCGCCGGTCTGTGACAGGAGGGCGGAGCCAGGGAAGGTGAGTGGCAGAATCACTACACCTGACGGTAATTAACCTGTGTTTGTGTGTCTTCCTAGTACCGCGCCCTATTTAAGGAGGCAGAGGGAGAGCAGAGGAGAGGTCTTCCCGGGACAAGAACACAGCGTGTGTGTATTGAATAGAATAAAACGGTATTGTTACACTGAAAAGTCTGGCAATAAAAGCCGATTTGTACCTGAAGCTTTGTCCTGCCTTCCTCTGTGCTCCACCCACACCTCAGAGAGCTCTACAGTTACTTTTCAAGAACAAATAATATTTTAAACATTTGATTATGCAGACATTTAACTGCTAGTAATCTAGTTTCACTTTATCAGTATAATTCCTGTTAGTATCTTAGTGCTTTCATTATTATTATTATTATTATTATTATTATAACATGGCTGTTACAGACCAGATGCTTGTGAATTATAAATGAACTCAAGGTTTTAATGAGAGAAGGGTAATCAAGAACAATGTACAAAAGCCAGGCCAGGTCAATACCGAGAAATCCAAAACAGTAACAAGGGCTAGACAAATCGTGGTCAGAAAACAGGCAAGAGACGAAGAACCGGGAATCAGGAGAGATGGGCAATCTAAACACAAGGGCTAGGCAAAACGGGAAAAACTGGAAGGCAAAAAGGATCATGCACAGACACAATCAGTACAATAACACTCAGTAGGCTTATGGGAAGTAAAGACAATACTGTGCAAAGGACAAGACAGACAAAGGGGTATAAATACAGACATAAACAAAAAGGCACAGGTGATGATGATCAGAACTCAGGTGAACGACTCCTACAAAATGGTTCCGGATAGGCTGACGGAGTGCACGTGGTAGTGACTGGTGTGTGAGGAGGATTATGGGAAATGGAATCCTGAGGGTTGAGACAGACAGAGGGTGAGCCTGGAAGCATGACTCATCTAATTTCATTATCTCTAGCTGCTTTATCCTGTTCTACAGGGTCGCAGGCAAGCTGGAGCCTATCCCAGCTGACTACAGGCGAAAGGCGGGGTACACCCTGGACAAGTTGCCAGGTCATCACAGGGCTGACACATAGACACAGACAACCATTCACACTCACACCTACGGTCAATTTAGAGTCACCAGTTAACCTAACCTGCATGTCTTTGGACTGTGGGGGAAACCGGAGCACCCAGAGGAAACCCATGTGGACACGGGGAGAACATGCAAACTCCGCACAGAAAGGCCCTCGTCGGCCACGGGGCTCGAACCCGGACCTTCTTGTTGTGAGGCGACAGCGCTAACCACTACACCACCGTGCCGCCGGAAGCATGACTATTATTATTATTATTATTATTAATTTGTTTATTGCTACACAGTCCTTTTTTTCCTTATACTCTTGCTGTTACATTTACACTTTTTGTTGATCAATTAGGTTAACATATCGTTTAATTCCTTCAATTTGTCTCAGAATTTTTCATCTTTGAGTATCATGGTATTGCTCAAGCTTCCAATTTGACTTATTTTTCATATATCACTAAGATTTAGTATTATAAGTTTAACAATTTGTATTTAGGATCTTTAAAACTAGTCGGCCTTTTGATTTCATAAAATCGGTGAAATTTAGTTCCATCTGAAATGTGGTCATTGTGATATCTGTTTATTTCTGTAATATCTCACAAAATATCAGGCCATTCTGTGGTTGGGAAGTTATTTAATTTGAGGGGATTAAAGCAAATAAATCACTCGCTTGGTGCAGTCAAGCAGACAGAGGAAGTCCGTGTGCGCATGCGCAGGTTTACTTTCTCCTTTTGGGTTTTACAGCAGCTGGCATCCACAGTGTTGCATTACTGCCATCTACAGGTTTCCCTTTGAGCGTGCACTGACAGTTCCATCATTCTGTCGCTAAACGAACAGCTGATCACACCGAGGTGTTCGCTGAGCGCCCATATTTATTAGTTTGGTCCTGCTTTTCCTTTCCTTTGTATATAACATAATGTCTTTTCTTCTTGTTTTCTGTTACTGTAGTCACTCTTTCACGTTTCATTTGCACACTCACGTCCTCCATTTTTCTCTCCTGTTTCCAATTTGTATCCCACAATGCCTTGCATGAACAGGGAAAGCCCACCACACAATGCATGATAGTATCTTGTATTGGGTCATGGTGAAGCAGGAAAAAATAGCAGAGAATTTATGGCCACATGGAGATAAATTCATTAATTGTTCTATTTTTAAAAAAGCTAATAAAATTGGAAGTCTGTGATTTGAATTCAGTAGCTTTCGGTCACTAAACAAAAATAACTGGGTGTCAGGGAAAATTCTTTTTATGACCAACACTTGAAAAATCTGAAAGGCAGTACAGCTTTAACTTTAGTAGCGTATGTATATTTAGCTTTTACTGTATATCAGGTGAAGAACCATATTTGTAACTCTGATATCTCATCTCATCTCATTATCTCTAGCCGCTTTATCCTTCTACAGGGTCGCAGGCGAGCTGGATCCTATCCCAGCTGACTATGGGTGAAAGGCGGGGTACACCCTGGACAAGTCGCCAGGTCATCACAGGGCTGACACATAGACACAGACAACCATTCACACTCACATTCACACCTACGGTCAATTTAGAGTCACCAGTTAACCTAACCTGCATGTCTTTGGACTGTGGGGGAAACCAGAGCACCCGGAGGAAACCCACGCGGACACGGGGAGAACATGCAAACTCCACACAGAAAGGCCCTCGCCGGCCCCGGGGCTCGAACCCAGGACCTTCTTGCTGTGAGGCGACAGCGCTAACCACTACACCACCGTGCCGCCAACTCTGATATTATTATTATTATTATTATTTTAACTGGCTAGTCAGTGCTGTCAGAGTCTGTAGGTGACGGTTGTGTCTCTTCTCATGAACCAGAATTCAAGAAACATTCACACAATTTAAGATGTCACATAATTCTGAATGAAATCACCCTTTCTTCTTCCAGCATGGACGGAGTTAGCAGGAAGTGCTGGAGCTGGTCCTGTCAGAGGCAGCGGCACTGATCGATGATATGTTGCTTCAATAAATCACATATTTTCTGGACAAAACTTTGAAGTCCACAGCTAAAGTCAGTGTTAATAAACAATAAAATGTTGGTTGTTTTATCTGGATTTGGTGTCTGGATGTTTCAGGACGTCTCCTTCACATGCTGGTCAGCATTCAGTAGCAAAAATCTACAGCAGATTCCTCAGGCCAGGATAAAGACTGAGAACATTCCTGAAGTTAGATGGCGAAAAAAAAACCCAACAACAATGTATTATAAATATGTGTTTATTAAAGTTTGTATTGTAAGAGCTTAAATGATGAACTCCGCCCATGAGTCCCACACATTAAAGGAAAAACCTCAAACCAAATCTTTACCACAAGCATCAAACATATTGCATCAGATTTTTTCTTTTACATTTGACAAGCTATTGCTTTGTTGTTGCTGTGTTTTTTAACAATGATTTAATTGTGAAATTCATCATTAGTAAAATATAAATGCAGTTATTTTATACCGTTAAAAACAGGAAAAAAAACACGGAAACACCGCAGCATGAAAGATAAAACCCTACAACAGAGTAAAATAATCTCATTTCAACATAATCTTAATTCCTAATTATTTCTACTTCTGTTCATAATGCATTACATTTATCTTCATTGAACTGATGCTATTAAGTTCAGCATTAATTAATGAACACAGTCACTAACACATGTATTCACTCATTTCTGTTAATAATAATCTGAATAATCTCAATTAAACCCACAGTGATGAACGCCTGATACCACGCCTCTCTTCTATTCTCTCATCTGATTGGTCAGAAGGTGTGGATTAATTTTCTGTAACAGCAGCTCTGAGAGTCGCGCAGCTGTGATTCAAATCACAAGGTTTATATTAATGCTGTTACTGAATGAACAGTCAGTGTTTATGGTGGATGTTAATTTAATTAATATTTATGGAAGGAGTCTCCAGTGTCAGAGGTGAAGCTGTAACTTTACATTTTCTGACATTTTCAGGACACAGGAGTTTATACTTCTTTGGCACACCGTAAAAAGCTGAGGTTTTTTTGTCAGGAAGTTGTTCCGGAAATGATCAACGATTAGTCATGTGATGTAATTTGAGTTTTGTGGAATTGTAATCAGGGATTAAATAAACACTAAAGCATGATGTTTTTCATTGGCATTTATATACAGGATGTCATGGCTTAATGGTTAGAGAAGTGGCTTTGGGACCAAAAGGTTGCTGGTTCAATTCTCTGGACATGCAGAAATGACTGAAGTGCCTTTGAGCAAGGGACATAACCCCCTACTGCTCCCCAGGCTGCTCTGGATGTGTTGTGTCACTCTGGATAAGAGCGTCTAATGTAATATCAACGCTAATTACAACATTTGAATGTACTTTGTTCAAATCACTTCCAGTTTATCACCAGAACTAACACTGTACCATGTGATCAGAACATGAACGAGTCACAATAAACACGGGTCAGAACCCTGATCATTTACAAAAATAAATATTTACATTACTTATCATGTGATCTGTTTTTGGGGTTGCTAATTAAGTTATCCGTTTTAATATTGAGCAAAAAAAAAAATCAACATTAAAACATCTGTGTTTTTGTTCATCTTTTGTTTCTTTAAATACTTTAAAAGCAATTCAAAAACAGCTTAAGAAACCCCAAAAAGATAAATTATGACTAAAATTCTACTCAGATCTTTTCAGTTCCAAACTGAAATGATTTGGGATTAGTCTTAAAACGTTTCAGGGTTGAGTCTCATTAAATTAAAGTGAAACAATTTGAATAAAGGAGACTGGTTAATATTTCTGTCTTGTAGAAATGTCACTGGAGAAACTGGGTCGTGATCACAGACGGACAACAAAAACGTGTTAACGCAAAAAAAAAAGAAGGAAATTAAGATGAATGCTTTGGGGTTTTTTTAGCAATACACTGCTGTGGCAGAGTAAATATTTCTGATATTGATGTATCGCCATGGCAATGTGTTTTAGCGCTCCATACACATGCTGAGGCACACCTGAGAAAGAGCGCCCCCTTTTGGAGTAAACACAAGTCATGAGATGCTTCACCATTAAAACAGACAATTTATTAAATTCAGAAGACAAGTGATGTGCAGGGAATAATTTCCTTTTTTTAAAAAAAAGTGCAAATGATTAAAGTGACTAAAGTGTCTAATCACGGTGTCTGACAGCAAAGCGGCAATAAATTAAAAACAAATTGGTTTCCTGTCCTGATTCAGGCATCTCTAACACCACTTCACAAGTTCGTACTTCTTGGCTCTTGGATCCTCTGTGTGAGCTCGGCTTACATGTCTTATACGCATGTTGCAGGTTTCCTCGTAGACCTTGTCCCCGTCATCATCATCCTCTTCATCATCCATCAGGTGCTTGAACATTTTGCTCAGTTCGTCTGCTGGATCGCTGCACGCTCTGCGCTCCCTCGGCCCTGCCCTCGTCCTCATCCTCACAATGAAGTCGTTGTCCAGCTCGTGCTCCACTGCGGCCTGGAGATTTTGGTAAAGCTCCACGGCTAACGAGGCTCCAGTGAGAAGAGTCTCAGGTTCGATGCCCCTCATCAGCTCGTGAGCGATGGCGTGCACCAGAGAGCCGCTGTACAACCTGAAAAACACACACACACAGCGGGGGTGTGATGGAGAGTTTACACACTGCCAAACCTGAATCACGGTGGAGCTACGTATCACATGACACTTATTAACATTGTTATCAGGTTCATCGTTATCTCTCTGTGCGTCAGGCACTGTGTCTTTACCTTCAGGATGAAGAATTTCTCTTAACCATCAGCAACCTCTAATCAGGGACACATGCTACACTCGCTGATAAATGGATACTCATATTATTAACTTTATTTACACGTACACACGCCCCGGCCACTTTAATAGGAACTTGTTGTTGATTTTAACCCAATGTGTTCTTCTGCTGTTGCATGCTGAGATGCTTTTCTGCTCACCACGTTTGTAAAGAGTGATTATATGAGTTACTATATCCTTCCTGGGAAAAAAAGCTCTAACCGCCTTTAATCTGTCCATTTTTCTCTGAGCTCTCATATCAACAAGGCATTTGTTTCCACCCACAGAACTGTCACTCACTCAACTGTTTTTTGTTTTTGGCGCCATTCTGTGTAAACTCTAGAGACTGTTGTGTGTGAAAACCCCAGGAGGAGATCAGCAGCAGTTTCTGAAATACTCAAACCAAAAATATTCATCTGGCTCAAATCAACACCCGTACCACAGTGAAAGAAAGAAAGTCACACTTCACTGTGAGATCACAATTTTTCCCATTCTGATGTTTGAACATTGTGAACATTAACTGAAGCTTATGATTTGTATCTGTGTGATTTGATGCATCAAGCGATTGGCTGATTAGAGAACTGCAGAAAACAGTGGGTGTACCTAACGGGTGTTCCTAATAAAGTGGTGTGGCAGCAGGGATGTGGCCGAGCGTCAGTCTATGAATGGAGGGTGGAGTCAGGGAAGGTGAGTGGTCATGGCACTACACCTGTTGTCAGTTAACGTGTGTTTGTGTGTCTCCTCCAGTGACCGTGCCCGATAAAAGGAGAGTGAGAAGGGGAGATCGGCGCCGAGGGCTTGCTACTAGCCTGTGTGTGTATGTGTGTGAGAGAGAGTCTGAGTTGTGTGCTGAAAAGCAGCAATAAAATAATCAAGTTGCATACAACCGCCTGCCGTGCTTCTGTGCTCCACCCATGTCAGAATCTTGCTACAGTGGTGCCGAAACCCGGGACGAGTGCAGAAGGGAACAGCCCCATGGAGTCCTCGCCATTTAAGGACCTGATCCATGCCCTCGCCACAGCCCAGCAGAACCAGCACCAAGCACTGGTTGCCCTCCGAAAGGAGCAAGAACAACGGTTCAAAGCCTTGGTGCTGGCCCACCAGGAGGACCACCAGGCGTTCCGGCACCTGCTCGCATCGGCGGGGCCCACAACCACCACCGGAGTGGACCCTCCCCACCTCACCCTAACTAAGATGGGTCCGCACGACAACCCAGAAGCTTTCCTTGCGCTCTTTGAGCAGGCAGCAGAGGCGTGGGGTTGGCCAGTGGACCAGCGCATGGCGTGCCTCCTCCCTCTGCTGACGGGCGAGGCACAACTGGCCACACTGCAGCTCCCTGCTGACAACCGGCTCATGTACACGGACCTCCGAAGAGCCATCCTCCAGTGTGTCGGCCGCTCCCCAGAGCAACAATGGCAGTGCTTCTGCTCACTGCACTTGGAGGAGGTCGGCCGGCCGTTCGCATTTGGGCAGCAACCCAGTGATCGACCTGGTCGCGTGACTTTCGGAAGGAAGGGTGGAGTGGGTCCAGTGCCATCACCCGGCATCGCTGGACCAGGCAATCGAGCTGGCAGAGGACCACATGGTGGCTGTTCCGACGGCAGGATGGCGTGTCTCCTCTTCTCCTCTCTCTCCTCTCTCTCCCTCTTCTTCCCATCCTCGCCCCATTCCCCCACCACGGAGGTGGGCGCTGGCTCCCCCCCAGCCGGCCCGGTGCACCCGCAGTGTCCTCCCGTTTCCCCTTTCCTTGTCTGTGTCTCCTCCCCCTCAGGTGAGTGATGTCCATAACACCGGTGCAGAAGGAGAGCCTGGGCTGGTGTGCTGGCACTGCGGGGAGCCGGGACATCTCCAACATCAGTGCTCCACGATGGAGGTGGGCGCGGTGGTCCGGGTTCCTGACGCGGCAGAAACCGCCCTCGATTGGGCCGGAGTGTATCGAATACCGGTAAGTGTTCAAGGGGATACGTGTCAGGCTTTGGTGGATTCTGGCTGTAACCAGACCTCAATCCACCAAAGCCTGGTGCAAGGTGAAGCATTGGGGAGATCACGAATGGTGAAGGTGTTGTGTGTGCACAGGGATGTTCACAACTACCCTTTAGTGTCTGTCCACATTCTATTTTGAGGGAAAAAATATAGTGTAAAGGTGGCGGTTAACCCTTGTCTCACCCACTCCCTAATTTTGGGGACTGATTGGCCGGGGTTTAAGGAATTAATGACATACATAGTAAAGAGTGGGTCCTGCTGTAATTCAGCTAGGGAAAGCCCCGGAGTAGCATTGGCGGGAGAAGCTGTCACAGAGCCATCTATGTCAGCACTGCGTCAGGGCAATATGCGGCATGAGGAGAGCCCCGCCCCTCCTTCCTCTCTCGGGGATTCCCTTGGGGATTTCCCGTTAGAGCAGTCGTGAGACGGGACTCTGTGGCATGCATTTGACCAAATGAGAGTAATCGATGGTCAAATTCTCCAGCCAAATGCAATGCCGGCCTTCCCCTACTTTGCTATTATTAAGGATAGGCTATACCGAGTGATGCAGGACATTCAAACTGGTGAAAAAGTAATACAGCTGTTAATTCAAAAGAGCCGCTGGGAATTCATATTCCAAGCGGCTCACTTTAATCCCATGGCCGGACACTTGGGGCAGGATAAGACACTAGCCCGAATAATGGCCTGGTTCTATTGGCCAGGGATTCGCGGGGATGTCCGTCGGTGGTGTGCGGTGTGCCGCGAATGCCAATTAGTAAATCCTGCAGCCACTCCAAAAGTGCCTTTGCGCCCTCTCCCTTTCATCGAGACCCCGTTTGAAAGAATTGGGATGGATCTCGTTGGGCCATTAGATCGGTCAGCACGGGGATATCGCTTTATTTTAGTTCTGGTGGACTATGCAACACGATATCCAGAAGCAGTGCCTCTCCACAATATCTCTGAACGCAGTATAGCAGAAGCACTCTTCCGCTTTATCTCCCAGGTCGGGATTCCGAAAGAAATTCTGACAGACCAAGGCACTACATTCATGTCACGCACACTGCGCGAGTGGTATGGGTTGCTGGGGATTAAGCCTATCCACACCAGCGTCTATCACCCACAAACGGATGGCTTAGTAGAACAGTTCAATCAAACTCTCAAAAATATAATTTGGAAGTTCATAAGCAAAGATGCATGTAATTGGGATAAGTGGCTCAATCCCCTATTATTTGCAGTATGAGAGGTCCCGCAAGCCTCCACAGGTTTTTCACCATTCTAATTGTTATATGGGCATAAGCTGCATGGCATTCTGGATGTGCTACGTGAAAATTGGGAGGAGGGACCTTCACCTAGTAAAAATTAAATTCAATACGTTCTCGATCTGCACGCCAAACTCCACACACTCACACACTTAACCCAGGAGAATTTGCGGCAGGCGCAAGAACGTCAAGCCCGACTGTACAACAGGGGCACGCGCCTTAGGGAGTTCACACCGGGAGACAAAGTACTCGTATTACTGCCCACGTCGAGCTCCAAATTGGTCGCCAAGTGGCAAGGGCCCTTCGAGGTCACACGGAGAGTCGGGGACATTGACTATGAGGTGAGGCAAATGGACAGGGGTGGGGCATTGCAAGTGTACCACCTCAATCTATTAAAACATTGGAATGAGGAGGTCCCTGTGGCATTGGTGTCAGTAATTCCGGAGAAGGTAGAGCTGGGGCCAGAGGTTCAAAAAAGAAAATTGACATCGCCCACCGCTCCGGTCCCCTGTGGAAACCACCTCTCCCCGTCCCAGCTCATGGAGGTAGCCCCGTTGCAGAAAGAATTTTCCGATGTGTTTTCGCCCCTGCCCGGCCGCACCCACCTCATAGAACACCACATTGAGATGCCCCCAGGGGTGGTAGTGCGTAGCCGCCCTTACCGTCTGCCCGAACATAAAAAAAAGGTCCGGGGCAAACTTGAAGCCATGCTTGAAATGAACATAATCGAGGAGTCCCACAGTGACTGGAGCAGCCCAGTGGTCCTGGTACCCAAGACAGATGGGTCGGTCCAGAATTTATTATACAAAGATAAAAATGGATAATCAATATATACAAGCAGTGAGGTGTATATACGTGTGTTTATGTGTGGTGTGTGTACGGCCTAGCTTGTTGCTAGCTAAAACAAAGGAATGTTATCCAAGTAGAACAATAGGTTAGCTCTGTTGCTAATCTTTACTTGTGTGTGTGTGTGTGTGTAGGACTTGACCATGTGTTTAGCCTCGTGTAGCTAACTACACGTGGTGGAGGCCTAGATTAGCCTTGTTTTGCTAGTGTGTTTGAAAAAGGGCCCTATGGCCTAGCTAAAGTGTGTTTGTTAGGCCTGGTGAGGCCTACTGAGCACGTGTTGCTAAAGACAAGGGTATTAGCCGTAGCTAACTAAAAGCTAGCTTGTGGATTTCTAGCTGAGGTGTGGTTTATCAGGCCTGATGGCCTGCTGAGCATATGGTGGGCCTTGATTAGCTTTGTGTTGCTAAGCAGACAAAGGGAAGCTGTAGCTAACCCACTAGCTCATAACCATACTGAATCCACTGAAATCTTGAGATCAAGATGTATAATAAGAAAATTAAAGTGTTAGCCAGAGAGAAAAGCATGCACAACCTATCTATTAAACAATTGAGAGAACATAGAACCAAAATAAATCAACACGCTGCATGTCTAACAGTGTAACAGATAAACCGGGGTTTAAATTCACACTATTTCAAATAAAAGCAAATTCCTAAGACTATCCTAATTATGCCCAAATGCCAAAATCTTACTTAATCCTGCCTTTAGCAAGATATGAAGAACTATTCGCCGGTGTAGTTTCAGGCCTCGCCGTGGGAGCACGTGAGCCGCTCGTGATGGAGGCGTAGAAAACTTTCGGGTCCAGCGGAGCACTTGGGTGGTTCCCATGGAAAGCAGAGGATTCTTGGTCCGAACCTCAGCGTTCGTGAGGAAAAGTCTCTGATCAGAATAAGATGCACAGCGCTTTTGAGTTAAAAAGGATTCAATCGCTTCTTAACTTTTAACTGCCTGGGCTGCAGTCGTGACGTCACTTCTAATGCAAGTAAACCGGTTGTAACTCAGGTTGAGTTTAAAGATCGCGCGACTCTAGAGTTTACCTTTGCCAAGGGTAAGAAAATCGCACTGAGTGATGGATCTTGCAAGAAAGAAGACGTCTTTTGGGTGGAGAGCGCCTCTTTATACGTCCAGATCCATCGGAAGCCAGACGCGAGAGACAAAATGGCAGAGCTTCCGCCTGGACTTATATGTGCATGGCGGACTGACGTAGATGATCCCGCCCACGTGTGACGTAGGTCACACGGAAGTTGCCTGGGAATTGTAGTTCTGACACAAGATGGCGGCATGATACCTACAAGGTGCATCCCCAAATTAATAAGACGGCAGCAATTGCGGCCTGCCCAAGGCCCAAGACCAAAAAGAGGGTGAGACAGTTCCTGGGGCTGGCTGGCTACTATCGGAGGTTCATACCTAATTATTCAGACGTCACCAGCCCGCTGACTGATCTCACTAAAAAGGGAGCACCAGATCCGGTCCAGTGGACAGAGCAATGCCAACAGGCTTTCTTGAAGGTAAAGGCTGCACTGTGTGGGGGGCCACTGTTACACTCCCCTGACTTTTCTCTCCTCTTTATTTTGCAGACAGACGCATCGGACAGAGGGCTGAGGGCCGTTCTGTCCCAGGAGGGGGAGGGGGAGGAGCGTCCCACAGGCCGGGGGCACAGATGGCGGTGGCAGACTTCCTCTCCCATCAAGGTGGGGGAGTCGGCTTTAGGCCGGACGGCTCCCGGGCCTGAGTCGGGCAGTGGGGGTATGTGGCAGCAGGGGCATGGCTGAGAGTCAGTCTGTGAATGGAGGGCGGAGTCAGGGAAGGTCATGTCACTACACCTGTTGTCAATTAACGTGTGTTTGTGTGTCTCCTCCAGTGACCGCGCCTGATAAAAGGAAAGTGAGAAGGGGAGGTCGGCGCCGAGGGCTTGCTACTAGCCTGTGTGTGTATGTGTGTGAGAGAGAGTCTGAGTTGTGTGCTGAAAAGCATCAATAAAATAATCAAGTCGCAAACAACTGCCTGTCGTGCTTCTGTGCTCCACCCACGTCAGAGTCTTGCTACAAGTGGCCAGTCTCAATGGCTAATAAGCTGCTTGTTGCAAGTCTCACACTCGCACGCACACATGCATGCACGCACATCACAATCTTATCTTATTTTCACCACTTTACTCAGCTGTCAATCAACATTATCTGACATGCCCAGTGTTGATTCATTTACAATTACACCACATGATTGATTTTTCAGTCGTGATCATCTCCATGGGTGAGCTTTCATGACTACAAGCTGAGCATGATGGAATTCAAAGACAGAGCTAAAACAGTAAGGCTTAACATCTCCAGACAATACATGCTACAAAACTTCTTTTCCTTCTCTGCACTTGTATCTTCACTCATTCAGGTTTTTTTATTTTTTTTCCCTTTCAGTTATGGACTCAAACTCATCTTTCAGTTTATGATTCCATTCAGACAGTTCAAGCTGTTAAATGTTGTTTAACTAGTTAATGATTATCATAATGCTAACATAAATTTGCATCATGCTGCAGTAGAGATAAGAAATGAGGAGTGAACGTACCATGCTAACTCGGGTTCCGGCACTGGATGATTCAGCAGCTGGTTCAGATTGAAGCTGTTATTCAAACAGCACTGCCACTGAGAGTAAGCGTGAGCCAACTCCAGGTCCATGGTCTTCCCACTGTTACGATCCTGCAGGTTCTTAAGCCTCAAAATCACCGTGCCTGCCTCTATATAAAAGAGAACTGACGATATCAACCACATGCTCAAATAACAAGTCACAATTCTGACAATTTATTCATAATAATAATAATAATAATAATAATAATATATAGATTTAGGCACTGCCTAAAAGCAGAGCTCCCATCTGTTTCTGGGTTGTAGAATTTTCTTATATCATAGCCAGTCTCTTTTGTTTTATTTCTTTACTGGCTAGCACTGGCCACTAGGCAGTGTGTCTCATCTCATCTCATCATTTCTAGCCACTTCATCCTGTTCAACAGGGTCGCAGGCAAGCTGGAGCCTATCCCAGCTGACTACGGGTGAAAGACAGGGTACACCCTGGACAAGTCGCCAGGTCATCACAAGGCTGACACAGACAACCAGTCACACTCACACCTACGGTCAATTTACAGTCACCAGTTAACCTAACCTGCATGTCTTTGGACTGTGGGGGAAACCGGAGCACCCAGAGGAAACCCACATGGACAACATGCAAACTCCGCACAGAAAGGCCCTCGCCGACCACGGGGCTCGAACCCGGACTTCTTGCTGTGAGGTGACAGCGCTAACCACTACACCACCATGCTACCCTAGGCAGTGTGTATGACTGGTAATTACTAACACTGGCCACGAGGCAGTGTGTATGACTGGTAATTACTAACACTGGCCACGAGGCAGTGTGTATGACTGGTAATTACTAACACTGGCCACTGGGGGGGGTGTCTCATCTCATCTCATCTCATCTTATCTCATTATCTCTTGCCGCTTTATCCTGTTCTACAGAGTTGCAGGCGAGCTGGATCCTATCCCAGCTGACTACAGGCAAAAGGCGGGGTACACCCTGGACAAGTCGCCAGGTCATCACAGGGCTGACACATAGACACAGACAACCATTCACACTCACGGTCAATTTAGAGGAAACCCACACGGACACGGGGAGAACATGCAAACTCCGCACAGAAAGGCCCTCGCCGGCCACGGGGCTCGAACCCGGACCTTCTCACTGTGAGGCGACAGCGCTAACCACTACACCACCATGCCACCCTAGGCGGTGTGTCTCATCTCATCTCATTATCTGTAGCCGCTTTATCCTGTTCTACAGGGTTGCAGGCAAGCTGGAGCCTATCCCAGCTGTCTATGGGCGAAAGGCGGGGTACACCCTGGACAAGTCGCCAGGTCATCACAGGGCTGACACATAGACACAGACAACCATTCACACCTACAGTCAATTTAGAGTCACCAGTTAACCTAACTTGCATGTCTTTGGACTGTAGGGGAAACCGGAGCACCCGGAGGAAACCCACATGGACACAGGGAGAACATGCAAACTCCGCACAGAAAGACCCTCGCCGGCCACGGGGCTCGAACCCAGACCTTCTTGCTGTGAGGCGACAGCGCTAACCACTACACCACCGTGCCTAGGCGGTGTGTATGACTGGTAATCACTAACACTGACCACTAGGTGGTGTGTATGGCTGGTAATTACTAACACTGACCACTAGGTGGTGTGTATGACTGGTGGTACACGTACACGGGCAAACCACAAAAAAATTGACTCGATGGGTTTACCATTTTTTTTAGGTATGGTGCTCTGCTGGGAGCTCCACTAATAATTCCTTTTGTGTTTGTGTGATATTCGATTTCATAACATTTCATGGTCTTCACACTGCACATCGTGTTGTCATGAGCACTTCAAATTATGCATCTATAGCTTCCATCTGTGAGTTTTTTCTTGACCTGTCTCAGTCTGACCTTTAACTACCTCAGTTTGAGCTATTCTATGTATACACTCGACAGCCACTTTATTAGGAACACCTGTACATCTACACTTGCCGTTTTCTGCGGTTGTCTAATCAGCCTAATCTAATCTCTAATCTTAATGCATCAAATCACACAGATATAAATCAAGAGCTTCAGTTAATGTTCACAATGTTCAAACATCAGAATGAGAAAAATTGTGATCTCACAGTGAAGTGTGACTTTCTTTCTTTCACTGTGGTACGGGTGTTGGTTTGAACCAGATGAATATTTTTGGTTTGAGTATTTCAGAAACTGCTGCTGATCTCCTCCTGGGGTTTTCACACACAACAGTCTCTAGAGTTTACACAGAATGGTGCCAAAAACAAAAAACAGTTTTTGAGTGAGTGAGCAACAGTTCTGTGGGTGGAAACAAATGCCTTGTTGATAAGAGATGGTCAGAGATCAGAAAATGGACAGATTCAAGGTGGTTCGAGCTTTTTTGCCAGGAAGGATATAATAACTCATATAATCCCTCTTTACAACCGTGCTGAGCAGAAAAGCATCTCAGCATGAAACAGAGAGAGAAGGCCACATTGGGATCCACTCCTACAGCCAAGAACAGGGATCTTAAAATCAACAACATGTTCCTATTAAAGTGGCTGGGGAGTGTAGATTCAATTTCACTGTGCAGCACTGTAGAAATAAAGCTGACTTGAGTTGACTCCATCTGAGAATCATTACCTCTCTCTGATCTTTAACTAAACTGATTCTGATCTTTACATCCGTTATTGCAGTCTGATCTTTACCTATCGCAGTCTGATGTTCTTTGCACAGATGTCCGTAGACCAGGCCGATGAGTAAAGCCCAGAACATTTCCGCTTTTGGCTCGGGTTGCGCGTGATTTAGCCAGAAAGCTGTGACGTACACGGCTAGTTGCAGATTTGCAGGGATGACGAGTGAATTAAACACCGGAGACACACACAGAGCATCCAACAGGACCTGCAGGCGGAGCTTCTCAGGTGCCTACAAGAGAAGGTCAACAGAGGTATTACGCTAATAATTCTAAATAATACAGCAGTAGAAATTGAGAAGTTTTGGAAAGTAAGCACAGTTTTAGTGCTTTATACATGTAATGAGGTATGTTTTTTAAAAAGTGAAATCCTGAACTTGGCTTTCTGATCGTTCAGTGAAACAGAGGAATGTTGGCATGCAGTATTCAGCAGATTAAAGAAAGTTATTTTATTGTGGAATTATCTGTGGTGGTCTCAAATAACATCAAAGTTACAAGCTGTAACATCATCTCTAGTTCACTAAATTTCACTAATCTTTCTAAAAGTACTCTTTGAGTCCACCAGCACTGGTAAATTTTACAGCCACCCATTTCATGATAGGCATCAGTGAAGGACTGAGTGTCATCAATATACAAAAGAAATGGAAAGCCAAATCACAGAACCAAGCATTAGCATGTAAACAGTAAATAATAAAAAAGGGCCTAAAAGAGAACCATGTGGGTCTCCTTGGGAAACTCACAGTATGTGATTTGTGAAATAAAGTGTTATTTTCCCATAAGCTATGAACATATAAAATTTAACCAGTTTAGTTCAATCATAATGATTAACAGTAAAGTCAAGATAAATCCTCAGCTCTACCTCCCACAGTGAGTCCAGGTGAAGGTGTGGTGCTACACATCTGGGTAGAACAGCTGGAACCATGGAGCTGGTCAGTGTCATTCCCTGCCTATCGTATTCCTCCACGTTGTATTGCTGTTTCTCTCCAGAAGACGTGCCGCGTTCACCAACTTTCTGCCACCTGGTACACAGCAGTACGCCGTACATCACCTGTCGGATCAGCTGAGACGTCTCGTTGCTGCTGCTCAGCCCATAATCCTCCACCTGGAAGTTCAGCATGACCCTCTGCAGTGTCAGGATGTCAATGATGAAGGAGGTCAGGTTGCCTTCTGCCACAGGTTTCAGAGTCCAGTCCGGCAGGTTCTGTAAAAGGCCCAGAGGCCTAGTCTGAGGTTCTCCACTTATGAAGAACTGGGCGATGGAGCTGGGATTGAGTCTGTACTCTTCCATCCCCTGATATATTGCTTTTCGAAGGCTGGCTGATTTCCTGTTCTTCCCCAGGGGGCTGAGGAGAGCAGCGATGGCTTCTTTAGGATTGGGGAAACGTGATAACCACATGAGTAAACCATCGATCTTGGCAGCTCCTCCAGGTCTAGTTGAGAACGTTGAGAAGTTTGGAAATGCACTCTTGTCCAGGTTGGTGTAGTCGTTGCCCAGGATGACGGCAAAAAGTGGAAGATTATACTTATTCATGCGGTTAAAAGCAGCACAGAGATTTAGAACGCGGTATGATTTGGCAGGGATGAATTTTTTTGCACTGCGTTTCAGCAGACTCACTTTCCTCCACTGGAAATGAGTGATGGGCAAAAATCCACTCTTGATGTTGAAGATGTAGAAATCGCTGTCGTTGGACAGAACAGGGCAGTTCCACTCGCTGGCCAATGCGGCTGCTTCCCAATCCGCCTCTGCCAGGCACTGAATAAAGGGAATTCTGAGTTTCTGGAGGATCTGTTTGAACACGTTTTTGATGAGAATGGGTAAAATCTGTCCTGAGCGTCCCCTGGACAAGGTGTTCGCACTTCTGATTCTTTCTTGGCATCTTGTCTTCAGGGTGTGAAATTTTTTGTCACTGATATCAGTCCCTCCATCGAGCACCACATACGGCTCAATATGGCAAATTCTGAGATTTCTGAAAAACTGTGTGACTATCTTCTCAAAGCCATCGTAATCTCCACCGTGTGCTTGATCCAAGTGAGACTTGAAGTAAAGACAGTAGTACAAATTGGATCCATCGATGATGAGTTTTCTTTCTCGAAAGCAGCATGTCGTCAGAAAATCACTGTTGCTCTCGATGTAGCTGTGAAGTCCGTGGACTCCCATAGTCAGCACAGTTGGGTCCTTGAAATATAAAATAAAATTGTACAGTAGGTTGATTTGAACATTGTACTATTATGGACATTTTAAAGTATGAACATTAACTCCTTTTATGGTTAATTTTTGAATCTGAAAATAAACTCTGGACTTTGTTCAGTACGTTTTAAGTGATGCTCAATACAGTTTATGATGCAGTTCATGAATAATGGCAGAAGAAAGTTTCTGAGAGAAAGAGAAAGTAAATGCGAGGCCTGGACAGGAAGTTGCAATGTTTACCAGCTCTCTCGTGAAATCCCAAAGTTCAGCAGCAGAACTACAGAGTCTCCAACTCTCCCGCCGTGGGCGGGAGCTCTCCCGCTTTAGAGAACATTTAGAAAATCCTCCCGACCTCCTGCTGACAACATAAAAATCTCTCGCCCGCCCTTACTACACACGATTAGTTTAAAAAATATATAACTTGATACGTTTATGTTGACGAAAATTAATAGTTGACGTTCCGCTTTTCATGTGTCTGACATTGTATGGGTGGACTCGAGTGTGTACCCTGTGGTATATGCTGATTCCCCAGTTGGTACACCGATCGGCGTAACGGGGGGATTGTAGTGAATGCCGGAGGCATGCGCGCGCAGATCAAGCGTGCATATGAATCGAGCGGAATTCGGTACGCCGCGGGGTACACACTTGAGCCCACCCAATGTCTTAGCAGTTACTGATAAAGCATACAGATGGCGCTATTAATGATACGCGCAAGAGAACAAGAAAACCCGTGACACAATCATTTTGTTTGTTTATTTGCGTCTGCATTTCATCTGCATTTATCGCCTGCTCGTCTTTAACTTTATGTTCTCCTGAATGAGATAATGAAATGAAGTTCCATTGGTGGAAATGGCGAAAGCCAAACTACGAAAGAAAAATATCAGAAAATTCCCAAGATAAAGTTCGGACCGCCCGTCCCAATGGTCGCCAGGGAAGAATGGCGGACTGTTTTGGATGGCAGCAAGATGACCCTATATCTGACAGGGTTAAATCACCAGACCAGACGTTAGATTCTAAAGAACTTGTCTGACTTTTTTTGTCTGACTTTTACTAACTTAGACTTAGAAATAGAATATTAATAGAAGAACATTATCATCAGAGGGTCTACTGTTGGCAATTTATAATAGTCATGCTTGACATTAACGTTGACTTTAGACATATTAAAGTTTGGTCTATAGTCACTGGATTTATCTAGATCTGTTACTATTAATAAGATTTATTGACACGAAATTGACATGAAATGTGGTGAATCATTCATATATATATATATATATATATATATATATATATATATATATATATATATATATATATATATATATAAAACTCGCCTTCGCGCCTACAGCGCTCAAACTTGTCTCCCTCTGAGCTACTCACAGAGAGGGAGAGTCTCCCTCTTTGCAATTTCCTAAGTTGGAGCCTCTGGAACTAAAGCAAAAAGTTGAAAGTTATGGTGGCGCTGATAACCTAAATATGTTAAAACAATATATTGGTTCTATTTTGCAAAATAATTTATGTATAAATGAAAAGTAAGGATATGAAGATTTGGTCATTGGTCAAGGATGGGGCGGACTGGCAATCTGTGCGTTCTGGAAAAGTCCAGAACGGCTGTCCGGTCTACAGCCGTCGGCCCTGTTCAATAACCAAAATTTTCAGTCTATCAACTAACAACAGGTGGCGCTAAGATGATAATTTATCCGTCAATCATTATTCCATAGGCCTAAAAGCCAACAAAGAAGAGTAATGTTAGTGTCTGTCAACAGAAAGATGGCAAGCAGAAAACGTAAGGAGAAAGGTGGATGGGAAAAGTTAAAACAAAAGAAAGTGAAGTCACTTGAAGAAGATGCTTCAAAATGTAGAAAGCTCACAGAGGTTTTTGGCAGCAGTGCAACTGCAAGCAGCAGCAGTAACGTTCATGTCACGTTATCACTGAACAAGACCGAGAACCAGGTGGGCATCCAACCTGACCAACCACATGCTGATGATGATAGTCATGATGAGGGGCAGGCAGCTGAGGGAATTTCACCGGAGGAGGAGGAGGTACCGGTAAGTGACAACGACATAAAACCATAACATAAAACAGGTTACGTAAAGGCCACTCATAGACCCCTCTCATAGTAGGCCAATCTTCTATTGACTGGATTTGCGGTGTGATGATGAGAAATACGTGGTTTATTGCTGTCAAAACAAACACGTAACTATCAAGCAAGCCAATTATAAATAGATAGGCAAGCAAAAATGGCTGCGATTTCATATGTTCACCTCTGCATAATTCATGCAGATTAGGCTCTTTATGTTCAAGAGAACCAAAGCTCTAGCCGATCATTAACCCAAAGTTTGAGGGGGAGAAGTGTTTTCCATTTTGGCACTATTTATCTTTGTCTTCTCTTTCGTGGTGCGTGGTGGAATGTCTGTGGAATAGGCTACAAATGTTGTTTGAAGGATGATTGGTTGAATGGTATCATAACTCATCACAGCAGCATTGCATTGTGCAATTTGTTAATAGCCTAATTTTAGATCTGTTTGCCAGGCTTACCTACCAAAAAATCAGCATAATATTAAAACTATAAAATGTGTCAAGCAGGCTAATTTTTACACAGAATAGACCTAAAAGGCTAAAAATGTAATTGGGATTTAGGAAAAACCTCCAAATCTGTTTCATTCTTCTTGTCTGTAGCCTAGGTATCAAATGCTATGTTTATCCAAAGTTTTGGCTGGTTTTTAAAAATAGAATTTTGAGGTATAAGTACAGGTTTAAATGCTGTCATTCCAAATAATACCTTGAGGCCTTCATGTTAATGGCTACTGAAAAAGACATCCTCATGTCCCTGGATAGTGACTGTATCATTGACAGAATGGCAGAAAACAGTGACCTTCTGAGGAAACTTCTTCTCCCTCAGCACTAATTGTACCAACCTTTCATAGCCAACATTCAGAATGACTGCTCAGTGTAATTATTGTTGACAAAGTCAGTTACAAATATCAGTGATACAGATTTTTTTCTCTTTAAAATGCAAGCATAGAAGTGACTGTAAAATAGCAGTATAAAAGACAATGTCTATGTTCATTTTTGCTTAGGAGATGCAAATGATGTTTAGTCATTCTTGAATATTAGAGGTTCTTGAGTTCTTGAATAAACAATCATAAATAGTTCATCTGTGTGGGTTTTGTTATGACAGACAATATAATCTGTGGTTGGTTGAAGAGAGCAACTGGACTTGCTTGAAGATTCTTGAAAACGTTTTGCCTCTCATCCTAAAGATAGATTCGGATAGATTCGGATTCTATGATGATCCATGAGAGGATAAATACTGGATACTCCATATTAGTCAGACAGAACTGAGGAAGCCTTTAGGATGAGAGGCGAAACGTTTTCAAGAATCTTCAAGCAAGTCCAGTTGCTCGCTTCAACCAACCACAGATTACTATGTACCTGGATGACTGAGATTCTTCACAGATATGTTTCTATGCACTTTGGGATGAGATCCCTTCGACTGGTGCGGGAGTATGAGAGGACTTCCAGAAAACTGGCAGACATCTTAGCCAGAGAGGATCGTTCATTTTTGTCAACCTGGAACGATCTTTTATCAGCCACCTACAATGCAGCCATCAGCATTCTGATTCGGATTCTATGATGATCCATGAGAGGATAAATACTGGATACTCCCTATTAGTCAGACAGAACTGAGGAAGCCTTTAGGATGAGAGGCGAAACGTTTTCAAGAATCTTCAAGCAAGTCCAGTTGCTCTCTTCAACCAACCACAGATTACTATGTACCTGGATGACTGAGATTCTTCACAGATATGACAGACAATATACCACTATAGCACTTTACTATAGCACTATAGTATAGTATACTATAGTATAGTGGGCCTATTTGGGGTGAAAGTCCAGGGCTGTTTTTTGGTCCCAGTCTGTCCCTGGTCAAGGATTGCATGATTTGTTAGCTACATTAGCTTTGTAGCTCCAGGAAACAAAATTCAGATACCACACATGTCTTGACTCATTGACAACATTTTAAAAGCAGTTTGTAAATTTGCTTTTCTCTGTTGTTATATCTTCTGACATGAACAGAACCCTCTCTCTATTTTGCTTCTCGCTGCAGCGACATGGCTACAAAGTTTCTATGGAAGTTACAGTCGTGGTTTCCCGTTGCCTTCTACTGGATTATTAGTGAGGTTTTCTCCTCTCAACTATTCACACCTATATGGACAATTTAGAGTAGACAGGTAACCTAACGGCATGTCTTTGGACTGTTGGAGGAAACTGGAGCACCTGGAAGAAACCCACACAGAAATGCACCTGTCAGCTAAGAGGTTCAAACCTAGAACCTTTTCACTATGACGCGACAGTGCTAACCACTACACCACCGTGCCACCTTGAATAGAACCTAGTAGACAAAAATTCATAAACTGTGGGTTATTTTATACCAGAAATTAGATGTGTCCATTTCAGATCGAACCACTTTTAAGATGTAAACAGATCGATAGATCATTATAACATCTACAGACAGATATGGATCTTCAATATTTCTAGGCTATGCATGAAGAAATATACACGTATTATGCAAAAGCAGAATTATTATTCCATCCATCCATTATCTATAGCTGCTTATCCTGTTCTACAGGGTTGTAGGCAAGCTGGATCCTATCCCAGCTGACTATGGGTGAGAGGCGGGGTTCACCCTGGAGAAGTTGCCAGGTCCTCACAGCATGGCCGTAACTACCATTGAGGACACCGAGGTCATGTTCTCTGTATTTTTTTCAGAAACTTCAAATTGGACTATGCTGAATTCGAGCAGTGATCAATGTAAAACGCAGCATCCGCATGTCATCTGTATTTCCCCCCAATACAATTCACATTTGTCTAATGTCATCTGAAATCTCTCAGCCTCTATCTCTATCGTTGCCGTGTCTAACGCAGCGTCACGCGACGTAGCCTATACTAGTGTCGGCCGGGGAAGTTGGGTTTTGGATAAAACAGGCAGGGTGTAGTCTACGCTCTATCACATATGCCTACCTAACCTCATCTCATCTCATTATCTCTAGCCGCTTTATCCTGCTCTACAGGGTCGCAGGCAAGCTGGAGCCTATCCCAGCTGACTACGGGCGAAAGGCGGGGTTCACCCTGGACAAGTCGCCAGGTCATCATAGGGCTGACACATAGACACAGACAACCATTCACACTCACATTCACACCTACGGTCAATTTAGAGTCACCAGTTAACCTAACCTGCATGTCTTTGGACTGTGGGGGAAACCGGAGCACCCGGAGGAAACCCACGCGGACACGGGGAGAACATGCAAACTCCACACAGAAAGGCCCTCGCCGGCCCCGGGGCTCGAACCCGGGACCTTCTTGCTGTGAGGTGACAGCGCTAACCACTACACCACCGTGCCACCCCCCTACCTAACCTAACGTAGGCTAATAGTCACATAGCATTATAGAGCTTTACCCGAGTGCAAAATGAAAAAGTTGCAACAAACTAAATTAAGGTTTGGACAGCCAACAGAAGAGCAGGGAAAGAGAAGGAGGGAAGGTGAGAAAATATTGTCAGTGCAGTGGCAGACTGTTCAGCGGTGTCATGCCAACTTTCCAAGGGGAAACGTTTCATTGTCATTGCCTATTACATTTTAGTTAGCATTTCGAGAAACATTCAAAACTACGTTGTCACAGGCAGCCCTGTGCAGGGCTGACTAAACGGGCTTGTTCGAGTAACTCTCTCTCTCACTCACTCACACACACACACACACACACATACACACAAATAATACATTCTCACACACTCTCTCTAATGCATAGTCTTCACACAGAACTAATAGCTCTACATTCTAATTAGGATGCAGTGCTGCTGCACTGCAACCTATTGTTCTTCTACGTGTTTCTTCCTCCGTACAAATCATGTTGCGAAGAGCTTCCTGGAGGAAAATATAATAAACGCGTTGAAAACAAGAAACAATCTCAGTGCGTCAAGACTGCAGGGAAACGAAACAAGCACTTAGATGTGTTCTCTTTACCAGCGCCGGCGATTGCTATAGGCGACCTAGGCAATTGCCGAGAGTGCAAAGTGTGCCCAGGGGCGCCAAGGGCGACCAAAAACCCACCAAAAAGGAGGGATGGAGTTATTGAATGGAGATGTTACCAAGTGCATCAGTGGTGTACAGTGTTTTCAACCACTGTGCTGCCGAACTCTAGTACCGCGGAACACTAGTATACCGTGGAAAATTATAGAATGACTGTATATTATAAATATTGGCAACAGCGTTTTAGTTTCAGTCAACATTTTCTATTGGTGATGTGCCTTGAGATTTTTTCATTGAAAAAAGTGCACCCTGGCTCATGAAAGGTTGAAAACCTTTTTTACAACACCTCTGATGCGGCTGGGGATGTAGAAATACGCGCTCCTTACCTCTGCTGTTACACTACCTGTGACAGTAGCTTCTGCTGAAAGAAGCTTTTCAAAATTAAAACTGCTGAAGACATACTTAAGGTCAACAATGAGTCAAGAACGTCTGAATGGGCTTGCTCTGATGAGCATCAACCAAGAGATCTCAAGAGAAATATCATTTGATGATATTATCAAGGAATTTGCCATTAGGAAGACCAGACGAGTCCCATTATAATGTTACTTCAATAACAAAGCACCCATAATAGCACTTTTGTTTGAAAATACAGCCCATTGATGTCGTAACAGGGTGCTTAAGTTTGCACAATTTAGAATTGTAGAATTTTTTATTCATTTAATTTGTCAATTCTTCAGAGATGACTTAACTTTTAATAGCAAAAAAGAAACTAAAAATAATTTCTTGTTTATTGTCCATGCACTACATTTTGAACAGGGTGCGGAAGAGTTTTTGCCCATTATATGGAGATATGTATTGAATTTGTGTGGTCATTTTACTTTGTGACACTTTATGTGAATAATGATAACAATAATAACAATAATGAAAAAGATAAAAATGACTTCTTGTTTATTGTCCATGCACCGTACATTGTTTAATAGTAATAGAATAGAGTGATTAGATTAAAGTGTTATTTAGATGTTATTAGAGGGTTTTTCCTGGGGGGGGGGGGGGGGGGGCCGCCAAAACTCAGTCTCGCCTAGGGCAGCCAAAGACATAGAGCCGGCCCTGATAATGCTGACTCGTTTTCAGAATAGTGGAAGTCATAATTTTTCTCCCCCCGTTTCTGCGCCCCTGGATGGACGCAGCGCCCTTAGCATTTGCATATTGCCTATGCCACGGGCCGGCTCTGCTCACAGGATTACAAGTTTCAAGTTTATTTGTATCGCGCTTTTAACAATAAACATTGTCGCAAAGCAGCTTTACAGAATTTGAATGACTTATGAGCTAATTTTATCCCTAATCTATCCCCAATGAGCAAGCCTGTAGGTTATTATTATTATTATTATTATTATTATTATTATTATTATTACTGGTCTCTTTTTCAGCAGTGGATCTCTGCAATATGTCACCAAATCAACAGCCTGTATATAAAAAGAAAGAAAGGAAAAGTCATTCATTATTAAATGAATTTTTGAATCTCTTACCTTAACTCCCTTTAGTCGTGAATAAATGCGCAGAAGAACTTGTAGGACTGAAGTTCTGCTGGAGTTGTGCGTCTCGAACCCAACACCCTCTGGGTGAAGTCTCTCTGCTCCTCAGTCAGAATGAAGAAATTTGGATCGCGGCCGACAGGCTGCGCTTTATTTCCTGATCAGGAAACCGAAACTGTGAGCCTCAGGCGGAGGGAAAGCGAAACTTAGTGAGAGCAGTTTCCCTCTTGCTCATGTTTATCGCGTTGCTATGATCCTGATCACCAGGTAGTCACATGATCACGTGACCCGGGTTAGTGTTTATACACTCAGTGCTTTTTTTTTTTTGTGGCTCATTTGATTTTATTGGACACTGGAAGTCCTGCCACAGAACACTGGGTTCAGTTCAGCTGTGAGTTTCTTCACTCACTCAGTGTCACTCATGAACAGTCTGAGCTGAGCACAGAAATAATGCACTTCTGAAAGCTTCAGGTCGTCTTACAGCACTTCTTTCCTTTAGAATCTGTTTATTTGTGCTCTATCTAGTACTCTCACTGTTTATTTGTTATTGTTATAATTGTGTATTATAGTGTGGGTTTTAATTATTCTTTTTTATTTTAGAATGTATGTTTCGTATTTTTGTAACACCCCCCCTTTTTTTTAAATAATGTCTTTGAAGCTGACTCGTGGAAAACGCTCAAGAATTCCAGTGTACCTGTACTGCACTGTATTTGTGCAAATGGCAATAAAATCTAAACTAAACTAAACTAAACTAAACTAAACTAAACTAAACTAAACTAAACTAAACTAAACTAAACTAATCTTGTTTTGTTTTTTCAAAAATGTGCAACTTTCAACGAGATTACAGTCCGACAAAATGAGACAAACAAAAATAATTAAATAATTAATATGAGAGCAGACACCCTTTACAGCTCCAGGAGCACGCAGGCAAGTTGGAGCCTATCCCAGCTGACTACGGGTGAAAGGCGGGGTTCACCCTGGACAAGTCGCCAGGTCATCACAGGGCTGACACATAGACACAGACAACCATTCACACTCACATTCACACCTACGCTCAATTTAGAGTCACCAGTTAACCTAACCTGCATGTCTTTGGACTGTGGGGGAAACCGGAGCACCCGGAGGAAACCCACGCGGACACGGGGAGAACATGCAAACTCCGCACAGAAAGGCCCTTGCCGGCCACGGGGCTCGAACCCGGACCTTCTTGCTGTGAGGCAACAGTGATAACCACTACACCACCATGCTGCCTATATTTTATATATCACTGTTATTAGATAGATAGATAGATAGATAGATAGATAGATAGATAGATAGATAGATAGATAGATAGATAGATAGATAGATAGATAGATAGAACTTTATTGATCCCTTTGGGAGGGTTCCCTCAGGGAAATTAAAATTCCAGCAGCATCATTACAGAACAGAAAATAGAAAATAGAGAAAACTTCTAGATAAATTAAGTATTAACATCTCATCTCATCTCATTATCTCTAGCCGCTTTATCCTTCTACAGGGTCGCAGGCAAGCTGGAGCCTATCCCAGCTGACTACGGGCGAAAGGCGGGGTACACCCTGGACAAGTCGCCAGGTCATCACAGGGCTGACACATAGACACAGACAACCATTCACACTCACATTCACACCTACGGTCAATTTAGAGTCACCAGTTAACCTAACCTGCATGTCTTTGGACTGTGGGGGAAACCGGAGCACCCGGAGGAAACCCACGCGGACACGGAGAGAACATGCAAACTCCACACAGAAAGGCCCTCGCCGGCCCTGGGGCTCGAACCCAGGACCTTCTTGCTGTGAGGCGACAGCGCTAACCACTACACCACCATGCTGCCTATATTTTATATATCACTGTTATTAGATAGATAGATAGATAGATAGATAGATAGATAGATAGATAGATAGATAGATAGATAGATAGATAGATAGATAGATAGATAGATAGATAGAACTTTATTGATCCCTTTGGGAGGGTTCCCTCAGGGAAATTAAAATTCCAGCAGCATCATTACAGAACAGAAAATAGAAAATAGAGAAAACTTCTAGATAAATTAAGTATTAACATATAAAAAATAAAATATGAAAAAAATCTAGCAGGAGAGGTATTACACATTTATACTGCACATTGACCAGTATTGCTTTTTTGTCAGGCTAGGCTACTGCTTCTTCCCATCCTCTGTCCTCCTGTTACACTGTAAAAAAAAAATTTGTTGTTTTAACTTAAAAAAGTTAGTGCAAGGGCTGCCTTAAAATTTTGAGTTCACTGGAATTCACAGTTAAATTGTTGTGAACTTACTATATTAATTTCAGTGAACTCAAAAATTTAAGGCAGCCCTTAAGGCAACCCTTGCACTAACTTTTTTAAGTTAAAACAACAAATCATTTTTTACAGTGTACCCCTCCTCCCCCCCAGAGAGGAGTTGTACAGTCTGATGGCGTGAGGGACAAAGGAGTTTTTAAGTCTGTTAGTCCTGCACTTGGGAAGGAGCATTCTGTCACTGAACAGGCTCCTCTGGTTGCTGATGATGGTGTGCAGAGGGTGACTAGCATTGTCCATGATGTTCAGTAGTTTGTCCATAGTCCTCTTCTCTGCCACCATCACCAGAGAGTCCAGCTTCATGCTGACCACAGAGCCGGCCCGCCTGATCAGTTTGTCCAGTCTGGATGTGTCCTTCTTGGATGTGCTCCCCCCCCCCCCCCCCCCCCCCCCCCCCAGCACACCATGGTGTAAAACAGGACACTGGTGACCACGGACTGATAGAACATCCACAGGAGTTTCCTGCAGATGTTAAAGGACCGCAGCCTCCTCAGGAAGTATAACCTGCTCTGTACCTTCTTGTACAAGTGGTTGGTGTTGCAAGTCCAGTCCAGCTTGCTGTCCAGCCACAGCCCAAGGTACTTGTAGGAATCCACAGCCTCCGCCTCGACTCCCTCGATCAGAACTGGTCGTGACCTTGGTCTGGACCTCCCAAAGTCCTCCCAGCTCCTTGGTCTTCGAGGTGTTGAGCCTATTATTATTATTATTATTATTATTATTATTATTATTATTGTTATTATTATTACAAACACAATTTCCAGAAAAGTTGAGATATTTTCCAAAATGCAATAAAAAACAAAAATCTGTGATTTGTTAATTCACATGAACCTTTATTTAACTGACAAAAGTACAAAAAAATTAAATAGTTTTACTGACCAAATTATTTTTATTTTGTAAATATAAACAAAGTTAGAATTCAATGCCTGCAACACTGAAAAAAAGTTGGGACAGAGGCATTATTACTGTTGTATTACATCACCTTTCCTTTAATAACACTTTTTAATCATATGGGATCTGAGGATACAAATTGTCGCAGTTTTTCAGTTGGAATTTTTGTCCATTCTTGCTTGATACAAGACTTCAGCTTCTCAACAGTCCGTGGTCTCCATTGTCTGATTCTCCTCTTCATGATGCACCATACATTCTCAATAGGAGACAGGTGTGGGCTGGCAGCAGGCCAGTTAAGCACACTCACTCTGTGTCTACAAAGCCATGCTGTTGTAGCCCATGCAGAATGAGGCGTGGCATTGTCCTGCTCAAATCAGCATGGAGTTCCTGGGAAAAGACGTCACCTTCATAGCAACATATGTCTCTAAAATCCCAATATACGCCTCTGTGTCAATGGTACCTTCACACACATGTAACTCACCCATGCCATGAACACTGATTCCCCCCATACTATCACAGATGCTGCTTCTACACCTTTCTCTGATAACAAACTGGATGGTTGTGTTCACGTTTGGCACTGAGAACTCGACATCCAGTTTTCCTGAAAACGAGCTGAAATGTGACTCATCTGACCACAGCACATGTTTCCACTGTCTTTCAGTCCATCTGAGATGAGTTCCAGCCCAGACAAATTGGCTGCATTTCTACTTGGAACTGATGAATGGCTTTCTCCTTGTGTAATACAGTTTCAGGTTGCATTTCTGGATGTAGCAATGGACTTTGTTAAGTGGCGACGATTTTCTGAAGTCCTCCCGAGCCCATGTGGCTATATTTGTCACATTAGCATGACGGTTTCTCAGGCAGTGCTGCATGAGGGCTCGAAGGTCACGCCCATTCAACAGTGGTTTCCCACCTCACCCTTTACACACTGAGATGTCTCTGAATTCCCTGAATCTTTTCACAATATTATGGACTGTAGATTTTGAAAGTCCTAAAATCTTGCATTGAGAAATGTTCTTCTTGAATTGACGAACAATTCTCTCACAAATTTTAGCACAAAGCAGTGAGCTACGCCCATCCTCACTTGCAAACACTGAGCCTTTGGTGCTGCTCCTTTTAAACCCAATCATGATACCAATTAACCTGCTTATTGTGGAATCTTCCAGAATGGTGTGACTTGAATACATGGGCGTCGCCACCATTGAATGTGAAGGGGACATGTCCCCTTCACATTTCATAATTCTTCATTTGGACCCCCCCACATTTAACATAAAATATGAGTTCACCCAGCGCTGTTTCTATTGCTTTGTGAAATAATCCATTCCACTTGATCGATAAGAGAATACACATACCACTGAAAATCCACTCCGGGTTTTCCGGGCATTACTTACAACAACTCACTGCACGCAAGTGAAGTGAATCTCAGTGCAAGCAGAGAAATGTTGGTGCAACTGCTGGAAAGTAGAGGAGGTGACGTCAGCCCCATTGCCACCTCACAAAGTCTAGCTTTTGCTAAAACCTTATTCTTTTGTTATCTGCCCTCAAAATTAACCCTAGGACACGTTAAATTAATATTCAACTAAACAGTTAAATAAGCTTAGCCTAATGGGGTATTCTTGATTGATGATGAATTGTTTGCAGTATTTGCTCCTCCCCAGACACAATGGACATAAGGACATTCTTTACAAAGAAACGGAAAGTCAGTCAAAATTTCCCCACAGGACAGTTTGGTTTTTTTTTTTGTCCCAATGGAAATGTTAGTGCAGTTAGCTGGCTAGTCAATGTTAGGAGATGTATCAGCGAGCTTAATGTTAGCTATCATTTAATTCAAACCCAGTAGGCCGACCTTACTGTAATGCCAAGAATGAGGTCAAGTCTGCTCTGATGATATTTACTGATTCCCTGTTGTGATTTGAAGAACTTGTTTTGTCTGGTCTTTGGCAGTTTTCTGGAAAGTAACATGGGAAATCAGTGTATGGGGAAGGAATAGCAGAAAGGAAAGCGATGGAGAGAGATGGATGTTATTCCAAGTGGACTGTGAAGGAAAGGGGGATAAAAGTTATGAAGTGGTAGAAATTGTGGTGGCACCAATGTAAGAAGGAGTTCTATCTATAAATCTATTTGTTATACTGATCTGTAAATGTTACTGTAGTACCACCATTGCATGTAGGTTGACAAAACTGCACTTGTTCATTGTGTGAAGTTCTCTTTTATGTGTCATTGCTTGACACAATGTGATTGTGCGTTATGAAGACTGCATGATGCCATGTCATTTTTGTTATGAGTATCACTAAATCGGAAAAAAGTAAAATGCACCCACTAAAGTCACTGTTGGTGGTGAACAAAATTGCACCTGTTCATTGTGTGAAGTTATTTTTTATGCATCACCGTTGCTTGACACAGTGTGATTTTGTGTTATGAAGTTTGCATGATGCCATGTCATGCCTGTTCATTGTGTGAAATTATGAATATTCTTATTTTTAAACGTACAGTTGAGTGTCACTATTGCTTGGCCCAGTGGCATGTTGTTGCATCTAAAACTAAATAAAAAAGGAAACACAAAATAAAAAGTAAAATGCACCCATAAAGTCATTGTTGGTGATAAATTGTGTCACGTTCATCTCATTATCTTCGGCAGAGCAGTGGGTTTAAAAACAGGCTGATGAATATATGGACTCGTTGAATGAGGACTTATTGTTGAGTCTCTAAAATAGTCATTGAATTAAGTGACTTTTGTAGGTAAAATTAGGTGTTTAACAACCTGTTAAAAATACACCAGAATGCAGGAAATGGCATCTAATTAATTACAAATTTTCTGGGGGAGGACCCCCCAGACCCCCCACCAGTGTGTCCCCCCCACATTAAAAATGCTTCTGACGCCCCTGCTTGAATATCCGGTAAACTTTTCAGTCTTATTTTGTCTCTGTCCCAGCTTTTATTGAGTGTGTTACAGGAATCAAACTCTACCTTTGTTTATATTTAAAAAATACAAATAAGTTGGCCAGTAAAATGATTGAAAATCTTTTCTCTGTACTTTTGTCAGGTAAGTAAAGGTTCATGTGAATTAACAAATCACAGATTTTTTTTTTTAACTGCATTTTGGAAAACATCCGAACTTTTCTGGAAATGGGGTTTGTACCTATAAACAGATTAAAAAGTATGACCTTATTTTTTGAATAAACAGAAATTGTAATCATTGACAAATAGCTCTGTTTCATCACACCACCTTGATACACACACAGTGTTTATTACACACACAGGGGATTAGTGATGTTACCAGAACTCAGATCTGAAACAGATAAAGAATTATTTTATGGAGGTTTTAACCCAAATTGGTTGAAATATACCACATCTACAGTATATCACCCCCAGACAGTGAAACTCGGCCTTCATTTTTCCTCCTCCTGCACACTCAGCACTGGTTCTCCCCAGGGCTGTGTGTTGAGCCCCCTATTCCATTCTCTTTACACACATGACGGTACCTCTGGCTACCCTGGAAACACCATCATTAAATTTGCTGACAACACCACTGTGGTTGGGCTGATCTCAGGAGGTGATGAGGTGAACTACAGGAACAAGGTCCTGAGGCTGACAGAGTGGTGCTCAACAAACAATCCATTACTGAACACCTCAAAAACTAAAGAAATCATTGTTGACTTCAAGACAAACTGACCTCACCCCCCTCTACATCAACGGCGACTGTGTAGAGAGGGTCAACACCTTCAGGTATCTCGGCACCCTCATCTCTGCAGACCTCTCCTGGTCTGCAAATACCATGGCAGTTATCAAGAAGGCCCAGCAGCGACTACACTTCCTGAGGGTGCTCAGGAAGAACAACCTGGATAGTAAGCTGCTCGAGACTTTCTACAGATCCTGTACTGAGAGCCTGCTGATGTACAGTGTCTCTGTGTGGTATGCCAGCTGCACTGAAGCAGACAGGAAGAGGCTGCAGAGAGTGGTTAAGACAGTGCAGAAACTTGTCGGCCACCCTCTCCCCACCTTGGACGACATCTACAACTCTCGCTGCCTCACCTGAGCAAGAAATATTGTTAAGGACAGTTTTCACCCAAGCCATCATTTGTTTGACCTGCTGCCCTCTGGGAGGTGCTACAGGTGCATCAGGTCCAGGACTAACAGACTCAAGAACAGTTTTAGCCCTAGAGCCATAATCCTGCTGAATGCTAGCATGCACTAACCCTACTCCTTGTTGACTGTTCCATATTATTTATTATCTATCATTAGTTATCTACCTCAATAGTGCAATAAAAACAAATGCAATATGCACTTTATTTATTTATTTATTTATTTATTTATTTATTTATTTTTGTAGCTGTATGTTGTGTGTTGTATGTTTTGGGTACTGTTCTATTTTATGTGGTCTTGTGTGGGTGGGTGTCAGTAAATCCACTGAAAGCACACAAACTACAAACATGGACACTCAGAACTACAAACCCCAAGAACCACAGCACCCTCTGTAACCTGAGTACTAATTACAGCTGTCACGCATTCCTCTAATCAGCACCCCAACTACTTAAGCCACTCTCACACTCCACTCCAGTGCAAAGTATCATTCTGTTTGCCCAGTACATTACCAAGCCTTGCATTCTTCTGTTTGTCTCTCTGTTTTCTGACTTTTGCTTGTGTTATTCTACTTCGACTCCTGTCTCGCCTATTCCACATTGTTTGCCGATTGCTCAACCTATGCTTGTTTCCTGGCCTCACTTCTGGCTTCTGTATTGGCTTTGTTGACCGTCTACTTCCCCGCTCTCCTCTGCATATACATCAGTAAGTGCCTGCATTCTGACAGGATACTTCACCGTTATAGATGTAGCAGAGGAAAGCAGACGGCTTTGAATGCTCAGGGATGCCTATTAAGAGAACATCAACAGATGCTAGCGGACCTCAACACCCGTATGTCGCAGCTAGCAATCATCATGTCGCATGCCCTCCTACCGTGCCCCGAGTCCCTTCCCAGCTCTGCGCTACAACTTCCGCCTCCAGGGAAATTCGATGGAGACCCCACCGAGAGCAAAGGTTTCTTCCTCCAGTGCTCAATGTATTTCGCTACCATGCCTACCCTTTCTGACAAGCACAAGATTGCTAAGCTTATTACTTTTCTCACGGGCAAAGCGCCGCACTGGGCCAATGTGATTTGGGACAAGCAACAAGATCAGACAACTTCCTAGGAGAAATTCCTCTCCATGTTTCAAAGGGTTTTTACAGTGGTGCTTGAAAGTTTGTGAACCCTTTAGAATTTTCTATATTTCTGCATAAATATGACCTAAAACATCATCAGATTTTCACACAAGTCCTAAAAGTAGATAAAGAGAACCCAGTTAAACAAATGAGACAAAAATATTATACTTGGTCATTTATTTATTGAGGAAAATCATCCAATATTACATATCTGTGAGTGGCAAAAGTATGTGAACCTCTAGGATTAGCAGTTAATTTGAAGGTGAAATTAGAGTCAGGTGTTTCCAATCAATGGGATGACAATCAGGTGTGAGTGGGCACCCTTTTTATTTAAAGAACAGGGATCTATCAAAGTCTGATCTTCACAACACATGTTTGTGGAAGTGTATCATGGCATGAACAAAGGAGATTTCTGAGGACCTCAGAAAAAGCGTTGTTGATGCTCATCAGGCTGGAAAAGGTTACAAAACCATCTCTAAAGAGTTTGGACTCCACCAATCCACAGCCAGACAGATTGTGTACAAATGGAGGAAATTCAAGACCACTGTTACCCTCCCCAGGAGTGGTCGACCAACAAGGATCACTCCAAGAGCAAGGCATGTAATAGTCGGCGAGGTCACAAAGGACCCCAGGGTAACTTCTAAGCAACTGAAGGCCTCTCTCACATTGGTTAATGTTAATGTTCATGAGTCCATCATCAAGAGAACACTGAACAACAATGGTGTGCATGGCAGGGTTGCAAGGAGAAAGCCACTGTTCTCCAAAAAGAATATTGCTGCTTGTCTGCAGTTTGCTAATGATCACATGAACAAGCCAGAAGGTTATTGGAAAAATGTTTTGTGGATGGATGAGACCAAAATAGAACTTTTTGGTTTAAATGAGAAGCGTTATGTTTGGAGAAAGGAAAACACTGCATTCCAGCATAAGAACCTTATCCCATCTGTGAAACATGGTGGTGGTAGTATCATGGTTTGGGCCTGTTTTGCAGCACCTGGGCCAGGATGGCTTGCCATCATTGATGGAACAATGAATTCTGAATTATACCAGCAAATTCTAAAGGAAAATGTCAGGACATCTGTCCATGAACTGAATCTCAAGAGAAAGTGTGTCATGCAGTAAGACAACGACCTTAAACACACAAGTCGTTCTCCCAAAAATGGATAAAGAAGAATAAAGTTAATGTTTTGGAATGGCTAAGTCAACGTCCTGACCTTAATCCAATTGAAATGTTGTGGAAGGACCTGAAGCGAGCAGTTCATGTGAGGAAACCCACCAACATCCCAGAGTTGAAGCTGTTCTGTACGGAGGAATGGGCTAAAATTCCTCCAAGCCGGTGTGCAGGACTGATCAACAGTTACCGGAAACGTTTAGTTGCAGTTATTGCTGTACAAGGGGGTCACACCAGATACTGAAAGCAAAGGTTCACATACTTTTCAATCAATCAATCAATCAATCAAGTTTATTTGTACAGCACTTTTAACAATAAACATTGTCGCAAAGCAGCTTTACAGAATTTGAACGACTTAAAACATGAGCTAATTTTATCCCTAATCTATCGCCAATGAGCAAGCCTGTGGCGACGGTGGCAAGGAAAAACTCCCTCAGACGACATGAGGAAGAAACCTCGAGAGGAACCAGACTCAAAAGGGAACCCATCCTCATTTGGGCAACAACAGACAGCCTGACTATAATATTAACAGTTTTAACAGGTATAACCCTCAACTGTCCTCATGGGGCCGTCCTTCACAGGAGTGGGGCGATAAAACTCCGACCCGACACAGGGCACCAGGATGGATCAAGCAGGTCCGAGGGGCAGAAGAGGCCAGCATCTCAATCCCAGGATCAACATGTAACTCAGAGGGACAGATGGGGGGGGGAAGAGAGAGAGAAAGAAAACACGTTGTTAGGTATGCCCTAAAAATGACAAGTATTAAATCTGTGTGGTAGGCTCGCAGAGACGAGAGTCTTTACATCAGGCATAACACACAATGGCATGTTAATATGGTAAAATATATCATGACCTGCTCTGGCTGGATACTTGATTGGGTAATTGGAGCACACTCCTCAGCAATGATGAGATGCAGATGGGACCCTTAGGGCTGGCCAAGACAATTCAGTTACATTTCACCGGGTCTGGGACATGCGACAGAATGTCTGACGGCCGATTCCCTGCAGGCTACGATAGCCAGTCGAGGTCACCACCGTCTCCACCAAAAGATTTCCTGTTGACTCCATGTAACTCAGAGGGACAGATTTGGGGGGGGGGAGGGAAAGAAAACACAGGTGGTTAGGTATGCCCAATGTCACCTGAATAAGTAGGAACAGTATACATATTGCACCGAGTACAAGCAGGGACTCCGGCAACTAACTATGACAGCATAACTAAAAGGAGAGAGCCAGAAGGTAACACAGGCATGAGGGAGCCCCGGGACATAAAGCAGCAGCCACTACACCGTCAACAAACTCGAGTGAGCAAGAGAGTGGGGACTGACAGCATCCATACATCCCAGTTTACCAAAACACTCTATGTCTGAGGACCCTCCAGATCTACTCCTTTACCTCATAAACACCATTAACAAAAGGCTTGACTAAACAGATATGTTTTCAGCCTAGACTTAAATGCTGAGACTGTGTCTGATTCCCGAACATTACTTGGAAGGCTGTTCCATAACTGTGGGGCTTTGTAAGAAAAGGCTCTGCCCCCTGATGTAGCCTTCACTATACGAGGTACCAGCAGATAGCCTGCACCTTTTGATCTAAGTAGGCATGGCGGGTCATAGAGGAGCAGAAGTTCACTCAGGTACTGTGGTGCGAGACCATTTAGTGCTTTAAAGGTCAATAGTAGTATTTTATAATCAATACGAAATTTGATTGGGAGCCAATGCAGTGTGGATAAGACAGGCGTGATGTGGTCATATTTTCTAGTTCTAGTAAGGACTCTTGCTGCTGCATTTTGAACTAACTGGAGCTTGTTTATGCACTTATTGGAACATCCAGACAGTAAGGCATTACAATAATCCAACCTGGAGGTAACGAAAGCATGGACTAATTTTTCTGCATCATGCAATGACATTAAATTTCTTATCTTTGCAATATTTCTGAGATGAAAGAAAGCTATCCGGGTGATGTTATCAATGTGAGTTTCGAATGAAAGACTGGGGTCAATAATCACTCCGAGGTCTTTTACTGCTGCACGTGAAGAAACAGAAAGGCCATCCAGAGTTACTGTGTAATCAGAAAACTTACTTCTAGCTGTATGTGGTCCTAGCACAAGTACTTCAGTCTTGTCAGAGTTAAGCAGAAGGAAATTAATAAGCATCCAGTGTCTAATGTCTCATCTCATCATCTCTAGCCGCTTTATCCTTCTACAGGGTTGCAGGCAAGCTGGAGCCTATCCCAGCTGACTATGGGCGAAAGGCGGGGTACACCCTGGACAAGTCGCCAGGTCATCACAGGGCCAACACATAGACACAGACAACCATTCACACTCACATTCACACCTACGGTCAATTTAGAGTCACCAGTTAACCTAACCTGCATGTCTTTGGACTGTGGGGGAAACCGGAGCACCCGGAGGAAACCCACGCGGACACGGGGAGAACATGCAAACTCCGCACAGAAAGGCCCTCGCCGGCCCCGGGGCTCGAACCCAGGCCCTTCTTGCTGTGAGGCGACAGCGCTAACCACTACACCACCGTGCCGCCCGTGTCTAATGTCCTTAACACATTCCTCAATTCTATTAAGCTGGTGTCTCTCATCAGGTTTTGCACAGACATACAACTGTGTGTCATCAGCATAACAGTGGAAACTAATACAATGTTTACGAATAATATCGCCCAGAGGTAACATATAGAGAGAAAAAAGCAGTGGACCCAAGACAGAACCTTGTGGAACACCAAACTTTACCTCGGTACATCTAGAAATATCACCATTTATATCAACATACTGATAACGATCAGTTAGATAAGACCTGAGCCAGGAGAGGGCCATTCCCTTAACTCCCACAACATTTTCTAGTCTATCCAGAAGAATGGAATGATCAGTGGTATCAAATGCTGCACTAAGGTCAAGCAACACAAGTAGCGAGACACAGCCCTGATCAGACGCCAACAGTAGGTCGTTTACTACTTTAACCAGTGCTGTCTCTGTGCTATGATGAGGTCTAAATCCTGACTGATGCATTTCATGGATGTTATTCCTATGTAAATATGAGCATAACTGCTGCGCCACAGCTTTTTCAAGGATCTTGGAGATAAAGGGGAGGTTTGATATTGGCCGATAATTGGACAGCTGACAGGGATCAAGGTCAGGTTTTTTAATCAGGGGTTTGATAACTGCTAGTTTAAAGGATTTGGGTACATAGCCAATCATAAGAGAAGAATTTATTATTTTTAGAAGCGGTTCAATTACTCCAGGCATTATCTGTTTGAATAGATGTGTCGGTAAGGGATCTAGTACGCAAGTTGAGGCTTTTGATGTAGAGATTAATGAAAGTAATTCAGTTTCTTTTAGGGGAGTAAAACATTCTAACTGATGATCTGATACAGTTATATTGTTAACTACAAGGTCACTTTCATTGTCTAACCTTAAATTAGTAGTTTGAATTTTTTGTCGGATATTCTCAATTTTGTCATTAAAAAAATTCATGAAGTCGTTGCTACTACATACTGCAGGTGTGCATGTGTCTATAGTGGACTTATTCCTGGTTAATTTTGCTACAGTATTAAATAGGAATCTAGGATTATTTTTGTTATCTTCTATTAGGGAGGAGAAATATGTTGATCTCGCAGCACTAAGAGCTTTTCTATACTTCAGGAAGCTCTCCTTCCAAGCTAATTTGAACACTACCAATTTTGTTTGACGCTATTTACGTTCCAATTTTCGAGTGGTCTGTTTTAATGTGCGAGTGTCATCATTATACCAGGGTGCTAATTTTTTGTCTCTGACCATTTTCCTTTTTAGAGGAGCTACATTATCTAAAGTATGGCGGAATGTTGACTCTAAGCATTCAGTTGCCTGATCAAGTTCTGCAGGGTCTGACAGTGACCCAATCAAAGTTGACAGCTCTGGGAGATCATTTATAAAGCTCTGTGCAGTAGTTGACGTGAAAGTACGTTTAATACAGTAGCGTGGTGAGGTGCATATATTATTACTCAGACATATTTTGAATGAGATGAGACAATGATCTGAGATAACTTCAGACTGTGGAAGTATGACTGTATTGTCTACGTTTAATCTGAATGTTAGTATTAGATCAAGGGTGTGACCACCATTATGGGTCGGTCCTATGACATTCTGCTTAATCCCGACTGAATCTAAGATGGACACAAACGCTGTTTTTAAAGGGTCTTCTGGGTTATCGAAATGAATATTAAAATCTCCGACAACTAAAGCTTTGTCTAAGGAAATAACCAGATCTGAGATAAAATCTGCAAATTCAGAAAGAAACTCAGAATATGGCCCCGGGGGCCTGTAAATAATAAGCAATGGAATTAACTGGGTAGACTTATTTTTCGAGGCTACATACATTATATGAGTATGAAGAACTTCAAATGTATTAAATTTATAACCAGGTTTGTGTGTTACACCCAGATAATCATTATAAATAACCGCGACGCCTCCTCCTCTGCCAGTTAGACGAGGCTGGTGTATATAACTGTATCTAGGAGGACTCGCTTCATTTAATGCTATATATTCATTTGGCTTAATCCATGTTTCTGTTAAACACAGTACATTAAACTCCTGATCAGTAATGAGTTCATTAACCATTAGCGCTTTAGATGTAAGAGATCTAATATTTAATAGCCCCACCTTTAGATCAAAGGTGCTGGCAGCAGCTGTACAGTCAGTATGATCTAATTTTATCTTGATTAGGTTACTAGAACAAACTCTCTGAAAATTTCTACCTTTTTGTTGAGCTCGGGGAACAGACACAGTCTCGATGTAGTGGGCCTTGAGTGACGACTCTGTGCAGCTAGCAGACAGTCGGTTTAGCCTGTTCGTCTGCTCCCTGGCCTTGGCTCTGGATTGTAAGAAATTAACTAGGCCTGTTTTGAGACTATGACCTATGCTGCAGGAAATGAGAGCAGCACCTTCCCGAGTGGGATGGATACCGTCCCGCCCTAACAGGCCAGCAGTGCCCTCAAAATTAGCCCAATTATCTATAAAGCCCACACTGTTTTCAGAGCACCACCTGGACAGCCAGCAGTTCAGCGACCATAACCTGCTGTAAGCTACATCGCCACGCCGCATTGGGATGGAGCCAGAGCATACTACAGCATCGGACATCGCCTTCGCTAATTTAAACACCTCTACAAAGTTACTCTTAGTAACCTCAGACTGACGAAGGCGTATATCATTAGCTCCTACATGGATAACTATCTTTGAGAACCTGTGCTTGCCTAGGACCCTAAGATTACCTGCTATGTCCGGCGCCCTGGCTCCCGGTATACACCTGACTAAAGCCGCTGGTGCCCCTAAAGGCTGAGCTAATTTCACGTGCCGTATGATAGAGTCCCCTATAACCAGAGCTCTTTCAGGTTTCTCAGTGGGTGCATCACTAAGGAGAGCAAACCTGTTTGACACGTGACGCGGAGAGGAGTGGTGCTCCCGTGGGCGAGCCTCAGCGGTAGCTTTGGCTCTACGCTTATGCCGCCGAGCCGTCACCCATTCGCCCTGCTGTAAGGGCTCTAATGCCGGAGTTAGGGGATTACTAACTCCACCTAGGGCGTCCAGACTTTCCCTAACAGAAACTACACTGTTCTCACGCTCACTAACCTGCTCTACAGCCTGGACACGCACTTCTAGCACCGCAATCTTCTCCGTCAGAGAGCTAACTAATCTGCACTTATCACAAGTAAAGCTAATAGAGCTATCGCTAGTGACGGAGGAAGAATGACTAAACATCCTGCACTCAGCACACTGAACAGGCTGAAGGTGTGCCATGATGAAAAGATTCACGTACCTTAAATGAAGATCTGTTGATATTAAAGCAGATCAGATGGCCTCCGCTTGTGGACTTTACACAGGAGGAGAGAAAAAGAAAGCTTCCGGTCTCGGCGTTCTTCCGAGAAAAGAAAGAGAAAAAACCGGGGGAAAAAAACGGAAAAAGGAAAGTGAAAGTGAAAAGTACAAAAATGAAAGCGACAGTACAATAAAAATGAAGAGGATACTGGAAATTTATTTGTAGAAAAAAAGTTAAAAAAAGGATACTTTTGCCACTCACAGATATGTAATATTGGATGATTTTCCTCAATAAATAAATGACCAAGTATAATATTTTTGTCTCATTTGTTTAACTGGGTTCTCTTTATCTACTTTTAGGACTTGTGTGAAAATCTGATGATGTTTTAGGTCATATTTATGCAGAAATATAGAAAATTCTAAAGGGTTCACAAACTTTCAAGCACCATTATAACCACGAACCAGAAGGAATTGAAATCAGAGAGTCTGATAACCATTTTGCAAGGTTCCTGTAGTGTAGAATATGCTCTCGATTTCAGAACAATAGTGGCAGTTAGTAGATGGAACGAACCTGCCTTGAAAGCTTTTTTCGCCAAGGTCTATGCCCCGCAGTTCTGAATGAACTCGCCTGTCATGATCAACAGCTCACTTTGAACTCGCTGATCGATCTAGTTATTTGACTGGATCATCTGCTGACTCACAGACCCTCTGTTCGGGAAAGCACAAAACCTCACCCTACTTCAGATGACAGCACGCCCATGGAGGTTTCACATACCAGGCTCTCTTGTTCTGAGCATGAGAGGAGAAGAGGGGAGAGATTATGTTTTTACTGTGGAAATTCAGAACAGTGACTGAATAACTGTCCCGTTCATCCTCCTCGTAAGGTGCCAGCAGAGGAGTCTACATGCACAGCGAGTCCGGTGAGAAAATTTAACTCTAAATCCTTTAAGGTTCCTGTATTATTAAGGCTCACAGATGCCACGCACACCTTCTGTGCTTTCATTGATTCAGGGGCAGAAGGAAACTTTATCAGCCTCGCGGTTGTGCAGAAATTCAACCTGCCAACAACCCTTCTGCAAAGCGTGCTCAACATCAGGACCATTGATGGAGGACCTATAGGAGATGGCCTAGTCACCACACAGACTGCACCTATTCACATTCAGGTGGGAATTCTGCATTCAGAGCACATCTCACTTTATGTCACCACCACAGCCAATCACGATCTCATCCTTGGCTACCTCTGGCTTCAACTTCACAACCCACTGATATCATGGCAAAACAAAGAAATCCTCCAATGGTCTTCCACCTGCTTTCAAAACTGCATTTCATGCCCACAAATCAATCTCGCCTCCACATAGAGAGCCCTCAACCAGACTCCCTGGACAAAGTTCCAGAGTTTTACATGGACCTACTGGAGGTCTTCAGCAAGGGAAAGGCGTGTGGATTACCACCACATCGACCATATGGCTGCGCCATAGATCTACTGCCGGGTATGTCACCACCTCGTGGACACATATATCCCTTGTCCCAGAAGGCACATGCTGCCATGGAGGAATACATTCAGGAGCTGCTTAAGCAGGGTTACATCCGACTGTCTAAGTCTCCAGTTTCTGCGGGCTTCTTCTTCGTTGAGAAGAGAGGAGGTGGACTTCAGCCTTGTATCTATTATCGTGGTCTAAACCAAGTTTCTGTTAAGTATCCATATCCTCTTCCTCTGGTTCCTGCGGCCCTAGAACAGTTGAGATTGGCCAAAATCTTCTCAAAACTTGATCTGCAAAGTGCTTACAACCTGATCCGGATCAAAGAAGGTGATGGGTGGAAGACTGCCTTTAGCACTACTGCTGGCCATTTTGAATACCGGGTAATGCCATATGGTCTTTCTTCAGTGCCCAGTGTGTTCCAATGTCTTATTAATGACGTTCTATGGGACATGCTGGGTAAGTAGGCCATCGCATACATTGATGACACCCTAATCTACTCTCCTGATGAGAAGAATCACCAAGAGCATGTCAGAGCAATACTACAACATCTTCTTGAAAATCACCTCTATGTCAAGGCCAAGAAATGTGAGTTCCATCAGAATCGCATCTCCTTCTTGGGGTACATCATTAGCACCAAAGGAGTCAGCATGGACTCCTCTAAGGTATCCGCAATAACCTCCTGGCCAACTCTTACCTCCATCAGGGAACTTCAGTGCTTCCTCAGTTTCACCAATTTCTACTGTCATTTCATTAGGGGCTTCACTGCCATTGCAACTCCCCTAACCACGTTACTTAAGAAAGGACCCAGATGCCTCCAGTTGAATCCCCAGGCAGAAGAGGCATTCCAGTGTCTCAAGAAGTCCTTTACCATTGCTCCAGTCCTACAGCATCCAGACCCTACAAAATCTTTCACTGTAGAAGTGGATGTGTTGGACACTGGAGTAGGGATGATCCTATCCCAACGCTTTGGTGAGAAACAAAAGCTCCATCCCATAGCTTTCTTCTCCAAGAAGCTCTCCTCTGCTGAGAAGAATTATGATGTTGGCAACAGAGAACTGCTGGCCATAAAATTAGCCCTAGAAGAATGGAGATACTGGCTAGAGACACTCACCCCTTCATTATCCTCACTAATCACAAAAATCTCGAGTACCTCAAGTCAGTCAAGAGGCTGAACCCTCACCAAGCTAGGTGGGCCCTATTTTTCACCAGATTTAAGTTCACCATTTCATTTCACCCTGATTCCAAGAACACTAAGGCTGATGCACTTTCTCGAAGTTTCAGTTCCACACACCAAGAGTCCATCAGTCACCCTGTTCTTCCATCCCAATGCTTTGTACAGTGCATCACATGTGACCTAGACAGAGAGATAAGACATTCTCAACCATCTACATTCCCTGACAATCTACCACCCAGCCTGCTCTATGTTCCAAAACCATTTCAAGGTCGTCCCATTACATGGACTCACTCATCTCCTGCCACGGGTCATCTGGGCAGCCAGTGTACACACCTAATGCTCAGAAACAAGTATTGGTGGGAAAATATGCTGACTGACATTAACCAGTACATCGCCTCTTGTTCCACATGTGCTCAGGCCAAAGTTCCCAGAACTCCTCCCGCTGGCAAGTTATGTCCTCTTCCCACACTTCAAAGACCATGGTCACATATCACCATTGACTTCATCACTGACCTCCCCTTGTCTGAAGGCAATACAACCATCATGGTAACCATAGACCATTTCTCAAAAGGTCTCAAGCTCATCCCTCTACCAGGCATCCCCACTGCATCACAAACAGCTGAGCTCCTCTTCCAGCATGTGTTTAGATACTACGGTATTCCAGAAGACATTGTCAGTGACCGGGGCTCCCAATTCATTTCTTGTTTCTGGACAAGTTTCATGGATAGACTCAGGGTATCAGTAAGCCTTACCTCCGGCTACCACCCCCAGTCCAATGGGCAAGTTGAGAGGGCTAACCAAGAAATCGGCTGCTTCCTCAGAATTTTTTGCATGTGCAACCAGGGAGATTGGGTACATTATCTCCCATGGGCCGAATATGCACAAAACTCCCTGAGACACTCTGCTACACAGCTAACCCCATTTCAGTGCATACTTGGCTACCAGCCTCCCTTATTTCCCTGAGATGACACTCCTAGCCAGGTCCAGTCAGTGGAGGATTGGTTCATACGCAGCCAAAACATATGGGAAGAGGTTCACCAATGTCTAGAAATTGTCAATACCAAGTATAAGGAATATGCAGACAAACACAGAGGAGACAGCGAACCCAGCGGCCGGCGAGGGCCTTTCTGTGTGGAGTTTGCATGTTCTCCTCCGGGTGCTCTGGTTTCCCCCACAATCCAAAGACATGCTGTTAGGTTGACATGGAGCGGCCTTGGGCTGAGGTGCCAAACCCCTGACTGCTTCCTGGGCACTCTGGTGTAGCTGCCCACTGCTCTGAGTGTGTGTGTGTGTTCACTGCTTCAGATGGGTTAAATACAGAGGATGAATTTCACTGTGCTTGAAGTGTGCATGTGACGAATAAAGGTTTCTTCTTCTACTTCCCAGCTCTCCTCTGCACATACATCAGTAAGTGCCTGCATTCTGACGGTGGGGTTTTTTTGTCCTATTCCTATGTGGTCTTGTTCTATTTTTTTTATGTGGTCTTGCACTTTAAGGTTAGCTTTTAATTTTGTTGTATTTGGTACAATGACAATAGATTCTGATTCATCATAGTTGAGATAAATTTCTGTTTGACTTTGGCTCCGGCGGCACGGTGGTGTAGTGGTTAGCGCTGTCGCCTCACAGCAAGAAGGTCCGGGTTCGAGCCCCGTGGCCGGTGAGGGCCTTTCTGTGTGGAGTTTGCATGTTCTCCCCGTGTCCGCGTGGGTTTCCTCCGGGTGCTCTGGTTTCCCCCACAGTCCAAAGACATGCAGGTTAGGTTAACTGGTGACTCTAAATTGAGCGTAGGTGTGAATGTGAGTGTGAATGGTTGTCTGTGTCTATGTGTCAGCCCTGTGATGACCTGGTGACTTGTCCAGGGTGTACCCCGCCTTTCACCCGTAGTCAGCTGGGATAGGCTCCAGCTCGCCTGCGACCCTGTAGAACAGGATAAAGCGACTACAGATAATGAGATGAGATGAGATGAGATGAGACTTTGGCTCCATCTAGTGGCCAAACTGGTAATGACAGATAGAAACATGAACTCCACCCCAGTTTAGTAACAAACAGCTTCAGCATGTGTTCAGAGGAAGTGTGTGATGATATCAGTGCGTTGGTGTGTCATGACAAAGAAATGTGAAACACCAGGTTTTGTGCTAAATAAAATTATTCCCAAGTTCAGTCAGCGGAAACCTGCAAAAAGACGTGTTTCGACAGTCTGAGAATAAACTTCCTAAAAACAACCCTGTAATTTAAAAAGCACTGAATTACTGAAAAAAATTCGTGGTTAAACGTTTATATTTATCCATCAGGAATAAATGAGTAATAAATAAAAATGATAAAAACAAATAATACCAATATGTATATAGATATGTTTTTATTTGGTGAAAAAAAAATAAAAGAGCAGAATAAGGCCGTAAGCCAGGCCTGATGCTCATCTCTGGTCATAAACCTGCATCACTTTTTAACTCCATGAGCCTCAGAGCTCCAACGAGCAACCTGTGGACAGCACCTGAGGGAAAATTTGTGTAAATTTGTTTAAAATTTTGCATCTTATCCTGAAAGCCACGATGCAATCCTGACTTCTCGGATTGCGTCCTGGCCTGCAGTGTGAAGCCGGTGTCATATGAACACACACAGATTCACACGAGCTAAACTTAGCTCTGCTAAACATGTGTGGCACAGGAAGACGCACACTCTCTCTCTCTCCAAAACACTGCACTGGATTTAACTGGAGAGTTTTAAACGATTAAAGAGGGAAAAGTTTCAGAAAGAGATTCGACTCGGTGCGATCATTTACTCTGAGGACGCTGAGGAAACAAAGATGTCCCTCTGACTGACTGAGGAAGAGGAAAGATCACAAAACATTCAAGACACAACGTCTGACTGAGATTTTCATTTATGAATCGATTTTAAAGCTGATTTTCTGACAATGTCACGGCCAATCAGATCACTATGGGCTCTTTGCTTCATTTTCATGTTTGGTGAGTTTGATTATTTATTTATTTTATTCCTTAGTGATTTATTCCTCTTATATCACAGGAATTTACAAATATTTTTACTACTAAAGAACAGCACACTTTTTTATCCATTTATAGTTCCATTTAATGTTATGGAATATCACTACAACAAGTTAGTTCTTATTCTCACTTACGTTATAGCAGCTATAAACGCCCAGTTCCCTCAGCAGACTCTCTTCATTCTCTCTCAAAGAACAACAACAAAAAAACAGTAGCTTGTAATGTTACCAAAAAACTGCAAAGAAGCACAAACCCCTCTGTCCTGAAGATGTCAGAAAATTAAATGAACAATTTTTGCTTCTCAGAACGTTCCAAGAATGTTTTGTTTGTTTGTTTTGTTTTGTTTTTTTGTTATGGAACATTCCTTGAAGCTTTCATTTGTCCTCTGGAAAGTTTTTTTTTTTAAACAAATATAATGTTCATCTTTGGTTGCATATTCTGGTTTATAGAATGTTCGAACATTCTCCTGACGTTCTCCTCACATATCCAGGAGTTTTCTTTGTGTATTTATGAACCCATGAACTTTGACCACAAGAATTGTAATAAACCCACTTCAGCCTGTAATTGTACCATCACTTGACGCTGCTAACCTCTGTGCAACGTTCTCGAAACATTCTCATATCTCATCTCATCTCATCTCATTATCTCTAGCCGCTTTATCCTTCTACAGGGTCGCAGGCAAGCTGGAGCCTATCCCAGCTGACTACGGGCGAAAGGCGGGGTACACCCTGGACAAGTCGCCAGGTCACCACAGGGCTGACACATAGACACAGACAACCATTCACACTCACATTCACACCTACGCTCAATTTAGAGTCACCAGTTAACCTAACCTGCATGTCTTTGGACTGTAGGGGAAACCGGAGCACCCGGAGGAAACCCACGCGGACACGGGGAGAACATGCAAACTCCACACAGAAAGGCCCTCGCCAGCCCCGGGGCTCGAACCCAGGACCTTCTACATTCTCATATGGTTGTGTGAATAAATACCAAAATACACCCAATTTGGAACATTGTCTGAAAAGCAATCATGAGAGAATGTTTGAGTTTTCACTTCCCAAAACATGTGAGGAACATTCTGATGCCTCATGACCTGCACTGACACTGGAGACTCCTTCCGTAACTGTTAAATAAAGACATTCTGTCTTATGGAAAACATCACCACATGTACAATTACACACGTTTTCTTTTATCTGTTACTATAGGAACAATAACGTGTTAGGATGAGTGCATGAATATAAACGTGTGATTTGTAGTCATGCTGCTGTCAGAGCTGCTGCTCCGACCAATCACAGTCCAGAATTGGTGTAAGTCATGATAACTATATTATTATCATTAACATATCTAAGGAGGCGAACTGGAGTCTTCTGGGACTGAAACACAGAAACGTCTCCCTGTGGTGACTTGGTGTGTTTCCCGTTATCCTGAGTCTCTGTGTTTTGATGTCCTGTAGTGCGCTGGTGTGAGGGCAGCTGTGCCGAGGTGGACTCCATGACGGAGGCGGTGGCTGGACAGGGCTTCCTGTTGGGCTGCATTTCCTGTAAAAGAAGGGAGGAAATAAGTGGCACTGCTATGGTGGACTGGCACTTTAAACCGACCGGAGGCGATGAGTTCTTCCATGTCAGTGTGCTCACAACCCCCACACGGTTCATTCACAGTCATACATTACCTGTAAGATAGATAGATGGATACTTTATTTACTAAAACATTGCAGCCATTTGGCTGAATTATGTTTAAGTTAAATACATAAGAATGAAAAAAAAAAATAAATATATATATATATATATATATATATATATATATATATATATATAAAATTTGAAATTTGACTAGAATTGAAATATTAAGATGTAAATGCAGAACTCATTATAAAACTATTCTTAAAACGTTCAGTCTTGTAATGGGAGTAGGCAAACTTCCTGGAGTTCCTTAAAGGAGATACGCAGAACCTTAAAAAATTTCTGAGTGGATAGTATCTCCATCCTTGGCTCTTGTATGCTGCATAAATGGGAATAAAAATATATATATTTTGAGAGTTAAAATCGACCGCAAAGTTGTCATTGGAGCTGCCCTACTGAGCCAGCCAGCCCTGAGTGCGTGACGTCACAGCGGGAACCGGTTTTAAGGCCGAGGCCTTTTACAGCTATAGACCAAAGTCATATCAATAAACATTTACGGTGAAAGTAAGAAATACCGTTACCGACTTGCTCAACTAAGACTGATTTGACTTCATTGATTGTGGGTTGACTCTCATTAAAACAGGATGGGTGTTATAACTTATGCAACATACACATACGTGCATGCATTTTCACTGATAAAACGTAAAAGGCTCATTAAATAATCAGATGAACTGAGACAATCACATTCTGAAGCAAATTAAATAATCTTACACCGGTAGCTTAAACACACAATATAACTTACATGTATTCATCTAAATGCAGGTAAACAACGTGTTGTTTTTGTTGCTTTTTTATCCAAATGAGAGTCGGAGCTTACCCGTCTGTGTTCTCACTTCTTGAAGGCCGATCTTGTTGCCGGATTGTTTTGAAACAATCTGACTTTCAGTTGTTCATTCAGTTCTCCATTTATTCGCTTCTTCCACATAAAGGCGAGATGGCAGCAATATCCAGTTTAGAAATAAGACGGCTGCTCCACTCATTCTCTCCATACTGAGTACTCCACCATTACTGCTGGGCTCAGGCGATTACTAAAACCCGGGACAGAATGGGACGTCACCGGTTTTAGCAACAACTGCGGGGAGGTCACTGCCCAAGAAATATGTCCCATCCCGTTCCGTCCCGGGTTTTAGCAACAACTCTTGGCTCACTCCAGGAGGACTGGTGCAACGGAACTCACTTAAAAAAAAAACTTTCCTTTTCTTGTTTTTTTTTCTTTAATTGTTGATACTGCACCCTCTTTCAATCCGGGCTTATAGCCAATGCTCCTTAATACAACCCCGATTCCAAAAAAGTTGGGACAAAGTACAAATTGTAAATAAAAACGGAATGCAATAATTTACAAATCTCAAAAGCTGATATTGTATTCACAATAGAACATAGACAACATTTCAAATGTCGAAAGTGAGACATTTTGAAATTTCATGCCAAATATTGGCTCATTTGAAATTTCATGACAGCAACACATCTCAAAAAAGTTGGGACAGGGGCAATAAGAGGCTGGAAAAGTTAAAGGTACAAAAAAGGAACAGCTGGAGGACCAAATTGCAACTCATTAGGTCAATTGGCAATAGGTCATTAACATGACTGGGTATAAAAAGAGCATCTTGGAGTGGCAGCGGCTCTCAGAAGTAAAGATGGGAAGAGGATCACCAATCCCCCCAATTCTGCGCCGACAAATAGTGGAGCAATATCAGAAAGGAGTTCTACAGTGTAAAATTGCAAAGAGTTTGAACATATCATCATCTACAGTGCATAATATCATCAAAAGATTCAGAGAATCTGGAAGAATCTCTGTGCGTAAGGGTCAAGGCCGGAAAACCATGCTGGGTGCCTGTGATCTTCGGGCCCTTAGACGGCACTGCATCACATACAGGCATGCTTCTGTATTGGAAATCACAAAATGGGCTCAGGAATATTTCCAGAGAACATTATCTGTGAACACAATTCACCGTGCCATCCGCCGTTGCCAGCTAAAACTCTATAGTTCAAAAAAGAAGCCGTATCTAAACACGATCCAGAAGCGCAGACGTCTTCTCTGGGCCAAGGCTCATTTAAAATGGACTGTGGCAAAGTGGAAAACTGTTCTGTGGTCAGACGAATCAAAATTTGAAGTTCTTTATGGAAATCAGGGACGCCGTGTCATTCGGACTAAAGAGGAGAAGGACGGCCCAAGTTGTTATCGGCACTCAGTTCAGAAGCCTGCATCTCTGATGGTATGGGGTTGCATTAGTGCGTGTGGCATGGGCAGCTTACACATCTGGAAAGACACCATCAATGCTGAAAGGTATATCCAGGTTCTAGAGCAACATATGCTCCCATCCAGACAACGTCTCTTTCAGGGAAGACCTTGCATTTTCCAACATGACAATGCCAAACCACATACTGCATCAATTACAGCATCATGGCTGCATAGAAGAAGGGTCCGGGTACTGAACTGGCCAGCCTGCAGTCCAGATCTTTCACCCATAGAAAACATTTGGTGCATCATAAAACGGAAGATACGACAAAAAAGACCTAAGACAGTTGAGCAACTAGAATCCTACATTAGACAAGAATGGGTTAACATTCCTATCCCTAAACTTGAGCAACTTGTCTCCTCAGTCCCCAGACGTTTACAGACTGTTGTAAAGAGAAAAGGGGATGTCTCACAGTGGGAAACATGGCCTTGTCCCAACTTTTTTGAGATGTGTTGTTGTCATGAAATTTAAAATCACCTAATTTTTCTCTTTAAATGATACATTGGGCGGCACGGTGGTGTAGTGGTTAGCGCTGTCGCCTCACAGCAAGAAGGTCCTGGGTTCGAGCCCCGGGGCCGGCGAGGGCCTTTCTGTGTGGAATTTGCATGTTCTCCCTGTGTCCGCGTGGGTTTCCTCTGGGTGCTCCGGTTTCCCCCACAGTCCAAAGACATGCAGGTTAGGTTAACTGGTGACTCTAAATTGAGCGTAGGTGTGAATGTGAATGGTTGTCTGTGTCTATGTGTCAGCCCTGTGATGACCTGACGACTTGTCCAGGGTGTACCCCGCCTTTCGCCCGTAGTCAGCTGGGATAGGCTCCAGCGACCCTGTAGAAGGATAAAGTGGCTAGAGATGAGAAATGATACATTTTCTCAGTTTCAACATTTGATATGTCATCTATGTTCTATTCTGAATAAAATATGGAATTTTGAAACTTCCACATCATTGCATTCCATTTTTATTTACAATTTGTACTTTGTCCCAACTTTTTTGGAATCGGGGTTGTAGACAGAGGTGGAAAAACTGGATTGACAAAGTAAAAGTCCTGCTTAGGTTTTCCTTTTGCCTGTGCTCTCAACACAGGTGATTTCACCAATTAGCTCATCAACCTGGCTTAGGGGATGTGGTAATTAGGATCAGCTGGTTCATTGAATTGGCTGGAGCAAAAATGTGGCAGGGTTTTTACTTTCTGCACCCGGGTTTTTCCACCTCTGGTTGTAGATCAGAGGTCTTGTACGAGTCTTCAGTAAAATATGCAGAGCAGAGGAGAGACCACTTTGTAGGCGCTCAATGTGCCCGTGAACTTCTCACAAAATGTGTCCAAATCTTTGCAGTTTGAACATTCTTGGGTCATGAATGCAACGTAAATCCAGCTTCTGTCATGTTGCTGCACCCGCCAGCTACACATCTACATGGCATGGCGATAAATTAGCTCAAAATGGAGGATCGGAGTTGCAGTCAGCTCTGTGCTTTAGTATAGCGGAAATGGTGATGAGACCAATAGACTTCCTGCTGTGACGTTATGGATGTCAAGGTCATTCACTCAGACCGCTAGGATTAAGACTGTGTGCAAGCAGAATCTGTGACAGGGGGCAGAAGGGGGAGGAGGGGCAGAACAGGGAGGGAGTTGAGCCTCCTGACCACCTGGTGAAAGAAACTGTCCTTGAGCCTGCTGGTTTTGGCCCGGAGACTCTGCAGTCTCCTCCCCGACGGCAGCAGGCTGAAGAGGGGTCACCTGCAATCCTGATGGCTTTGCGGGTGAGGCGGGAGTTATAAATATCCATTAGAGAAGGGAGAGAGACACCAGTGATCCTCTCAGCTGCTCTCATGATGCGCTGCAGAGTCTTGCAGCAGGACACGGTGCAGGCACCGTACCACACGGTGATGCAGCTGGTCAGGATGTTCTCGATGGTGCCTCTGTAGAATGTGTGCATGATGGGGGCCGGGACTCTTGCTCTCCTCAGTTTGCGGAGGAAGTACAGACACTGTTGGGCTTTTTTGGCCAGTGATGCAGTTTTGTTGCTCCAGGACAGGTCTTCAGAGACGTACACACCCAGAAACTTGGTGCTGCTCACCCTCTCCACTGCAGCACCGTCGATAGTGGAGCATGCTGGGTGTGCGCTCTCCTGAAGTCCACAATAATCTCCTTCGTCTTCTCCATGTTCAGGCGGAGATCGTTGTCCTTGCACCACATGGCCAAGCGGCTCACCTCACTCCTGTAGATTGTCTCATAGCCATTGTTGATGAGACCCACCACAGTCGTGTCATCCGCAAACTTAATGAAGAGATTAGAGCTGGATGTTGGTGTGCAGTCGTGGGTCAGCAGAGTGAAGAGGAGGGGGCTTAGCACACATCCTTGGGGAGCCCCCATGTTCAATGTGATGGTGCTGGAGGAGTTGCTGCCGACCCGTACAGCCTGTGGTCTCCCCGTCAGGAAGTCCAGCAGCCAGTTGCACAGGGAGGTGTTGAGTCCCAGCTGGTCCAGTTTATGAATGAGCTGCTGAGGAATGATTGTGTTGAATGCTGAGCTAAAGTCTATGAACAGCATTCTGACATACGAGTCTTTTGTCTCCAGGTGGGTGAGGGCTGAGTGGAGGGCAGTGGAGATGGCGTCATCGGTTGAACGGTTGGACTGATAAAATTTACTCAATTTTATGCAAATTAGGTGAAGCAGTAAATCAATAAATCCAAATGATCAGCTTGAATGATTCCTCGAACCGATCCTACAGGGTGCGCTGTGCGACGTGGTTCCTGCTTACTGTTTAACACAAAAATGGAAGACAAACTTATAAGCATGGATTCATCTTCTCCTCTCATATACGACCTTTCATTAAATGTGTACAAAGACATTAGAAAGAAAAATAAAGCTTGGAAGGAAGTAGCAGAGATCGTCAGTGTCTCTGGTGAGTGCGTGTAGCTAATACAGTTAGCTCGCTTTGCTAATCTAATCTGAGAACCATGTTGGAATGAAGCCTGTCGTCACTGATTAGTGCTTTATTTAATGTGTTTAATTAGTTATATATATGATGTGTAGCTACTAGTATCGCTTTCTCATTGTAATTAACAGTACCAGACAGGCCACACCCACAATCTACAATATTATCAGTCGCTACACGCTCACAAACTACAAACCAAACACCTGACTTTTATCCTACGAGTGTGAACATTCTGCCAGTGAACTTCTATCCTCTTACTTGCAGATCTTCCATTACGATTATCCGACCTCCACCATCCTGCATGAGGACTTCGAGTCCCGCCTTGAGTGGCGTGGAACTAAAGGAACGGCGGATCTCCAGATCGGAGCCATTTACATCCGGAACGTCACGTTTAATGACACCGGCACTTACACCTGCACATTTGAGCGCACGCTCTTCCTCCAATTTAGTACTGAACACGTGACCATCAAAAAAACAGTGGAGCTCACCGTCCTGGCACACGGTAATGTTCCTTTAATTACTGTTCTGTTTTTAATTATGTCATTCATATTATTTATATTGTTTTTTAAATATTGATTTTAAAAGACACACACTCACTGGTCACTTTATTAGGAACTTATTGATTCTAAGATCCCTGTTCTTGGCTGCAGGAGTGGAACCCAATGTGTTCTTCTCTCTCTGTTGCATGCTGAGATGCGTTTCTGCTCACCACGGTTGTAAAGAGTGATTATATGAGTTACTGTATCCTTCCTGGGGGGGAAAAAAGCTCGAACCAATCTGTCCATTTCCCTCTGACCCTCTCTTATCAACAAGGCATTTGTTTTTTCCACCCACGGAACTGTCACTCACTCACTCACTCACTCACTCACTCACTCACTCACTCACTCACTCACTCACTCACTCACTCACTCACTCACTCAATGGATGTTTTTTGTTTTTGGCACCATTCTGTGTAAACTCTAGAGACTGTTGTGTGTGAAAACCCCAGGAGATCAGCAGCAGTTTCTGAAATATTCAAACCAAAAATATTCATCTGGCTCAAACCAACACCCATACCACAGTGAAAGAAAGGAAGTCACACTTCACTGTGAGATCACAATTTTTCCCGTTCTGATGCTTGAACATTGTGAACATTAACTGAAGCTCTTGATTTGTATCTGTGGGATTTGATGCATCAAGCGATCGGCTTATTAGAGAACTGCAGAAAGCAGTGGGTGGATATTGGGCTGTTCCTAATAAAGTGGCCAGTGTGTGTGTGTGTGTACACTCATCTCTAAAGCTTATATAAAAATCCAATTTTATGGTCAGCTTTACATCATGTTGTTTGATTTTTTTTCTTAAATACTATTTTACTTTCATGAGACTTAAAAATACATGTTCATTTGAACTTCCTGTGATTCTCATCATTTTAAACTAATTTTTATGAATTTATTTCTTTGTGATCCCGCAGTAAAATTGGGAGAATACACACAAAGGGTGCAGTGCCGATTTCACCTACAGTGAATCTCAATTCTTTTCATTTCAGGCTTTTATTGACATTTTTACGTCCCAGATAGGTGGCACGGTGGTGTAGTGGTTAGCGCTGTCGCCTCACAGCAAGAAGGTTCTGGGTTCTAGCCCTGTGGCTGGTGAGGGCCTTTCTGTGCGGAGTTTGCATGTTCTCCCCATGTCCACGTGGGTTTCCTCCGGGTGCTCCGGTTTCCCCCACAGTCCAAAGACATGCAGGTTAGGTTAACTGGTGACTCTAAATTGAGCGTAGGTGTGAATGTGAATGGTTGTCTGTGTCTATGTGTCAGCCCTGTGATGACCTGGCGACTTGTCCAGGGTGAACTCCGCCTTTCGCCCGTAGTCAGCTGGGATAGGATCCAGCTTGCCTGCGACCCTGTAGAACAGGATAAAACGGCTAGAGACAATGAGATGAGATGAGACGTCCCAGATATTAGCTCCACCTCTAGCAGGAAACAAATCGTATTAGCCCAACCCCCTTACTTTAAAAGCCAACCCCTTTTAAGGGTGTGGGTCAGGGCAGGGGAAGAGGAAGACCTGAAAATGTCTGTTCAGCTTCCAGGCAGCAGAGGGTGCTGAACCTTCCACATTCCAGAACAGACAGATTTTATTATCTCATCTCATCTCATCTCATCTCATCTCATCTCATTATCTGTAGCCGCTTTATCCTGTTCTACAGGGTCGCAGGCAAGCTGGAGGCTATCCCAGCTGACTACGGGCGAAAGGCGGGGTACACCCTGGACAAGTCGCCAGGTCATCACAGGGCTGACACATAGACACAGACAACCATTCACACTCACATTCACACCTACGCTCAATTTAGAGTCACCAGTTAACCTAACCTGCATGTCTTTGGACTGTGGGGGAAACCGGAGCACCCGGAGGAAACCCACGCGGACACAGGGAGAACATGCAAACTCCACACAGAAAGGCCCTCGCCGGCCACAGGGCTTGAACCCGGACCTTCTTGCTGTGAGGCGACAGCGCTAACCACTACACCACCGTGCCGCCCCACAGACATTAAATAATGAGCACAAATGAAAAGTTTTAGCAGCTTTCTTGTTTTTAGATTCAGAGATGATTTTGATATACTGTTCAGGTTCCTTTTCGAAGGTTATAAATGAAGGTTTTGAATGACTAAACCTGGCTTTATGAATATGGCATTTTCCTAAAATGATCAATAAATTTACTATGTATAACTCTTTCTGTTTTTTGCTTTTGTTGTTACGGAAACCAAACCGTACATATTTCCAACACAGAGAAAAATCAGAGTCCAGCTTGGCTGTAATGAACCGGGTTATTTCTGTCCAGAATGTGATGGTAAAGGGACGTTGCCAGAACAGGTGCATTATTGTTTCCGGGTCCGTCTCACACAATGAACAGGCTACACAAATGTCTCTCTTGAACTTAAGCATATAATGCTTGGCAGGAGCGTATCTATGAATCAGTTTGAAAGACACCTCCTTTACTTTGTTTGTAAGGAAGTATCTGTATGTGAGGTTCCACACACTGCTCCAGTTCAGATCACCAAGACCAGTCCAGTACTGAACCACAGAGGGGGTAGTGGTGATATCTGCCTGGAATAATGCACAAATATTGCAATTATTGTTCTTGGATGTGACAGCGAAGCATACATGACCCACTGAGGTCAATGTGGGGTCCAGAGATGGTAAACAAACCGTTTTTTCAGCCCCTCTGAGAAGGGTTAGGATACCAGAGGGAATGGCATCCATTACAATGGCAAACTCTTTTGGGGTAACAGGAATACCAAATGTTTGGAGGAACTCAGAATAATTTATCAGATTTCCATTGTCAGAGTAGCTGGGTTATTAGAATTATGTTATTATTGAATCAGGACTGAAAAAATAAGGATTTATTTTTATATTTAATGTGCTGATTATTCCAGATGAAGCATCTATGTGGGGAGAAGTTGTGTTTATAAATGAATGACCGTGCCAAGAGCATTTGTTTATGGAAATTGGACAGGATTGGGGAAGTTTCTCTATTTTATAATAGCATAAAAGTACATATTCAAGGCCTCCAATGGTAGAGAAAATGTACCTGGGTATAACGTTCCATATGGATGTGGGATTATGGAGAAACTGTTTTATCCAATTAATTTTAAAGGTATTATTAAGGGTAATAAAATCAAGAAAGTTTAGACCACCAGAATCATAAGTGTTCATAACAGCAGACTTTTTCACATAATGTATCCTGTTTTCCCAAATAAAACTGAACAGTAACTTATCAATGGCATTACATAGCTGCTTGTCGACAGACGGGGGGTGGGGGGCTGTATATGTAAGATGGGATAATCCTTCTGCCTTTGTCAGTAATATTTGTCCTTTCAAGGATAAATCTCTCTGAAGACACTGATTAACTTTTTTTCCTTGTCTCGTCTCGTCTTCTTCCGCTTATCCCGGGCCGGGTCGCGGAGGCAGCAGTCTGAGCATGGAAGCCCAAACTTCCCTTTCCCCAGACACCTCGGCCAGCTCCTCGGGAAGAACACCGAGGCGTTCCCAGGCCAGCCGAGAGACATAGTCCCTCCAGCGTGTCCTGCTCCGTTCGTACAGGGACCAGACAGCCCTTAGCAAAGAGCCCCAAACCCCATCCTCCAGAAGCACCCCCCACAGAATACCACAAAGGACACAGTCGAATGCCTTCTCCAAATCCACAAAGCACATGTGGACTGGTTGGGCAAACTCCCATGAACCCTTGAGCACCCTATGAAGGGTATAGAGCTGGTCCAGTGTTCCGCGACCAGGATGAAAACCACATTGTTCCTCCTGGATCCGAGGTTTGACTATTGGCCGAATTCTCCTCTCCAGTACCCTGGAGTAAACCTTCCCTGGGAGGCTGAGAAGTGTGATTCCCCTATAATTGGAGCACACTCTCTGGTCCCCTTTCTTAAAAAGAGGGACCACCACCCCAGTCTGCCACTCCAGAGGCACTGTCCCCGACCGCCATGCGATGTTGCAGAGATGTGTCAGCCAAGACAGCCCCACAACATCCAGAGACTTGAGATACTCAGGGCGGATCTCATCCACCCCCGGTGCCTTGCCACCAAGGAGCTTGCTAACCACCTCAGTGACTTTGGCTTGGGTAATGGACGAGTCCACCTCTGAGTCATCAGCCTCCGTTTCCTCAATGGAAGACGAGACAGTGGGATTGAGGAGATCCTTGAAGTATTGCTTCCACCGCCCGACAATGTCCCCAGTCGAGGTCAACAGCTCCCCACCCGCACTGTAAACAGTGTTGGCAGAGTACTGCTTCCCCCTCCTGAGGTGCCGGACGGTTTGCCAGAATTTCTTCGAGGCTGACCGATAGTCCTTCTCCATGGCCTCACCGAACTCCTCCCAGTTCTGAGTTTTTGCCTCCGCAACTGCCCGAGCTGCGGCATGCCTGGCCTGCCAATACCCATCAGCTGCCTCAGGAGTCCCGGAGGCCAACATGGCCCAATAGAACTTCTTCTTCAGTTTGATGGCATCCCTTACTTCTGGTGTCCACCACCGGGTTCTGGGATTGCCGCCACGACAGGCACTGGAGACCTTGCGGCCACAGCTCCGAACAGCCGCGTCGACAGTGGAGGCAGAAAACATGGTCCACTCAGACTCAATGTCCCCCACCTCCCTCGGAAGCTGGGAGAAGCTCTCCCGGAGGTGGGAGTTAAAGACCTCTCCGACAGAGTCGGAGAGTCCAGACGTTCCCAGCAGACCCTCACCATACGTTTGGGCCTACCAGGTCTGTCCGGCTTCCTCCTCCACCAGCGGATCCAACTCACCACCAGGTGGTGATCAGTTGACAGCTCAGCCCCTCTCTTCACCCGAGTGTCCAAGACATAGGGCCGGAGAGCCGATGAAACGACAACAAAGTCGATCATCAACCTCCGATCTAAGGTGTCCTGGTGCCATGTGCACTTATGGACATCCCTATGCTTGAACATGGTGTTCGTTACGGACAAACCGTGACTAGCACAGAAGTCCAATAACAAAACACCACTTGGGTTCAGATCGGGGAGGCCGTTCCTCCCAATCACGCTCTTCCAGGTGTCACTGTCGTCGCCCACGTGAGCACTGAAGTCCCCCAGTAGAACAATGGAGTCCCCAGTCTGAGCACCTCTCAGTACCTCTCCCAGGGACTCCAAGAATGCCGGATACTCTAGACTGCTATTCGGCCCGTAGGCACAAACAACAGCAAGAGCCCTCTCCCCGATCCTAAGGCGCAGAGAGGCGACCCTCTCATTCACTGGGGTAAACTTCAACACATGGTGGCTGAACTGGGGAGCTATAAGCAAGCCCACACCAGCCCGCCGCCGTTCACCATGGGCGACTCCAGAGAAGTAGAGAGTCTTTTTTTCCTTGTCTTATCAATAGTCTGGTGTTTAAGACATCTGAAATTTTCTGCACTATGCCCCCGCTATCCATATCCAGGGAGCGCTGCGATTTCAGCTTCTTCGCCACAGGGGGTTTGGATGGCGTTATGGCTGGTGTAATAGGAAGAGGAGGAAACTCTGAGCCCACAAGGGAAATCACAGGTGTATCTGCCATGCAGTAGTCATGTAGGTTGTGCACAAGCGGATTCTCCCTCGCTATTGGTGCCTCCATGCTGCCGTTGTGATGCACTAGCTTAGCAGCGTAATTAGCTGAAACTTGTTTTCTTAATGTGTGTTGTTATATGGTAACAGGTCTTCATGACATAAAGTCACTACCAAGTTAACATGATGTACTCACCACTGCTCTAGGGTACCTCGAGTAATATGAAGTGTAATAACTATGCTTCACTTAATTGTAAGTTTGACGGTGCTCAGCTCCTGAACAAACATGCACTCATGCCGCCATCTTGGCTCGATTTCCCAGAACAGACAGAATTCTCCTTCAGTCTGAAGTTCCAGCAAGTTCATAAAACATGCCTCTGAGAAGTCACATGGTTGCTCAAACTCCACCCACTTACAAATCAATGAACTGCAAACATTTATTCTGGTTAGAAAAGGACACCAAAGCTGACCCATGTTTACTGCTACTCAAGAGGAAGACACACCCCCAGGGCGGGGCATATATGTTCTAGAAAGCATTTAATTTGACAATCATTTTCCTGGAAAACAAAATACAAACCATCCATCTGTCTGAGGCACCTGTACATTTTATTTGCTTATTAAATTGTTTTCTTTCCTTCAGCAAAGCGCAATGTGACGGCCCTGGTTTCGGAGATCATGATGTACATCATCATCATCGTACTGCAGCTGTGGCTGATCGGTGTGCTAATTTACTGCTACAAAAAAATTTACGCTGAAAATGAAGCTCGCGAGGCCAGAAACGCTCAGCGTACAAAAAATAAGTGAGAGGATTTTTTAAAAATTCAGAATAAAACTGAAATTAAATAAAGTTAAAACTGTTATCTGAAGCTAGCGGTGGAGGTCAAGTTTAGCGTCTCTGACCTGTTTAGCATTATTTATCACGTTTGTGTTCTCTGTCTGGATTTAGCTGAGTGTGCTAATATTTGTAGCGCTAGTGCATATGCTAACAGATAATTATCCATTTCGCTAATGGAGTTAGCCAGTGAGTAAAGAGTTGATCCACAGTTCTGACTTTCTATCTCTGTAAAATTTACTTTCACTCCATTTAATGTTTTGCATTCTCTCTCTGATCTCTCGACACCTGAAGGCTTCTGGACTCGAAGGACACTTGTGATGGAGTGCACTTGGAGTAGCTGCACTTTCAGTGAGTGTCTTTAATAAACTGTAAACTCTTTATTATGTTTTATCAATCAATCAATCAATCAATCAATCAAATTTTATTTATATAGCCCTTTACAATAACCAAAAGGTACCCAAAGTGCTTTACATCAAACCCATAAAACATAACACTAAGACACAAAACAATGTTTTGTATCAAACAATACATAAAAGCACAGTACATAAAAACACAGGTTTTGACTACAGAAGGTGCCACAGTGCTGCAGGGTATTAAAAGCCTTTCAGAAGTATATGAAATAGACCAGATGAAACAAAGTACCCCTCAAAAACAAGACTCCCCTAGTCAGGATTGAACGCCAATCTAAAAAAGTGGGTCTTCAACTTCAATTTAAAAAGTCCGAGATCAATAGTGGTGCGAATGTCGGGGGGCAGGTTATTCCACAGTCTGGGAGCAGCGACAGCAAAAGAACGATCACCCCACTGTTTATATCTCGACCTTGGGACTTCTAACAGAAGCTGACCCGAAGAACGCAGGGCCCTACCATGATCACGGATAGTTAAAATCTCAGACAAGTAAGAGGGAGCCAGGCCATTAATGGCCTTAAAAATAAACAACAGAAGTTTAAAATCTATTCTAAAACGGACTGGAAGCCAGTGGAGTGACGACAGCACAGGAGTAATGTGTTCACGTCTGCACGTGCTTGTTAAAAATCGGGCCGTAGCGTTCTGTACAAGTTGAAGACGTAAAATTGAAGACTGGCTGAGGCCAACATACAGGGCATTACAGTAATCCAGTCTCGAACTGATGAATGCATGGATTGCCTTCTCGAGATCCTGCCGACTGAGAAACGGCTTCACTTTGGCCAAGAGACGGAGCTGAAAAAAGCTCGTTCTAACAACAGAACTAATCTGTTTATCAAATTTAAGCCCACTGTCAGACGTTACCCCAAGATTTTGTACGAATGGTTTAAAAAAGGAGGCCAGAGCACCAAAGTTTGTTGTAAGAACATTTGACATGGGTGACGTGCCAAATAAAATACATTCCGTTTTGCTGTCGTTCAAGTGCAAAAAGTTCCGTGCCAGCCAGTGCTTTACATCAGTAATACAATCCAGTACCTTAGTAATTATTGTAGTAGCACAATAATTATTAGTAATTATTGTGTTCATTCAATAAGATTTTTTCTTTTATTCTAATTGAGTGTTTTTGTTTCTTTGTTTGTTTGTTTTTCATTTTTTAGGAGTGATGAATCCTGGATGTTCTGCTGCTCACAAGAGGAAACATCTTAAAGTCTTAAACATAAACTTGTGAATGTGAATTTATTTGTTTAAAGAGGTTTCTGATTTATCCAGAGTCACAGATCACAGAATTATGGGCAACTTACCGACATGCTAGTGAGCTCGGATCTTCTAATTATTTCACTGCTTGTTTGTACGTTAGCATATTTTCTTTTTATGCTGGTTTGTAAGCACACCTGTTTACGCTTACTGAAATTTGTTGAGTTAGTATATTTACTGTCAAGCTAGTTTGTAAATTAGCCTATTTACTGTAATGCTAGTTTTCAATTTAATTGACATATTGATTTGTTTGTTAGCATCTTCACTGCTGTGTTAGTTTACAGTTATATTAGTAAGCTAGTCTATTTACAGCTATGCTAATTTGTAAATTAGCATAATGATTTTAATGGTATTTTATTTTAATGTTTGTTCCTCAGGTTACTAGTGAACTAAAAAAAGGGAACCTACAGAGTTTACATTAGACGTGTTTTGCTCCGAAGGGCCACAGGAACATTGGCTCTGTAGCATGTAGCTCAGGATCAGGGTGTGTTTATCTCCAGCAGTGAGAGAAATAGAAATGTTATTATTATGTTATTATTATGTTATATTATTGTAATTTATGTTTTTCTGCACTTTATGATAACACACCAGATTCAGTGCAATGAAACTCCATTTTATTCACAAAATTTATGAATACATTTGTGCAGTGACAATAAAGGCATTCTATTCTATTCTATTCTATTCTATTCTATTCTATTCTATTCTATTCTATTCTATTCTAAAACCTGTGAACAGTTTAATAAATAATTGTGTATCAGATGATAATAAATATCAGAACTCAGAGACATCACTGATAACTACAATTTCATTTCAAAGACATTTTCAGGTTTAATATTTTTTTCTTACTTTTTATTTTTATTTGCATTTGAATTTCAACAAAAAATAAGTAAATAAAAAAGAATGTGATTTTATGGTCATATCATTTAAAATTGTTTAAACATTAATAAATATTTTAATATTAAAATAGAAGCTACTTTAGATATTTTAGGGAAAAATTATGAATTAATAAACACAGAAAAATCCTAACACTTCAGCGGCATCCAGCGCAGCAACATAATCATTTTAGCCACAAACTGAGTTTAAAAAAATAATAATTAAAAAAAATCAACTCAGCATGCTGGTGAACATTTATTTCTGTTTTATTTATTTTCAACATGTCTCACCTTTTTATTACTGTTTCTAACATAATAATAACAATTCGACCTCAGTGGAGTAAAACAGCCCAAACTGAGCTTTATCCAAATGGGACTGAGGTCAGTTCCCCAAAAGCCTCCTTACACTCAGAGCGTCTTAGTGAAGAGATAGATAGATAGATAGATAGATAGATAGATAGATAGATAGATAGATAGATAGATAGATAGATAGATAGATAGATAGATAGATAGACAGACAGACAGACAGACAGACAGATAGATCTTCAACTAATCTTTATTAAGACAACAATTTTAGTTGATACAGTTTTGATTCGTCTGACAAGTATATGAACAAAACAACAAACAAACAACTAAAATGAACAATTCAATCACAATTTGGTAAACTTTAATTTAACAGTATATGTACAGTATATACACATACTAATATTCTTGTTCCACAATTGACAGTCTGTTATTTATATTGTCATTTAAAAAGACAGAAGCAAAGATTCATCAGACACACAACATAACACATCTCCTCGTCCCCACATTTCAACAAACTCATCTAGACCTGAGATCATTTTATAATAAGCAAATTCTATTTTCAGCTGAGCTGCCACTAGACCCTTGATCATGAGAACAGGATCGACCGACCCTGATCCCAGAATTTTGTTTCTCCTTGTGAGCCAAATGGTCATTTTAGTCTAACCTATCAGAAAGTTAAGAAGACTAATCTTCCTTCATTCTGATGCATTGTATTTTAAACTGAAAATGAAAGTTACCTCACTCAGCTTCTCTTCAAATTCCCTGAACCATTCCTATAATAAACAAAATAAGCTTCTTAACCTTCCGCACTTTAGCCGTAGATGTTGCAGTGTTTCCTCTTCCAGGCAAAAAGGACACTTCCTGTCTACCCTGGGATCTATATGTGCCACGTGTCTGTTTGTGGCCATGGCCCCATGTACTATTCTTCACTGGAGATCTGCAGTGCATTTCTCTATAGGAGTTTTGTACAGGGACCTCCAGCATCCTCTGGGGGACGAGCCTGGTGCAAGCAACCCCGACCACCTCGATTCCTGCAGTCCGTCCAGCGTCACCTTGTGTATGACTTTGACACTCAGAGAGTATAAGGCCTTTTTTGATGTTGCTGAAAAGTCCGCTAGTTGGGGTGTTTTAAAGGATAGGAGTGTCTGTTCCTCCTCTTCCTGGTTTTCCACTGCAGCAGCAACAGCCAGAGATGGGAAGAGCAGTTCCCCTCCAAGAACCTCCGGGACAGGTTCCTAGTGCCCTTCTGAAGTTACCGGGGAATGAGGACAAGACTTTGTCTAGCAGTCTTTGTAGCAAGTAGATTGATTTTATTCCTGACTCCTTGCTCAGTCTCTCTACAGTTTTCCATGTCCTTCTGCTCCTTAGGTTAGCTAACTTCACCAGACCAGCCCTTACAAACGCTCTCTTCACACCTGCAGAGTTCAATGTCCTGCTCTGTATGAAGTCATTATGAAACAATGGTTCCTGTCCTACATCACTGTAAAACTGTGTGGTAAGTCTCTGAGCCTTTATGACCTTGTTCCAGGCCTTTAGCATGGTTTGATAAAAACCTGCAGCCCCGGACAAGTCCATCCCTTCCAGCCTCATCAAAAAGAGATGTTTGTCATAGCCCAGATTCCCAGCTTTACGTAAGAGTAGACAGGCTGTTTTTGTCATGCTCCGCTCCGGACATCCACTCCGGAGATTACGAATCTCTCACGCCAGCGCCAATCCGAATCCAGAATGGGAATTCCTTCATGCCCGCATTCACTTCCTGGTTTTCTCCACTGTTATAAAAACGCCGTTATCAGACAGGAACTTTGCGAGAACGTCTCGCTTTGCTTCTAGCCGTTTCTGTGCCTCTGTTATGTTTCATGGTTGTTTGCTCAAGCTTATTTTTCTATTTCATGGTTTTTGCACTAAGGCAGGGGTCATCAAACTATGGCCCGCGGGCCGACTCTGGCCCGCCACCCCCCTTTGACCAGCCCCCCAGCCCCTCTGCCCCCCACCACTTGAACCGGCCCTATGAGGCAATCCTCAAAAGTGGTCATGGCCTATTTTTTTTAAATTGCTTTTTGGCAAATAATAACATGTCTGCATCGTGTATTTTGTTGATTTTATCAATTAAAATTTATATTTAGTTATAAAATGAACTATTCATATTTTCCGAATTTTCGTCATATGCTCGCGATCAAGCAGTGACAGGCAGTGCATGCGCAGAGAACTGTCAGTGTTCAGGATAGCAAAATGGCTAGCGGTCAGCGAAAAGCTGACAGAGAGTGCAGAGTTTTTAAAGAACAGTGGACCACCGATTATTTTTTCGTTCAGTGTAAGGACCGTGCAGTTTGTCTTGTATGTAAAGAAAGTGTGTCAGTTTTCAAAGAATATAATCTGCGTCGTCACTACGAAACCCGCCACAAAGAGTATGCTAGTTTGCGAGGGCAAACAAGAGTAGACAGGATTTGGAGGATGAAATGCAGACTGACTGCACAACAGAATGTATTCCTTCACCAAACCCAGATCAACCAGGCTGCTGTCCGAGCTAGCTATAAGGTAGCTCACCTACTAGCTACCCATGGAAAGCCGTTTACTGATGGGGACTTTGTTAAAGTATGCATGCTTGCTGTGGCTGAGGAGGTGTGTCCCGACAAGAAGGATGCACTCAACGCGGTGAGTCTCTCCGCACCTACTATGACCAGGCGAACCGAAGATTTGGAGGACAACGTGTATAACCAGCTGAATGAGAGAGCGTCAGAATTCGAGTTTTTTGCTTTGGCCATGGATGAGAGCAATGACGTGCAGGACACAGCACAACTGCTATGATCTATTGATCTATTGCTCATATTATAATTTCACTGTTTTTTTAATGTATTTATTTTATAGGCCTATTTATTTGACCTTTATTAAGTGCTGCACATAATTATTATTAATATTATTAATAATATCAACAGGCCTACCTACAATTTATAATTTTCCACTCACCTTTGCCAGTGTCAATCACCTCAACTAGGCAGATGTTTCTTACCTTGACAGCTTTGATGTTATTTTTATTAGAAAATAAATAAATGGAATATCTGTGGTATTTCAAATTAAAACAAAGTGTGAAGACTCGATTACTACTTTTGCAAACCACTAGTAAAGATAAACAAATATGTGCCAGGAATCAAGTGTTGATATAGTAGTGGGGATATAGTGTGGATATAGTAGTGGGGATATAGTAGTGGGGATGGCTGTGCCAGGCGAGTAATCTCTACGACACAATGAGGCCTGCTGGTGGTCATATTTGTCTGGGTCATACAATTCTATGTTATATAGCTGACCCAACCCCGGCCCCCCATCGTAGTCAGGAACGATAATGTGGCCCCCAGAGAAAAAAGTTTGGTGACCCCTGCACTAAGGGTTTACTTCTAGTTCATGGTTTTTTCACTAAGGGTTTATCCTAGTTCATGGTTTTTTGCACTAGGTTTTTTTTCTTGTTTTTGTTTTTTTTTCCTAGCATTTTTTGTCCTTGTCTGTTTCGTGTTTTTGTCTAGTTTTCTGTCTCTTGTTATCTGGATTATTTTTGCCATTTGTTTTTGTCCCGTTTGTTTACCCTTGTACCACGCCCTTTTCCCTGGATTAAATCTCTCTATTTATTTGATTACTGTCTGTGTTCTGCTTGTGGATCCTTATCTCACCACACCTCCACGACCCCTAACAGTACGTTCTGGCCAACATGGATCCAGCAGAACTCACCCATCTGAGAACGGCCATCCAGCAACAAGGGACTCTCCTCGGGACCCAGCAGCAAGATCTCCAATAGATTACACAGAACCTCGCCACCCTGTCCAACTCACTCAACCTCCTCACCACACAAATGCAGCACTATCAAGCCGTGCCTACCTCTGCCCAGCAGTCTCCAACTTCAGCTCCTGCCACTGCCTTTTCCTGCGAGCCGAGCCTCCCAGCGCCTCAGCCTGATGATGGAGAGCCAGGTACTTGTAGATTGTTCTTGTCTCAATGCTCATTGATCATGGAGCTGCAACCTCTGACCTTCCCCACAGAACGCTCCCAGGTGGCATATATCATCACACTCCTCACTGGCAAGGCCAGGGAGTGGGGAACAGCGGTCTGGGATGCCAACACTCCCTTCTGCTCCTATTTCAAAGATTTCTCTGAAGAGATGAGGTGAACTTTTGACCACTCTCTGTCAGGCTGGGAGGCTGCTAGGGAACTTATGGAGCTGCAGCAGGGGTCCCGGTCTGCCTTGGAATATGCCATTGATTTCTGGACATTGGCAGCATCCTGCGGTTGGAACAAGAATGCCCAGGTCGACTCGTTCCTGCATGGCTTGTCTGACGTCATTAAGGATGAGCTGGTATCACGGCAACTGCCATCGAACCTCTCCAGTCTCATGGACCTCGCCAACTGCATCGACGCCCAGATCCAGCAATGGAGGAGAGAGAAGACCCGCCCCAGCTTCACCTCCTCTCCACCTCCCGCCTTGTCCATCGAACCTATGCAGGTAGACCGGGTACGGTTGTCAGTGGAGGAACGACAATGCCGGCGGAGCACAGGGTCCTGTTTCTACTGCAGTCAGCGAAGACACACCTGCCGAGCCTGCCCGCTAAAAGGACGACCCCCACCAGTGAATCAAGGGGACCTGGTGGGTAATACTCGGAGCCAGCCCCCCGCTGATTGAACATTACTCCCTGTCATCATTATCCAGGACCACCAGCATCACCATCTCCAGGCCCTCATGGACTCAGGGGCAGACAGGAACCTAATCTGCTCCGCCACTGCCAAGCGTCTGGGAATCCCGCTACTCACCCTCGATGCCCCTCTCACTGTCCTGACAATCAATGGCACCGGCTTGACCACCATCACCCCACCTTACTGCCCCGCTCACCCTGAGGATTTCTGGTAACCACTCAGAAACCATCCAGCTCTATGTCATGAACAACCCCCATGTACCCATCATCCTAGGATTACCCTGGTTAACGCTGCACAACCCTGACCTAAACTGGGCCAATAACACCATCCTAGGCTGGAGCCATTCCTGCCTAGCTTCCTGCCTAAACTCCGCTCTGCCTCCCGCCAGACCACCGCAGCCTCCAGCCAGCGAGTTTCCTGAACTCTCTCATGTACCTCCAGAATACCTGGACTTAAGACTTGTTTTCAGCAAGACCCAAGCAGTGTCCCTCCCTCCTCACAGACCCTATGACTGCAGAATCAACCTCCTGCCCAGAACAGTGCCACCCAAAGGGCGACTCTACTCTCTGTCTCCTGTCGAAAGGCAAGCTATGGAGAAGTACATCTCTGAGTCTCTGGCAGCTGGGATCATCCACCCTTCTTCCTCCCCAGCAGGGGCGGGATTCTTCTTTGTGGATAAGAAGGACAAGTTGCTCCGCCCATGCATTGATTATCAAGGTCTCAACGCCATCAAAGTCAAGAACCGCTACCCACTACCGATCATGACTACAGCCTTTGAACTACTCCAGGGAGCCAAGATATTCACCAAGTTGGACTTATGCAATGCCTACGATCTCGTCAGGATCAGGAAGGGGGACAAGTGGAAGACGGCTTTTAACACCACTATGAGTACCTCGTGGTCCCTTTCGGCCTGACCAACGCATCTGCAGTCTTCCAGGCACTCGTCAAAGACGTCCTGAGGGACTTTCTCAACATCTTCGTTTTCGTGTACCTGGATGACATCCTGATCTTCCCTCGCTCCCTGGAGGAACATCGGGGCCACGTCCAGCAGGTCCTCCAGCACCTGCTACAAAATAAGCTATATGTCAAGGTGGAGAAAAGCGAATTTCACCAAAGCTCTGTCTCTTTTCTGGGGTTCATCATCTCCCCGGCTAGGATCCAGATGGACCCCCTCAAGTTTGAGGCAGTAGCTGACTGGCCCACCCCATCCTCATGACGAGAGCTCCAGTGTTTCTTGGGATTTGCCAATTTCTACAGGTGCTTTATCCACAACTTCAGCACAGTGGCCGGACCTCTCACAGCTTTAACCTCGACTAAGACCTCATTCAAGTGGGGGGAGGAAGCAGAGAGAGCCTTCTCTATGCTCAAGTACAAGTTCACCACAGAACCCATTCTCACCATACCCGGTCCCACAAAACAGTTTATCGTGGAGGTCGACGCTTCCAAGTCTGGGGTCGGAGCCATCCTCTCCCAGAGGGCCAATGATAACAAGGTCCACCCCTGCTCCTTCTTCTCTTGCCGGCTGTCCCCTGCTGAACAAAATTACGACATCGGTGACAGAGAGCTGTTAGCCGTCAAGCTAGCCTTAGAGGAGTGGAGGCACTGACTCGAGGGGTCAGAGCTCCCCTTCCTTGTCTGGACTGACCACAAGAATCTGGAATACCTCAAATCCTCTCACAGCAAGCCCGATGGTCTCTCTTCTTCTCCCATTTCCAATTCATGCTCTCCTACTGACCAGGCTCCAAGAACGGCAAACCCGACGCCCTGTCCAGGATATTCTCTGCCCACCAGGAGGAGTCTAGTATGCCTGAAACCATCCTCCCTCCACACTGTCTGGTGGGGGCCGCCCTACTTGAGGTAGAGACATTGGTGCAGAAGGCCCTGGAGCAGGACCCGGAGAAGGTAACTCAAGCAACATACCACCTAACCATCTGCTTATTCCCTGTTCTGTGCAAACTCAGGTGCTGCAGTGGGGTCATGGCTCCAAGTTGGCTTGTCATCCGGGAGCTGCTCGAACCCTGGCAGTCATCCAACAGTGCTTCTCATGGCCATCCATCAAGGAAGACGTCCAGGAGTTTGTGGCAGCCTGCGATACATGTGCCCAGAACAAGATAGCCAATTGACCCCCTGCCGGCCTGCTAAGACCCCTCCCGATTCCTCATCGACCCTGGTCTCACATTGCCCTGGCCTTTGTCACAGGACTCCCCAACTCAGGTGGCAACACATGCATTCTCACAGTTATTAACCGGTTCTCCAAGACAGTCCATTTCATCCCTCTGCCCAAGCTTCCCACAGCTAAAGAAACCACTGAATTACTCATCCTTCATGTTTTCCACCTACACAGACTCCCCACTGACATCGTTTATGACCGGGGTCCTCAGTTCACTGCGCAATTCTGGAGGGCCTTCTGCAAACTCTTCGGGGCCTCCTGTAGCTTCTCCTCAGGGTTCCATCCTCAAACCAATGGCCAGGCAGAACAGAATCAAGCTTTGGAAGTGGCACTCAGGTGCATGATGTCCAGGGATGCCGCTTCTTTGAGTAAGTACTTACCTTGGGTCAAGTACACTCACAACACTCTCCCTTCATCTGTCACAGGCCTCTCGCCCTTCCAGTGCTCCCTAGGTTACCAACCACCACTTTTCCCCAACCAAGAGGAGGAGGTCACCGTACCCTCAGCCCAGACCTTCATACTCCGCTGCAGGAGGACGTGGGCATCGGCTCGGAGAAGACTCATTCACTCCACCCTAGCATCCAAGAGGCAGCCCTACAAACACTGCTCTAAGGCACCCACTTACTGGGTGGGGCAGCAAGTCATGCTCTCCACATGCCATCTGCCACTCAGAACCATCTCCCACAAGCTGGCGCCCAGATACCTAGGACCCTTCCTCATCAGCAAGGTAATCAATCCATGTTTCATCAGACTGGCATTACCACTCACCATGCGACGTATTCACCCCACTTTCCATGTGCCACAGCTTAAACCTCTGGTCTCTAGTTCTTTGTCAACTGGGGCAGAACCCAAGTCCATTGAGACAACCTGGCACTTACCTTCTCTATAAGCTCTTCCCAGTTTTTCTTTTTAAAATCCACACTACCAAGGAAGACACCTAGACATTTCATTCCCTCCCTGCTCCACTCCAGTCCTGCTGACAGAGTTGGCAAGCCTTTCCTTTGCCACTGACCCATTATATATGCTGTGCATTTTCCCAAGTTTATTTTGGCAGATGATGCTCTTTCATATAGGGCCAAATTGCACATAACACTACCTACATCCTCCTGTCCTCTTATAAAGACAGTCACATCATCTGCATAAGCTACTTTACCTTGCTAATTTACTTCCTGAAATGGAAGCCCCATTAGATCCTGTTGAAGTTTATGTAGTAAGGGTTCTATTTCTAAAGAGTACAGCTGTCCTGATAAAGGACATCCTTGTCTGATCCCTCTAAAACAGGGGTCACCAAACTTTTTTCTCTGGGGGCCACATTGCCGTTCCTGACTGTGATGGGGGGCCGGGGTCGGGTCAGCTATATAACATAGAATTGTATGACCCATACAAATACAGTGGTGCTTAAAAGTTTGTGAACCCTTTAGAATTTTCTATATTTCTGCAAAAATATGGCATAAAACATCCTCAGATTTTCACACAAGTCCTAAAAGTAGATAAAGAGAACCCAGTTAAACAAATGAGACAAAAATATTATACTTGGTCATTTATTTATTGAGGAAAATGATCCAATATTACATATCTGTGAGTGGCAAAAGTATGTGAACCTTTGCTTTCAGTATCTGGTGTAACCCCCTTGTGCAGCAATAACTGCAACTAAATGTTTCCGGTAACTGTTGATCAGTCCTGCACACTGGCTTGGAGGAATTTTAGCCCGTTCCTCCGTACAGAACAGCTTCAACTCTGGGATGTTGGTGGGTTTCCTCACATGAACTGCTCGCCTCAGGTCCTTCCACAACATTTTGATTGGACTAAGGTCAGGACTTTGACTTGGCCATTCCAAAACATGAACTTTATTCTTCTTTAACCATTCTTTGGTAGAACGACTTGTGTGCTTAGGGTCGTTGTCTTGCTGCATGACCCACCTTCTCTTGAAATTCAGTTCGTGGACAGATGTCCTGACATTTTCCTTTAGAATTCCCTGGTAAAATTCAGAATTCATTGCTCCATCAATGATGGCAAGCCGTCCTGGCCCAGATGCAGCAAAACAGGCCCAAAACACAATACTACCACCACCATGTTTCACAGATGGGATAAGGTTGTTATACTGGAATGCAGTGTTTTCCTTTCTCCAAACTTAACGCTTCTCATTTAAACCAAATTGTTCAATTTTGGGCTCAGCCATCCACAAAACATTTTTCCAATAGCTTTCTGGCTTTTCCATGCGATCTTTAGCAAACTGCAGACAAGCAGCAAGTTTTTTTGGAGAGCAGTGGCTTTCTCCTTGCAACCCTGTCATGCACACCATTGTTGTTCAGTGTTCTCCTGATGGTGGACTCATGAACATTAACATTAGCCAATATGAGAGAGGCCTTCAGTTGCTTAGAAGTTACCCTGGGGTCCTTTGTGACCTCGCCAACTATTACACGCCTTGCTCTTGGAGTGATCTTTGTTGGTCGACCACTCCTGGGGAGGGTAACAATGGTCTTGAATTTCCTCCATTTGTACACAATCTGTCTGACTGTGGATTGGTGGAGTCCAAACTTTTTAGAGATGGTTTTGTAACCTTTTCCAGCCTGATGAGCATCAACAAGACTTTTTCTGAGGTCCTCAGAAATCTCCTTTGTTCGTGCCATGATACACTTCCACAAACATGTGTTGCGAAGATCAGACTTTGATAGATCCCTGTTCTTTAAATAAAACAGGGTGCCCACTAACACCTGATTTGTCATCCAATTGATTGAAAACACCGGACTCTAATTTCACCTTCAAATTAACTGCTAATCCTAGAGGTTCACATACTTTTGCCAGTCACAGATATGTAATATTGGATCATTTTCCTCAATAAATAAATGACCAAGTATCATATTTTTGTCTCATTTGTTTAACTGGGTTCTCTTTATCTACTTTTAGGACTTGTGTGAAAATCTGAGGATGTTTTGGGTTATATTTATGCAGAAATATAAAAAAATTCTAAAGGGTTCACAAACTTTCAAGCACCACTGTATGACCACCAGCAGGCCTCATTGTGTCGTAGAGATTACTAGCCTGGCACAGCCATCCCCACTACTATATCCACACTACTATATCAACACTTGATTCTTGGCACATATTTGTTTATCTTTACTAGTGGTTTGCAAAAGTAGTAATCAAGTCTTCACACTTTGTTTTAATTTGAAATACCACAGATATTCCATTTATTTATTTTCTAATAAAAATAACATCAAAGCCGTCAAGGTAAGAAACATCTGCCTAGTTGAGGTGATTGACACTGGCAAAGGTGAGTGGAAAATTATAAATTGTAGGTAGGCCTGTTGATATTATTAATAATAATTGTGTGCAGCACTTAATAAAGGTCAAATAAATAGGCCTATAATATAAATACATTTAAAAAAAACAGTGAAATTATAATAATATGAGCAATAGATCAATAGATCACAGCAGTTGTGCTGTGTCCTGCACGTCATTGCTCTCATCTATGGCCAAAGCAAAAAACTCGAATTCTGACGCTCTCTCATTCAGCTGGTCATACACGTTGTCCCCCAAATCTTCGGTTCGCCTGGTCATAGTAGGTGCGGAGAGACTCACCGCGTTGAGCACATCCTTCTTGTCGGGACACACCTCCTCGGCCACAGCAAGCATGCATACTTTAACAAAGTCCCCATCAGTAAACGGCTTTCCATGGGTAGCTAGTAGGTGAGCTACCTTATAGCTAGCTTGGACAACAGCCTGGTTGATCTGGGTTTGGCGAAGGAATACATTCTGTTGTGCAGTCAGTCCGCATTTCATCCTCTGAATCCTGTCTTCTCTTGTTTGCCCTCACAAACTAGCATACTCTTTGTGGCGGGTTTCGTAGTGACGACGCAGATTATATTCTTTGAAAACCGACACACTTTCTTTACATACAAGACAAACTGCACGGTCCTTACACTGAGCGAAAAAATAATCGGTGGTCCACTGTTCTTTAAAAACTCTGCACTCTCTGTCAGCTTTTCGCTGACCGCTAGCCATTTTGCTGTCCTGAACACTGACAGTTCTCTGCGCATGCACTGCCTGTCACTGCTTGATCGCGAGCATATGACGAAAATTCGGAAAATATGAATAGTTCATTTTATAACTAAATATCAATTTTAATTGATAAAATCAACAAAATACACGATGCAGACATGTTATTATTTGCCAAAAAGCAATTTAAAAAAAATAGGCCATGACCACTTTTGGGGATTGCCTCATAGGGCCAGTTCAAGTGGTGGGGGGCAGAGGGGCTGGGGGGCCGGTCAAAGGGGGGGGGGTGGGCCGGAGTCGGCCCGCGGGCCGTAGTTTGATGACCCCTGCTTTAAAAACTTTAACTGGATGCCTAAGTCCGCCACCGACTTTTAGGATTACAGAAGCCTTGGAGTATAGAAGTTTAACCCAGGAAATAAAAATGTTACCAAAATCAAAAGCTCTCAATGTTTTAAACAAATATTTGTGATCAACCCTATCAAAGGCTTTTTCTTGATCAGTGGATAAAAAAACAAGATTAAGTTCTTGAGTAGTTGATAGGTCGATGATATCATGCATTAAGAATAGATTGTCCATTATTGTACATCCAGGAATGCAGTATGATTCATTTATGTGTACTATAGTGTCAATGTGATTTTTTAAAATCTATTTGAGAGGCATTTAGATAGTATTTTATAATCAGTACACAGTAATGAAACAGGTCTCCAACTTTTTAAAAGTCCCAGGTCCCCCTTTTTTGGTAGCAGTGAAAGAACTGCTCATGTGCAGCTTGTAGGTAACTTCCCTGAGTCCATGAAGACTTCCGGTAAATCTTTTCCCAGTAGTCTCCAGAAATGTTTGTAGAATTCTGATGGGAGGCCGTCAGTACTGGAGGAGTGTCCATATGACATGTCCTGCACTGCCTTCAACATTTCCTCCATCGTAATGTGTTTCAAGAGCAGCTGCTTGGTCTGGCCTCAGCATTGGTAATCCTTTGTGCAGCTCTTCTATTGATGAAAATATTATACTTGGTCATTTATTTATTGAGGAAAATCATCCAATATTACATATCTGTGAGTGGCAAAAGTATGTGAACATCTAGGATTAGCAGTTAATTTGAAGGTGAAATTAGAGTCAGGTGTTTTCGATCAATGGGATGACAATCAGATGTGAGTGGGCACCCTGTTTTATTTAAAGAACAGGGATCTATCAAAGTCTGATCTTCACAACACATGTTTGTGGAAGTGTATCATGGCACGAACAAAGGAGATTTCTGAGGACCTCAGAAAAAGTCTTGTTGATGCTCATCAGGCTGGAAAAGGTTACAAAACCATCTCTAAAGAGTTTGGACTCCACTAATCCACAGACAGATTGTGTACAAATGGAGGAAATTCAAGACCATTGTTACCCTCCCCAGGAGTGGTCGACCAGCAAGGATCACTCCAAGAGCAAGGCGTGTAATAGTTGGCGAGGTCACAAAGGACCCCAGGGTAACTTCTAAGCAACTGAAGGCCTCTCTCACATTGGCTAATGTTAACGTTCATGATTCCACCATCAGGAGAACACTGAACAACAATGGTGTGCATGGCAGGGTTGCAAGGAGAAAGCCACTACTCTCCAAAAAGAACATTGTTGCTCATCTGCAGTTTGCTAAAGATCACCTGGACAAGCCAGAAGGCCATTGGAAAAATGTTTTGTGGACGGATGAGACCAAAATCGAACTTTTTGGTTTAAATGAGAAGCGTTATGTTTGGAGAAAGGAAAACACTGCATTCCAGCATAAGAACCTTATCCCATCTGTGAAACATGGTGGTGGTAGTATCATGGTTTGTGCCTTTTTTGCTGCATCTGGGTCAGGACGGCTTGCCATCATTGATGGAACAATGAGTTCTGAATTATATCAGTGAATTCTAAAGGAAAATGTCAGGACATCTGTCCATGAACTGAATCTCAAGGTGGATCATGCAGCAAGACAACGACCCTAAGCACACAAGTTGTTCTACCAAAGAATGGTGAAAGAAGAATAAAGTTAATGTTTTGGAATGGCCAAGTCAAAGTCCTGACCTTAATCCAATCTAAATGTTGTGGAAGGACCTGAAGCGAGCAGTTCATGTGAGGAAACCCACCAACATCCCAGAGTTGAAGCTGTTCTGTACGGAGGAACGGGCTAAAATTCCTCCAAGCCGGTGTGCAGGACTGATCGACAGTTACCGCAAACATTTAGTTGCAGTTATTGCTGCACAAGGGGGTCACACCAGATACTGAAAGCAAAGGTTCACATACTTTTGCCACTCACAGATATGTAATATTGGATCATTTTCCTCAATAAATAAATGGCCAAGTATAATATTTTTAACTTGGTTCTCTTTATCTACAATTAGGACTTGTGTGAAAATCTGATGATGTTTTAGGTCATATTTATGCAGAAATATAGAAAATTCTAAAGGGTTCACAAACTTTCAAACACCACTGTAGAAAGAGAGCTCATTGTGCTGCTCGCTTGACCATTTAATGATGATCTTTGTGCTGCAATGCTTTTCAGAAACTTGTCACTCAGCACTTAGTTTCTGAATTTACTGAAATTAGGTTATTTTTAATCCCAGTAATTGTGATCGTGTGCCAGGTACACGAGGGAGGCGGATGTATGTGCAGAAGTGTTCAGTTTAATAAAGTGTTATATATACAGTATATATATATATCAGGTGCATGCGCCACAGCACGCAGGACTGACATCATGTAGATTTTGGTAATCCTGTCCCACATTCAGCGCCTCACATAGAATGTGAGCCGCCCAGTGGGACACTTTTGGTAAGCAGAACTGGCGCTGCAGGATGAACCGAACACCGGGTTAAGGCGCCCGATGCCGACGCGCATCATTTTCCATTGATGAAACTGATCAATAGATGTAGTAGACATACCCACCTATTGGGGGACTATAATGTCAGCAGAACTCCTGAGTCATCCTTCATCTCTTTCCCCCTGTATGGATTCATCACTTCTTTTTTCTAACTAAGCCTCGGAAATCCATCAAATCAGCATGAAATATGAAATGGAGAAAGTGAGTCTGGCGGGGGAAAAAAGACACTAAAACCATTCTGATCAACCAAATCACAAAACGTCAGTAAAGTTTTAGGTCGCTGCATGTCAGTGTAGACTGAAATCTTCTGAATACAGCATCCAATTTATTATGGAATCAATTTTGTGCCAAAATGTTCATACAATACTTTTGAAATATCAAACAAAAACGACAAATCAAAATACAAAAAAACAAAAAAAAAGTCAATTTTTTTAGACTGGCAAACAAATTATTTGTGTAATCGTGCAAAATATCAGTCTATTACTCTTCAGAAACCTTTTATTTTTGTTCCGCGTCTTTCTCAGTTTTGTTTGCCGTAATTTATTTTGGTTGCGATTCCAGCTTTCTCGTTTGTGCTCCCTGACTTTTTGCTTGCAGTTTTGGCACAAACTTCACTTGTGGGTGGGCTGTCCAGGAATGCATTCCCATTGGCTAACTTGTGTTTGACTGACAGCTACGCTCAGCCATTCCCTACTCGGATTCTGGCGGACTGTTTGACGAGTGACCGATCCATTGGCGGTAAACAAGGATCGAGTGGACTTCAGTGGCACCTATGATACTGAATTTATATGAATTAATTCAGTATCATAGTCGCCACTGAAGTCCACTCCATCCTTGTTTACCGTCAATGGATCGGTCACTCGTCAAACAGTCCGCCAGAATCCGAGTAGGGAATGGCTGAGCGTAGCTGTCAGTCAAACACAAGTTAGCCAATGGGAATGCATTCCTGGACAGCCCACCCACACGTGAATTTTGTGCCAAAACTGCAAGCAAAAAGTCAGGGAGCGCAAACAAGAAAGCTGGAATCGCAACCAAAATAAATTATGGCAAACAAAACTGAGAAAGACGCGGAACAAAAATAAAAGGTTTCTGAAGAGTAATAGACTGATATTTTGCACAATTACACAAATAATTTGTTTGCCAGTCTAAAAAATTGACTTTTTATTGTTTTTTGGATTTTGATTTATCGTTTTTGTTTGATATTTCAAAAATATTGTATGAACATTTTGGCACAAAATTGATTCCATAATTTATAAGAACTTTACGATACACAGTCAGAAGGACAAGCACTCAGATTTCACCCTGTGTGTGTGTGTGTGTGTGTGCATGCGTACCTTACCAAACTGGAAAATCAGGACATGTTTGGTTTTTTTTTTTGGTTGGTTGTTTTTTTTTTTTTTTTGCTTATCAGAGATCTTCATGTGAGTTTTCCTTCAGTCTGTTTTTGAAAGTTATATATTTTCACTATTTGGAAAACAGATATTTATTTTAAAAATTAGCGTATTTGATTTTTGATTAAAGGTAAACAGATGATTAGACTGCGTGTGATTGTAACCTTTCAGAACAGAATAACCTGAGAGAGGCCAGTTGCAGTCGGCTAAATTTGAAAATTTTCCCAAAAAAATGTGTTAAATATTTTTATAATGAAATTAAACAATGTTTATTCACCATATAAACCTTTGCATCAAATTCTTTTCAGTCCCAATCAGCACATGTGTGATCCATAACTGGTCATAGCTGTGAAGTTTCATAAGATTAGTTTAGTGAGTGAATTTGTGATTAAATATCACACATTCTGTTTCGTTGTTCTGGCAGATCACAGCTTTTTATTCATTTATTACATATTTTTTATCATAAAGGTAACTTTCTCTATCTATGTAACTGTATTATATTATAGACAGACTACATCTGACGTATTCTTATGATATTGAGAGTAACGACAAATAATAAGGACAACAACCTTATCAATATCTGATGAATTCTTTAAGCAGCTCCGAAGTCCTGCATTATTAACGGCTGCTCTTCCTTCAGAGTTTTGTACAGAATCTGTTTTCCTGTATCGCCTTTGGCTCTTATCAGCTCGTTCAGTAAAACCCTCATTTGTTTCTGAGGTGTTTTCTCAGTTTTAACTTCTTGGTACTCCTCATTGGTGATCACCAACAGACTCAGGAGTTTGTCCAGGATGGGTTCCACACTGAAGGTTTTCTGTATCAGTACGTCCACATGCTGATCGATGAAGACGGCACCTGGAACGATCGAGCAGTGGGTTTTAATGAGGTGTGTTTATTAATGTTACATCTTTAATAACTGCACAGAGTTTCAGAGGCTTTTACACTAAATTCCTCTCAGGGATCAATAAAGTACATCTATCTATCTATCTATCTATCTATCTATCTATCTATCTATCTATCTATCTATCTATCTATCTATCTAATTAATGAGCGTTTAATATGACACTGCACTAACACACAGTGAGCTGTACTCTTATAGGGAAGTAATAATCAGATTAATGTGTCCCGAATGTCACACGCTATCCTTCATTATTGACCATTCAGGTTGAGAGTTGTGGCTTATAGCTAACACAGATTTTTTTTTTACTATCTTTTGTGATTGTTTCCTCCTGAAGGTGATCTAATCAAATAAGTGGTGCATATTTTCCACAAGAAAAAGAATTCTCTTTACCACATGGTCGTTTCAACTGATCCACCTGCAGAAAAGCAAAAAAGATCCATTTTTTATGATGACGTTGATCAATAAACCTAATTTTAATTTGCATTTAAAGTAAACAAATCTAAACATTTATAAACATCCTGAAACATCACTCTGCCACGACACCACATTGTTACTATAAAGCGTATTAAACTGGACCATTACTTGTCACTTAAACCTTCTGCATTTTTAATGTGTATCTTCCAATTATAGATAGAACAAGGCCAAAGGTCAGAGGAAACCTGACCATCACACCTGTATGTGCCTGTTAAACATTCACTCCAAATCCATGGGCATTAATATGGTATAATGAGCTCTTCTCTTCTCCTCTCTTCTCTTCTTGGAAGGCTTTCCACTAGATTTTGGGGCGTGGCTGTGGGGATTTCTGTTCATTCAGCTCCAGGAGCGTTCATGAGATCAGACCCTGATATCGGGATGTTGTTGAGGCTGCAGTTCTAGTTCATCCCAGAGGTGTTCAGTGGGGTTGAGTTCAGTCATGGCTCTGTGCAGGACACTTGAGTTCTTCACTCCAACCTTCACACACCATGTCTTCATGGAGCTCGTTGTGTGTCATGTAGGAGCAGGTTTTTGGTTCAGCACCTCAGTACCAGTGAAGGGAAATTTTAATTCTACAGCAAACAGGACATTCTAGACAATTATGGACTTCCAACTTTGTGGAAACAGTTTGGAGAAAAAAACATATGGGTGTGATGGTCGGGGGAGGGGGGATATACTTTTGGCCATACTTATAGTGCATCTTAAATTATTTTTAAGGTTTTCACTACACTCATGTTTTCAGGTCAAAGATATGTAAAAGATAAGTGACCACCTCAGTGATAAGGAAAGGTACATTTTAGTGTCTTTATTTCTCTGAGTGAAGAGAGTTATAGTTTCTGCAGTGGAGTGAAACAGCAACGTGAAGTTCACATACCTCCTCCAGAACTGGTATGACCTGAAGACAACAAACAAAGATACACTGATGTTTGACATAGTTTAGCTTTTCTTCAACTTAAATGTGGATCTTAGTTAACATTCTTCAGAATGTTGTTTACATTCAGAGATTAGTGCTGAGTTTATCAAAAGCATCGTAGCACAAAGATCATCATTAAATGGTAGAGCAATCAGCACAATGAACACACACTCTCTCTCTCTCTGATGCTCTTAGCATCTTAGCTTCTTGGGAATCTCAACCCAGATTAGTTTAGAGATTTGGATTTATGATTAAATGTCACACATTCATCTCATTAGTCTGGTGTGTTTACATGTCACTTATGAAAGCTAATGTTAGCTAGAGGCCATGTTTGGTCACGCTAGCATTATATTAATGAATAAATAATTATTAAGATGATATAGTCCGACATCCAACATAAAGTATATGATTTGAGATGCTTGTCATTCTCTGTTAGAGTCTTCATTTTACTGATTTCTTTTATACATTTAAAAAAAAACTGGGTTGCAGAAAATTGGATCTCTAAAAATCGACTTTAATCTGAACAAATCCAACATGGCGCATAAGCGGAGCGGTTACAGCTGAGAAACAGCACCCTCTATCGGTTTCGTCCGGCATTTCTCTGTTCAAACTTCAGCAGTAAAACAGTTCACTGTTTGTTTAAAGCTCAGGACAGAAACTCCAGTCAGAGCAGGAAAATAAACGAGTTTTTATCAGGAGTTAACATTGAGGCTCAAGTCTAGATCCTGGACTTAAGATGATGATCTGTTTATCCTGATGCTCACATTTCCGTGTCTGAGGCTCGAATGTTTATTTCCACTTCAGAACAATTAAAACACAAAAACACAGGAGTATTTCTGTCCTGTAAGAGAAAGAGGAAGCTCGTATGGCAGTGAGGAGAATACCATAAACCCCATCAACTCCATAAACCCCATCAACTCCATAAACCCCATCAACTCCATCAACCCCATCAACCCCATAAACCCTATCAACTCCATAAACCCCATCAACTCCATAAACCCCATCAACTCCATCAACCCCATAAACCCCATCAACCCCATAAACCCTATCAACTCCATAAACCCCATCAACTCCATAAACCCCATCAACTCCATCAACCCCATAAACCCCATCAATCCCATAAACATCAACTCCACCCATCAACCCCATCAACTCCATAAACCCCATCAACCCCATAAACCCCATCAACTCCATAAACCCCATCAACTCCATAAACCCCATCAACTATATATGGACATATCAACTTTCCCACATGTGGAAACAATGCTCTGGACAATGTTTACACCATGCATAAAGACACCTACAAAGCCCTATCCCTCCCCCACCTTGGGGCCTCAGATCACTCCACTGTTATGCTAATGCCAGCATACAGGCCGCTGGTTAAAATAACCAAACCAGCTACAAAGCAGATACGTGTGTGGCCAGAGGGGTCCTCAGAGGCACTCCAGGACTGTTTTTTCCACCACTGACTGGAGCATGTTCAGACAGGCGGCCACCTACAACAACATCACAGATCTACAGGAGTACACAGAGACCGTCACTGCCTACATGAGGAAGTGCATGGACGACGTTACGGTCACCAGAACCATCTCCATTCGGGCCAATCAGAAGTCATGGCTGACAGGGGAAGTCCACAGGCTCCTGTGGGCTTGGAACGCTGCCTTCAGAGCTGGGGACGAGGTAGGCCTGAGGACAGCTAGGGCCAACCTGTCACGAGGCATCAGGGTGGCCAAGAGACAGTATTCCAGGTACATTGCTGACTATTTCAACGACAGCAGAGACACCAGGAACCTGTGGCGGGGGATTCAGACCATCACAGACTACAAGCCCTCGCCGCAGACCTGTGACAACTCTACGTTTCTGCTGAATCAGTTGAGCGACTTTTTCGCTTGCTTTGAGGCAGACAACAGCATCACGGCACAGAAGACCCCACCACCTCCCGGTGACCAGGTGTTGACGCTGTCCCCTGACAGCGTGAGGAGAGCTCTCAGGATGACAAATGCATGAAAAGCCCCGGGTCCTGATAACATTCTTGGTCATGTCCTGAGAGACTGTGCCGAGGAGCTCACAGATGTCTTTACAGACATCTTCAACATCTCGTTGAGCTAGGCTGTTGTCCCCACGTGCCTGAAAGCCACCACCATCATCCCGGTCCCAAAGAAGCCATCTCCCTCCTGCTTCAATGACTATCGCCTGGTCAAACTCACTCCCATCCTCATGAAGTGCTTCGAGCGGCTAGTCATGCAGCATATCAAGTCTGCCCTCCCCCCCGGCCTGGACCCTTTCCAGTTTGCATATCAGTCCAACCGTTCGACCGATGACACCATCTCCACTGCCCTCCACTCAGCCCTCACCCACCTGGAGACAAAAGACTCGTATGTCAGAATGCTGTTCATAGACTTTAGTTCAGCATTCAACACAATCATTCCTCATGTAGGTGCATTGGTAATTATTAAGTGATCAATCTCATTAAATCTAGTCTGGCTAACGCGACTTCAAAGCTCTGCGAGCATTTGGTTTGGCAAAGATATTAAGCCCAACCGTTTCCCAAAGTGCGTGGTTGACCCGCCTCCCTGAAATGCCTCAGTTTGCTACTGGTCGAAGCCAGAAAAGGCTGTGACGAAGCTTAAACCAATCACATCACTCTTTCCTCTGACGTATGTGACGTGACGGGGCTAACTGGTAGATTAAACTCTTACCGAAGCCGGTCGGGAGCAAGGCGAAAACGTCCTTCCTTTCAATAAATACCTCCAGGGCTGCTATTTGCTCCGTTTTCAATGAGAACTTGCTCCATGTTCATAATGTTTCTAGTGAATGAAGCGCTTCTGGCATAGATTCTGTAAACAAACAATCTATGGCTTCCAGTTGCAGTTCTACTACGTCACTGCCTTGAACACGCCTCTACCCAGGGCCGTTGGAGATGCTCAAAGTTGATTGGCTCCCGATTTTTCGGGAGCTTGGAAGAGCTGTAGATAGCTTGCCTTGCCAGACTAAGCTAGCAACAGGCCCTCGTGTTGCATCCTGGGCAGGCCCAGGCTACATTAAATCAGTCTCATTAAATTTGAAGGTTAATAATTAAATTGAATCAGTCTCATTTGAATCGTTTGAATTGAATCAGTCTCATATTATCATTAAATCACTCATGGAATCAGTCTCATTAATTAATACCATTAATTTTGGTGCTTAATAATAAATTACCAAACAGCTAAATTACGGTAAGGCGGCATGGTGGTGTAGTGGTTAGCGCTGTCGCCTCACAGCAAGAAGGTCCTGGGTTCGAGCCCCGGGGCCGGCGAGGGCCTTTCTGTGTGGAGTTTGCATGTTCTCCCCGTGTCCGCGTGGGTTTCCTCTGGGTGCTCCGGTTTCCCCCACAGTCCAAAGACATGCAGGTTAGGTTAACTGGTGACTCTAAATTGAGCGTAGGTGTGAATGTGAGTGTGAATGGTTGTCTGTGTCTATGTGTCAGCCCTGTGATGACCTGGCGACTTGTCCAGGGTGTACCCCGCCTTTCACCCGTAGTCAGCTGGGATAGGCTCCAGCTTGCCTGCAACCCTGTAGAACAGGATAAAGCGGCTAGAGATAATGAGAGAGAGAGAGAGAGAATTATGGTATATTCCAAATTATTATGATCACTTACCATATTACACAACCTATATGCACCTTTAGAATTCTTTGGAGATTGGGCAACTTCGAGTATATTATTGGGCACAACAAATAGACACACAGTTTCAATAATAATGGAATTTATTATAACAAAGATAAAAATTGATAACAGTTGGAATCATTATATACAAATATGATACGGTGTGTGGGTGTGTGTGTGTGAGAGAGGCCTTGTGTGTGTGGCCTACACAGAAGAATTAGCTTTGTGTGGCTAGCTAAGGAGGGTGTGTCACCACATGGGGTTTGAGAACAAAGGATTTAGCTCTGGTTGCTAGCTAAAGGTGTGTTTGTGTGTGTCAGGCCTGGTGAGCTAGGTGACCACGTGTTTCTAAGTAACAAAGGACTAGCCGGTAGCTAATGTGTGCTTGTGTTTGACCACGTGGTAAGGCCTATGGCCTAGCAAAAGAAAGAAGCTAGTGTGGGATGCTAATTGAGGTGGGTTTGAGCACATGGTGAGGCCTAGATTAGCTTTGTGTTGCTAAGTGGACAAAGGAAAGCTAGCTAAAGTGTGTTTGTGTGTGTGGGGGAGGACCGCCACGTGTTAGAGACAAAAGATTAGCTCTGTGTAGCTAACTCCACGTGGTGGAGGCCTTGTGATCCCTTGAAACAATACAATTAGCCCTGGAGGCTAATGGAACAAAAGAATTAACCATGTGTTTAGCTAAGGTGTTTGTGAGGCCTGGTGAGCTAGTGACCACGTGTTTGTGTGTGTCAGGCCTGGTGGGGCCTGGTGACCACGTGTTTGTGTGTGCTTAGATTAACCTCATGTGGCTAAGCTAAGACAAAGGAATGCTAGCTCATAACACTACTAAATCCACTGAAATCTTGATGAGATCAAGATGTGTGATAAGGAAATTAAAGTGTTAGTAAGGGATAAAGAAGCATGCACAGCCTATCAAACAATTGAGAGATTACAGCAAAACAGAACAATCAACAATTCAACATGCTGCATGTCCATAGTGTAACAAATAAACGTTCCTGAGTGTAAATTCACACTATTTCAATAAAAGCTAATTCCTAAGACTAGGTTTTGCCCAAATGCCAAGTCTTACTCAGTATTGCCTCTAGCAAGATTATGAAGAGATGTTCCGAGACTTTTGGAGTTTCGCCGTTGTGGAGCATGTGAGTCGCTCCGAATGGAGGCGCAGAGAATTTCTTGGTCTGACGCGTGGTCGCTTGTGATGAAAAGAAAGTCTCTGATCAGACAATGTGCACAGAGAATTAATCAGGAGGAATTCAGGTCGCTCCTAATTTTAAATTAGCTGCCTGGACTGCAGTCGTACGTACTTATAAGGAACAAATGAAAAACCGGTTGTAACTCAAAACTGAGTTTAAAATTGCGCTATTCTGGACTTTTACCGTGGCCAGTGGTAAACAAAGAAATCGCGCTGAATCGTGGATCTTGCAAGAAAGAGAAGAAAAGACGTCTTATCTGGTTTTCTGGTGGAGGGTATCTCTTTGTGCGTCCAGATGGCTTGGAATCCGGACGAGAGAGATTCTAGGAGCTTCTGGGTGGTTTATGCCTTCATGGAGGATGTGACATTGGTGATCCCGCCCACGCGTGACATAGGTCAACGCGGAAGTTGGCTGATAGGAAATGTAGTTTCTTAAAGAGACGGACTGAATGTACCTACACTCAGCAGCTCATTCATAAACTGGACCAGCTGGGACTCAACACCTCCCTGTGCAACTGGCTGCTGGAATTCCTGACAGGGAGACCACAGACTGTACAGGTCGGCAGCAACTCCTCCAGCACCATCACATTGAACATGGGGGCCCCCCAAGGATGTGTGCTGAGCCCCCTCCTCTTCACTCTGCTGACCCACGACTGCACACCAACATCCAGCTCCAATCTCTTCATTAAGTTTGCGGATGACACGACTGTGGTGGGTCTCATCAACAATGGCGATGAGACTGTACAGGAGTGAGGTGAGCCTCTTGGCCATGTGGTGCAAGGACAATGATCTCCGCCTGAATGTGGAGAAGACAAAGGAGATTATTGTGGACTTCAGGAGAGCGCACACCCAGCATGCTCCACTATCTATCGACGGTGCTGCAGTGGAAAGGGTGAGCAGCACCAAGTTTCTGGGTGTGCACATCTCTGAAGACCTGTCCTGGAGCAGCAACACTGCATCACTGGCCAAAAAAGCCAAACAGCATCTGTACTTCCTCCGCAAACTGAGGAGAGCAAGAGTCCCGGCCCCCATCATGCACACTTTCTATAGAGGCACCATCGAGAACATCCTGACCAGCTGCATCACCGTGTGGTACGGCGCCTGCACCGTGTCCTGCTGCAAGACTCTGCAGCGCATCGTAAGAGCAGCTGAGAGGATCATTGGTGTCTCTCTCCCTTCTCTTATGGATATCTATAATTCCCGCCTCACCCGCAAAGCCATCAGGATTGCAGGTGACCCCACCCACCCATCTCACAGCCTCTTCAGCCTGCTGCCGTCGGGGAGGAGACTGCGGAGTCTCCGGGCCAAAACCAGCAGGCTCAAGAACAGTTTCTTTCACCAGGCAGTCAGGAGGCTCAACTCCCTCCCTGTTCTGCCCCTCCTCCCCCCTCTGCCCCCTGCCACAGATTCTGCCCGCACACCCCCCTGCCCCCCCTTCAGCATCTGACATCATGTCACCCTCACAGTCTCCCCCCCCAACACATACATACATGCATACATACACACACATACATACATATACTCTCAACGTTCATTAACACACTGAACTCAGGGACTGCACATTTCACTTTTTTATTGTTTATACTGCTTATTTCATGTTTACCTGCTATACCTCAAGTGCCCTTGACTGTTTATTTGCACCAATTTACGTGTGTGTGTGTGTGTGTGTGTGTGTGTGTGTGTGTGTGTGTTTAGTCTATGTCTAGTTCTTATCTAGAGTGTTTATACTGTTTATATTGTTTGTTTTTTCAATTATTCTATTTTTATTTATTGCATTGCCTGTTTGCACCGTGGGTCAGAGAGGACTGAAATTTCATCTGTGCTGTATCTCGGGCATGTAGAGCATATTTGACAATAAACTTGACTTGAACTCCATAAACCCCACAGAGTAAGAGATAAAAAGATACTGAACTCACGGCGAAACCGAAAGCGCGCTCTCTCTCTCTCTCTCTCTCTCTCTCTCTCACACACACACACACACACACACACACAGCATAAAAACACAACAATAACAAGAAAAAAAACATGTTTAGTGAGTGAGAGCTGTAAGAGATGTTAAAGTGACTCACCCCTGACATTGTGTCCTGATCTGAGCTGAATCTCAGAACCTGAACCAGAACCCTGCAGACCCGAAGCGCGCGCCTTCCCCCGGTATCACCAAAATCACCGCCCTTTTCACCGTCACTCAACTCGGTGACCTTTTTAAAGGTGTGGAACACCGATTAATCCGTACAGCAACGCAAATTAATAATAATAATAATAATAATAATAATAATAATAATAATAATGTGTATTAATGGTGATTTCCGTGTCAAGGCACAGAGCGGAAATGTTCTCACACTCACCCAGCAGAACTCACTGCTCCTCGTCCTGGTGGTGAGAGTCTGTCAAAGTAGTTTCACCTTTCATGGGTTTCATCAGTGTTCATGCATGTAGAGATAAATTCATGAAAAATGTGGGTGTAGCAGTTTGTATGGGTGGGTGGAGCACAGAAGGACGGCAGGCCAGAACTGAGTTCACAAAACTCTTTTATTTCACATCACAAATAAACAATAACGACAATTAATCTGACAACAACATTATTGAATTAAATTTAACAACAAAAAAATGCATTAGCTGTCTTTAATTCCTCCATATTTGGAGCAGTGGGGGGAATCCAGATGTTGGTAGAGAGTTCCACATCCTACCTGTTCTATACAGGAAGAGAGATGATGCTTGGTGTTAGATTTTGGGATGTTCACAGCATATGGGTGCCCGGTCGAGTCCCTCCTCCTCTGGGTTCAACCTGATCAGCTCGACAGATGGCTGCAGTTCTGTTTATTCACATAATATTTCTGTGTAAAATAACCTGAAAATTATTTGTCATTTGTAAATGTAAATGCAGAAGTTTATATCAGTGCATGGCCTGGCTGCGATATTTCATTATTTATTCTGATGCACTTACAATTAGGGTATTTGTCACCTGATTTTTTTCTTTTGCTCAAAGTATTTTTATTAGTTTTTTTTCTTCCGGTTGTACAAAATATAATATCAAATACAGCTTGATATATTTTAATACATTCCCATCCCACAGTCACCCTCTACCCTATTACACCGTTACAAATTTACAATATGACAAACTGTATTAAGTGTAATAAACAGTTTATACAAGACACAAGAAACATACATGAGTTTTAAAAAATGGGAAAAAGAAGAAAATAAATAATGTTCTGCCCTGCATGTGGTTTTCATGTTAAAAGTGCCAATTTGACTGTTAAAGAATGTTATTTGTACAATCGCACGCTTTTATTTTGAAGGCCGTATGGCCACAGGAAGTTGTATAACAGGAAATAGGAAGTTGGCCGATTGTTGTGTTTTTTGTTTGTTTGTTTGTTTGTTTGTTTGTTTTTTGCAGTCGTGAAACAGTTACAATCTTTTTTCTTTTTTTTATTAATTGAACAGTGGAAAAATACAAACTCTCAGGGAGGATATGGATTAAAATTAAAGATTAGGGGATTCATGTAAGGGGAAAAATACAATAACAAGTAAAGTGCATGTAAATTACATTTTAAATTAGGCATTTAAATGAACACATAACGGAGCAGAGACACAAAAAAGAAAAGGATTCATAAATTACAATAACAAATAACGAGCAATGTCTATACTTGTTTTTCTTGCAGTTTTGCAGTCTATTTTTTTTTTTTTTTGAGAGACAAAAAAAAAAAAAAAACATTTTAAAGTCATTAATAAATCCAGGGAAGGAAGGTTTACAGTTTCTCCATTTTGCACAGTGAATATGATATTTACCCTTTAATAAAATTATGTTAATAATGTCTGAGACAGAAGAGGGCAAATTATCCATGCAGAAAATAACATGATATACCGTAATTCAAAGGATGGAACATCATTAATTTTAAGTGATACCCAGTTTTTTATATCTGACCAAAAACAATGAGAAACAGGACATAAATAAAACAAATGTTCCAGTGTTTCATCATCACTATTGCAGAAGGAACACTGATCCACCTCAACATTAAATCTTTTTTTTAGAAGCTCTGCCGCAGGATCAATCTTATTCATGATTTTGAAATGTGTTTCTTTAACTTTAGGCAAAATAGGCCATTTAATACATTTTGAATATGCTTTGTATAAAGTGCCCAAAGTTACCAAATTAGAACCCTGCCAAGTTATCCCTCTGCAATAATCATGAAACATTTTGGATTTCAAAACATTACTAATGAATTTATTATTAAATTTTTTATCAGTCAGATTATATTCTCCAATCAATAGATTTGGTAGTACTGTTAAAGGATTATTGTATACTAAATAATTGTGAATCACCTGGGTCAAAGGTAAAGGAATCACATTACATATTTTGTTATATTCTCTTTGAGTACAGTTTAAGTTATATTTTTCTACAAAGTCTATGTAACTTAAAATGATACCATTACAATCCATTAAATCAGTTATAATGCCTCTTTCAAACCAATTACTTTTGAAGATTGATTTCCTATTTATTGTGATTACTCTGTTGTTCCATAAAGTTGAACTATGAGGAGAAAAAATTGTGGGTAAATATCATTTTCCAAAAATGAAGAATCTGTTTATGAAAATTAGACAATTTTATAGGGATCCTGTTCACATCAAAATCACATTTCAAAATAAAATCTAAACTTCCTATTTTCTGAAACAAAGAGCTTGGGATGTGAAACCACATTGAATTTGGCTGTGACAGACAAGATTTTATCCCATTTATTCTAAAGGTGCCGATCATAGATTCAAATTCTGGAGCTTTAATACCACCCTTGTCATACTCCTTAACGAGTTGGGACCTTCTAATATAGTGAGTTTTATTCCTCCATAAAAACTGGAAAATAACTGTGTTGGCTTTATTAATATTTTCTGAGGAAATATACAGGGAGTATGGGTGGCATGGTGGTGTAGTGGTTAGTGCTGTCGCCTCACAGCAAGAAGGTCCGGGTTCGAGCCCCGTGGCTGGCGAGGGCCTTTCTATGTGGAGTTTGCATGTTCTCCCCGTGTCCGCGTGGGTTTCCTCCGGGTGCTCCGGTTTCCCCCACAGTCCAAAGACATGCAGGTTAGGTTAACTGGTGACTCTAAATTGAGCGTAGGTGTGAATGTGAGTGTGAATGGTTGTCTGTGTCTATGTGTCAGCCCTGTGATGACCTGGCGACTTGTCCAGGGTGAACCCCGCCTTTCACCCATAGTCAGCTGGGATAGGCTCCAGCTTGCCTGCGACCCTGTAGAACAGGATAAAGAGGCTAGAGATAATGAGATGAGATATACAGGGAGTGGCAAGGATAAATCAGTTTGGAAATACCTTCCGCTTTAGATAAAGTGATTCTGCCAAAAATAATAAGGTCTCTGGTTAACCAGTGACTGAGTGATTTCTTCATATCTAATATAGGCTTAGAAATATTAGTGTCTTCTCTTCTAATTAAATTTGTAGATATCGTTAATCCTAAATATCTAACCTCAGATTCAACTCTAATTGAGGCAATAGAGGAGTCAGAGCTTGTGTGGATAGGGAGTAGTTCACATTTTTTAATATTAAGAGATAGTCCGAATGCTTTGGAGAAGACTGAGATCATATTGAGAGTTTTATCCACCATTGATTTATCTTTAAAAAAAAGATGTATCATCCGCAAACTGACTTATTTTAAACTCTTTGTTGAAAATTGTAATTCCTTGTATATCATTGGAATTATTGATAAGCAATGTTAATAGTTGTGTTGCCAATATAAAAAGCTTCGGGGAAATAGGGCATCCCTGTCGAATACCACGTAGCACCTTAAATCTAGGAGTCACTCCAGGGTTCAGAGAGACAGAGCTACTGATGTCAGTGTCTAGCATCTCAACAACATTTCAGAACTTAAACCCAAAACCCAAGAAGTGTAGCGTTTTCCACAAAAAGGGATGTTCAATGGTATCAAATGCCTTAAAGAAATCTAGAAACAACACATAACTATCTGTTTTAATATAATCTCTATAATCTAACAAATCAAGAATCAGCCGGGTATGGTTATGTATGTTCCTGCCTTTTACAAAAGCTGATTGACATCAACTAAATTTGTTAGACCCCATCTAATCTATTAGAGTACACATGTGCTAACAATTTGTAATCATTACATAGTAAAGTTATCGGCCTCCAGTTATCGAGTGACAGTTTATCCTTATTGGGCTTTGGGATTAAGGTGGTAACACCCTGTTTCATAGTAGGAGACAGGAGTCCAGTTGAAATACATTCCAAGAAGGCATTATAAAGCATTTCTCTAATATCTTTCCAAAAACAGGTGTAAAACTCCACAGTTAGACCATCAAGTCCTGGTGACTTCCCTTTTGACATCCGCCTGATTGCTCTATCCAATTCTTCAATTCTAAGCTCCTCCTCCATATGTTGCATAAAGTTCTCATCAATTTTTTGCTACATTCCCTAATTTTTGAGAAAAACAATTGACAGTCATCCTTTGAAAATTTGGATTTATACAAGTTGCTATAAAAAGTTCTTATTTCCTCATTGACTTGGTCTTGATTATCAGTGCTAATATTGTTAATGAGTAGCTTGTGAATTTTCTTTTTTGTTTGTCTTTGTTTTTCCAGACTAAGGAAATAGGAAGTATTTTTTTCACCTTCTTCAAGCCAACGAGCTCTTGAGCGAATAAATGCCCCTTTTGCTTTTTCCAGATATAGATTATCTAATTGGTTTTTCAGATTATTTAATCTGACTTGTTCTTCTAATGATAAGTCTGTTTTGTGACATAGTTTATTTATCTCATTAATAGTGTCTTATTGTTTTTGTTTTTTAACTTTAGAAATGCATTTACTTGTGCTAATGGCAGTTTCTTTAATTTTGAATTAAACCACTCCCATTTACTCAAAGGTGACATTTCTAATTCATTAATTTCTTTAACCAAATTTTTGGTTTCATTACAAAACTCCTCATGTTCTAGAAGACTACTATTAAATTTCCATAAAGGGTTAGAGATAAGCTCAAACCCACCCAACCGAAAAGACATTGAAATTGCACAGTGGTCAGTCAAGGGTGATGCTGATATTTCACATTTAAAGACCTCATTAATTAGGTTAGCAGAAATTAACCAATAATCTAACCTTGAGCATTGCCCATTGTTAGCGGGACAATACCAAGTATACTGTTTAGCATTGGTATTTCTCATTCTCCAACAGTCAATTAAACTTCCCTTAGAGATAAATTCACCTATAATTTCCTCATAATAGTGGCAATGTCCCCATGGAGGAAAACGATCCAACCAGAGGTCAGGGACCAATAAAAATCTCCTCCCACTATGACTTTGTCAGTAATATAAGTCACTTTCCATCCCTCCAGCAGCCTACTCATGGAAGAATAAAAATGTTTGTTCTGTGCCTTTTTGTTATAACCATATATACATAACAGAATATAGTTTGCACCATTAAATTCAATCGCCACCATTAGCCAACGTCCATTGATGTCACTTGTGTGATTAATAACATTCCCAGAAAACCTGTTGAACAGGATCATTACTCCAGCTGAATGTGATGTCCCATGACTGAAGAAAGCAGTGTCCCCCCCATTGTTGTTTCCAGAAATTAGTGTCAGCCTCCACTGAATGAGTCTCTTGCAAGAAAATAAAATTGCTCTTCTGCTCCTTACAAAAAATAAATGTTGCCTTACGTTTCACATTATTCTTTAATCCCCTAGTATTTAAAGAAATAAAAGATAACATTCACTAAATATCAAGTAAGCACGAAGAAAATGATGCGCAGGAATGAGTAACTAATATGTCCCTGTCATATTTCAACGTTAACATTTGTTGCAACAACCCTCGGAATATCTGAACATTAATAGAAGAGTCAGGCTACGTCAATGTACCCGTATTGTAGCAAGGTACACCTTGTAGAGTTGTTCAATTGGGGTCCAAACAGTGATTGTCAATCAGAGCATAACCTTCCTTCAGAAACGCTCATTTCCCCTTCTTCCTGGCTTCCTGAACCAATGGCCACAGCTTGGAACGAGCCTCCCGGTCTTCTTTGGAGAAGTCCTCTCTGAAGTGAATATGCATCTCGCTGCACACTCGCAGTTCCTTCGATTTTTTCCACATTTCATCCCGGATGGTTCTCATCCCGAACTGGATGATGATTGCCCTCGGCGTGTTGTTTGAGGTAGCAGCGGTGTTCTTCTTTCCCATACGGTGGACAGTATCCACGGTGTTTCGCAGCTGGTCCACAGACAGTGGCACAACTCTTGTGAGTATCCCGATGATTATTTCTCTTGTGTTTTCTCCATCCTTTTCAGGTAGACCAATCAGCCTCAGGTTCCATCTCCTCTTGTACTGAGCCTGTTCCTCATATGCATTTTTAAGCATGCTATTTTCTTTGTGGAGCTCATCAACTTTTTTCTGGAGCAGAATAATTTCTTGTTTGTTCTCTCTTGTAGCCGTCACATTAGCTTCTATGCGTTTATCAAAGCTTTTCAGCAGTTCAGTCTGTTCGTCCACTTTTCCAGTCAGAGCCTGGACTGCATGGAGAATGGCAGCACTGATGTTCACCTCTTCCTTTTTGTCATTTTCCCCCTTCATTTTCTTGGGGTTTGGACTTTTAATTGGCGTATGAGTCAAGTTAATTCTGGTTTCTTTAGGAGACTTTTCATCTACCTCAATATCTTCAGTGTCACTGTCTTCACATGCCTCGTGGAGAGCGGTTAGATGGTGGTCATGGTCGGACATATCAGCACGCAATCCGTCTTCTTGAAAGTGTCAAAAAAACCTCTCGTAAGTATAGATGTTTTACAGAAGTACTGTGTAGAAAGATACCCAGGTGAAGGTTTTAGGTTGTTGCGCAAAAATCACTATTCAGGGACTAAATGCTTTTTTTTTTTAGCAGAACCTGCAAAGGTGCTGCCTCTCACTCCGCCATCTTGGATCCTCCCCCGATTGTTGTGATCGATGCATGGCTGCATCTATATGGGTTTTCTCAGTCAATTCAGAGTAATTTCGTGCCTGAATCCCTCAGAAAGCAATGGCTGGAAGTGTTTGACAATGTTTATATGTTATGCATTTTATATCAATGTGTTATGAGCGCATATTTGTAAGTTTAGTAACTACTTTAGTACATTTAAGTCAAAGATGGCATACAGTAGCTGAAAGAAAGTCACTAGCTACATGACTGACTTGTGTTTATATTGTGTGTAGCAACATATTCAACTGTTTAATAACAATGACATTTGTATGTCTTTTCTAGTTTCACTCCGTTTCAGTGCAGTCCATCCTGAGTTGTAAGCTGTGAAAGAAGTAATAAAAGGAGCACGCACGCTCGCTTCGTGGCTCTTTGAAAAGGAGTTTGGCTGGCTATTTATTCTATGTTAGCATGAGGAGTACGACACAGAGAGAGAACAGTACAAATAAATTTAATAAATACATTTATTAAAATAAAATAAAAGGGGGGTTTGTATGTATGATTTTAAAATAAAATTTTGATGTGTCTTTGCCAGTCCCTGACTCACAACAGAGTTTAATAGTAGAAAGAATTACAGCCAGAGCTTTGTTTGTTTGTTTGTTTGTTTGTTTGTTTGTTTGTTTGTTTGTTTGTTTGTTTCTTGCTTGAAGTGATATAAGCAGTTGTTTAGGGCCTCCGAACCACCAGGGGGCGCCAGGATATTTTTAAATAGATATGCAAAAAAAATCACACTACTATCATTTGGCAAATAATGTGTATGTGTTAATGAGCTGCACAGAGTCCTGTGATGGTGTGGAAAGAACAGAACCTGCAATTTACGGAAGTAAATGAGATAATTATCCTAAATAATATCAGAAGATCATGAAGAAGCAGCGATCATGAAGCATTCATATTAATCTGTGGTAGGAAAAAATGCAAAAATAAAAAAACAGCAGAAAAAAAACAGACCCGAAGCACCAGTAAGAAATGAATGCTAATTGATTAGATTTCAATGTATTGACTTTTTGATGATTGTTGATGTTTTTAATAGAAGTTAGAAGTGAGTATGAAGTTAGTGTTGAAAGCAGGAAGTGTTCGGTTGAAACGCAGCAAGCTGCAATGTGAGCTCATACTGTTAGCTACAACAACACTGGCCTTCTGACTCGTCCAAAATAGTCACATTAAAGCTGTACTGCCTTCCAGATTTTTCAAGTGTAGATCATAAAAAGAATTTTCCCAACACCCAGTTATTTTTGTTTAGTGACCGAAAGCTACTGAATTTGAATTACAGATTTTCAATTTTATTTTTTTTAAATAGAACAATTAATGAATTTATCTCCATGTGGCCCTAAATTCTCCGCTTTTTTTTTCCTGCTTCACCATGACCCAATTCACGATACTGCATCATGCATCCCGTGGTGGGCTTTCCCCGTTCACACAAGGCATTGTGGGATACAAATTTGAAACAGGAGAGAAAAATGGAGGACGTGAGTGTGCGAATGAAACGTGAAAGAGCAACGACAGTAACAGAAAGCGAGAAGAAAAGACGTTATGTTATATACGAAGGAAAGGAAACGCAGGACCAAACTAATAAATATGGGCGCTCAGCGAGCACCTCGGTGTGATCAGCTGTTCGTTTAGCAACAGAATGATGGAACTGTCAGTGCACGCTCAAAAGGAAACCTGTAGATGGCAGTAATGCAACACTGTGGATGCCAGCTGCCATAAAACCCAAAAGAAGAAGAAGAAGGTAAACCTGCGCATGCGCACACGGACTTCCTCTGTCTGCTTGACTGCGCCAAGCGAGCGATTTCATGCACATTATTTGCTTTAATCCCCTCAAATTAAATAACTTCCCCGACACAGAATGGCCTGATATTTTGTGAGATATTACAGAAATATACAGATATCACAATCACCACATTTCAGAAGGAACTAAATTTCAACGAGTTTATGAAATTGAAAGGCTTTAACTTTGTTTATTTTTGCATATAAATGAATATGATCAGTGTGGGTGGGGTCTCAGAGTGAGCTGTCACTCAGGGCCCCCAAATGTTAGCAACAGTGTTGATTATAATGGACTTTGATATAAGGGATAAAGGTCAGGTTTCACTGTGAGCACCTAAAAGCAAAATTATATTTCTTACTTTTTATTTTTTCAGTGACCTTCAAAATTATATGAATCCAGTTTAGTCGTAGTGAAGACATGGGCGGAGACGATGGACTCACACAATGCAGTGCAGCTAAACTCGTTAAGTCTGATGCTTTGCAAAAGTGACATCAGAAACAAGATTTTCATTTTCAGAACATTTTTTACATTTATTGTTTGATAAATATACACGTTATATGCTTTTGTGTTTTTTTTCCTTTTATTTTTGCAAATGAACCCTTTCATGTCTTTCAACCTGTGGCCTTACAAAAAAAGTTTTAACTTTTTAAACACGTCAAAGGTCAAGACTGAGCAGAGATTTAAACACATGAATAAATAAACAAAAAGCAATTTTATATAACAATTTATTTACACTAATTCACAATCTGATGGTGACACAAACTAATCACTCAGATCATTTGTTGGTGTTTTGATGCTTCAAAGAGGTAGCAGACCACATTAACACACACACACACACACACACAGATACTGCAGATGTGTTTTGAAAGACGACGGATTGCATTGATGACTTCAGGACGCAGTTCAGTGGAAACACAAACATCCCCACTGTTCTCCTGATAGAGTCCGAGTGAAAAGAGCAAAGAATATAAAGTTCATCGTGATGATTTCTACACTTTATTGTGTTTGCAGATGACCCACCGTCCACACACTAACGTTCTCCTTGTGGAAGAGAGAACACTGTGCTGAATCTCACACTCGATTCTGTACAAGCCACCAAATGAGTCCATAATACAGCTGTGTTCCCCTACGCACCCATCGTGTGGAATGATCCAGAAGGCCGTACTGCAGTTTGCTTTCTGAAACCGTGGACGAAGGGGTGTGTAAGTGTGAGCAGTAAAGTAGTGCCCTAATTAGTGCACTAGCTAGTCAGCAAGCTCGCACGCTGGCATCAGAACCTCGTCCACTTGTGTAGCAAGTGCTCATGTGATGTCATTCACTTCCTGAAGAAGTCGACGGGGACGTGTTAAAACGTGGACGTATTTTGGAAGTCCGTTAATGTTGCCAGACGTCTGCCATCTCCTCTGACTTTGTCAGTGTCTGCGATCCTGCTTTCACTGGTGAGATGTTCAGACTGGCCAGAACTTCCTGAGCGCTTTTCCCAAGCATGCTCTGCACGTCACAGACAAATCGGTAGACGTAGCGCTTGCCGGCCGTTTTGTGGATGATGTTCTTGTGGTAGTAGTAGCGCAGGCCACGGCTCAGCTTCTCGTAGTTCATTTTGGGTTTGTTCTTGCACTGACCCCAGCGTTTAGCCACCTGCGTGTGAGACGAGCAAATGATCAGCCTGCTCCTCACTCACTTTATACACTGACAGTAAAAAAAGAATATATCCTTGAGTGTACGACACCAGCAGGAACTAACGGCACTGTGTGGAAACTAAATCAGGAATTTCTGTTACAGTAAAATAATCAGGGTGGTGCTGTGTAAAGTAGAGCAGAGTCCTGAAGTGTTTTATTCCTCTTACACCACAGCAATGAGCAGAAATTTCATTTGCTAAAGAACGGCACGTCATTTTTTAATCTTCTCTAGTCATGTTTAATGTTGTTTTGTTCCTGTTCTCACTTTCATTATGGCGGCTATAAATATAGTCTCTCTCTCACCAGTAAGGAAGTGTAAACTCCTCTGTCTTGAAGACGTCAGAAAAATTAAAGTTACAGCTTCAGCTCTGATACTGAAACTGGAGACTCCTTCCAGAAATGTGAAATAAACGTCTCCTTATTTTAATGAGAACTTCACAACAACAGTTAAATTTTTTTTCTAGAGGAACATCTGCCGTATGCGCCCCAATGAATGATCTGTTACCATAGAAACGATAACATATTAAAACAAGTACATTAATATTAATATAAACCTGCACCACTGTCAGAGCTGCTGTTCTGGAGAATTAATCAACACCTTCTGACCAATCAGAGTCCAGAACTCAGCATCAGCGCCGTGGTGTAAAATGAAATCATGAATAAAGTATGAGTGGAAACTTCGTGTAAAATGGATGACTGTGACTTTTTTTTTTCTTTCGTACCTCCGCAGGGTCGGACATTTTGAATTCCCAGCCGTCACCAGTCCAGCTGATGAAGGTGTGACACGCTGAGTCTAAGAGAAGCTCCAGGAGGAACTGCCACAGCTGGATCGGCCCTGATCCTAGAAAAAGAACAGCTCGTGATCATGTTTAATTTGACTTTATTCTGGTCTGATGTTTTGGGTTCAGCATGGAACCTTCACGGATTTGTCCCATGAAGCAGCCGACAGACCCTCAGGGTTCCAGTTTTGATGGAACTGTGATTCCGACTCGGACCGGGACCGATCCGTGCACTTAACTGTAAAAATATCTCACCTGGGTAAGCGGACATCCCCGGAGACACCTCGCCATCTCTGTCTAATCTCTGAGACGTGGCGGTGCGTCTCTTCACCACACGAGGAGAAAACGTCTCGGAGGTGAGAGGAACCGGAGACGAGGATGACGGAGGATGAGCGAGCAGCTGGCTGCAGTAAGCGGGCGAGGAATAATCCGTCCAGTACGGTACGGGTTTGCTTTGCGTTTTCGTCTCGTATAAAGCGTAGGTCCTCTCTGAATCACCTGCACCATGAAGATGATGACGGGATTAGATCAGATTTATGCAGAAAAGGTTTAGTGGATGTTTAAGGACAACTGGAAACCTGGTGTGTCATACCTGCATGCTCTAAATCAGATGCCGCTCTGTGATTGAGCTGTTTGGTGGTTTGGTAAAGTCCACTGGCATCCACAGCCGAGCCAAACGGGACGCTCTGGGACGGTGGACACGGCGGAAACAGACTCTGATAAGTCTGAGTGGCTGAATCCTGAAAACCTCCTGTCTGTCTGTCCATCACCAGAGTGTCTGGAACTGAGGAAGGAAAGACAGACAGACGTGTTATGATGAATACTCACAATTTATCACTGAATTTCACAAACACACACACACACATACACACACACACCAGTCTGAATGTGTGCTGCTTTGTAAGCTTCCAATCCTGAATAACCAAGTTCACATGTCAAATAAATCCACTCGACTTCCTGTACAGAGGTGGCTCTTATTCAGTCATAACTCAGTGCTGAATATCGCACAGTAAATGTTTACTCGTCTGCCAGTTTGGATGCGAGATGCAGCATTTGGGAAGGAAAATTTTCATTAGCTGAGCAGATAGAATTATTCTTTATTTTATAATAATTGTTTAAGCTCATCAGGCTGGATCTCAAGTACGGACCTTTAAAAGAGAATTAACTCTGAATCCATTGTCTGAACTCATGGTGCAGGAGTAGTGACGATATTTTACTATAAGATCGAGACACTTACCGTTAGTGTATGACGTCCAGCTGTTAAACTCTGGGAATGTTTCCAGATTGAATAATCCAGGGTCAGTGGATTGAACTTGAAGAAAAGGAAATGGAATTAATTCACGCAGTTTTATGGAAAACATGGAAAACTCAAATCCCTGCCTGCAGCATGGACAGTGTTGAGAGGATACTAGTTAGCTAAAAAGCTAAGCACTGAGCATGGTACATGCTACACTCACACTGCATACGAAGGAATCTGTGGTTATAGTGGACGAGCAGGATGCAGCTCTCACACAGAACAAAGAGTCCACCACCTGCGAGCTAACCTTTGACCTTTTGAGTCGTAGATCAGGGTTTCCTCATGTGCACAGACTACAGCTCAAATAAAACTCGCTAAAAGTTTTACAGTCACATCTTCCTTAAGGGATTTAATCTTCAACACTGCTGACTGATGATGATGATGAAATAATTAAACAGTGGACAGGATTCTGAGATACAGAGCTGCGTTAATCATCTTCATCAGTGGATTCAAATACTTTCCAACATTGAGATCAATAAATAAACAAATCCTTGGTCTCTGTTCCTCATTAGGACTCAGAGGCGTCCGTTTGGTTTGATTTTGTCTCAGTTCATTTTCACTCCTGATGTTAACCTTTAAACCCTTAAGACTTAACTCTGGCCCTTCAGTCTGCAGTGTTCGAATCCCAACTGAAGGAGCTCTGCAGCAGAGGAAGTGAAGATTAGCTGTGACTTGGTCTTACCTTTGGAGACGTTCATGTGCTCCTTGTGTGTTTCTGCGTACGCGTCCATGTACTGCACCTGGCCCGGTCCTTTACTGTCTAACAAAAAGGACAGGTCTTCACCATTGTAGTCTGTGGGTACATTATTAGAAATATGACAGTGAATGAATCCTGACATCATCAACCAAATCTTATCTTAAAACCTCTTTTAAAAAAACACCTCTCTTTTGTCGCACAAATTCATGAACAAAACAGAACCGTGGTCATTTCACCAACTGGTGCACGGACCGAGCGAGCGACCAAGGGAGCGACCCCACCTTACTGAGCAAGCTTTAGTCTAAACTGCAAAAAAAAAAAGGGAGGAAGCAGGCTGAGGACGGAGAGATGATGAAAAGGGGAGGAGAGGGGCTGCTAAATCTGTTCGAGAAGGAAGTCTGGAGGAAAGGATTAGGAAAACAGGGAGGGAGCTGTGAGAAAAGAAAAAAACCCCGGGTGTATCTTTAACCTGCCACCCCTCGGTTCTGCATTTCTGCACCCCGTGTCCTCACTACGTCCCTAAAAGACCCTGACGAGTCATGAGTTAGTGCCGTGTCAAGGCCCAGCACGCTGTTTGTGACAGAGCTGCTGAGATTAGCGCTTTACAGCTGAAGGACACAGGAAATGTTTTGCACGAACACTCAGGAAACGTGAGCAGAGAAATATTGAGACGACAGAGATGACCGCTCACCTTAACGACCGCGGGAGAGATGTGTACACATTACAGGATAAAAATACTTCAAATATTTCAGTTCCCCAGCAACCAGAAATTTACTCAAACCCTATTTTTCAGAACCAAGAACCTTTTTCTAATCCTCAGGGGGAAATTTTAATTCTGGTGTTCATTCACACGGCGGTCCTGCTGCTTTCAGACTTTCATACTGTCATTTAAAAAAAAAAAATCACATGAAGGTGAAAATTTCTGAAGTGTTCATTACCATAGGAGCTGAAATCAAATCCCACAGGAACCTCCTGAGTCCTGAAGTCCTCGGAGTAATAACCAGCCTGATACAGCTCCATCTGAGGGACAACGAACATCACTATGAACATCACCGTGAACATCACAACCAACATCATCATCAACAACAGCTTTAAATAGCCCGGCAGGGAGAAAGGATGAATAAATGAACAGACAAATTTGTTTGTAAACAAACAAATTTAATGAACTTCATGAAGAAATTAACTTAAAATTAACATTTTATGATATTTAAAAATGTTTAGATTTTTGTTATTGATTTTCAAAAAACTATTTTTATTGATTCATTCACAGTGAGTGAATGAATAAAAAATAGATAGATAGATAGATAGATAGATAGATAGATAGATAGATAGATAGATAGATAGATAGATCAAATAAATGAATCCCCAGTGTGGTTCGGGTTTGGTGTTACTCGTGTATTCCGCGGTCCATTTCACGCCGCTCGAATTTTACTCACAGTAAACAATTAACTAAATAAATAAACAATAACAATAATAAAGAATTCTGATATTCAGTTTATTCTCATTAAAAATATATATAAAGTTATTTTAAATTGACAGTGATTTTACAACACAGCATGTGATTGTAGGTAAACAAACAAATAAACAAACACCCACCCAGTAGAGCTCTGGTTTTGTGTTACTCTGTACTTCATGGTCAATTTGACTCAAAACAAACAAACAAACAATTGAATAAACAAATTATGAAAAATTCAGTTCCCTCCCCCTTTTAAATCATCAACAGAACTGAAATAAAATCAACTATAAAACTTAACACATCACTGAGTAACTATTATTATTATTATTATTATTATTATTATTCTCTAGCCCTGAGGGTTTGGATCTCAGTGAGCGGAACCCGGTACCTTCAGAGTCCTCGCGCGCGTTCCGTTCTCCTCCGGGCTCGAGCGCTGCAGGTTCAGATTGCGTGTCTCGCGCTCACTGCTGTCCATTATAAAGAGGCGGCGCGTGCAGCTATGGGCAGGACCCGGGGGGGCGTGGCTTCGGACCGCCGCTCGGGTGTGACCCGCAAGCTGCTTCGTGACTTCAGACGCCGTGACGTCAGAGAAGAGTCACGAGCGCAGATTTTGTTGCGGTGTCACTGAGAGAAAGAAAAACAATCCGCGCTAATGGAGTGAACTTCCGGTGAGGTTTAAAACAGTTTAATGAGCGCCACTTTTCAGGGTTCACTGATTCAACAGAACATTTCACATCATCATCATCATCAATAATCAATAATTAGTCATCAGTAAACAGTCATCTTATTTACTGCCTGTGAAAGTTTATTCTTTATTTTAGAAGAAGAGGGAAGAAAGAAAAAAGAAAGAAAGAATCTGTGTGTTTCAGATTAGTATTTTATTTTCACTGCAGTAATTAAGGATTTAATATTTTGGAAAATTATTTTTTAAATCTTTAAAAATCAAACGTCAGTGCATTTGTGAGGTTTTTAATCTCTGGGCCAAAATTAAGAATTATTTAATCTTATATGCAATATTCAAACTCGGTATTATCTTTAAAATGTTTAAATATAAATGTTGCAGCTAAACATTGATTTTCAAATCGCGGAAAAAAATTAAATATTTTTGCATTAAAAAAAATTAAAGTCTTAATTTTGTCCATGTTGTATTTTACCGAGACTTTAAAATAATTATTAAATGTCCTGCTATTATTATTATTATTATTATTATTATTATTATTATTATTATTATTATTATTATTGTTGTTGTTGTTGTTGTTGTTGTTGTTGACATATAAATGGACCGAGGTGTGTATTTTTCCTTTATTATTATTACTCCAAAGAAAATGACAGAAAGCCAGTGGTTTATTACAGAATATATAAAGTGTAAATAATATAAACAAGACATTTACTGTATATTTATGATACAGATTGTGGATATTCTTTCAGGAATTAAACTTTCTCCTGATGCTCTGTCTGTGTGTGTGTGTGTGTGTGTGTGTGTGTGTGTGTGTGTGTGTGTGTGTGTGTGTGTGTGTGTGTGTGTGTGTCTGAACACAGTTTCTGTTTAATAAATGTTTAATTGTAATTCCGCCATCGTGAGGTGCAGAACACAGAGCAGAGTTCATACAGGATTACTGAATCTTTCCTGAAGATGAACAGAAAAGGTGAATAGAAGTGAGAGAGAGAGAGAGAGAGAGAGAGAGAGAGAGAGAGAGAGAGAGAGAGAAGGAATGTGAGGAGAAAGAAAAATCCCAGTTGTGTAAAATGCGATCTGCAGTGCGGCTGATTTTTGGGCTTTAATCAGATGTGCTGTTGCTGTTTCTGGTTTATCTTGAGAAGCCATTCTGCAGAACAATGAGCCGTAAAGTGACGAGGAGAAGGAGCTGAAATCTCGGCGTGAGTGCAGTGAGGAGATAAGAGCGAACCCGGGGGGCCTTAAACAAACAACCTGTCCAGAGCTGAGGGACAAAACACTCCATCTGGAGAAGTGAGTTAGTGCGGAGTCGTGATGGCATCGAGCCCGAAACAGTCGGGGTCGAGTTACTGCTGCTGGGGGGTCGTGTCCCAAATCACACACTCCTACACACACACACACACACACACTCAATCAATCACACACACGCACACTCACTCACTCAATCACACACACACACACTCTCAATCTCACACACACACACACACTCACTCACTCAATCACACACACACTCACTCACTCAATCACACACACACTCACTCACTCACTCAGTCACAGACACACACACACACACACACTCAATCACACACACACACACACACACACACACACACACACACACACACACACACTCACTCAATCACAGACACACTCACTCAATCACAGACACACACAGACACACACACACACACACTCACTCACTCAATCACACACACACACTCACTCAATCACACACACACACACACACACACACACACACTCAATCACAGACACACTCACTCAATCACAGACACACTCACTCAATCACACACACACACACACACACACACACACACACACACACACACACACACTCACTCAATCACACACACACACACACACACACACACACACACACACACACACACACACTCAGTCACAGACACACACACTCACTCAATCACAGACACACACACACTCGCTCACTCAATCACACACACTCACTCAATCACAGACACACACACACACACACACTCACTCAATCACACACACTCACTCACTCACTCACTCACTCACTCACTCACTCACAGACACAATCACACAATCATACACACACACACACACACACACTCACTCAGTCACAGACACACTCACTCAATCACAGACACACTCACTCAATCACACACACACACACACACACACACACACACACACACACACAATCACACACACACACTCACTCAGTCACAGACACACACACTCACTCAATCACAGACACACACACACACACAATCACACACACTCACACACACACACACACACACACACACTCAGTCACAGACACACTCACTCAATCACAGACACACACACACTCGCTCACTCAATCACACACACTCACTCAATCACAGACACTCACTCACTCAATCACAGACACACTCACTCAATCACACTCACTCACTCACTCACTCACAGACACAATCACACAATCATACACACACACACACACACTCACTCAGTCACAGACATACTCACTCAATCACAGACACACTCACTCAATCACAGACACACTCACTCAATCACACACACACACACACACACACACACACACACACACACTCAATCACACACACACACACACACACACACACACACACACACACACACACACACACACACTCACTCAGTCACAGACACACACACTCACTCAATCACAGACACACACACACTCGCTCACTCAATCACACACACTCACTCAATCACAGACACACACACACACACACACACTCACTCAATCACACACACTCACTCACTCACTCACTCACAGACACAATCACACAATCATACACACACACACACACTCAGTCACAGACACACTCACTCAATCACAGACACACTCACTCAATCACACACACACACACACACACACACACACACACACACACACACACTCACTCAGTCACAGACACACACACTCACTCAATCACAGACACACACACACACACAATCACACACACTCACACACACACACACACACACACACTCAGTCACAGACACACTCACTCAATCACAGACACACACACACTCGCTCACTCAATCACACACACTCACTCAATCACAGTTACTCACTCACTCAATCACAGACACACTCACTCAATCACACTCACTCACTCACTCACTCACTCACAGACACAATCACACAATCACACACACACACACACACACACACACACACACACACACACACAGTTAATCACAGATACACACACTCAATCACACACAAACGACCGGGTCCTGATTTATATCACGTCAACATGGAAAATCCTCGTTTCTGATTGGCTGGAGTCTTTAATGATATCGGGACTTTAATATCTTGACTGTCTGTATTGTTCTAAACTTTAACCTGTTGTCTGTTGTTTTTCTATTTTAATTCTAGTATTTGTTTACAGGTGTTAAAGGGTTTGTGTAGTTAATTTCCATTGCTGTTTACATTCTTGTATTGGTGAGTTGTGTGTTTTGTATCAGAGACAGTAATGACACTGGTTTAATCCTGCACTGTTCACTTTTTGCACTACTGCCATGATACACATTCTGTTCCACCCTCACGTCCTCCTGCACCTCCACGGAGCTGAGCTCATCTCACAACTGTCTCCAGTCACTGGGGTTTCTTTTTTCTTTTTTTTTTCTTTTTTTTTGTATTTGTACACGTGTGTGTGTGTGTGTGTGTGTGTGTGTGTGTGTGTGTGTGTGTGTGTGTGTGTGTGTGTGTGATATAAGCTACTGGATGCTTTAATTTCCTTTGGGATTAATAAAGTATCTATCTATCTATCTATCTATCTATCTATCTATCTATCTATCTATCTATCTATCTATCTATCTATCTATAACACGAGTTTAAATCAGTAATAAATTGATTCATGACTGTTTTGACTCTAAACCTCAGTGCATTAGCTAATGATCATGGCAATGAAATCATCAGACAAAATATTTAATTCTCATCTCATTATCTGTAGCCGCTTTATCCTGTTCTACAGGGTCGCAGGCGAGCTGGATCCTATCCCAGCTGACTACGGGTGAAAGGCGGGGTTCACCCTGGACAAGTCGCCAGGTCATCACAGGGCTGACACATAGACACAGACAACCATTCACACTCACATTCACACCTACGCTCAATTTAGAGTCACCAGTTAACCTAACCTGCATGTCTTTGGACTGTGGGGGAAACCGGAGCACCCGGAGGAAACCCACGCGGACACGGGGAGAACATGCAAACTCCACACAGAAAGGCCCTCGCCGGCCACGGGGCTCGAACCCAGACCTTCTTGCTGTGAGGTGACAGTGCTACCCACTACACCACCGTGCCACCCAGACAAAATATTTCCTGGAATTAATTATAAATATAAAAACACATCCGCATGTAACCATAGCAACACCAACGCATTACCTGGTGGAAGGACCAGTTAACCAGTGAGGAATAAAATATTCAGGGACGTGCTGTTATAGGAAAATAAAATTAACCAGCAGCATGTCTCCGAGTGTTTTATTCCTCTTATACCATGATTACTGATGCACCATAAAGTTTATCCATTTATAGTTACATTTAATGTTGTGGAACTTCCACAAAATGAATTAAGTTCCTGCTGTCACTTACATTATAGCAGCTATAAACATCACCCCCTCACCAGATTCTCTTTATTCTCTCTCCTTAAGTGAATCAGAGGAGGAAAAACACAGCATGTTACACACATTACTGAGAAATCACAAAGGGACGTAAACACCTCCGTCCTGAAGGTGTCATAAAACTTACAGTTCCAGCTTCACCTCTGATGCTGGAGACTCCTTCCATCAACTGTAATTTGTTTAAACGCATTTCTCCTTTTAGAAAATTTCACAAATTCAACGATGTTTGTGTTGAGCTGGACACGCCACAAACTGTTACCATAGAAACGATAATGTTATTTATTATAACGAGAGCATTAATATAAACCTTCACTATTGTCAGAGCTGCTGTTATAGGGAATTAATCAACACCTTCTGACCAATCAGAGTCCAGAACTCAGCAGGTGTGGAGTTTCAGTAACACGGCTGTAGTTTCTGTTTGAACTTCACTCTCATGTCTGAAATGACTACTGAAATCCTGAAGGCTGTTTGACTCACAACCACGAGTTCAGTGCTCTATTTTTCTATAATGATGTTTTCTAAACTCTAATCATTGTGTTTTTCTGAGATTGAGGAAGGAGCCTTTAATCATGTGTGTATTTTAATTGGAAATTTCCTCCACTGAAAACTGGTTCCACCACAGAGCCATTATTCCCACAGAATAATGAACTTGTCTGGAACATTACGCGTCTCTGTGTTACCGTGTTGTTCAGATGTGGCAGAAATGTGGACCTCAGAATTCGTTGGGTTGTTTTCTTTTATTGCTTTAGTTTTTGTTGTTACTTTATTAGCAGAATGATCCATCAGACATTAGCTCATGTAAATTACTTGGTTTTAGTTTTCAGTTTTATGAGCCACAATGATTCTGCTTATTTAGTTCCCTTGCAAAAATATAAAATCACACAAAAATAAAACATGTAAAGACAAAAAAAAACAGTGAACACAATCTCAATCGCTAAAGTTACCGCAGGAGGTAGCTGCTCGCTTACGGAGTCAGTTAAGCGCCTAAAGAGCCCCTCCTGCTGAGAACAATTCCAGTGTAGAGAAAACATGGATGATTGTGTGACCTCTCACTATCATTTCACTCCTTTGTGTTGCTGTGATAAATGATGGGCTTTTTCACTCTTTCTGCAAGCAACCAATGTGTTTCTGACATTAATGTTGACGGTTAATATTTTTTAACCGTTTCTATTTTTCTGTTTTTCAGTAATGGAGCTGAAAACAACACCTGTGAGAGAATTTAAAAAAACCACAAGAAGAAAAGAAGCACCTGGTGTTTCGGGCAGTCGGCGAGCTCCTGTGTGGTTTGGGACAGAACCAGGAAGACGGTGCAGAACATTCCACCACAAACTGAGGTCTGAGATGCTGTCAGAGAACACGCTCCTGAAGAGGGACAGGTTTATTCCCCAAGGTACAAAAAAGCAGAACTTCATGTCCAGTAATATCCACTAAATTTACATTTCAGGCACTTAAACACATACTGTACATCATCTCAGTCCTCTAACAAAACATAAAGGACCCTGAAGAGAACCACCAGAAACAAGTTCCCTGAAGTACAGGAGAATAAAACTCTACACTGAGTGGGAACACTTTATTCTTTACAGTTTTTGTTGTTCTTTACAGCAGCATGTTGGTGTTGTTTTTAATGAAATCAAACTCTGTGTCAGAACAAATCTAATCGGGGCATTAGGGTAACACCGGGGGGGGGGGGGGGGGGGGGGGGGGCACAAATTTCCAGTTGAGAACTCAATCTATGAGGTAAATACTTGATTTTCAAAACATACTGCAAAGTCTCTCTCTTACACACACACACACACACACACACACACACACACACACACACACACACAGTACTAGAACATCATGTGAAATAGATGATACACTCATCATTCAATGAATAAATCCAGACCCAAAACTCATTCAACATTTTGGAAAAACCAATACAATCTAAATATAATCTTTACATAATAACAACAAATCAACCAGAGACACAGATAAAAAAGACAACAAGAGAACCAGAGACATAGAGACACAGAGAACCAGCCAATCAGAGAACCAGAGACTTTAATCTTTAATCAAAATACTCCTAAAACAGTAAATACGATACTAGGAGAGCTAAAAGAAACATATATATATATATATATATATATATATATACATATATATATATATATATATATATATATATATATATATATATATATATAAAATATAAACAGGGCGTCTGTGATGACCTGGCGACTTGTCCAGGGTGTACCCCGCCTTTCGCCCGTAGTCAGCTGGGATAGGCTCCAGCTTGCCTGCGACCCTGTAGAAGGATAAAGCGGCTAGAGATAATGTGATGTGATGTGATGTAAACAGGGCGTCACGGTGGTGTAGTGGTTCGCGCTGTCGCCTCACAGCAAGAAGGTCCGGGTTCGAGCCCCGTGGCCAGCGAGGGCCTTTCTGTGTGGAGTTTGCATGTTCTCCCCGTGTCCGCGTGGGTTTCCTCCGGGTGCTCCGGTTTCCCCCACAGTCCAAAGACATGCAGGTTAGGTTAACTGGTGACTCTAAATTGAGCGTAGGTGTGAATGTGAGTGTGAATGGTTGTCTGTGTCTATGTGTCAGCCCTGTGATGACCTGGCGACTTGTCCAGGGTGTACCCCGCCTTTCGCCCGTAGTCAGCTGGGATAGGCTCCAGCTCGCCTGCGACCCTGTAGAACAGGATAAAGTGGCTACAGATAATGAGAGAGAGACAATATAAACACTCATTTCAATGAATTCAGCCATCCGCAAGCCCGAAGGGCGAGGACAAAGGGGCCATGGATAGCAAAGGACCCTTAACAAGGGACCCGTGCATCCATGATCCCCCTGGACTCACCCCCAACGGTCCACGGGTGACTAACCCCACCGAAACGAGTGCATTCAATAAATAGTAAACATATAAATACATGGATAAAAATACAAAAAATATAATTATATATGAAAATAAATAATAAATTTGTGAATGAAATACATGCATGCAAAACCAACCTAAGAATAAAAAAGAAATTTAGAACTATAAGATCTAAAAATATAATAAATTTATAATAGTGATAGAGACTAATCCGGTCTGAGAGTTGAAAACTGGTATAATAGCTAGATTAGAAATAACTAAACTTTTTATAAGTATATTGATCCATAAGACAATTGATGTTATCAAATAGAAACATAATAATTAAGACCAAATATCGTTGTATTTGAGTTAAATAGTTATTTAAAAACTAACCTAATAAGGTATATGCATGTAGGACAAACCTAGAATTATAAATCAAAATGAAAATAAAAATGAAAACCTATGAAAAGAAGTTCTGTCTGAATGACAAAACCTAGATTTCACTGGTTTCCACTTGGAGAATAAAATATATAATAAATTATTAGGTAATAACACATAAGCTAGTATAGAAACATTGTACAAGTAATATGTAAAAGCTAATGTGATCTAATAGTTGAAAGAGCATTTGATTTAAAGGCATCTCAACTATCTACTGTATCTCAGTAGATGAATTTGGTGGTCTATAAAAAGATGAAATGTACAATGTTTTTTGATTTACAATTTTCAGAGAGGACCATAGGACTTCACAATTATCCACATTAAAATCAGTTTCTTCGACATATGTGAGGTCTGATTTAATTGCTTGAAAAACGCCACCGCCAAAAGCATTTCTATCTTTTCTGAGAACCGTGTAGGACGGCGGAAAGAATATGTTGGAATATCTGGACTGAGCTTGGATCCAGTCCCCAATACAATATCAGGACCACATAGATCAAGTAGAGCTTGAAATTCAGTCGAGTGTTTTAAGCTTTTAAGTCCATTGCAATTTATTATCATTCCTTTTAATTCTGTTTTCTTATTCCACCTCAATGAACTCATCGCTGGATTATTTGATCTTAAAGAATTTTTAATATTGTTATCCACAGAATTGGATAGAATATCAAAAGAATTTGATAAGTCCAGAGAATTTAAAGACCCAGAGAATCAGAGAACCAGAGAATCAGAGACACAGAGAACCAGAAAACCAGAGAATCAGAGAGACAGATAACCAGATAACCAGAGAATCAGAGACACAGATAACCAGAGAACCAGAGACACAAAGAACCAGAGACACAGAGAACCAGAGACAGAGAATCAGACAACCAGGGAACCAGAGACACAGAGAACCAGAGACACACACAGAGAACCAGACAACCAGAGACACAGAGAATCAGAGACACAGAGAACCAAAGAACCAGAGACACAGAGAACCAGGGACACAGAGAACTAGAGACAGAGAACCAGAGACACACAGAGAACCAGACAACCAGAGACCCAGAGACCAAGAGAACCGGAGAATCGGAGACACAGAGAACCAGAGACACAGAGACACAGATAACCAGAGACACAAAGAACCAGAGACACAGAGAACCAAAGAACCAGAGACACAGAGAACCAGAGACACAGAGAATCAGTGACCCAGAGAACCAGAGACACAGAGAACCAGAGAACTAGACACACAGAGAACCAGAGAACCAGACACACAGAGAACCAGAGAACCAGACACACAGAGAACCAGAGACACAGAGAACCAGACACACATGACACAGAGAACCAGAGAATCAGAGACACAGAGAATCAGAGAACCAGAGACCCAGAGACCCAAAGCACCAGAGAGCCAGGGACACAAAGAACCAGAGACACAAAGAACCAGAGACACAGAGAACCAGAGACACAGAGAACCGAACCAGAGACACAGAGAACCAGAAAACCAGAGAACTTCTCCTCCAAATGTGACCTTAAAAAGACATGAGCAACAGGCTGGGTTTTTTTTCTTTATTTTCTTTTTATTTCATTTCATTTAGCGAAAAGGTTTTTACTTTTAATATGGTTTATATAAATCTTAATAAAATGCAAAGTTTGATGCCAAAGGCTGGGGCTGGGGGAGGGGGGTAATGGCCATATTGAGTCTGGAGCAAAAAAGAAAGGTTGCGGCCCAGATGGAGGTCTTTCAGTCCCACACCACGGTCCTGTATTTTTTTTATTCACTCTGGAGAACTCATACCCTTCTGTATGATGTAGTATGATGTAATAGGGTGATCTGGTCACGTGGGTGTTATCTGTATTCACTTATTTTAGATAAAAGGCATTTGTTATAAATTCGCCTCCTGTGGCGGATACGGTATAAACCCCCAGCCCCACCCCCAGACAATGGGTAGCTATTTGTCACAAACGGAGTTTATTTTTAAATACTAATCCTAATGACGTCACTGTTGGTCATGATGGCGGAAGGAAGTGCGGTTTACTAATGACTTAAAAGAGCGGAAAGAACCCAAACAACATCTCTGATTGCAGACGCGAGCTCCTGAAGTCAGTGCAATGCTCTGAGCTCAGCTGGAGACCCAGAACCTCTCCTGTCTCACTTCCGGTCTGAAATTGCTCGCAAAAACGAGTTGCTAAATGACGTTAGGAACATGGGCGTGGTTAGAGTTCGCATCTTCCGTTATGACACACTCTTAAAACGAATGTGTTGGAAATCAACACATCTTTTGTGCAAGTTTAATTTCAACAAGAGTTGTGTTATATTTCAGAAATGTTTAACACCAAAATTGCACAAATAACAAATAATGTGTTAAAATGAACAAAAAGTTCTGTTGTCCCAATCTGGACATAGAGATGTGTTAAAAAACAACGCAAGTTGTGTTATTTTCTACACGTGTTTTAAGAGTGCATCAGGACAGTGTGATGTGTGAAAAGGAGTGAAACACATCTTATTTTCATCTTCTGCAGGATCGTGTCGCTTTTACAAAAACACGAGTTCACACTTTCTCTGGTCCTCAGAGTTTCCCCTTAAAGTGAATAAAACTTTAATAAGTTTAGAGACGGAACGAGGCGCCTTTACTGTTTCATTTTTAATATTAGTTTATTAACTTTCTTCATTTTTTACTGGATAGTTCCAGTTTAGTTGTTTCACAAAAGATCGGAAAATTTTCAGATTATTATTATTATTATTATTATTATTATTATTATCTAGTAAGTAGTACCAAAGATCAAAATAAAAATATAATCTAGGGTTTACAAAGCTATTGTTCACTTGGCCAGTGCTCTTTCCCAAATAAATAAATGGGGTGGGGTGATAACCTGCAATTTTAGGGAAATGACAGTTATTATTATCTCATCATCTGTAGCCGCTTTATCCTGTTCTACAGGGTCGCAGGCGAGCTGGAGCCTATCCCAGCTGACTACGGGCGAAAGGCGGGGTTCACCCTGGACAAGTCGCCAGGTCATCACAGGGCTGACACATAGACACAGACAACCATTCACACTCACATTCACACCTACGCTCAATTTAGAGTCACCAGTTAACCTAACCTGCATGTCTTTGGACTGTGGGGGAAACCGGAGCACCCGGAGGAAACCCACGCGGACACGGGGAGAACATGCAAACTCCACACAGAAAGGCCCTCGCTGGCCACGGGGCTCGAACCCGGACCTTCTTGCTGTGAGGCGACAGTGCGAACCACTACACCACCGTGCCGCCTATTATTATTATTATAAAAACTTTACCCTTAAGGTTTATTTTCTCACATAGGATTCAGATAAAGTTTTTCTCCACAGGTAGTGTAACCTCATGTAATAAATGAAGTCCAGGTCATAATAAAAATTTTAAAAAGTAAATTAATTATGATTAGACGATAGCAGTAGTCAGATAAACACAACAAAAAATATTATTTCCTTTTCTCCGCCATTTTCTTTCATCCACATGTGAGTAGAAATGACTGGATTTGTTCTTCCTTCTTTAATCATCTGTAGACAGGTAAATATATAAATATCATTTACATCAAGTTCCATTAAGCTGAACTCAAGGACATCCTGTCTAATCTAATCTAATCTAATCTAATCTAATCTAATCTAATCTAATCTAATCTAATCTAATCCAAAACAAAGAGACCCTTATGATATCCAAATACAGAAATAAATAAAGGTGAAAATGCACTTTTCCACTCTCCCTTGTCTCTGCAGTGATGTAATCATGTGTCTGATCATCTGTATGTTTGGTGTCGATTTTTAAACCTCAATAATAATTAATAATAATTAATACAATAATTTAAGGATCATTTAAAGACCAGTGATGAACCTGTAAAACTTCACTGTAAGAGCTAAAGGATGCACCTTGATGGTACCGACCCGGCGACAAGGTTCAGCTGAGTACCCCCCGAGATTGTAACTATGAGACGTTCTACTTCATAAACTCAGAAAAATCCTAATGTACAAACATACAGAACTTAACTCTCTTTTGTTAAACTTTATTTTAAAAATCTCATCTCATCTCATTATCTCTAGCCGCTTTATCCTTCTACAGGGTCGCAGGCAAGCTGGAGCCTATCCCAGCTAACTATGGGCGAAAGGCGGGGTTCACCCTGGACAAGTCGCCAGGTCATCACAGGGCTGACACATAGACACAGACAACCATTCACACTCACACCTACGCTCAATTTAGAGTCACCAGTTAACCTAACCTGCACCCGGAGGAAACCCACGCGGACACGGGGAGAACATGCAAACTCCACACAGAAAGGCCCTCGCCGGCCACGGGGCTCGAACCCAGGACCTTCTTGCTGTGAGGCGACAGTGCTAACCACTGCACCACCGTGCCGCCCTATTTTAAAAAATAAACTTTATAATTCTTATTTATACAGCACAAACTTTTCTTTCGAAGTCCAAAATCCATAAAATGTACAAAAAATATTAAACCTGCTGTTCATGACCTCCAGTCAAACTTTAAAATAAAGCTACTACAGTTTATGGAAGTGAAGCTGAATAATTAACAATCAGACATTTTAATCAGAATGAGGTATTTAATTAATATTCACGAGATCTTTATTATTATTATTATTATTATTATTATTATTATTATTATTATTGATTAATAATGAAATGAAAGTGCCCCCCACACACACACACACTGTGTGTAATCAGTATCTGTTCATCAGATTTGTGTAGTTTGAGGAAACACTTCACCAATAAGAGTGCAGAGCGGGCTGCTTTCTTCTTCGTGTGTGTGTGTGTGTGTGTGTGTGTGTGAGAGACTTCACTTCCCAATTTAGAAAGCAGAGCTCAAAGAAAAAAAACCAAACCCTCTGCCATCCGGTTTATGGTCTCGATGCGAAAAAATTAGCAGCAGCAGCTAGTAAATGAGCGAAAGCGCGCGCGCAGCGGTGCAGCAGTCGGTGTTCAGCTCGAGCGCGCAATTAAACCCCTCCAAATGCGCAAAAGTCTCTCCATGAAGCTCACACACTCCCGGGATGGACTGCACTATTAAGGTCGGGCTGTTTTTGGATACTTTATTTGCGATTGTGTGTGTGTGTGTTGAGTGTGTGCGCGCACCCTCTGTCTCTCTCTCTCTCTCTCTCTCCTCAGCGAGGCGGTGGGTGTGTGTGTGTGTGTGTGTGTGTGTGATGCAGCTCTTTTCCTTCTCGTACAAAATTTCCTCTTCCTTCCCGTTCGTGGTTGAATGTCGCCTCTTTAATAACAACAAGAAACCGCTACAACTTGTACACTCAGAATAAAAAACACACTCTGACACACACACACAAACACACACACACCGCGGAATGGAGACCGGACAGCGCCGCAAACGGTAACTCACATTTTTCTGTGTTTCTATTTGTTTTGTTTGTTTGTTTGTTTGTTTATTATAAATCCTCTGTTCCATGTGCATTACCGCGCGCGCTCCGGGTGATGAGAGAAGCGCGCGCTGGTGGTAACGGAGTGCCCGATGCTGCTGCCGGTGCTGGAGACAGAAATAACGGTGATGGAAGAAAGAAAGTGGAGGGAAAGTTGGAGCAGGTGTCGCGCGCCATGAGCACGCGCATTCAGGCTCACTAATCCGATTTCTGATTTAAATCTGATCTCTTTTTTTTAACTAAAGGAAAGAATACTGTCGCGTGCATTAAGGTGTTTAATATATTTTCTCCATGCCCGGTGTTGAATGAGCGGCTTTAGAGCAGCAGCGCTGCGCTCCTGAGTTTAAACACTTGCTCCATCTCCAGGGCTGATTTACCGTGTGGTGCACGAGCTCCTCTTGTCTATCAGTGGGTTTTACAGCAGTGAAATGAGCAGTGCTGAGTGCTGAGTGTTCAGTCAGAGCCTGGATGGAGTGATGAAACCCAGAGTGTTGAAATAACGGTGTGTTTTCTCTCCTTTCGCTCAGGGACGCTCTCAAGTGTGAAAGTGTTAATTCAGTTCTGTAAGAGTACTTTCAGGACACTGTGTTCTGTAACAGGAGCATTTTGGAGCTGCCATGTGGCTGTTCAGCTCGGGCTTGTGTGTGTGTGTGTGTGTGTGTGTGTGTAATAATGGTGTTAAAATCCTCTACACTCCGTCGAGACGCCGTTAATCTGTAAATATAAATATAACTTAAATAAACAACAACCTGCTCATTAACACCTTCATTAATTCTGGAGTTTGGTAAATGAAATGATGACGCGCACAGACCGGAAGTGGATCCTCATGGCTGAGAATAAAGAGAAGAAACTCGCAGCTTGAACATTTTAGCTCTTTAACATCAGACGAGTGTAAAGTGATTTGAAGAAATACTTTTGTTGTGTAAAAACAAACAAACAAACAAACAAACAAACAAACAAAAAAGCTAAAAGAAGTGAAAATGAAGCTCAGACAGCTGTGGCGTGCGGCCTGACTTTCGATGAAACACTGAGATGGTGTTTATTTCGAGGCCCCAGACCCTGCAGAGTGAAGCTCCTGAGCGCGGTGGGATCCGGGCAGCTTTCTGCTTCATGCCTGTGTGCAGATGGAGGGTTATGATGAGAACTTTTGCAGTTTTCTGTCTTTAGAACGAAACAAAAACGCACACTTTTCTCTCTCGCGCGTGCGCGTGGAGTTGGCGGACAGTGCGCGTGCTCGCGGCTGTTATTCCATGTCTGGTTGAATCCCCCCCCCCCCCCCCCCCTTTTTAAGGGAATGATCCGTGCAGTCATGCAGGTGGCCTTATCTCAGCGTAACACATTTCCTGTCTCAGTGCTCACACTTTCCGTACACACACTGCACACACTTCCGCTGTGCACCAGAGAAAACACACACCGAGTGACAAACAGGGACTCGAACTCAGTTCAGTTTTCTGTGCTGCCAGTTTATTGTTCAACATTTTGGTGCCCTGGTAATTTTTAGTGCCGAAGTGCATGCAACTGCTTCACACACACTCTTCTATACTCACTCACTCACTCACTCACACACACACACACACACACACAGTGTGCTGTTGATGAGGATGATTAAAACTTGTGAAAACCGCAGGTTGCAGTTGTTTTTTGCAGAGCAGCTGCTTGTCTGTTTGCAAAATCAGCAGTGGCTCAACTTCTGCTTTCTCTCTCTCTCTCTCTCTCTCTCTCTCTCTCTCTCTCTCTTTCTCCCTCTCTCTCAAGACATTCATCTCAAACCGTCAGAGTTTGTTCTGTATTTTATATTAATGCACACTTAACACACACCCTCGTTTTTAAAATCACGGCAGGAGATAAATTACAGCCGGGAGCTGGATGTTCGAATCTCACACACCATGCTGACTTTATCCTAATTCTAGTTCTTCAGATCTTCATGTCCAAGCAGATTTTATTAAAAGAAAAAAATCATGCACGTGTACTGTAACCTTTGGCTATTTATTGGAGCCAGTGTTGTGTGTGTGTGTGTGTTTTATTATAGATTTATTTATTATTAGTTGTAGTCTCTGATCTGATCTCTCCACACAGAAACTTTTTAAAACTGTTATTAGTTTCCAGATGGCATTATTTATCAGGAGCTTCGAAAATATTGGTTTGTGATTTCGAACAGTGTAAAAATAAAAATTAATTTTAATTAGTAATTACTAATAAATAAATAAATAAATCACAGCCGCTGCGCCCCCCCCAGGAAGCAGCAGAACGTTGCTAAAATGTTGTGTTTATGTTCTGCTCTTCATCTTGCACTTATGCACTGACATCACTGCAGATTTTAATTGTTATTGTTATTAATTTGTATTAATTGTTATTGTTATAAAATAAATCATCTGCTTGAATGATCTTGAGTGATGGATCTTTTGGGCTGGTGGAGATGCTCAGCTGAAGATCTCCTGCACACTCCACTCCTCCATGTTGCCTTCAGGCTTCTTGTCAAGATGCAGGTTGAACCTGAGGAGCAGAAAAATTATAAGACTAAAATATCTCCTTGGGCTTTTCAAGGAGAAATAAACTACACAGTTAATAATCAATCAATCAATCAATACAAAGAGAGAGAGAGAGAGAGAAAGAGAGAGAGTTCAGTGGTGGTCAGGGTGCTGTGGTGTTTCTGATGATTTTTTTGTTGTTGTTAAATAAAGAAAATCCGGGTTAGAATTTAAACCAGGACACTAAAGCAAGCTTTCACACAACTCTGATAAATTCAGTAAAGTGCAGTGACTCTGCAGAAACACGACCCGGAAATAAATTCTGGTTTTAAAAACAACAACTAAATCAGGACTCAAATTAAATATATAAAATTTTCGATTCAGGATAAAAATGACTTAATAAAATAATCAGTGAAATGAACTGACTGAAAAATGACTGAATTTATATTTTGTTTTATTTTTAAATGAAAGTAAACTGTTATATTACATCATTTTTTAAATATTTTTGTTCTCATGAGCTCAGCGCGTTTAATAAATAATTTATATTTTAATTGGTTTAATTGATTCTTAAACACACTGATATTTCATAATATAAAAATTAAAATAGTTTTTCTTTTTTGTTAAAATAATTAAAATTTGACAAACGAATAACATGCTGCTGTTAAACAGTGCTGAAGGTTCTGGGATTTAGGGGTTTAATTTAAAAAATGTGAAAATGAAACTTAGAAACACAAATCGGAAACTGTTACACACATTTCTCTTTTTTGTTCTAATTTTTTTGTCGTGATATTTTGTATTTTTATTGGTTTAATTCACACATTAACTCTATTACAGTTCGTGTTCGGGTGACGCTGCTGCTGAAGTAAAAATGAAAAGACAAGAAAATGTTTTGAAGTGTGTTTGAGTCGGTCAGGGGGCGGAGTCACCGCTCAATTAGAAATCTATTACATAATTGGGCTAGTGTTCGAATCCCAGCAGCAACTCCTTCAGTATCAGCAGGGTGCGTTTCTGTAACACAAATATTTAATTAAAAGGACTTTTGTTTCATCAGTTACATAAATTGTTGTATAAAAATGACAAAATGGTTCATAAACAAAATCGAACCTCTTTTGCTGCGTGTTAATGAGTGTAAATGAGTGCCCTCCTTCATGATTAGCATCGTTAGCATTTTTCGATGTGTGTGTGTGTTGAAAGAGTGTGCGATATCTCTTCAGATCTCTGGGTTTCGTAGAAATAAGTTTCAAAGGAAGATGAGTAAAAACCTGCTGTAATTCACGTGAAAAGAACAAAAAACTTGCAGTGTCGTAATGAAGTTACAAGTGTGACCACGCCCCTTTTCTCACCTTCACCCTCCCAACGGGTGTTGGTGTCGTTTTTACACCTCTCTCTCTCCCCCTCTCTCTCTCTCGGTGCTTCTCCACAGAGGGGTTTAGAGCAGGTTGTGTGTTTTATAGCAGGAGGGTCTGTGTTTTGTGCAGAAGGTTGTGTGTTCGTTGCAGCAGGTTGTGTTTTTTTTCTGTTTGCTTCAGTTGTATGTTTGGTTTCACAGCAACATTGATATGAAACTCATTGAACAGGAAGTCGGTTGTGGCATCAGTGGCTTTTAGAGCTCAGAGTTCATCACATACACACACACACACACACAGAGAGAATTTGTCAACGTGGCATTCAGAATTAAAGTGCTGTGCACTGACCTGAATTAATAAACCTAAAAAAAAAAGTTTATATATATATATATAGGCTGGGGGGAGAAGCGTGCACACAGAATATTTGCAATCATTTGCGTAAGAAAAGACAAACTAAAATAATTGATTGGTTTTATTTAGTAAAATAATGCACAAAATACATAAATATAGTGTACATTAAGATGCACGGATAACACAAGAAAGTGTAGAACACTTATTTCCACTATGGTCCGGCAAGAATCAAATGGCAAAATGGGGTAGTTAGTAAATACATATTATAAACAAGTATACTAAATTATTATTATTATTATTATTATTATTATGCCCCGCCTTTCGCCCGTAGTCAGCTGGGATAGGCTCCAGCTTGCCTGCGACCCTGTAGAACAGGATAAAGCGGCTACAGATAATGAGCCATGATTGGCTGGTTGGATAACTGTATGACTGGGCGTGTTTGCAGGTGTTCCTAATAAAGTGACTGCCTGCTAAAAACGGAGCTTAGCAAGTGAATGCATCTTAAAAAAACAGGCATATTCAACGAATATTCGTCTTTATTCGATTATTTTTAAACTAATATCTCATCTCATTATCTCTAGCCGCTTTATCCTTCTACAGGGTCGCAGGCGAGCTGGATCCTATCCCAGCTGACTACGGGCGAAAGGCGGGGTTCACCCTGGACAAGTCGCCAGGTCATCACAGGGCTGACACATAGACACAGACAACCATTCACACTCACATTCACACCTACGCTCAATTTAGAGTCACCAGTTAACCTAACCTGCATGTCTTTGGACTGTGGGGGAAACCGGAGCACCCGGAGGAAACCCACGCGGACACGGGGAGAACATGCAAACTCCACACAGAAAGGCCCTCGCCGGCCCCGGGGCTCGAACCCAGGACCTTCTTGCTGTGAGGCGACAGCGCTAACCACTACACCACCGTGCCGCCCCTTAAACTAATATAAGATGATTAAATCAGAATTATGTGCCAGTACACTGTTAAAAATGATTTGTTGCTTTAACTTAAAAAAGGGCAGCATGGTGGTGTAGTGGTTAGCGCTGTCGCCTCACAGCAAGAAGGTTCTGGGTTCGAACCCCATGGCCAGCGAGGGCCTTTCTGTGTGGAGTTTGCATGTTCTCCCCGTGTCCGTGTGGGTTTCCTCCGGGTGCTCCGGTTTCCCCCACAGTCCAAAGACATGCAGGTTAGGTTAACTGGTGACTCTAAACTGACCGTAGGTGTGAATGGTTGTCTGTGTCTATGTGTCAGCCCTGTGATGACCTGGTGACTTGTCCAGGGTGTACCCCGCCTTTCGCCTATAGTCAGCTGGGATAGGATCCAGCTTGCCTGTGACCCTGTAGAACAGGATAAAGCGGCTACAGATAATGAGATAAGATGAGATGAAGTTAAATTGTTTGCCTCGTTGTTTTAACTTACTATATTAATTTCAATGAACTCAAAATTTTAAGGCAGCCCAGATACTAACTTTTTTAAGTTAAAATAAATCAATTTTTTACAGTGTATGTCTCTTATATCTGATAATAATGAGAAATATTAAACACTGTTTTTTGCTGTTATCTTAACACCGATTGTAAATATTAATTAACGACTCAGAATCTTGACTATGAAAAACAAGGCACCTTTTGAAGGCAGGAGTCACTTCCGTGAGGCACTTTTCTTCTCTCTGTAACCTTTCAAACCATTTTTTTTGGCATGCTTTCACTTCTCCACTGGCCTGATTTCATGCTGCAGCTCCACGTGTGAACCTGAAGCTTCTGGAGCTTCTCATGAACAGTTCTGCTGAGTGTCTGCTCTGGGGTTTGGGCTGTTTATTTACGGAAGCGATTGCACAGATGGAGATAATGAGATAAGGAGGACATCAGGTGAAAAGGTGACCGGTCTCTGAGAGCTCCATCCCTCCCCAACACTGCAGCACAGTTTTAGCCAAGCCTGGTCGTGATTGGTGTGTGTGTGTGTGTGTGTGTGTGTGTGTGTGTGTGTGTGTGTGTGTGTGTGTATTTAGCCGAGTGTGTGAATTACATACAGCACTGACCACAAATTCAAACAGGGAATGAGGCTGTGAACTGCTGAAGCTCTTCTCTTCCTACATAGCAGGTGACAGCTTCCTGTCACTTCTTCTTCGTTGTCGTATACACACTTTACACCTTGCATTAAAGGGAGCATTCAGCAGAAATGAATCACTGATCAGAGAAATGCTCAGTGTATGAGACTGACATAGCTAGTGAAGGTTATAACTTCGAGTTTAACATTAATGATGAAATCATCATACCGTTATTTATCTCAGGGACACAGCAAGAATTTTAAGAAATTAAATACGTACACTGTTAGAAACAAGGGTACAGTAGGAGTCCATTTCTGTCCCCCAAGGTACAATCTACAACCCGATTCCAAAAAAGTTGGGACAAAGTACAAATTGTAAATAAAAACGGAATGCAATGATGTGGAAGTTTCAAAATTCCATATTTTATTCAGAATAGAACATAGATGACATATCAAATGTTTAAACTGAGAAAATGTATCATTTAAAGAGAAAAATTAGGTGATTTTAAATTTCATGACAACAACACATCTCAAAAAAGTTGGGACAAGGCCATGTTTCCCACTGTGAGACATCCCCTTTTCTCTTTACAACAGTCTGTAAACGTCTGGGGACTGAGGAGACAAGTTGCTCAAGTTTAGGGATAGGAATGTTAACCCATTCTCGTCTAATGTAAGATTCTAGTTGCTCAACTGTCTTAGGTCTGTTTTGTCGTATCTTCCGTTTTATGATGCGCCAAATGTTTTCTATGGGTGAAAGATCTGGACTGCAGGCTGGCCAGTTCAGTACCCGGACCCTTCTTCTACGCAGCCATGATGCTGTAATTGATGCAGTATGTGGTTTGGCATTGTCATGTCGGAAAATGCAAGGTCTTCCCTGAAAGAGACGTCGTCTGGATGGGAGCATATGTTGCTCTAGAACCTGGATATACCTTTCAGCATTGATGGTGTCTTTCCAGATGTGTAAGCTGCCCATGCCACACGCACTAATGCAACCCCATACCATCAGAGATGCAGGCTTCTGAACTGAGTGCTGATAACAACTCGGGTCGTCCTTCTCCTCTTTAGTCCGAATGACACGGTGTCCCTGATTTCCATAAAGAACTTCAAATTTTGATTCGTCTGACCACAGAACAGTTTTCCACTTTGCCACAGTCAATTTTAAATGAGCCTTGGCCCAGAGAAGACGTCTGCGCTTCTGGATCACGTTTAGATACGGCTTCTTCTTTGAACTATAGAGTTTTAGCTGGCAACGGTGGATGGCACGGTGAATTGTGTTCACAGATAACGTTCTCCGGAAATATTCCTGAGCCCATTTTGTGATTTCCAATACAGAAGCATGCCTGTATGTGATGCAGTGCCGTCTAAGGGCCCGAAGATCATGGGCACCCAGTATGGTTTTCCAGCCTTGACCCTTACGCACAGAGATTCTTCCAGATTCTCTGAATCTTTTGATGATATTATGCACTGTAGATGATGATATGTTCAAACTCTTTGCAATTTTACACTGTCGAACTCCTTTCTGATATTGCTCCACTATTTGTCGGCGCAGAATCAGGGGGATTGGTGATCCTCTTCCCATCTTTACTTCTGAGGGCCGCTGCCACTCCAAGATGCTCTTTTTATACCCAGTCATGTTAATGACCTATTGCCAATTGACCTAATGAGTTGCAGTTTGGTCCTCCAGCTGTTCCTTTTTGGTACCTTTAACTTTTCCAGCCTCTTATTGCCCCTGTCCCAACTTTTTTGAGATGTGTTGCTGTCATGAAATTTCAAATGAGCCAATATTTGTCATGAAATTTCAAAATGTCTCACTTTTGACATTTGATATGTTGTCTATGTTCTATTGTGAATACCATATCAGTTTTAGAGATTTGTAAATTATTGCATTCTGTTTTTATTTACAATTTGTACTTTGTCCCAACTTTTTTGGAATCGGGGTTGTACACTAATGTTCCCCCTATTAGACCTCAAGGTAACTATTACCCCTTTTCCACCAAATCAGTTCCAGGGCTGGTTCGGGGCCAGTGCTGGTGCTGGTTCACAACTCGTTCAACTTGCAAGCCAGCTGAGAACCAGTTTGCTTTTCCATAGCTCGGGGTGCTAAGGGGAGCCACGTCATTACGTCGCTGTATACGTCAGTTATATCGCTGCGTTTGCATAAACCTTGGCGCGAACATTGAACACGGAGCAACAACACGGAGAAGAAGCAGCAGCAACAACAATAATAAATGACTTCGCGTTTGTACAGCTGCTGCTTCTCGTCACTTAAAAATGGCGACCTTTCACGGTCTTGCTATTGTTGTTGGTCTTAACAACTCCGCCCCCCCCCCGCTGACATAAGTGGTTCTTTCCTCTGGCCCAGCAGAGAGTTGGTGCTAGCCTGGAACCGTTTTTTCTGGCCCCAGAGCCAGTTCTTTGTCAGTGGAAACAGAAAACCTGGTTCCAAACTAAGCACTGGCCCTGAACCAGCCCTGGAACTGCTTTGGTGGAAAAGGGGCATATGTGTACCTTTTTTCAGGGCCAGAATGGTACAGATATGCTCCCAAGCAGTATATAAAGGGTACAAATAAGTACCTTAGAGCAGGAGTTCTCGACCTTTTCTACTTTAAAGCTGTACTTTCAGATTTTTCAAGTGTAGGTCATAAAAAGAATTTTCCCGACACCCAATTATTTTTGTTTAGTGACCGAAAGCTACTGAATTCGAATCACAGACTTCAAATTTTATTAGTTTTTTAAAAATAGAACAGTTAATGAATGTAGAACCACGTGGCTCTAAATTCTCTGCTATTTTTTCCTGCTTCACCATGACCCAGTTCAAGATACTACGTCATGCATCACGTGGTGGGCTTTCCCTGTTCATGCAATGCATTGTGGGATACAAATTTGAAACAGGAGAGAAAAATGGAGGACGTGAGTGTGCGAATGAAACGTGAAAGACCGACTACAGTAACAGAAAGCGAGAAGAAAAGACGTTATGTTCTATACGAAGGAAAGGAAACGCAGGACCAAACTAATAAATATGGGCGCTCAGTGAGCACCTCGGTGTGATCAGCTGTTCGTTTAGTGACAGAATGATGGAACTGTCAGTGCACGCTCAAAGGGAAACCTGTAGATGGCAGTAATGCAACACTGTGGATGCCAGCTGCTGTAAAACCCAAAAGAAGAAGAAGGTAAACCTACGCATGCGCACACGGACTTCCTCTGTCTGCTTGACTGCGCCAAGCGAGCGATTTCATGCACATTATTTGCTTTAATCCCCTCAAATTAAATAACTTCCCAGCCACAGAATGGCCTGACATTTTGTGAGATATTACAGAAATAAACATACATCACAATGACCACATTTCAGACGGAACTAAATTTCACTGATTTTATGAAATTGAAAGGCCGTGTAGTTTTAAACCCCACCTATTCATACTTGTAATGAGTCAAGGCCCATTAAAAAAGATCCCCAATTATTTTGGCTCATCTATTCTATTAGAATCTAATAATCTATTGTAAAGTGTATTAAAAGGATACGACATCACTCCCTGTTACAGATGGGAGCCCAGGAATTAAATAAATGCAAAAAAGCATTTTTTAAAATTGTAGGTATAGTATGTAAAACTGTATGGATGTGCCAGAAGCCAAAACATGCATACAGGGCATTCTCAGTCAAAAGGGATTAATGATTTTAAGGTTTTTTTTAAAGATTGTGTATATTTTAGTCTTTTGTATTTGTAATTATTTGTATCTGTACATGCATGACCCCACCAGCTTTGCTGATTCAACTTATCGTGTTTAAATAAAAGTTATTCATTCATTCATTCATTATGAGTTGGAAAATTATCCATCCGTTGAGTTCCCTGACATCTCAAACTGCCTAGTGCTGCAGACATCGTTCTACATGGACACACAGATGAAAACCTGGAAGAGCATGGAGGAGAACAACTTTTTATATGTATCTGGGTTAAAGATCTGGGGATCAGGGCACTACAAGATAAATCCTGGATCATTTTTGTCTGGTTAAGGAGGAGTTTCTGGGCTTTTTGTCTGCATTTTTGTGATGGTTGCAAGGACGCTACAAGTTTTAGTATCGGGTGTCAACAAACAGATGCTCGATTCCAAATCCTCCTGATCTTCTCTTCCAGCAGGCATCACAGATCCATATAATTTACCCACAAACGTATTTATTTATTCTGCACTCTGTCTCTCTATGTGTGCTCAGTCTCTCTCTCTCTGTGTGCACGCATGCATGGGTTAAATGTAGAGGAAGAATGTGACAAAAATAAAGGCTTGTTCTTCTTAATTTACCCACAAATGTATTTATTCCACTTGAAAAGTGTTTGGCAAACCAGCTACCAGATTTGGGACACTACAACATCCTGATCTATTTAATATTTGGCTTCAAACTTGAAAAAAATTTCACAGCCTACTAGATGGTGCTTTGCGGCCCACCGATGGGCTGTGGCCCAGTGGTTGAGAAACACTGCCTTAGAGGATACTGCAGCAGTGACAATCCATTATACCCCTAAAGGTATAATAATATACTTAAAGGTATATTTTAGTATGATCTGAATAATTTCTAATATCCAAGCTCCGCCCTTACCTGAGACTGATTCTGGTGAGGTGTGACACTGAACCTTTTTAGCTCTTCTGTCCATGTTTATTGTGTAAGAAGTAAATAATAATCGACTCTGTGTTTGCTCATTCTCATTCATCTCATCTCATTATCTCTAGCCGCTTTATCCTGTTCTACAGGGTCGCAGGCGAGCTGGAGCCTATCCCAGCTGACTACGGACGAAAGGCGGGGTACACCCTGGACAAGTCGCCAGGTCATCACAGGGCTGACACATAGACACAGACAACCATTCACACTCACATTCACACCTACGGTCAATTTAGAGTCACCAGTTAACCTAACCTGCATGTCTTTGGACTGTGGGGGAAACCGGAGCACCCGGAGGAAACCCACGCGGACACGGGGAGAACATGCAAACTCCACACAGAAAGGCCCTCGCCGGCCACGGGGCTCGAACCCGGACCTTCTTGCTGTGAGGCGACAGCACTAACCACTACACCACTGTACCGCCCATTATTAGTATTAATTTGCATTGCTGTACGGATTAATCGGTGTTCCACACCTTTAAAAATGTGACAGAAAATTGAACCAAAACAACAATCGCACACGTTTTTTAATCCATTTTTTTTTCCACGGTGAATGACCCATTACTACAGAAACCATTACGTATGAGTGCACTAACATTAATATAAACCTGCACTACTGTCAGAGCTGCTATTATAGAGAATTAATCAACACCCTCTGACCAGTAGAATAACTGATCATTTATGAACTGTGTTCTATAAAGTTTGCTCTCCTCGAGTGTACAGAAAAGAGTTTGCTCTGAGCTGCAGTGCAGCACAACAGGAAGTGATATTTAGCAATGGATTGTCCTGTTGCACATTACGAGCACGTAAGCAGACTGCAGAGAAACATGGAGTTCAGTGTGAGTCAGCGTCAACTTCCACCCTAACCTCGTCAAATCGGAGTGAGAGTGCAGCACATCACACTCCATTTCGCATGGATTTCATTCACTATGTTCCTTTCATAGAGGTCCTTGAATGAAACAGAATCCAGTCCAGGCTTTGAACTTGCAAACAGAGTTGACAAACTGACCAGAAATGAATGCAGGATCATTTATATTTTATATCTAATTAAACATTATCTCTTCATCTTTTTGCCAGCTGAGCTAAATTATTTTCCTTCACGGGGCCGACTCACCCTTCCCAGAAGCCTCTGCGCCATATAGTGAGTTGCCATTTCCGCATCCATGTATATCCCACTGTTTGAAAAATAAATGAAGGAAAATATCAGGCATATTCTACTCAAAACTTCCAGATGAAGAAAAAGTTCAAGCTAGATTTCAAAGGGCTCGCCAACAGTGGATTTACAGTGGTTTGCGACACAGAAATCTAGCAGTGTAGCAGTCGTGATTTAAAAAACAAAAACAACGAACTGGATTCTGAGAAAGGAGTCAGCCCGTTTAATTAAAATGGTGAATTTCAAATGTTTAGGAGATGGCCTTATAACCCTCCTCAGACTGATGAGACTTTAGGCAAGCTAACATTAAGTAAAACTTTTATAATCAGTAGCAAAATGTCTTTCTTAAAGCATGTTATTGTTCAGTTTGTGATATACACTACCGTTCAAAAGTTTGGGGTCACTTTGAAATGTCCTTATTTTTGAAAGAAAAGCACTGTTCTTTTCAATGAAGATCACTTTAAACTAATCAGAAATCCACTCTATACATTGCTAATGTGGTAAATGACTATTCTAGCTGCAAATGTGTGGTTTTTGGTGCAATATCTCCATAGGTGTATAGAGGCCCATTTCCAGCAACTCTCACTCCAGTGTTCTAATGGTACAATGTGTTTGCTCATTGCCTCAGAAGGCTAATGGATGATTAGAAAACCCTTGTACAATCATGTTAGCACAGCTGAAAACAGTTGAGCTCTTTAGAGAAGCTATAAAACTGACCTTCCTTTGAGCAGATTGAGTTTCTGGAGCATCACATTTGTGGGGTCGATTAAATGCTCAAAATGGCCAGAAAAATGTCTTGACTATATTTTCTAATAATTTTACAACTTATGGTGGTAAATAAAAGTGTGACTTTTCATGGAAAACACAAAATTGTCTGGGTGACCCCAAACTTTTGAACGGTAGTGCATATTACTATTTTTTGTCTGTGTATTATTACTGTTTTATTTTTAAACATACAAATGATTGAAAATTTTTACTTTATTTGGTGCTGACATTTCAATCACTGCCTTATGAAACCCCCTGCAAAGCCACCATGAACCCGTGGTGTGGGAAACTAATTTAAGAGATAATCTCTTTTCCAAAGTGAGTACTGACTAAGATGGCACACAATATTTAATGCAGATGACATTCAAACATAACAGAAACATGAGCAGCCACACTGAAACAGTTTTATAGAACCTGTCACAAAGCAGCTTTACAGGAATCTGGATGTAAATTTAACTCTGCAATGAACAAGTCATAGATTACGTGACTTAAGATGGAAGAATCCTCAAGAGGAACCAGATTCAGAGGAGAAAGCATCCTCTTTTTACTGACACCGGATTATAGCGTGATTCAAAACTTGCTTTATAAAGAGTGGAAAATCTGATCATTACATTTAACTGGACTTTTTGGATGTTTCTGACGAGGTGCTATCGGAAAACTGAGATCTGAAAATGAACACTGTTTTTAAAAAAATGAAGGTGTCAGGCATGTTGTGGATTTTCTTTAGATATCAATATAAAACTAGATAGAGACTGTGACTAAAGTCACAGTAATTTGTGCTAGCTGACCTTTGTCAATTGAAGGTCAAGGTGAAGGTCATTTTAATGAACAAAATAAAAAAAACTGATGAAAAGATCATGAAAATTGACAGAGTTATAAGTGATTGAAAATTTTTTCATGCATCATTCCAGATCAGTGATCCAGATCAGCACCAAAAGTCATAGCAACATAATTCAGCCCAGAGGTATTCTTCATGTGAAATTTGGTGATGATTGGTTGAAAATTAATGGAGAAATAGCATCCTAAAAACATTAGGAGAATAATAAGAATAAGAGAATAAGAAGATTAAAGTAGAAAGATCCTGAGTGAGGGGCGGCACGGTGGTGTAGTGGTTAGCGCCTCACAGCAAGAAGGTCCGGGTTTGAGCCCCGTGGCCGGCGAGGGCCTTTCTGTGCGGAGTTTGCATGTTCTCCCCGTGTCCGCGTGGGTTTCCTCCGGGTGCTCCGGTTTCCCCCACAGTCCAAAGACATGCAGGTTAGGTTAACTGGTGACTCTAAATTGAGCGTAGGTGTGAATGTGAGTGTGAATGGTTGTCTGTGTCTATGTGTCAGCCCTGTGATGACCTGGCGACTTGTCCAGGGTGAACCCCGCCTTTCGCCCGTAGTCAGATAGGCTCCAGCTCGCCTGCGACCCTGTAGAACAGGATAAAGCGACTAGAGATAATGAGATGAGACAAAAATTCTTCTATGTACCTGAAAAAAGAACTAATTATGAGTTTTGGAGAGAGAGAGTGTGAGAGTGAGTGAGAGAGTGTGAGAGAGAGAGTGAGAAAGTGAGACAGACAGACAGACAGAGTGAGTGAAAGAGTGTGAGAGAGAGTGAGAAAGTGAGACAGACAGACAGACAGACAGAGAGTGAGTGAGTGAGAGAGTGTGAGAGAGAGAACGAGGACTCAGGAGCATCACACACATTTTACAAAGCAAAATAAATAATACAAGATTTATGGAGTGGTTCATTTATTTATTTACTTATTTATTTAGGATGTGTGTAAAGTTTATAATTAGATTCATAAAACTTTAATTAGGATTGTAACGTTAAAGAATGTCTTCATTTATCGATGGTGTGTCATTGTCTATGTTTATATCTTGATTACAAATCATATTTTATGCTCTTTGCAGCAACATTTTTAAGCGAAACTCGTACACAGAAGCAGCTCAAGAATTCTAGCTGGCTCTCTAAAAAAATCTAGAACCCTTATCTTTTGTTTTCCCTTTTTGGGACTGTTTAATGATTCGTTGTTGGACCCTACAGCAGAATATTTCCCTCTCAGAAATGATTCTGTTGCTAAGAGATAAATTAGGGATAAAATTAGTTAATGTTTAAAGCCTTTAATTTTCTGTAAAGCTGCTTTGTAACGATGTTTGTTGTTAAAAGCGCGATACAAATAAACTTGACTTGGCTAAGAAGTTAAAAACACTTCATTATGCAGTGGTCCGTTTTGGGAATCATCAAAGTCGTTATGTTGATATTTAAGTTTAGTCAACTCAAATTAATCAAAATATGAATGAAAAATTCAATAAATAACTGAAATGTTACTGAACACATTCGAAATAATGCAATTAAATTATATAAAATAAATCTGTACGGAAGAATTTTTAAGGGTCACTGGGTCCAAAACATTTGAGACTCCTGTTCTTGAGGATTAAACTTTAGTGTTTAACTAAAATATGTTAAAAATTGTCAGAGAAAACTATTTTGATTTATACATTTGATATCTGATAAAACTCACACTTTCTATTTTATTTACAGTCAGTTTCTTGTAAAAAGCACCGCATATTTAACAGTTATTCCACAAAATCGAGTCATACATGAGCTGATAGGCGACGAGGTGCGTAGCACCAAGATTGAGTGGAATAACTGTTTTATTCTATCCACATTCACTGGATTTTGAGAAACACAGCATTTTTATTTTATTTTTTGTAAATTCGATAAATAAAAACTTTATACAAACTGTCTGACAAAATTTCTGCTTAGAATGTAAACAAACTGGTGAAATGACAGGAGCAATTTGTGGAAAATGTGATAATTTTTGAAAATTAAAAAAAGATATGTTCTTATAATCAAATACTTTCAGTCCATATTTTGTTGCTTTTTTGTATTTTGGGGGGGTTTTATTTTCGAGTAGAGTTTTTATTTCATCCTCGGTTGATTCAGCAGCACGCTCCACCATTTTATGAGCTGATATCCTAGTAGTAGAGTAGCCAATCAGAGCACGCGATTGCTCATATCCAGTGAATGTGGATAGAATAATTAAGATTATCGTACCAAAACAAGGGAGTGAAGGTGTTTAACGTGATGCTCTCACTGTCATTTAACAGTGCTGTGTTTTATTCTGCCGCTTTTAGGAAACTGTTTCCATGACGACTGTAAAAAAATCATCATTTATCATCATAAGTGTGTTGCGCACTTTGTTAAATCCATCATTAGCTCAAGAAACCAGCTCCATTTCCTCCATTAACACATATGGAGTGTCGTGTATATATCTGTATAACCAATCAGTGATGAACAGTGTTGTTAGCCCCACCCATCATGACACCTAAACAATTCAGATGGAACCTTTGGTACTGGACCAGTACCAGATATCGGCCAATCCCTCATTAGTGATCTTTCAACGAGGAGTAAATCTGATATTGATGATGTCAGTGATTTTTTTAAAGTGAACATTTTTCTATTCAGTCATGTCACAACGTGAATAAAAGTCAAGCACAATGAAGTGATCAAGGTCACCTCCTCCCCGCTCAGTGACCCCACCCCCACCCTAAATCAGGGTGTAAATAGTTTTCCAGCTCCGAGCGACCCCCGTCCCTCTGCGTTTCCGTTACTCCCGGCTCGAGCCAAAAGGTTCCTCCACACATGGACGATCGACTTCCTGTGAGCCGCCGAGCCTCAGAGCAGTGACGCATGTGAGCACCGAGGACAATGCAACACAACACATGGCCTCTCTAAACACACACTGACTAACACAAACACACACATCTGAATATATAACGCACATCTGAGGTTGGCACACACTCACACACACACACTTCAAAGAGAAGATTTTTAGCAACTTTTACATACCAGTGTGGGTCTGACTTCCTGTCGAGTTCGTGTTCTTAGCAGAAAGTCGGTTCTTTAAAGGCCTTGTTCAAAAATGTAGAATTCTTCATGGTGTTTATTTTACATTCGAGTCTTTTAGACGACTTGAACACGCAGGCTCGCATGTTTTTTACACTGCATATAATCCGACCCTGTAGAACAGGATAAAGCGGCTAGAGATAATGAGATGAGATGAGATAATCAGTTGAATCGGTTTATGTATAAATAACTCAACATTAGAAATAAATTAAATAAAACATAAAGGTCACTGTTATCAGGATCACAGAGCTAAAAGTCTGACGTGTTTCACGTCTCTATCTCTGTCTGTAGAAACACTATAACCACTAACAGTATATGCTGACTAGCTGATCAGTGAGCAGAGTCTTAGCTAACTACTGAGTCACTAAAGTAGCACAGCACTTCTTTTCTCACAGCTGTTCTTCATCCCAAAACACATTTACACTTGTATTTTAAACATAATCAGGATCCATGAAAGGATTTTTCTGTCAGTTTGATTTCTAATGCTTTGCTAACATATGTTGTGCATTTATCTCATACGCTAGTCACAGATTAGCTTGCTGTAATATACATTGTGGGATGTTATGACACTCTCTGAACCACTTTCTGTTCATTTAGGTTTTCTTGACAGCTGGTAGCATGAACTCAAATTTAAAAAAAAAAAAAAAACTTTAGCATGCAGCAACGCAGCCTTTGATTCATCCAACCTTAAACTGTGAAATAGATCAGATAAAGATCTGGATCAGTGTGACATTCATAGAAAAATTACAACCATATGGGTTCTTCTGTAGAAAGAGATGGTGGACCTGATACCAGAGTGTTCCCTTCACCTTTAGGACCCATTAGGACTTAATAAGTACCCTTTACAAAGACCATAACACTTAATTATCTAAGGAACCCTTAAAGAACCCTTTTTTGTAAAAGTGTACCAAGTACCAAGAAGCTAAAGGTCAAACTCCTGATAGGTTCTGGGTATTAAATATTCAGAAAATAATTATTTTCTGTTATAATTAAAATTACACTTCACACACAAATAGTTTATACAAACACTATGAGTAAAAAAGTTTCTTTAAGGGTTCACTAAGGGTTTATTGGATAATTACAAGTTCACAACTTCCAAAAAAAGGTTCTACTTGGATAAGAAAATATTTCAACATAGAACCTTTCAGTGTTCACTCATAGGGACACCTAAAGCACCCTTAGAAGTTCTAGAAGTTTCAGGAATGTTGTCCATTTATTTATTTAAAATCACTTTATTTACAAAAGAAAACAAAAAGAACCAACACAACTCAAAAGGGCTAAAGTTAAAGGTGACAACAGAGGATGGTACCAATAACCTTTTGGCTAACAGTTCATTCACTGCTATCTGTAGGGTCTAGGATTTAAACTCACAACCTTCTGTTTACTGGCAGAAAAAAACAAACAAATGTAACAAGTTGAAAATGTGGTTTTGTCTGGAAAGCAAACAAAACAACTGAGAGCAAAGAAATGGTTTTTACTGACATGAGAGAAAGATCTCAATTTCCCACATCGTAAAAGGTTTAGGGCCAAATCACGACACGCTAAACTGATCACAAACATTCCAATAACAACGTCTGATCGTGATTCAGGTCATGAACAAATCCAGGACCTTCTCAGTTGGAGTGAATCCATCATTCAGAAGAAACACAAAAACACCACAAAAGATATTTTGGAGCCCACTGAGACGGTCAGACTCGTAAACTCATCCCCACACGGGGTAGACCGGATTCCCTGGAATATCAGACCACGCCCCGCATTGTTTATCAGACTCACAGCAGAGGTGATGATATTGTCCGCATACAGATGCAGGATGAATCATCACATTACTGTAAAGTCACATACGGTCAGAGGCGTCTTTGTGTTTTACCCGGCGATTGTGACGCACGCGAGTCTGGCGGTGAGGTTACGTGTCTCGCTACGCAGTGCTCTGCGGCAGTTAAAAAAGTGGAAAAAAAAGTCACTGGGATTGGGAAATGAGACCGAGCTACTTTTTCTTTTTTTCATGGAGGAATTCATTTCAGTAGTTTAAATTTAACCGTATGTATGCATGTATGTGACCTAGTAGAAAATAAAGGGCGGGGCTGTGACCTATTCTTTATATTTAAAAAAAAATGTCTAATTATTAAATTGAGCCTCACTGATTTCTTACCTGCCATTTTCCCTGTCAGAGACATGATGTTACAAAGTAACCAGAAGTTATTCTTTTTCAACAAGAGCTGCGATTTCTGGTAACAGGAGGTGGAGCAATCATTAGTGATGCAAAGTGGGTGGAGCAGCATGAGTGAAGTTTAACTTTATGCAAATTAGAAGCAATGGAGATGAGGTGACGACCAATAAGAGTAAGGGGCAGTGGTGTGTTTCACATATCATTACTTTTTGCAGTTTTTTTACTTTTTAATTTAAGCTCCTAAAATGGACAACAAAAATGTGAAGAGCAAAATGTCGACGCTTCAAACAATACACATGCGCTTTTCCTTCTGAATTCTCTTTTTAGTGCATATTCATGTTTGTGATTAAATATATTGTTGATTGGTTTTATACATGTTCTGTAGCTTATGTGGATATCTCGCTAACCTGGTGAAAATTACCTGGCAGTAAATTAGTAAATTGGCAGTAAATTACCTGGCAGTAAATTAAAGATAGGACACGCCCACAAGTCAGCGGTATAGAACAATTTTAAAAAAGTTGGGAAAAAAATTAGCTAGCTAATGTTACCTGTTCATTTAAAAAAAAAATACACTTGTAATAGCCTCATTTTCAGTCCAGGTTGTGAAGAAATATAACGAGTGACTCATCTATGATTTCCTTTGCTAACGATGCAAGTTGAGAACATTTTTAACAAATGCTTTCCACTGAGACAGGTAAAGATATAATCAGCATCATACTGACATAGTGAACGAGAAGATATATATAAAAATAAATCATATTTATTAAGTTAAAGACCACACCCTTCACCCTCCCCACCCCACCATTGTTTACCATCATCAGTGTCGTCTGCTCTCTCAGACTATAGCACTAATTCTGCATTTCCTCTCTGTGTGAAGCTATTTTAAGCTAATAAACAGGCGCCGCCTGGATAACATTTGCATGAATAAAGTTGAATCTAAATCAGGAAAGACAGCAACAATGAGTGTGTTCAGATGGGAAACATATCACCAACAACACATGAAACAGCGCAATCCTCAGAGCAGTATGTTACCAAAAATGCTTATAGTGTGTGTGTGTGTGTGTTGTAGGAAGCTCTGGCGGTGGTGAGTGAAGATCAGTCCATATTTGAGCCGACGTTTGGAAGCATGAAGTCCGAGATCACGTCCCCGACAGCGCAGGCCGGATTCAGACAGGCATCAGAGGAAAGCACAGAGTCCGAGTGGACGAACACGTCAGCGAGCAATCCTGTGAAGAAAAACGAACACGTCAATGGCGCTAGGTAACAGAACCACGCACACACACTCCAGTGTTGTGTTTAAATTCTGCTTTGTTTCTGATTCTACAGACTTTTCAATTTAAGACACAAAATTTCACAATACTTCTGAATAAAAATGAGTTGGGGGTGGAGCTACAAACAAGCTCAGTTTGTGATCTCACAAAATAAGGCTTTGAACCAATCGTGGTCTGATATGCAAATTATTAAAGGGATCTGTGAATACTTTCAGCTTCACATTAACCTTCACTCAGTAGTTTAGCTTCCGCTCATGAAGTTAACTGAAAACTTTCAGCTCCAGGGTGTTTGTGCTAATTGAGCTAGCCAGTTTCTCTGTGACGTTAATGATCAGACGGTGGTTTATCATCGTCATGGTGAATTAGACTCGGACAGGGTTAATCTGCTCTGAAATAAACCAGGAAGAAAATAAGGGTGTCGATGGAGATCCTGACTCTGAAATCCCACTGAATAATGTGAGCTAAAATGCTAGCAGTTAGCTAAGATGAAACATTCTGTAGTAGACCTCAGAACTCACCTGCTAGAGACGAGGCCCTGGATTGGCCAAGCAGGTGAGTGAGGACCAATGTGATTGGATGCTGATAATCTGCAGCGAAAACTTGATGAACAAGTCGATTTTTTTCTGTGTTTTGTATGCTGGTGTTTGTAAAGCGTTTTTGTGTGTGTGTGTGTGTGTGTGTGTGTGTGTGTGTGTGTTAGTCGTGAGTCTCCGGTGGAGGTGAGCGTTGCTAAAAGAAGTCGTCATGTTAGCAGTAGTGACGGAGGACAACAGGCGTATCAGGCATCATACCCGGAGCCGAGGGCGAGTCCACAGAGCACCACAGAGGAGAAAAGAGTCATCGTCCCTGCAGGTGAATCACGCTCCCGTCATCCCCACAACTGATACACGCCCCCATCATCCCCACAACTGATACACATCCCCGTCATCCCAACTGATACACGCCCCCGTCAAGCCCACAAGTGATACACGCCCCCGTCATCCCCACAACTGATACACGCCCCCGTCATCCCCACAACTGATACACACCCCCATCATCCCCACAACTGATACACATCCCCGTCATCCCAACTGATACACGCCCCCGTCAACCCCACAACTGATACACGCCCCCGTCATCCCCACAACTGATACACGCCCCCGTCATCCCCACAACTGATACACGCCCCCGTCATCCCCACAACTGATACACGCCCCCGTCATCCCCACAACTGATACACGCCCCCATCATCCCCACAACTGATACACGCCCCCGTCATCCCCACAACTGATACATGCCCCGTCATCCCCACAACTGATACACGCCCCCGTCATCCCCACAACTGATACATGCCCCGTCATCCCCACAACTGATACACATCCCCATGATCCCCACAATTGATACATGCCCTGTCATCCCCACAACTGATACACATCCCCATCATCCCCACAACTGATACACGTCCCCATCATCCCCACAACTGATACACGTCCCCATCATCCCCACAACTGATACACGTCCCCATCATCCCCACAACTGATATACGTCCCCGTCATCCCCACAACTGATATACGTCCCCGTCATCCCCACAACTGATACAAGTCCCCGTCATCCCCACAACTGATACACACCCCCGTCATCCCCACAACTGATACATGCCCCGTCATCCCCACAACTGATACACGCCCCCGTCATCCCCACAACTGATACATGCCCCGTCATCCCCACAACTGATACACATCCCGATCATCCCCACAACTGATACACATCCCCATGATCCCCACAATTGATACACGCCCCGTCATCCCCACAACTGATACACGTCCCCATCATCCCCACAACTGATACACGTCCCCATGATCCCCACAACTGATACACGTCCCCGTCATCCCCACAACTGATACACGTCCCCTTCATCCCCACAACTGATACACGTCCCCTTCATCCCCACAACTGATACACGTCCCCGTCATCCCCACAACTGATACACGTCCCCGTCATCCCCACAACTGATACACGTCCCCGTCATCCCCACAACTGATACACGTCCCCGTCATCCCCACAACTGACACACGCCCCCGTCATCCCCACAACTGACACACGCCCCCGTCATCCCCACAACTGACACACGCCCCCGTCATCCCCACAACTGACACACGCCCCCGTCATCCCCACAACTGACACACGCCCCCGTCATCCCCACAACTGACACACGTCCCCGTCATCCCCACAACTGACACACGTCCCCATCATCCCCACAACTGACACACGTCCCCATGATCCCCACAACTGACACACGTCCCCGTCATCCCCACAACTGACACACGTCCCCGTCATCCCCACAACTGACACACGTCCCCATCATCCCCACAACTGACACACGTCCCCATCATCCCCACAACTGACACACGTCCCCATCATCCCCACAACTGATACACGTCCCCATCATCCCCACAACTGATACATGCCCCGTCATCCCCACAACTGATACACATCCCGATCATCCCCACAACTGATACACATCCCCATGATCCCCACAATTGATACACGCCCCGTCATCCCCACAACTGATACACGTCCCCATCATCCCCACAACTGATACACGTCCCCATGATCCCCACAACTGATACACGTCCCCGTCATCCCCACAACTGATACACGTCCCCTTCATCCCCACAACTGATACACGTCCCCTTCATCCCCACAACTGATACACGTCCCCGTCATCCCCACAACTGATACACGTCCCCGTCATCCCCACAACTGATACACGTCCCCGTCATCCCCACAACTGATACACGTCCCCGTCATCCCCACAACTGACACACGCCCCCGTCATCCCCACAACTGACACACGCCCCCGTCATCCCCACAACTGACACACGCCCCCGTCATCCCCACAACTGACACACGCCCCCGTCATCCCCACAACTGACACACGCCCCCGTCATCCCCACAACTGACACACGTCCCCGTCATCCCCACAACTGACACACGTCCCCATCATCCCCACAACTGACACACGTCCCCATGATCCCCACAACTGACACACGTCCCCGTCATCCCCACAACTGACACACGTCCCCATCATCCCCACAACTGACACACGTCCCCATCATCCCCACAACTGACACACGTCCCCATCATCCCCACAACTGACACACGTCCCCATCATCCCCACAACTGATACACGTCCCCATCATCCCCACAACTGATACACGTCCCCATCATCCCCACAACTGATACACGTCCCCATCATCCCCACAACTGATACACGTCCCCATGATCCCCACAACTGATACACGTCCCCATCATCCCCACAACTGATACACGTCCCCATCATCTCCACAACTGACACACGTCCCCATCATCCCCACAACTGACACACATCCCCATCATCCCCACAACTGATACACATCCCCATGATCTCCACAACTGATACACGTCCCCATCATCCCCACAACTGATACACGTCCCCATGATCTACACAACTGATAGACGTCCCCATCATCCCCACAACTGACACACGTCCCCATCATCCCCACAACTGACACACGTCCCCATCATCCCCACAACTGACACACGTCCCCATCATCCCCACAACTGACACACGTCCCCATCATCCCCACAACTGACACACGTCCCCATCATCCCCACAACTGACACACGTCCCCATCATCCCCACAACTGACACACGTCCCCATCATCCCCACAACTGACACACGTCCCCATCATCCCCACAACTGACACACGTCCCCATCATCCCCACAACTGACACACGTCCCCATCATCCCCACAACTGACACACGTCCCCATCATCCCCACAACTGATACACGTCCCCATCATCCCCACAACTGACGCACGTCCCCATCATCCCCACAACTGATGCACGTCCCCATCATCCCCACAACTGATACACGTCCCCATCATCCCCACAACTGATACACGTCCCCATGATCCCCACAACTGATACACGTCCCCATGATCCCCACAACTGATACACGTCCCCATCATCCCCACAACTGATGCACGTCCCCATCATCCCCACAACTGATACACGTCCCCATCATCCCCACAACTGATACACGTCCCCATCATCCCCACAACTGATACACATCCCCATGATCCCCACAACTGATATACGTCCCCATGATCCCCACAACTGATACACATCCCCATGATCCCCACAACTGATACACGTCCCCATGATCCCCACAACTGATACACGTCCCCATCATCCCCACAACTGATACATGTCCCCATAACTGACACACGTCCCCATCATCCCCACAACTGACACACGTCCCCATCATCCCCACAACTGATACACGTCCCCATCATCCCCACAACTGATACACATCCCCATCATCCCCACAACTGATACACATCCCCATCATCTCCACAACTGATACACATCCCCATCATCCCCACAACTGATACACATCCCCATCATCTCCACAACTGATACACGTCCCCATCATCCCCACAACTGATACACGTCCCCATCATCCCCACAACTGATACACATCCCCATCATCCCCACAACTGATACACGTCCCCATCATCCCCACAACTGATACACGTCCCCATCATCCCCACAACTGATACACGTCCCCATCATCCCCACAACTGATACACGTCCCCGTCATCCCCACAACTGATACACGTCCCCGTCATCCCCACAACTGATACACGCCCCTGTCATCCCCACAACTGATACACGCCCCCGTCATCTCCACAACTGATATGCGTACCCATCATCCCCACAAATGAGCCACACCCCCATCATTAAATGTCCTGTTGTTTTGGAAAACTGTCTGATTCGAGAGTAAACAGTAAAACTGAATGTGATGATGAACCCAACAACACAATATGACATTTTGGAAAACAGAGTCCCCATGTTGTGTCTCCCTCAGCAGGGCAGGTATCCCATCATGCACTGCACACACTGGGTGTGTGCTCCTTTAATAGGTACAACTTCAGTATTCAGTTTCGAAGGACACTGAAAATATAAAACGGGTTGTGGTTTCTGTCTTTCTCTCTCACACACACACACCCTCTCTCTACCACAGGTTCTTGCATCACAGAGGAAGTGGATTCTTTTCTGTGAAAATTGAAGGGTAGCTCAGTGAGGAGCAGTGTGTGTGGGTGTGTTTGGTACATTTTAGACTCCGTCGATGAACAGGACTGAAGATCATCCAATGTAATGGATTTTTAGTCAAAGTATTTTTTTGCATTTCATTTTGTAAATTAATTCACACAGGGACGATCGATTTATATAATTATTCTCTGCACATTCCCTGGATATAAGTAATCATGTGCTCTGATTGGCTACTCTACTACTAGGATATCAGCTCATATACTGTGAGTGGAGAAATACAAAATGGTGGAGCGTGCTGCTGAACCAACTGAGGACGAAATAAAAACTCGACTCGAAAACAAAACCCCCAAAAATTATCAAGCATTTAAAAGAAACAGAAATAGCTAAAAGAATATAGTTTCCCCCCAGTATTGCCTGTTCCACACTCCAGCCCAGTCGGTGGCAGTAATGCACCTTTAAGTTGGTTTGCCAACTGACAAAAAAAAAAAAACTAAAGAAGAAAACCCCCAAAATACAAAACAATAGAGAATAAAAGTATTTGATGGTAAAACATATCTTTTTTTATTTTTCAATAATTATTACAAGCGCATTTTTCACAAATTGCTCCTGTCATTTTGCCAGTTTGTTTACATTCTAAGCAGAAATTATTTTGTCGGATGTTTTTTAAAAAGTTTTATTTATCGAATTTGCAAAAAAATTAAAATAAAAATGCTCTGTTTCTTAAAATCCAGTGAATGTGGATAGAATAAAACAGTTATTCCACTCAATCTTGTCATACATGGATTATAGACAACTCGGTGCTACGCACCTCGTCAACTATCACCTCATGTACGACTCGATTTCATGGAATAACTGTTAAATATCAGTGGTGTGTGTTTATCACGGGCGATTGCTCTAAGACAGCGAGGGAGGCTCAGCCTCCTCTAAAAATGACAAACATCGTGTAGGATGAATTGCGCTAGGCTTATGTTATAGCCGACCTTATAACATTGCTATTTCAGATCCAGAATCATAGAAATATATGTGCTCAACCCACTACAGTGCGAAATCATTCCGTTATAACTTTCCCCAGTTCGCCTAATGTGTGTGTGAGTTTTTCCCCCTCGTGACAGCGCAATGCAGCCCAGCCTCAGTGGATTGGGAGCTATGTGCTTGTCAATCTCAAAATGCAAGATGATTATTGGACAAATACTGCGAAAATGCCCGCCCACGGAGTCTCATGGACTCCCAGCCTCAGTGGACTTCAACGGCATTTGGGAGCTATGCGCTTTTCAGTCTCAAAATGCAAGACGGTTATTGGACAAATACTGCGAAAATGCCCGCCCACGGACTCTGAGCCTCACATGGGAGGGACATGGCAGTTTCCGCGAGGAGACTGGTGATTGGTGAAAGCAGACGGATATTTTCTTTGATTGACAGCTCGTTTCAACTATAGACAGGCAGCGGTACAGTGTTGCCAGATTGGGCGGTTTTAAGTGCATTTTGGCGGGTTTTGAACATATTTTGGGCTGGATAACGTCAGCAGTATCTGGCAACATCAGTTCAGTCCCATGCGGATTCGCAAGTGCTGTGGTGTATTGTAAGAGATCGGCTTACATTTCGATTTCATTCATTACATACGGTTTCTACCAGCTTTTTTAGTTTGTATATATTTTCATTGTAAATAAAGTGTAAATATAGTGTTGTCAAGTTTGCTATCTTAGTTCCAGAAATTTCGTTTATTTGAGTGACTGAACTTGAACTTGAGGGGGCTAGTCAGCTAGCAAGAAAGCTGCGCACGGATGCCAAGCATTGCTGATTTAATTTTGGCGAAGCCATTTGCCAGTCTTCCTTTCGAGGAAAAAATTAAAATTAAAGAGCAGGGTAGACCAACGCCTCAAATTGACTTGGTGAAAAAGGTAGGGAATAATACTCGTTCCTTTCAGCTCTCCTGGTACGAGAAAGTGAATTGGCTAACAGCAAGTGACCCACATCAACAACAGTAAATAGGTTACTTTAGTAATATGTCATGGATGGACCAAAAATATAGACTCTATTTAAAATGTTTATGCTGAGTATATTATATTGGAATATATGTTTTTCTGGATATGAATTAAACACAGCTACAATTTGGAAAACATTTTTAAACAAAAACACAGCTGAGGTCAATTTTTAAACAACATGCCACAATTTTAAAATATAAAATGTTAAAATATACCCCCCCCCCCCCCCCCCCCCCCAACACCACCATCATGTATATTGGACAGTAGGCTAATGGACCAAAAGAACCTGTTATTTCACAGTTTGTGACCCTGCCAACAATCAGCCAGATCAGAGGCAAGAGTATGGGCAAAATTCTGGAAATATCATAACCGACCAGCCTCCCCTGTTTGAAAGACTACCAGCCGCCACTGGTGTTTATATACTACTGAGGATCAAATGTTCTCACAAGGATAGTAAAATCTGACAATTTCAACCGTGTGGGGACGTTTGGATGGTCTCCATAAGGAAGTTGTTGTTGTTTTTTTTTAACAAAAAATGTTTAAAGAGCCAAAAAGTTTCTTTTTCATTCCTGAGGTTGAGGTTAAGTTTCAGTGCAGAAACAGCATTAATTAACTGCATTAATAATCATGTCAGTGGAAGATCCTCACAAGGACAGTGAGACAAACGTGTGTGTGATAACTAACTGCAGCTTTAATCCCATGTCAGGAGGAAGTATCCGGTTATTTTCATCACTTTCCTGCTCCCATCAGCTCCATTTCTGTCTCACACTCAAGATAAATACGGGAAGCAGGGAAAAGACATTCAGGACATTGGATTCGTTTGATCTGTTGATTTCTGTTCCCGCTCTGAGTGACTCACGAGTTGCTGTGGAGCAGTGATGAGAATTCCAGCTCTTTCCACCGAGTCACATCATTTGGCTCAGCTCGCCAATGAGTCGACACTTTTGGATCCCAAACGACTCGTCACCTTTTTTGACAATGCTGTTTCAGCTTCGTATCTTCTATTAAACATGGCTTTCAGTTCACAAAAGCAATATCAGACATCAGTGTGACCCTGATCACAATAAAGTTCACAAATTCAAATCACCTCCGAACGTAAAGGAGTCGATTCAGAGAGCCGATTCATTCATAAACGACACATCACTAATGTGTAGTAAACACAGGACGGAGTCACTCGCCACTGAAAAATCAGACAGGACACTGAATCATGCTTGAGGTGGTGATGATGTCAACTTACGATCATTTTATTTCATGGAAAGCTTTATAACTGTAAAAATGAATAAAATTATACACAATCTAAAATACTGAAAAGTTGATTTTTTTTTTTTTTTAAAGCTGTCATTTCACAGGTGGCACAGATATTTGAAAAACTGAAACTAATATGATAATGTTAGGATCTCATCTCATCTCATTATCTCTAGCCGCTTTATCCTTCTACAGGGTCGCAGGCAAGCTGGAGCCTATCCCAGCTGACTACGGGCGAAAGGCGGGGTACACCCTGGACAAGTCGCCAGGTCATCACAGGGCTGACACATAGACACAGACAACCATTCACACTCACATTCACACCTACGCTCAATTTAGAGTCACCAGTTAATCTAACCTGCATGTCTTTGGACTGTGGGGGAAACCAGAGCACCCGGAGGAAACCCACGCGGACACGGGGAGAACATGCAAACTCCACACAGAAAGGCCCTCGCCGGCCACGGGGCTCGAACCCGGACCTTCTTATTGTGAGGCGACAGCGCTAACCACTACACCACCGTGCCACCCCGATATCTCATCTCATCTCATTATCTGTAGCCACTTTATCCTTCTACAGGGTCGCAGGCGAGCTGGAGCCTATCCCAGCTGACTATGGGAGAAAGGCGGGGTACACCCTGGACAAGTCGCCAGGTCATCACAGGGCTGACACATAGACACAGACAACCATTCACACTCACATTCACACCTACGCTCAATTTAGAGTCACCAGTTAACCTAACCTGCATGTCTTTGGACTGTGGGGGAAACCGGAGCACTCGGAGGAAACCCACGCGGACACGGGGAGAACATGCAAACTCCACACAGAAAGGCCCTTGCCGGCCACGGGGCTCGAACCCGGACCTTCTTGCTGTGAGGCGACAGCGCTAACCACTACACCACCGTCCCGCCCCAATATTATTATTATTATTATTATTATTATGGAGAAATTTACATCTTGATGTTAGTTATCTAGACAAACTGTATGCACCATACTCGAAAGTTAATCCATGCTTTAAATGCAAAATTCCTCTTGTGATTCTCCTCCCTTCAGACCCGGAGGTCTGGACTCAGGATCATGTGCGTCAGTGGGTGGAGTGGGCCATTAAAGAGTACAGCCTGGTGGATGTGGACGTGTCCCTCTTCATCCCACTGGATGGCAAGACACTCTGCAAAATGTCAAAAGAGGATATGATGCGTCTCACGTCATCCTACAATACTGATGTCCTGCTGTCACACCTCAACTACCTCCGCCAGAGTAATACACACACACACACACACACACACACACATTATATATACAGTGCTCAGCGTAAATGAGCACACCCCCCTTTGAAAAGTAACATTTTAAACAATATCTCAATTTCCAAAATGTTGACAAGACAAAGTTTAATATAACATCTGTTTAACTTATAACATGAAAGTAAGGTTAATAATATAACTTAGATTACACATTTTTCAGTTTTACTCAAAAATGAGTACACCCCACAACAAAAACTACTACATCTAGTACTTTGTATGGCCTCCATGATTTTTAATGACAGCACCAAGTCTTCTAGGCATGGAATGAACAAGTTGGCGACATTTTGCAACATCAATCTTTTTCCATTCTTCAACAACGACCTCTTTTAGTGACTGGATGCTGGATGGAGAGTGATGCTCAACTTGTTTCTTCAGGATTCCCCAAAGAAAATAACTTCTTTAATAATAATCCAGCATCCAGTCACTAAAAGAGGTCATTGTTGAAGAATGGAAAAAGATTGATGTTGCAAAATGTCGCCAACTTGTTCATTCCATGCCTAGAAGACTTGGTGCTGTCATTAAAAATCATGGAGGCCATACAAAGTACTAGATGTAGTAGTTTTTGTTGTGGGGTGTACTTATTTTTGCACCACCCTAATTTGAGTAAAACTGAAAAATGTGTAATCTAAGTTATATTATTAACCTTACTTTCCCGTTATAAGTTAAACAGATGTTATATTAAACTTTGTCTTGTCAACATTTTGGAAATTGTTTGTGTTCATTGAGATATTGTTTAAAATGTTACTTTTCAAAGGGGGCGGACTCATTTACGCTGAGCACTGTATATGAGATTTTAACCCCTTTAAGCTCTATTTATTGTCCCACTGGAATATTTTACTAGTTACAGTTGCGAGTGACGGGGCAGAGCTTGCTTTACATTTTTTCAGCCAATCACAGATTGAATTTCATCACCATTCTGTGGCAGCCCAGAGTCTATAGAGCATGTTATTTTGCAATGTACTAAATATCAGGAAGAAAGACTAAGACTAATTTTACAGTTGCAAGGGAAACAATTAATGTTAAACTTGGAGGACATTCTGCAAAGAAGTTCAGGTGAAATCTGCTTCAACTATGTATTTAGCTTCTTAAGGAACACAGGTCTAATTAAAAGAATTTAGTGGGGTTTTTTGTTTGTTTTTGTTTTGCCTCATACTTGGAAAGGTTAAACTCAAGTACCACACCCCAGTCCAGCTGGTGATGGTAATGCGCCATTGAAGCTAGTTGCCAACCGCCATAAAACCGAAAGAAAAAGAATTTCATCACCATGTGATCTTCAGAGTGAACTTAGCTACAAGTTTTAGTTGATGATATAATAGTTAGTGTACTGTCTGCTATCTAAGCCTGCTAGAGGTGATATTAACATCATCTCAGCTAACTGGTTAACTAGTTAACATTTAGGTAGTTTACGAGTTAGCTAATGTTGCTAAACTGTTATATTGTGTCATGAGGACTTTATGCTAAGCAATGTATACATTCCCCGGCCACTTTAATAGGAACTTGCTGTTGATTCTAAGATCCCTGTTCTTGGCTGTAGGAGTGGAACCCAATGTGTTCTTCTGCTGTTGCATGCTGAGATGCTTTTCTGCTCACCACGGTTGTAATGAGTTACTATGAGTTCCTTCCTGGCAAAAAACTCAAACCAATCTGTCCATTTTCCTCTGACCTCTCTTATCGACAAGATGTTTGTTTCCACCCACAGAAACAAAAGCCTTTTTGTTTTTGGCACCATTCTGTGTAAACTCTAGAGACTGTTGTGTGTGAAAACCAGAGGTGGAAAGTAACGAATTACATTACTCACGTTACTGTACTTGAGTAGCTTTTTTGTGTACTTATACTTTTTCAAGTAATTTTTAAAGAGTGTACTTTTACTTAAGTATGTTTTCTTTTAAGTAGTGTACTTCGGTACATTTTACATCACAACCGTTACTGAGTAAAAAAAATAAATAAATAATTTTAAAAAAGGCTAAAACGGAGAAGGGGAAATGCGTTCTGGAAATGAATCATGGGAAGGACAGTTGTCGCGCGCGAGTCTCACACAGACGATGGCGGACATGCACCGGCACTTTGGGGGGGGGGTGCTTCGGGGGGCTCAAGCCCCTGGGCCACAGCCAATCAGGGGCCTTGTAATATTAATAAAATAATAAACTGTCGGAATCGTGGGCCTACATTAATGTACGGATAGAAATAAGGTTAGAAATAAATGAGCGCACAGTAGCCTGCTGTAAGAGACATGGTGGATGTGGTTCGCGAAACGAACACCCACAACTGTACCAGAATAAAATGGAACGTCACGCACGAAAGCGCGCCAAAGACTGCAGACTACTGAGACACAAATTTAGAGGCTTTGAAAGATGAAGCGTTCACATGTTAGCGGGGCACATAAAAGGAAAAAAAGAGAGAGATGCAGGTAATGATAGAATCGTTGCCTAAAGTCACAGACTTTTTTAAGGTAAGGATCACCAATCTGTTCAGAATATCAGCTACTTATCAGTTATCAGCCTACCAGCAGCTAAGCTATGTGCAGCTAGGCTAGATATGCTATGATCTGTCCAACAGTAAAATAAATCAGTTGTGATTTGAATACGTGTCGTGTGATTTGAGTTATAATCCTGTTAATATAATAGCATATTTCGATGGGGATAATAAAATGTCTAAAACAGCATCTACTGAAGAAATTGATGAAAAGATTGTAGCCTATAATGTTCACAGTTCGGGCAGCAGACAGAGTAAGCATACTGAGGGGAATAGCAATACAAAGCTAGCGCAGATCCACATTTCTCGCTAGCTGTGTTGGGTGTGTTGTTAACCCGTGTGGATTTAAGTGAAATACTTGAGAAGTTCTGTGGTCAAGACAATGTTTTAAGGTAAGGACACTTGATTATTAATGTTTGCCCGCCGTGGCTTGTTGTTGACGAAAGGCCCACATGATTTTGCCTTATGCAGCTACTGCTAGCGTCATGCTTTGAACTAGTTTAAGTTCATTTGCGCTAAAGGATGGGTTTATTGAAGGACTTTGATGTAGCTAGTTTCTTTTTAAAAAATCGTATGCTCAAAACAGTATGCCCGTGTTCATCATGTTTAACTTTTTTCTTGATGGAGTGCGTGAAATATTGTTGCAAGTGGTATTTCGACGCAGCCATGTCAAAAAGGCAGTTGAATGCACGGTCTTATTCAAGGAGAAGGAAGACTTGCATGATGCTTGAATATAGATCGGTAAAATAGACCCTAGTAGGACTTGATTTCGTGTATTTCGGTCTGTAGAGTTAGGAGTTTGGCCGCTGTCCATGGTGTTTACGTTTCATGTGGCCGCCGAGCCAAGTACCTTGACTTGCAGTGAATGTTTGTTTTCATGCCGCCGAGCTATTTTTATGTATTTTATTTTTTAAAAGGACTTGTCTGTAGGTGTGTGTGTTTTATGTTTACAACACATAGGTCTACATTATCGCGCACGCGCGCTTGTGTGGTTATCTCTGGCCATGCCCCTGCGTGAAAGTTACGCAGTATTACTGTTCTATCCGTGGTAATAATCAGAACCGGCTCTGTAATGATAATGCGCGCATTCTTCTCTCCCTCTGTGGTCGGATGTGTTGAGCAATGTGAGCGTGGGCCTTGCGCAGCTACACTGAGCCAAACGTAACCTATCGTAGGCTTCTAGGCTAATTATGCACTTAGACTGTAAATGCTTGACACGTATTGCAAATAAAATAAGTGTGTTTTCCTGGCCAACGGTAAGGGTAGGGTTGACAGGTAGCCTATGAGGGGCCTAGCCCCTGGGCCACGGGTGTTGATAAAGCGCCCCTGCGGACATGGAGGAGACCGAGGAACCTGTGGTGGACGACCCTGCAGAAAACGCAATTTCTTCCAGTAATGAAGTGCACCCCTGACCCTACATACGTGATCACTTCAGCTTCGTAGAGAAAAGGGGTGACAGTTTCATTATGCAATGCAGATTATGTGTGCCCAAGAAGACAACCATTGCGGCGTACAAAAATTCGACGTCTAATCTGCGCAAGCATGTTGAGGTAAGTATTGTCATTGGCATCATAATGTTTCCTTTCCATAGTAAAACCGACAATAGGCTGGTTATATTCCAAAAATAGTGGATGGCATTGCTAATGTTGAAGTAGCAACCTGTTGGTACTGTAACATAATGGTAACTAGTCTGTTATTCAGTTGGCTAATCATGCAAGCAAGTTAGCTCGCCAACCTGACGTGATCAGTCCTCCTACCATTCTACATCCAACAGGCCAGAAAGGAATACTAAGCAAAACAAATAATGTTTGAATTGAATTGTTCAATAACACACAGTGCACACAGGCAAGCTACGAGATTTCGGTGCAACATTTCACTTTCATATTTCGTGTACAATGCTTTGTGTGTGGTCAGGGCGATGTAAACGACATGACTGTGTGTATTGACCTTTTTTGTTTGTCTCAGTTTTAATGCAGCATTATCCTAAGCATTCAATTTGATACACTTCCTTTAAATAAAACATCTGGGTTGAGATGTACATATATCCTTGTTTCCTCTTCTTTTTCATTTTTGCACAACACAATGGAGGCAGAAAACACCCATTGTTAAAAGTAACATTTTACTTTTACTCAAAGTACATTTTAAATGATCTACTTTTTACTTTTACTTGAGTAGATTTTTTGTCTGGTAACTTTACTTGTACTTAAGTAAAATTCCATCAGAGTAACAGTACTTGTACTTGAGTATAATATTTTAGTACTCTTTCCACCTCTGGTGAAAACCCCAGGAGATCAGCAGTTTCTGAAATACTCAAACCAGAAATACTCCTCTGGCTCAAACCAACACCCATACCACAGTGAAAGAAAGTCACGCTTTGAGATCACAATTTTTCCCATTCTGATGTTTGAACATTGTGAAAATTAACTGAAGCTCTTGATTTGTATCTGCATGATTTTATGCATTGTGCTGCTCTCAAGGGATCGGCTGATTAGAGAACTGCAGAAAACAAAACAGCAAGTGGATGTCCTGGTGGTCCTAATAAAGTGGCCAGTGAATGTAGAACTAAGGAAGTGAAAAAACCCGCTAGTGGTGACTTTTGGTGCGCTGTTTCAATCAGGGTTTATATGTTGCTTGTCACTGAAATGAAGAGGGCGTCGATGCTGTGAAAATATATTTGTTTATTTATTGCGTATTTATTGTGGTTGTCCTGCAGGTAGTCCGACCTTCTCGTACCCAACGACTCCTACCAACACACAGCCCCCGCCGAGACTACAGGTCAAAGCCGGTAAGACCAAAACTTTCAAAACATATAGTGTACAAAGGAAGGAAATTCAATGAGTACCAAGATTTGTTCAGCTCACTCATGGAGGAACCAGTGCAGACCAGTCATATTTGTGTGTGTTCACCTCATTAGGTCAATAATTACAAAGACACATTTCTTTCCATCCATCTTTCCTATCGTTTAACCTGACAGGGTGATGTGATCTGAAGGAAGCTATCATCAGTGTCTGATTTAACAGCTTAATGCTAAAAAATACAACTTTTCAATCTGCTCAGATACTTTACAGAATGGTAGATAGATATCCTTGAGCTTGTTCACGTCAAAATATGCATCATATAAAGTATTCTTCCAAACCCATGATGAAAACCTGGACTTCTTTATTAAATGTGTTAAATCATGCTTAACATTAACCTTGGTGTTAAAACCAGGAAGCTCTTAAACAACAAACAAGGTACAGAGGAATTACAGAGGAAATACACAAGAAGACTCTTCAACCACACAAAGAAACACAAAGGGTATAAATAGCATGGGGAAGCTAGCAACAATAAACCAATCAAAAAAGGAGGGTAAGTTGATTACAGCAGGAAACAATGACCATATAAGAAAGATGGAGGGTAAATGGGGACAGATGGGAATGCAGCATGGTGGGTCAATGGGGGCAGAATAATGAGAAGATGTGAAAAATTTGCCCCAAATCTTGGAATTTAAAAAGTTAGTAGTGTGTGTGTGGTGTGGTGTGGTGTGGTGGGGTGGGGGGGTTAGGTGTTGGGTGAGGGTTGGGGGACACTACTTCTACATCAGGCATTGTTTGAGCAACCATCCAGGGTGAGGATACAGTGGAAGGAACAGAGACATTATATTAGGAAAGCAATTGAAATGTTGATCAGATCCTGGTCCAATTATGACTGAGGTAGAGACACACTCTGGGTCAAAAGATAGAACATGAAACAGACATGGTAACAAAAGCAAACACCAAGTCTGAAGATCAGGAACAAATATCAACTTAAGAACAGGAACTGAAACAGTAGGTGCACTCTGGACAAGAAGAGACACAGGAAATTAACTAGGAATAATTTAGGGTTTATAGGGTCTATACCAAAATCCTGAATAGGAGTTCTTACAGTGTTAGCAGCACAGAATACTCACAAAGATGGGGCCTCTGGGATGGTAGCAAGAAGACTGCAGGGCAAGCCAGTGTGGGGTTAGAGTGTCAGGGAACTCTTATTCTGGTGGATACAGGAACTAGCACAGTTGCAGGTTGACTTACTTGCACATTGATGGGTCAATGACCTTACACTTTCTAGAGTCATAGGACTTGGCTAGTGGTGAGTCAGGAAACTACATTCTAGTCAATCAAGGTACTTGCCTTGTTATGGGTCACAGAACCTGCACTCCTGGGAGTCAGGGAACATGCATAGTGGTGGATCATGGAACTTGCTTGGTTGTGGGTCAACTTGTATGGTGATAGCTCAAGAAACCTGGGCTCTTGGAACTTGCATTCTGGGAAGCCAGGAATGTAAATTGTGGCTGATTAGGGATCATGCAGAGTTGAGGCTCATGGAATCCGGGAACTTGCATAGTTGTGGGTCAGGTAACTTGCACATAAGTGCCTCATGGAACATGTATGGTCACAAAACTGGGAACTTCAGCATTCCAGTTAGTCAGGGACCTTGCATGTATGTAGATCAGAAATCTTGCACAGTTGTGGGTCAGAGACCCTGCATCTTGGCAGATCTTGAAACTTGCAAACTGCAGAATCAAGGAATGTACACTATAGTGGGTAAGGGAGCTTGTGTAGTGATGGGTAAGGATACTTGCATAATGATGGGTAAGGGAACTTGCCTGGTGGCAGGATAATGGTGGGTCAGGGATCTTGCATGGTTTGAGGTCAGAGAATTTACACAGATGTGGGTCAGGGAACTTGCATGGAGCATTGCATGCTGAAGATTCAGGGAATTTGCATTCTGGACATTCTGGGAACTTGTAGACCAGGGTGTTAAGGAGCTTAACTGGTGAATGAGGGACACCGTTACGCTCACCTCACAGCAAATGAAGCAGATTATTTTTTCTATATTTTTTAAGCAACTATCCAAAAGCAAAACAACCAAACCTTTGTAACATGGAGTACCCAAACTGCATTTAATTCAGTTATATAGGTGGTGATGGGGGGCTGATTCCCCTGTTCCACTAACAAGGAGTTGATTCTATAGCAGGTGTCTACATCTATAAATCCACTATCTATATCATTTATCTGTCAGGGTCGCGGGGGGGAGCTGGAGCCAATCCCTGCTGGCTCTGGGTGAGGTGTGGTCGACCCTGAGCAGGTTGCCAGTCTATCGCAGGGCTACACAGAGACAAACAAACATTCACACCTATGGGCAAATTAGAGGAACAGGTTTATCTGATCCGCATGTCTTTGGACTGTGGGAGGAAAAACTGAACACCTGGAGAAAACTGACACAGGCACAGGGAGAACATGCAAACTCCATACAGAATGGCCCCCGTTGGCCGAGATGCTCAAACCCAGAACCTTCTTGTTGTGCAGCGACAGACAGTACTAAATGCACCACCATACTACCCAGGTGTCTATATCTTGAACCTTTTTTGCATTTTCCACTATTACTTGACGAGCAAGACGTCCTTTTTTCAAAAACTTGCCCCACTTCTCTGGAACCAAGAACCAGTTACATCTGTGGCTTGCAGAAAGCGATATTTAATCAACATGACAACTTAAGCAACTAAAGTTATAGAATTGTTTGACTGGTTCCCTAAAAGTGTGGGGAACGAGAACCCAAACAGAACTTGTTATATTTAGTAGAGCACTTCTGAAACATGTCATCAAGTCAAAACCTATTGGTTCTCTAAAAGAGTGGGAAAAGTGCATGAGAACCCAAACAGAACTGATTATATTTAGTTGAGGACTTCTGAAAGATCATCAAGACAATACTATGTTTTAAAGCCCTTATCATAAAAGGAGAAAAGTGTGTAAATCTGATAAAATAGTGTTCAGTATGCATTTTGTGCTGTTAAAGAGGGTCTCAGGGTCTCCAGCAACCCAAACGAAAACTAATGGCGAAGTCGTCTTTGACTTTTCTTGCAGTTTCAGACAGGAAGCAGCTGCACTGCAAGAGGAAACTAGGTACCCCATTCGGACACAATTGACTATTTTGTTGTGCATGCATTAGCCTGCAACAAAAGGACACTCCTCCTGAGGGACTGTGGGTCATCTTCGGCTCTCCTTAGGTCACTTCGTTCAGGCTACCGTTGTTTCTCCAGGGTCTTTAATGTAGCGCTTCCTTCCTCCCTCCTTTTCCTGCAGAATGTCCCTCCATCAGCTCCTCCTGACTCCTTATTAAAGTACAAACAAAGAATGCTACAGAAAATCAAAGTATTATGAACACACAATCTTTTGCCCAAGATATCTCAAAGAGTTTTAATGTGGCCTCAACATGGTGCAGTTTGTTTTCATCCTGGTAGTAAAACTGTTAAGAATTACAGAATAAAACTTCTTTACACTTGATGCTGTAAACCTTTTGACTGTGCCAAGCTCACGGAGGTTTAAAGTCCCAACCCTGATCAAAAACAATAATGTTTACACCCTGAAGGCCTGCACTTCCTGTCTGGGGATTACGAGGCTCACAAAGAGAAGAATTATTGGAGAACACTTTTCTCACATGAAATGGTTTCATTGATGTATAAACCATTTGATAAGAATATATTAAACGTACAAAATATGGAAATAATAATACTTTTAACATATATTTACTGTCACATATCAAATATAAATAAAATAACATTCAATGAATGAGGAAATCATAAAAACAGGTGATTTTACCAATAGAGCATTGAAAATATACAATACAAAACTAAAAAATATATTTAATAAACAATTTATCTGCTACAAGCTATAATTTCTAATAGTTACAGCAGAATGCTCTAGCTGTTGTTTCCTGAAATTAAAACCATTCGTTACATTTAAAACCCTGGAGAGTTTAATTTCAGCTCTTCTTGTCTTGTTTTTGTGCAGAAAACAGTTATGAGGAGATCAGCAGGAGAAATAGCTGGCCATCAGGCGCCATGACGGTTCCTAAAGGTACTGATACACACAGGATACAGTTATTTATTTATTTATGCCACAGTTCTAATTGTTATTTGTCACTTCTGTGGAATTGAATTAGTGAAGTTTGTTAATTAAACATTAAAAATGATTAATAGTTTGGTTAATGATGTATTTTTGCAGGTTCTCCAGTGGAGCAGCAGCACAACAGCAGGATCACAGAACCTTCATCCAGACTCAGTCAAGGTAAAAACTCAGGCAATGAAAAACACTGTGTTTCATTGCTGCTGCTGCTGCTGCTGTTGTTGTTTTCATAACTGACCTGATGATTAACCAGACATTTTTATTTGTAGATCCGTACCAAGCGCTGGGGCCGATCAGCAGCCGCCTCGCTAATCCAGGTAAGAAATAACAGATATTCAGGAGGGTAAATGATTAAACTCTGAAGAAGACAACGTTTTTATTCACTTTACAGATGTTAAACAAACTGACTCTGTTCTAAACAGACCGACTGAGAGTTATTTTATTGATGAGTCACTGAGTGTGTTACCCATAATGCACTGCATACAAGTGTAACATCACATTAACCCTAAAGCGCAAAATACAGGCCTGAGTATAGTCCATTATACTGTACACTACCCTACCATACTATATGTACTGTACAATACTACACTGTACTGTACTACACTTTAAGGCACTATACTATATAAAATATATTCTGTATTATACTGTACACAGTGCTGTAATATACTGTACTGTATTTTGTGATACTGTACTACTTTATACTACACCTGTACTGCACCATACTACATGTGCTATTTTATATGATTCTATACTGGTTTTTACTTTACTGAACTATACTCTATTATACTAAACTACTGAATATTATACACTTTAACATACTATAAACTACAGCACCCTGCCATACTGTACTATAATATATAGATTTAGGCACTGCCTAAAAGCGGAGCTCCCATCTGTTTCTGGGTTGTAGAATTTTCTTATATCATAGCCAGTCTCTTTTGTTTTAATTCTTTACTGGCTAGCACTGGCCACTAGGCAGTGTGTATGACTGGTAATTACTAACACTGGCCACTAGGCGGTGTGTATGAGTGGTAATTACTAACACTGGCCACTAGGCGGTGTGTATGAGTGGTAATTACTAACACTGACCACTAGGCGGTGTGTATGACTGGTAATTACTAACACTGGCCACTAGGCGGTGTGTATGAGTGGTAATTACTAACACTGGCCACTAGGCGGTGTGTATGAGTGGTAATTACTAACACTGGCCACTAGGCGGTGTGTATGAGTGGTAATTACTAACACTGACCACTAGGCGGTGTGTATGACTGGTAATTACTAACACTGGCCACTAGGCGGTGTGTATGACTGGTAATTACTAACACTGGCCACTAGGCGGTGTGTATGACTGGTAATTACTAACACTGGCCACTAGGCGGTGTGTATGAGTGGTAATTACTAACACTGGCCACTAGGCGGTGTGTATGAGTGGTAATTACTAACACTGGCCACTAGGCGGTGTGTATGAGTGGTAATTACTAACACTGACCACTAGGCGGTGTGTGTGACTGGTAATTACTAACACTGGCCACTAGGCGGTGTGTGTGACTGGTAATTACTAACACTGGCCACTAGGCGGTGTGTATGACTGGTAATTACTAACATTGGCCACTAGGTGGTGTGTATGAGTGGTAATTACTAACACTGGCCACTAGGTGGTGTGTGTGACTGTAATTACTAACACTGGCCACTAGGCGGTGTGTGTCACTGGTAATTACTAACACTGGCCACTAGGCGGTGTGTCACTGGTAATTACTAACACTGGCCACTAGGCTGTGTGTATGACTGGTAATTACTAACACTGGCCACTAGGCGGTGTGTATGACTGGTAATTACTAACACTGACCACTAGGCGGTGTGTATGAGTGGTAATTACTAACACTGACCACTAGGCGGTGTGTATGAGTGGTAATTACTAACACTGGCCACTAGGCAGTGTGTATGAGTGGTAATTACTAACACTGGCCACTAGGTGGTGTGAATGACTGGTAATAACTAACACTGGCCACTAGGCGGTGTGTATGACTGGTAATTACTAACACTGGCCACTAGGCAGTGTGTATGACTGGTAATTACTAACACTGGCCACTAGGCGGTGTGTATGAGTGGTAATTACTAACACTGGCCACTAGGCGGTGTGTATGAGTGGTAATTACTAACACTGGCCACTAGGCGGTGTGTATGAGTGGTACTTACTAACACTGGCCACTAGGCTGTGTGTATGAGTGGTACTTACTAACACTGGCCACTAGGCGATGTGTATGAGTGGTAATTACTAACACTGGCCACTAGGCGGTGTGAATGACTGGTAATAACTAACACTGGCCACTAGGCAGTGTGTATGACTGGTAATTACTAACACTGGCTACTAGGCGGTGTGAATGACTGGTAATAACTAACACTGGCCACTAGGCGGTGTGTATGACTGGTAATTACTAACACTGGCCACTAGGCGGTGTGTATGACTGGTAATTACTAACACTGGCCACTAGGCGGTGTGTATGAGTGGTAATTACTAACACTGGCCACTAGGCAGTGTGTATGAGTGGTAATTACTAACACTGGCCACCAGGCGGTGTGTATGAGTGGTAATTACTAACACTGGCCACTAGGCGGTGTGTATGAGTGGTAATTACTAACACTGGCCACTAGGCGGTGTGTATGACTGGTAATTACTAACACTGGCCACTAGGCGGTGTGTATGAGTGGTAATTACTAACACTGGCCACTAGGCGGTGTGTATGACTGGTAATTACTAACACTGGCCACTAGGCGGTGTGTATGAGTGGTAATTACTAACACTGGCCACTAGGCGGTGTGTATGACTGGTAATTACTAACACTGGCCACTAGGCGGTGTGTATGAGTGGTAATTACTAACACTGGCCACTAGGCGGTGTGTATGACTGGTAATTACTAACACTGGCCACTAGGCGGTGTGTATGAGTGGTAATTACTAACACTGGCCACTAGGCGGTGTGTATGACTGGTAATTACTAACACTGGCCACTAGGCGTTGTGTATGACTGGTAATTACTAACAGAGCGTTTACATGCACATAGAGAAAATCGAATTTCTGCCGTAGCTCGACTGAAATCGAAGTTCTAAATGCCATGGAAACACCTTAGCTCGGCTGAAATCGAACTGAACTGGATTTCTCGTAATCGAGCTACGCGACCTAGATTATGCGATTGTAGCCGAGCTACTTAGTGCATATAATAATAATAATAATAATAATAATAATAATAATGTTAAATTTATATAGCGCCTTTCAAAAAACCCAAGGACGCTTTACAATTATAGACAAGGAAAGAAAAAAAAATAAATAAAAATATAATAAAAAATAAAAAGTAAAAAGTCCACCAAGTAGGGGTCAGGATGTAATTCCCGTGGTGTAGCAGCCACAGTCCCACCAAAAGGCCCACAAAAACAAGTCCCACATCTCCAGCACTGCCGCCATAACGCCGTCAGCAACATCGCTCGAACACCACGCCATGGATCCACACAGCGAGCAGAGAAGCTCCGCCATGCAGAGCGCTGGTGTGTCCCAAACCGCCTGCACAGCCGCCGCGACGCCACCGAGCAACATCGCTCGGAACATCACGCCAAGCGTTAAAGCACAGAGCGCTGGACAACCATGATGTAAATTGAGCAACAGGCTCACTGCAGTCCATAGCTGGGAGCACAGGCATCACCCACAACGAACCAAGGCCTGGAGGGAACCGATGCCCCAAACTGGGTCCGGAGCTACACCACAACCGGCAGACAAAACACTCAAACAAACACCAAACTACACAAACACACAGGAAAGAAAAAAAACAGAAAAGAAATAAAATAAGAGCTCCGGTGAGAAGCAGCAGCCAGAACGCGCACGACGTACTCTCAACCGGAAACGAAAAAAAATTAAAAAAAAAGAAAAAAACCCTATCGAGCTTCGCAGTCAAGCTACTTACTTCAGCACTGCCCCTTCTGGAAGTGACGAGTGACGAGACCACCAGCGGGAAACACAACAGCCTCGGTCGGCATGGCAACAGTAGTAGTAGCGAGCAGCAGAAGAGGTCAGGAGGAACAAGGAGAACAAACGAACACGGAACTGATAATTTTGTTTATACTCTTGAATAGCTCTTCTTCATGACAACAACTGGAAGTGTACCAACACGATGGGGCGTGTAGCGCCACCTGTGGCTCAGGTGCACAATGTACCTCACACAATAGCTCGAGTTCCTTGTGTGCATGTAGGATTGGATTTCTCTGGCACCCCTGCTGGGACCCTTAGCTCGATTTGGATGTGCATGTAAACGCACTGACTGACCACTAGGCGGTGTGTATGACTGGTAATTACTAACACTGGCCACTAGGCGGTGTGAATGACTGGTAATTATTAACACTGACCACTAGGCGGTGTGTATGAGTGATGGTACACGTACACACCACAAAAAATCGACTCGATGGGTTTACCATTTTTTCTTAGGTATGGTGCTCCGCTATTATGCTACACTACACCATACTGTGTACTGTTTTATATGAAATATGGCACTGTAGTGTAATTCACTGAACTGAGCTATTTAACAGTTATTCCATGAAATCGAGTCGTACATGAGCTGATAGGCAACGAGGCGCGTAGCACCGAGATTGAGTGGAATAACTGTTTTGTCCACATTCACTGGATTTTAAAAAACAGAGCATTTTTATTTTTATTTTTTGCAAATTCGATAAATAACTTCTGACAAAATCAGAAAATGTCTGACAAAATCATTTCCGCTTAGAATGTAAACAAACCGGCAAAATGACAGGAGCAATTTGTGAAAAATGCGATAATAATAATTCTTGAAAAATAAAAAAAAAAAGATACGTTCTTACCATCAAATACTTTCATTCCATCTTTTTTTGTATTTTGGGGGTTTTCTACTACTTCTTCTTTAGGGTTTTTTGGTGGTTGGCAAACCAACTTAAAGGTGCATTGCCACCACCGACTGGGCTGGGGTGTGGAACAGGAGATACTGGGGGGAAACAAAAAAACTATATTCTTTTAAATACTTGATGACAATTTTTTGGGATTTTGTTTTCAAGTAGAGTTTTTATTTCGTCCTCAGTTGGTTCAGCAACACGTTCCGCCATTTTGTTTTTCTCTACTCACGGTATATGAGCTGATATCCTAGTAGTAGAGTAGCCAATCAGAGCGTGTGATTACTCATATCCAGGGAATGTGGAGAGAAGAAACTATCATATTACACTTAACTATACTGGACTATAGAATACTTCACGACACTATGTTATGCTAATGTTGTGCTATGATGCTGTACTGCATTAAACTATATAGTGTTGTACATTACTACTGTATATGTAGTGTACTGGAGTGCAGTGTGCTATACTACACCACACTACTGTACTACACTATACTGTAGTGTACCATACTATACACTGTTATACTGTACATGGTATTAGACTGTACTGTGCTATGCTACTTTACACTGTACCTGTACTTTACTGTATGTTACTGGTGTACATGGTACGTTAGTATACTGTACTAGTCTATACTGTTGTGGTGTGATTATAATTTCCCCCTGGCTCTGCAGGTTCAGGTCAGATCCAGCTGTGGCAGTTTTTACTCGAGCTCCTGTCAGACAGCAGCAACGCTAGCATCATCACCTGGGAGGGAACAAACGGCGAGTTTAAGATGATTGACCCGGACGAAGTGGCCAAGCGCTGGGGTGAGCGCAAGAGCAAACCCAACATGAACTATGACAAGCTGAGCCGCGCCCTGCGCTACTACTACGACAAGAACATCATGACCAAAGTGCACGGCAAGCGCTACGCCTACAAGTTTGACTTCCAGGGCATCTCTCAGGCGCACCAGAACCACCCGACTGAGGGCAGCATCCTCAAATATCAGCCCGATGTGCCCTATGCCCAGGCCTACCACAGCCATCAGCCCAAAGTGAACTTCATGAGCACGCACTCCGGCCCCATGCCGGTGTCCTCGGGTGGCTTTTTCCCTTCCACCTCCAACTACTGGAACTCAGCAACCAGCGTTGTTTATCCCAGTTCACCGATGCCTCGACACCCGGCCACACACTCACATTTAAACTCTTATTATTAAAATCACGGCGAGAGTAAAGTCAGCGTCAGTGCCAGGAGGTTTTTACTAACAGATCCACTGTTAGTTTGTGGAGATTTAGGTCATAAAAAAGACTGTTTTTAATCATCCAGCACCAAGAAAACCAACATCCGGTCGTTTGGACAAAACAGTACTGCATTTCAAGTTTTATTATTAAAAAATGTAGAATAAATAACAAAATGTCCCTATTTAGCTTTTTTTTAAACTACTAACTGGTCCATAGGGTTTTATTTTACAATGTATTTGGTAAAAGAGGAACCAAAGATAAGACTTGGAAGATAAGAGGGTCAAAAACCCATGGAAGAAACAAACAAACAAACAACAAACAGGATGAAAAAATACTTTTTTAAAATATTTTTTTGGCATTTAAAACCTCAACTGAAATCAGAAATCCAACCTGGGGTTTGGTGAAAGTGAGAGGATTATTTTTGCAATAAATGTAAATTATTATTTTTGCGATAAATTTATGTATACATTTGTCAACAACTACTGGTTACTTGATGGTGAAAGTCTTATGTCCAGAGACACATTCACATCCGAACTTGGTTTATTATTATTATTATTATTATTATTATTATTATTATTATTATATGACATCTGTCATGTGCAAAATTTACCACAAACAGCTTCACTGAGGATAATTACATCTCAGATCAATGCTTTCATTTTGCTAAAAGGGAAGAAAAAGGATTCAGAGGGAAAAATCAAAAATACAAACAGCAAAGACGGGAATTTCTGGCAGAACACTTTTACTGAATAAAAACAGTTAATATTCGAGTTCATTTGTTTTACCTTTACTCATTCAAAGGATGATTTTTATTTTTACATATGATGCAGAATCCTGAATGTGGATTGCTGGGATTCAAACTCACAACCTTCTAGTCACAGGAAAAGAACCAGAAACCTAAAGGGCTTCAAAACAAAGTAAAAGGACCTTCTTTATGATATCAACAAAACATTTACTAAAGATATATTACTTGTAGCAATGACACATGCATGAACACACACACACACACACACACACACACAGAGTGTATATAATATTTTACATACGGTGTATAAAAGGGCAACATTTTTCCTCCTCAGTCTCCAAACTCACATCTGAAATGTTTTTTCTTTGTGTTGTTTTCATGCTTTTGTACAGATCTCTACCATGTGAACCAATATCACACGTTTATATGTAACAAATTTTAAACCAATAAAAACGAGCATGTATCTAACATTTACTTCATTTTTATTTATTTATTTATAGTCAAAGATGTTTCCTCAGTTTTTATGATCAAGTTCATGAGAGAGACAGAGACAGTCCAAAGACATGCAGGTTAGGATAATTGGTGGCTCTAAATTGACCGTAGGTGTGAATGTGAGTGTTAATGGTTGTTTTTCCCTGTGTGTCGCCCTATGATCATCTGGTGACTTGTCCAGGGTGAACCCCGCCTCTCACCCATAGTCAGCTGGGATAGGATCCAGCTTCCCCGCGACCCTGCACAGGATAAGCGGTTAAAGCAGATACGCAGAGCATTTATTTTTAAATAAATTTCTGAGTGGATAGTATCTCCATCCTTGACTCTTGTATGCTGCATAAATGGGAATAAAAAAATATATATTTTTGAGAGTAGGGCGGCACAGTGGTGTAGTGGTTAGTGCTGTCGCCTCACAGCAAGAAGGTCCGAGTTCGAGCCCCGTGGCCGGCGAGGGCCTTTCTGTGTGGAGTTTGCATGTTCTCCCCGTGTCCGCGTGGGTTTCCTCCGGGTGCTCCGGTTTCCCCCACAGTCCAAAGACATGCAGGTTAGGTTAACTGGTGACTCTAAATTGAGCGTAGGTGTGAATGTGAGTGTGAATGGTTGTCTGTGTCTATGTGTCAGCCCTGTGATGACCTGGCGACTTGTCCAGGGTGTACCCCGCCTTTCGCCCGTAGTCAGCTGGGATAGGCTCCAGCTTGCCTGCGACCCTGTAGAACAGGATAAAGCGGCTAGAGATAATGAGATAAGATGAGATTTTTGAGAGTTAAATCGACCGCAAAGTTGCGATTGGAGCCGCCCCGCTGAGCCAGCCAGCCCTGAGTGCGTGACGTCACAGCGGTAACCGGTTTTAAGGCCGAGGCCTTTTACAGCTATAGACCAAAGTCATATAAATAAACATTTATGCTGAAAGTAAGAAATAGCGTTACCGACTCGCTCAACTAAGACTGATTTGACTTCACTGATTGTGGGTTGACTCTCATTAAAACAGGATGGGTGTTATAACTTATGCAACATGTACATGCATGCATTTTCACTGATAAAACGTAAAAGGCTCATTAAATAATCAGATGAACTGAGACAATCACATTCTGAAGCAAATTAAATAATCTTATACCGCTAACTTAAACACACAATACAAGTTACATGGATTAATTTAAATGCAGGTAAACAAGTGTTGTTTTGTAACCAAACGAGAGTCGCAGCTTACCCATCTGTGTTCGCAGTTCTTGAAGGCCGATCTTGTGGCCGATTGTTTTGAAACAATCTGACTTTCAGTTGTTCATTCAGTTCTCCGTTCATTCGCTTCTTCCACATAAGGGCGAGATGGCAGCGATATCCAGTGTAGAAATCAGACGGCTGCTCCACTCATTCTCCATTTTTTCCATACTGAGTACTTCGCCATTACTGCTCGGCTCAGGCAATTACTAAACCCGGGACGGGACATCACCGGTTTTAGCAACAACCCTCAGCTCACTCCGGGAGGACTGGTGCAACTGAACTTACTTTCCTTTTAAAAATAAATAAATAAATAAAATACTTTCCTTTTTTTGTAGTTTTATTTAATTGTTGGTACTGCACCCTCTTTCAATACAGGCTTATAGCCAATGCTCCTCAACAGATCAGAGGTCTCATATAAGTCTTCAGTAAAATGTGCAGAGCAGAGGAGAGACCACTTCGTAGGCACCCAATGTGCCCGTGAACTTCTCGCAAAATACGTCCAAATCTTTGCAGTTTGAACATTCTTGGGCCGTGAATGCAACGTAAATCCACCTTCTGTCATGTTGCTGCACCTGCCAGCAGCACATCTACGTGGCATGGTGATAAATTAGCTCAAAATGGAGGATCGGAGTTGCAGTCAGCTCTGTGTTTTAGTATAGCGGAAATGGCGAGGAGACCGATAGACTTCCTGTGGTGACGTTACAGATGTCAAGGTCATTCACTCAGACTGCTACCTATATAAATCACTTTAATTGTAAAAATTACTATATTCGATTTATTGTTAACACTTAAAACTATTCCTGTGCCATTCTTGAGGTCTCAAGGCATTTATCAACAAAAGTGAGGCCATGGTTCTGCGCATCTCCCTTAAAGATAATAGATGGATGGATAATATCATATATTATTATACATACGGGCCACTTTTTCCATGGAATAAAAACGTGTTCTATTCCCTTCTAGTGGCATGCATATTGTTATCATATCACTTATCCTCCGTGTATTATGCCACGCTGTCCAATGGAGAATGAGCATGCAATGTTGTTATAATATTGGAAAAGATGGAAGAGACCTCCATGTTGTGTTCCTGGACCTCACCAATGCCTTTGGCTCAGTCCCTCACAATCTCCTTTGGTCTGCTTTCAGTTACTTCAGTGCCCCAGAGCCCATCACAGCCCTAGTTAAATCCTATTTCCAGGACATACAGCTTTGCTTTACAACTGATGAATTCACTACAGCATTGCAGCGTCTGGAAATTGGCATCATGGCAGGATGCACCATCTTCCCCCTAGCTTTCACCATGGCCATGGAAGTCATCATCTGAGCCTCTCAGTGGGTGGTAGGAGGAGAGCAGCTCAAACCTGGTCTCCAACTCCCTCCTATCAGGACATACATGGATGATATGACCATACTTACAACAACCAAGCCCTGCACTAGGTGACTATTGAGGAAGCTCCAAGAGAACATCAAGTGGGCTAGAATGAAAATAAATCCAAGCAAGTCCAGGAGCATATCAGTCATCAAAGGGAAGCTGTTCAAGCAATGCTTTTACATTGGCAAGGAGCCCATACCAATGGTGGCAGAGAAACCTGTTAAGAGTCTTGGATGCTGGTACAATGCAACCCTCAAAGATATAGATCAAGCAGACCAGATTAGGCAGGACACCATCAGTGGCCTGGAGAGCATCGACAGGTCCTTCCTACCAGGCAGGTTGAAGCTCTGGTGCTTTCAGTTTGGTCTCCTCCCCCGGTTGATGTGGCCCTTGACCATCTATGAGATCCCACTCTCCAAGGTTGAAAAATTAGAGAGGCTGGTTAGTTCATTTGTGAAAAAATGGCTTGGTCTCCCCAGGTGCATTGCCAGCACAGGCCTGTATGGGAAAGGTATTCTTGAACTTCCCGTGTCCAGTCTAACAGAAGACTACAAGTGCTCCAAAGTTAGGCTGGAAATGACACTTACACTGTGAGAGAATCCCATAATCCATGTGTTGCCCAAACGGCTCCCATTCTGGCAACTGGAAGAAAGTGGACCTCATCACTAGCTACGCAGCAGGCAAAGTCATCCCTTAAGCTTCAGGACATCATTGGCCACGTGCAGCAAGGGAGAGGAGGCCTTGGCCTTGGAGAGAGCAATCTATCCTGGCACAAAGCAACACCATCACAGCACCGAGGTCTTATAGTTGAGGAGGTACACCACCAAGAACAAGCAATGAGGTGCGCAAAGGCCACTTCTCAAGCAAAGCAGGGGCAGTGGATGCGATGGGAGGGGGTTGAGAAAGAAAATTCTCTTGGAGGGATCTGTGGAACATGGAAGCAAATCAAACCAGCTTCGTTATACGAGCCACCTATGATGTCCTGCCATCTCCAATCAACCTCAACCGGTGGTACGGAGAAGACCCTATGTGCCTCCTGTGTCAGTCTCCAGCCAACCTGAAGCACATCCTGGGGGGCTGCAAAACAAGCCTGAAACAAGGCCGTTACACCTGGCAACACAACCAGGTGCTGAAGTGCCTTGCATCAACGCTGGAGACCAGGCAGACATCCATCAATGCCCTACCTCTTCCTTCATCAGCCTATCACTCATCGGCAATAAAATTTTTCGATTACGTTCATTATGTCTTATATTAAATATAGTTAGTTTTTGTTTTTTTCTTTTTTATCAGACATCTCATTTTTGGGTTTGTTTACCTGACATGTTTCGACGTACAACTTCCGTCTTCCTCAGAGTGTCACCGGATGTTATTGGTGACGCATCTTTTATCAGCTGCTGTTTCTGAAGGCGTGGCCTTCCTGTCTGGTTTGACAGGTCGGTCACGCCTTCTACTGTCTGTTCGTCCCCTGCAAGATGTCACTCCAGGTATGGGAGAGCATGTATGCTCCCTCATCCCGGTTGATGGTCCTCGGGCTTCGTTTACGGATCTCCATGGCCTCCCTGATCCAGCGCTGATGTTTGTTATCTTCTGTGCGGATGACTCTGGCATTCCCCCAGTCCATAATGTGATTTTCCCTTTTGCAATGATCTGTTATAGCTGACTTATAATTTTCCTGTTGTGCCTTTTCTTTTATTGTTCGGGTTTGTCTTGTAGCTGTCTCCTTTTCGCACTCTTTCTTATGTTCATTTTTTCTTGTGTTGAAACTCCTTCCTGTCTCCCCAATATAAGGTTTATTGCATAATTGACATGGAATCTCATATATGGTGTTGCATCTGTTGTCCGGATGTATTCTGTCTTTGGGATGAACCAGGATCTGACGGAGTGTTGTGTATGGTTTGACAGGTGTGTTAATGTTGTGTTTCCTCATTACTCTTTGAATGCGTTCAGTTATTCCCCTGATGTATGGTAATGTAACTACTCCCCTGTGTTCTTGTTTGTTAGTTTGTTTTTTCTCTTTCTTCTGTGTTTTGTTGTTCTTAACCTGTTCCGCCCCTTTGGATATTGCCCATTGTGGATATTGACACGCCTTCAGTGCGTGTTGTATATGTTGTTCCTCCTGTTCTTTGTCCTGTGGATCTGTAATTATTGCTGTGCGTTCATGTAATGTTCTAACTACGGATATTTTGTGCATTATGGGGTGTTCGGAAGTCCAGTTTAAATATTGGTCGGTGTGTGTGGGTTTTCTGTGTACTTTTATTTTGATGTCCCCATCTTCTGTGTGATGTATTTTTAAATCCAAAAATGCTATTGACTGCTCTGTTTCTTCTTCATGTGTGAATTTTATATTGCCGGTATTGTCTATGGTGTTGAGATGGTCGGTGAGTTGTTGAGTGTGTCCCCTCTTTACTTTTTCCAATATGTCGTCCACATACCGTTTCCAGGGTGTTGGTCTGTATTCCGCTGGTATTGTAGTGAGTGCTTTTTGCTCCAGATCCTCCATGAAAAAGCTGCACATGATGGCTGATAGTGGGTCTCCCATGGCAAAACCTTCCTTCTGTCTGTAAATTGTATTCCTGAACTGAAAGTATGTGGATGTGGCGATGAATTGAAGGAGCTGAGTGATGTCTTGTACAGTGAGGTTTGTGCGTTTCTTGAGCGTCCTGTCTGTTTTTAATTTGTCTTGTACTATCTGTATGGTGGCTTCCGTGGGTGTTCTGGTGAAAAGAGATATGACATCATGTGAAATAAAAACTTCGTCTTGCTGCATTTTGATGTTTTTTAGTTCTTCTGCCAGATGTTTTGAGTTTTTGCAGTGTTGGTCTGTGAGTCCTAGTAATGGTTTAATTATTTCGGTGAGTGCTTTTGATAAGTTGTATGTGACTGAACCAATGCTATCTACTATGGGGCGTAATGGTGTTCCTGGTTTATGTATTTTTGGTGTGCCGTAAATCCTGGGGATGACATTGGCTGTGGGTACTAAATGATTGTAATCCTGCTTATCTATTTTATTTTCATCAAGTAGTGGTTTTAGTAGTGCTTTAAGTTTCTTTTTCTTGTCTTCTGTTGGGTCTTTTTTTAATATTTCAAATGCGTTGTCACTGAGTAATTCATTCATTTTTCGTTCATATTCATCAGTGTCCATAATAACTGTTTTTCTGCCTTTATCTGCTGGGAGGATTGTGATATCTTTATTTTTAGCTAATGTTCTCATGGCTTTGGCTTCCTGTTTTGTGATGTTGCTAGGTGGTGGTTTGGCCGTTTTCAATATACCAGCTATTGCGTTTCTTAGTGCTGCTTTTTGTCCCTGATCCTGTATTTTCTCACATGCTAATTCAGTTGCCAGAATGAATTCATCGTGTGGTATATTGTTCGGTGTGAGAGCGTAGTTGAGTCCTTTTGCTAATATACTGCGTTCTGCTTGTGAGAGTTTGTACCTTGATATGTTATGAATCCATTTGTCGTTGATGTGTGTGTGCTCCGGTTCTGCCTTCTTTTTCTGTGCGATGAGTTTGTCCAGTTTTCGTATTTGTCGGGTTTTTGTCTCTGTGAATTCCTGTTCGTGTACGTCTGCCAAGTGTCCGTGTATTGCCATTTCCATTTCCTTGTTTTGGGGAAACCGGCGTTTGAAAGTTTCCATCTCCCTGTGTAGTTCGCTGTTGATATTATTTAGTTTATCCGTTGTGCACCGTATCCGTTCTTTTACCAGAGTCATCCGCACTTTCCTGATCATCTTTTCCGCGTTTCTGGTTGGAATCGGGTTCTTGATGTTCAGGCTGGCCGGTACGACTTCCTCATCCCGGCAGCGCAGATTGAACCTCAGGTGATTCCTGTAGCGTGCCCGTTTCCATGTCAATCGCTCTAGGCGGCGAAACTCCTTGATGCTTTCGTCTCCGTAACTAATTCTTAATCTTTCGATTACGTTCATTATGTCTTATATTAAATATAGTTAGTTTTTGTTTTTTTCTTTTTTATCAGACATCTCATTTTTGGGTTTGTTTACCTGACATGTTTCGACGTACAACTTCCGTCTTCCTCATATTGCTTATATTGGGGAGACAGGAAGGAGTTTCAACACAAGGAAAAATGAACATAAGAAAGAGTGCGAAAAGGAGACAGCTACAAGACAAACCCGAACAATAAAAGAAAAGGCACAACAGGAAAATTATAAGTCAGCTATAACAGATCATTGCAAAAGGGAAAATCACATTATGGACTGGGGGAATGCCAGAGTCATCCGCACAGAAGATAACAAACATCAGCGCTGGATCAGGGAGGCCATGGAGATCCGTAAGCGAAGCCCGAGGACCATCAACCGGGATGAGGGAGCATACATGCTCTCCCATACCTGGAGTGACATCTTGCAGGGGACGAACAGACAGTAGAAGGCGTGACCGACCTGTCAAACCAGACAGGAAGGCCACGCCTTCAGAAACAGCAGCTGATAAAAGATGCATCACCAATAACATCCGGTGACACTCTGAGGAAGACGGAAGTTGTACGTCGAAACATGTCAGGTAAACAAACCCAAAAATGAGATGTCTGATAAAAAAGAAAAAAACAAAAACTGGCAATAAAATTTGTTTGCATGTTTGCAGGAGCAAAGCATGACAAAGCCCATACATTCAAGCCACACATCGGCCAGCTAGGTGGGGTGCGAGACTGGAAACTATTGGTGAACTTGAACCAGCGGCTCTGCTTCCCAGCTGAGATCGCCGCAACAAATTTCAGACCAGACCTTGTGCTTTGGTCCTCCTCACTTGGCTCCGTGTACATAACAGAGCTGACTGTGCCCTGGGAGGATGCTGTGGAGGAAGCATATGAGCGCAAAAGCTTGAAGTATGCTGAGCTGGCAGCCGATGCTGAGCAACGTGGCTGGAAGGCTAGGGTCTGTCCAGTTGAGGTCAGCTGCAGAGGTTTTGTTGGAAAGTCAACCATCAGGCTGCTTAAGGATATGGGAGTCAGAGGTCAAGCCCAACGGCAAGCCGTCAAAGCCCTTTCCAGTGCTGCCCAACAGGCCAGTCGGTGGCTCTGGATTAAGAGGAGAGACATCACCTGGGCCCCCAAATAACAACTGCTCCATTAGGGTGAATAGTGAGAGTTAAAGCAGAGGGGGGCACACCTGGGACACCAGATGTCGCCAATGAGACCACTGGAGGTGTTGTGGGCCTATCATCGAAACACCTACTGTAAGAAGGAGGGTGCCCACCTGATGACCCCAATGAAGCTTTATTCCTCCATACTCCACCCAAATACCATTACGGCATCCACCTGGAGACCCTCAGTTTGCATGTCTGTCCCCACCAGTGTTATCTCAGGTAGATGCACTCTGTAAGGGATTGTACCAACTACTCCTAAAATAGAAAGGAAAGAAACACGTTGTCAAGACAACACGACATCACATGTCAGAGCTCATGCAAATATCCAATGACAAAACTTTTCTGCTGCGCATACACACAAATATTTCTTTGTCTGCCGGGAAAGAGAGAAGACAAGGCTAATCCAGTGCTACTGCTTGGATTAAGCACTAAATAAATAAACTGAAAACTGAAACTGAAGATGCATTGAACACCCAAAAGGCTACCAAAACTTCATTAGATATTCTTCACACATATTTACAAGAGAAAAACATCAACAGACATCGAAAAACTGGAAAAGAGACACGTCAGAGATGTAAAACTTCCCTGCTAGTGAGTGACTGTGACAGTTTGTAAACAAACATGGCCGCGAGGTTTGCTTCATTAAAAGCGGGAGATTTTGAGCGAATTTTGGCTGCCAGGTCGCTCCGTTGTGTGTAGTTCTTGATGTTGATTTTAAAAGTAACTCAGTAAATTACACAGGGAAACGAATAATGAAGTCTGAGTGAAAAATACTGTGGCGAGCGTGCAGTGTGGAAGAAGAATCTGGGGACAAAAATCTTAGTTTCTCGGTCATTAGCCTGTGCTACTGATGAACGCTACAGTGGCTGGAAGGTGACTGCACTGCTGCGCTACCAGCGCCAGCTTGCGGATAAGCTAGCATTGGCCTTCAAGAATGCTGATATGAAGAGAGTCTCATCTCATCTCATTATCTGTAGCTGCTTTATCCTGTTCTAGAGGGTCACAGGCAAGCTGGATCCTATCCCAGCTGACTACGGGCGAAAGGCGGGGTACACCCTGGACAAGTCGCCAGGTCATCACAGGGCTGACACATAGACACAGACAACCATTCACACTCACATTCACACCTACGCTCAATTTAGAGTCACCAGTTAACCTAACCTGCATGTCTTTGGACTGTGGGGGAAACCGGAGCACCCGGAGGAAACCCACGCGGACACGGGGAGAACATGCAAACTCCACACAGAAAGGCCCTCGCCGGCCATGGGGCTTGAACCCGGACCTTCTTGCTGTGAGGCGACAGCGCTAACCACTACACCACCGTGCCGCCCCAGCCAATATTATTTAAATACTAGAAAAGCACTCGGAGAGCGCAGACCTCCGCCAAGTATCCTTTAAAAAAATTTGGGATCCAGAAGGTGATCCGGATCACCGCCAAAATTTAAGGGATTGTTACTTGTGCCCAGTCACACCTCTGGAAAAAAATTTCAGAGCAATCCGTTCATTACTTTTTCCGTACTGTTGCTAACAGACAAACCAACCAACAAACAAACCAACGCTACCGAAAACATAACCTCCTTGGCGGAGGTAATAAAACAGTGCTGCTGCTGCTTTCCCTCATGTGTTTTCCATCATGAACACGAGATGGCGCCATCAGACGTTTTTCAAATATATAACAGTAGAATTTTTTTAATTAAAGCTATTTTGGAGTCGGAATAAATACATTAAGTTCATATTTAATACATTATTATTATTATTATTATTATTATTATTACAAACTGTTTAAAAACATTTTTCCCCTTTTCTAGAAATCTGCACCGCTGTTGCGTTTTCCCTCCGCAACACGAGATGGCGCTGTTAAAGCAGCGTCCACGTGCCAGAAACCAGCTCGCGGTGCATCATGGGAAAGGAACTGTGCACCAGGAACTCGCATGTGGTCGCGAGCGCGTGAACTTTACTGACGGAGCTGATCCGGTGGCGCCTCAGAGGGGAAAAAAACTCAATTTATCCTACTTTAGTGTTTAATTTTCAGATTAAAGATGAAGCCTGGTGAGTTTTCTGTGTGTTTTGGTTATGAAATAAAATCAGGGATGTAGTTTGATTCAAATTAAGTCTGTGTGTAAAGATTTAAAAACTGGTCGCGTGCTGAAACTCGTTAGCGGTTTATGCTAACTGTATTTTTAAATTAGGATCAGCTTTAACGGACACAGCGCGTGAAGGGAGAGTTTTAACTTTTTGTTCGTCTTGTGTTGAAATAATGGAATAAATCCTCGTGTGTGTGTGTGTGTGTGTGTGTGTGTGTGTGTGTGGGAGAGAGAGAGGGAGAGAGAGAGTAGTGCGTGTGTGTGAGAGTTGTGTGTGAGAGGGAGAGAGCCGGGTGAGGGGGTGTGGGAGAGAGTGAGTTGTGAGGGAGCAGAGTGAGTTGTGAGGGAGCAGTGTGTGAGTTGTGAGGGAGCAGTGTGTGAGTTGTGAGGGAGCAGTGTGTGTGAGGGAGCAGTGTGTGTGAGGGAGCAGTGTGTGTGAGGGAGCAGTGTGTGTGAGGGAGCAGTGTGTGTGAGGGAGCAGTGTGAGAGTTGTGAGGGAGCAGTGTGAGAGTTGTGAGGGAGCAGTGTGAGAGTTGTGAGGGAGCAGTGTGAGAGTTGTGAGGGAGCAGGGTGAGAGTTGTGAGGGAGCAGGGTGTGAGTTTATGGTGTAATTAAGGGAGAGTGTGGTGTGAGGGAGCAGTGTGTGTGAGGGAGCAGAGTGAGTTGTGAGGGAGCTGGGTGTGAGTTTATGGTGTAATTAAGGGAGAGTGTGGTGTGAGGGAGCAGAGTGTGGTGTGAGGGAGCAGAGTGAGTTGTGAGGGAGCAGTGTGAGAGTTGTGAGGGAGCAGTGTGAGAGTTGTGAGGGAGCAGTGTGTGAGTTGTGAGGGAGCAGTGTGTGAGTTGTGAGGGAGCAGTGTGTGAGTTGTGAGGGAGCAGTGTGTGAGTTGTGAGGGAGCAGTGTGTGTGAGGGAGCAGTGTGTGTGAGGGAGCAGTGTGAGAGTTGTGAGGGAGCAGTGTGAGAGTTGTGAGGGAGCAGTGTGAGAGTTGTGAGGGAGCAGGGTGAGAGTTGTGAGGGAGCAGGGTGAGAGTTGTGAGGGAGCAGGGTGAGAGTTGTGAGGGAGCAGGGTGTGAGTTTATGGTGTAATTAAGGGAGAGTGTGGTGTGAGGGAGCAGTGTGTGTGAGGGAGCAGAGTGAGTTGTGAGGGAGCTGGGTGTGAGTTTATGGTGTAATTAAGGGAGAGTGTGGTGTGAGGGAGCAGAGTGAGTTGTGAGGGAGCAGTGTGTGAGTTTATGGTGTAATTGGGGGAGAGTGAGTGTGTGAGGGGAGGGAGCAGTGGGGGTGAGTGTGTGTGAGTGAGGGAGCACAACAAAAATGGCTTCTTTAACTCCTCGCTCATAGCAACGATCCTCTCTGGCTAAAATGTGTACGTTGGAATCCTGAAATGAGTGTCCTTTTGTTGTTAAGATGAAGGTAGACAGCAGAGTCCTGGCCTGAGGAACTGGCTCTCCTGTGTTGAGCCATGCACCTGTGAAGCGGTTGCTTTGTTTCCCCAATATACGAGTCCATGCATTTCTCACTGTACTGAATTGCATACACTACGTTGTCCTGTTTGTGTCTGGGTATTCTGTCCTTAGGGTGGACCAGTTTCTGCTTCAGGGTGTTACTGGGTCTGAAATGTACCGGAATGTTGTGTTTGTGGAAGATCCTCCTGAGTTTCTCAGATAGACCAGAAATGTAGGGAATGACAGTTTTCTTGCGTTTGTTCCTGTTATCCTCCTTGTCTGTTCTGTTCCTTTTTCTGCTCTTGAGGAAAGACCAGTTGGGATACCCGCAGTTCTGAAGTGCTTTCTTGATATGATTCTGCTCCTTCTCTTTTCCCTCTATCGTTGTAGGAATGTTCTGAGCCCTGTGTTGCAAGGTCCTAATGACCCCCAATTTGTGTTTCAGTGGGTGGTGAGAGTCAAAGAATAGGTGCTGGTCTGTGTGGGGGGGTTTCCGGTAGACCTCGATGCTCAGGCTTCTGCCTTGTCTAATGTGTACATCACAATCCAAGAAGGCTAGATTATTCCCACTGATGTCCTCCCGAGTGAAGTTGATGTTAATATCCACTGCATGGATGTGCTTAGAGAAGGCTTCCACCTCATGGGTTTTGATTTTAACCCAGGTGTCATCCACATATCTGAACCAGTGGCTGGGAGCAACTCCTGAAAAAGTGGTCAAAGCTTTATGTTCCACTTCTTCCATGTAAAGATTGGCCACAATAGGGGATACCGGTGAGCCCATGGCCACCTACAATGCAGTCCTTGGCACACTTCCCAGACAACTGAATGCACACCTAAACCCAGCTGTTTTCAGTGACTCACAGGAGGACAGAGAGAATCAGCATTCCATTGATCACCCTAACGGGCAATCCATTGATCATCCTAATGACTCTCGAGGCCGTTCACAACCAGCCCCCAGTTGACCCACACCAACAAGATGACTCAATGACAGCTTAGATGAGCTTTTCATCCATGAGAGGATAAATACCTGATACTCCCTACCACTCAGACAGATCTGAAGAAGCCTTTCGGATGAGAGGTGAAATGTCTTCAAGCAAGTCCAGTTGCTCTCTCTTACCACCCACAGTTTAACACTAGCTAGTTCATCCCTCAGCAAGCCCTGCCCACGATCAACAGATCCATGACCATAGCGTGTGACTTCCTTGTCTGGGTGGAGTCTTACCAAATGACAATTGAAGTTCGAGGTTGTCCCCATCGTCTCCTCGATAGTTCTTCTACATATGGAACACATAGCAGTGCATTTATTCCCACTGCACGAGAACTCTGTATAAGCAAAGCAGACAATCCTAGCGGCGTTCTCTCCAGGTGTTTTAGTACGGTTAATGTTTTTTCCTGAACATGCCATATGAACAGGTGAATGTGTATTCTCTTGCACAAAATTAGTATAAAAATTAATGTAGATATATTGTATGCCAAATTATGGGATGCTACAAAAAAAGAGAAAATCCGAGTCCTCGTCTCCAATTTACGAGTCCAAATGCAGTTAATGTACGAGTCCGAGTCATCAGTGCTTAAGTCCAAGTCAAGTCACGAGTCTGTAAAATTAGCAGGGATGTGATTTTTCTGCAAATTCGCGGAATTCCGCTTTTTTCACCTCAAAACTTGAAGAAAATTTTTTTCCGATTTTTCCCTCATCCACATTCGTATCCTATTCGTTCCGACTTTGTTTGAAAGATGGCAGCCTCGGATTTGCATCTTTACGCCTCGATCACGGAGGCTGCCATCTTTCAACTCTTTGTTTGAAGCGAGCTTATGTACAGCTATCTAACAAGCGTGTTCATTGGTTGTTACAGAGCGATGAGCCAATCACGTACCTCGTTTCATCTCAATGACGTAATTGCATAAATGACGTAATTACGTCAATGAGATGAAACGAGGTACGTGATTGGCTCATCGCTCTGTAACAACCAATGAACGCGCTTGTTAGATAGCTGTACGTAAGCTCGCTTCAAACAAAGAGTTGAAAGGTGGCAGCCTTCGTGATCGAGCGTAAAGATGCAAATCGAGTTAAAGAAATCGACAGAATAGTGAAAAAAAGTTCCGCTGGGAATGGTTGGAGAAAAACCGCGGCTCGCCTCGGGGCAAATTACGTCACAAGGCGCGGGGCTAGCGGGCCCTGCTCGTGCTGGTTCTTTGGGGTGAGCAAGTGTGAGTGAGCGAGTGTGAGTGAGCGTCAGAGTTGCATGTTGACCATTAAATTGGCTTGAATTTGTTAATCATGACAAGTTTTTTCTTGTGTGTTTGCTTGCTATTTTAGTACAATTTTTAAGTCAGAAAACCCCAGAACCCAGGAGCTTCGGGGGCTTCCCCCCTTGTCCCCCCACCAGGCCGCTGCCCTGGACCAGCTGGGGGCCTGCGGCCCCCAGACCCCCGGCTAAAATTTTCAGATAATTTCACCAGCCCCAAATCACATCCCTGAATTAGGGCACGAGTCAGACTCGAGTACTGCAAGCCTGATAAACACGAACGTCAACAAAAAAGAACTGAAAACAACTGAAATAAATAAAACAGTTTGTGAAACAAATCTTAGATCATCTCACAATACCTGCCATGTCTCAGGACCATGTATTGGGATATGAATTATAACATAATCGATTATTATATCGTATCGTGCAGCCCTGACTGTGATGAGAGAGAGAGAGAGAGAGAGAGAGACTGTTGTAAAAAGAAATCCAGCAGCAATATACAGTCTGGGATTTTTATTTATTTTGTGTGCGCATTAAAACAGAATCTGTTAAATTCGGCAAGGTTTATTGAGTCCCTGGACAGAGGCAGCTATTCTCTAAACCGCATAGTAGTAGATATATTCGCTGATAAAAGCCAAGTAAATTTAGCCCTTTTAGAACCTCCTGGAAATAGAAGAAACAACCTTTATTTGTTGCATGGACACTCAAGCACAGTGAGATTCGTCCTCTGCATTTAACCCATCTGAAGCAGTGAACACAGAGCAGTGGGCAGCCACACTACAGCGCCCAGGGAGCAGTCAGGGGTTTGGTACCCTGCTCAAGGGCACATCAGCCCAAGGCTGTTAACCGAACCTGCATGTCTGGACTGTGGGGGAAACCGGAGCACCCGGAGGAAACCCACACAGACACGTGGAGAACATGCAAACTCTGCACAGAAAGGCCCTCATCAGAAGAACAACAACCCTTTATTCGCCACATGCACACTTCAAGCACAGTGAAATTCATCCTCTGCATTTAACCCATCTGAAGCAGTGGACACACGCACACACCCAGAGCAGTGGGCAGCCGCACTACAGCGCCCGGGGAGCAGTCAGGGGTTCGGTACCTTGCTCAAGGGCACCTCAGCCCCAGACCGCCCCACGTCAACCTAACTGCATGTCTTTGGATTGTGGGGGAAACCGGAGCACCCGGAGGAAACCCACGCAGACACGGGGAGAACATGCAAACTCCACACAGAAAGGCCCTCGCCAGCCGCTGGGTTCAAGCCCGGAACCTTCTTGCTATGAGGTGACCGTGCTAACCACTACACCACCATGCCACTGGGAACAGACTGGAGCTGTGTGAGGTCACAGGTGGGCGTCAGCCATGAAGAACAACGTGAGCGACCAAAGTGAACAGGAATTTAGTGAGAGGGAAACTTTACGTTTTAGTCATTTTTCGTCTGTTCCGAGTTGATGAGGACGTACTGACAGAGGAAGAATGGCCAGTGATGGGGAAGGAGAGAGGTATCGAACCGTACCGATTTGAGCCAGAATCGTCCAGTGATAGCGGGGACAGTGACAATGATGAACCTTAAAGCAGATACGCAGGGCCTTTATTTTAAAAATAAATCCACCTTCTGTCGTGTTGCTGCACCCGCCAGCAACACGTCTACATGGCATGGTGATTAAATTAGCTCTAAATGGAGGATTGGAGTTGCAGTCAGCGCTGTGTTTTAGTATAGCGGAAATAGCGATGAGACCGATAGACTTCCTGTTATGACGTTACGGACGTCAAGGTCATTCACTCAGACCACTACCTATATGAATCACTTTAATCGTAAAAATTATATTAGATTTATTGTTAACACTTAACTATTCCTGTGCCATTCTTGAGGTCTCAAGGCATTTATAGACGAAAGTGAGGCCATGGCTCTGTGTATATGCTTTAAGTTTCAATTTGATCCATGGCTTCTGCTGGCATTTAAACGCCCGTAACTCAGCCACTGGAGGTCCCAGCTAGGGATGTTAACCGATGACCGTTTGACCGATGGTTGACCGAATCAACGTCAACCGTTTAATTTTTTTTTGGTTGTCGGTTAAACTAGAGACAATTCCCCTGTGGGAAATTGTGAGAGTGATGCAGTGCGTGTAGCAGTCGCTATTGCAGGAGCTGCACTGAACTGTGTGACTTGCCATGATGCTACAAGCATGTGTCTCTCTGAGAGGGAGCAGCCCCTCCCTTGTGTGTGTGTGTGTGTGTGTGTGTGTGAGAGCGAGCATCCCCTCCCCCATCCGCGCGTTGCGAGCAGAGACAGTGTGAAATTTGTTTGAGAGTGTTTTTTAATTTAAGAGTGGTTTAAGTTTTAATTCTGTATTAAAATTACTAAATAAGCAAATTCCGTTACAGTCCATGAAACATAGGAAGTATGAGAAGAAAACAGTAAATCAGAAAGCTGCGCACATTTGCGCAGCTTCTGCGAAAACGTGCGCAGCTTTCTGATTTACTGTTTTCTTCTCATACTTCCTATGTTTCATGGACTGTAACGGAATTTGCTTATTTAGTAATTTTAATACAGAATTTACTCTGAAATTATTCAGACACTCCAACGCGATTCAGCCGTGAAAAAGGCGGCATCCGCCAAAAGGCGCACCGTTTGCATCCCTGTTTAAACTCATAGGTTAACCGAATTTAACCGGCTAATGAAGCTCGGTGGTCGGTCAAGATTTTTTTTAGTTTTTGCCATCCCTAGTCCCAGCAAAGCTAAATCTTGCAGGTACTTCCCTCTATACTATCCCCTACAGGCCTAGAAATTCATATTTTTTTTCGCCAGCCAGCCAGACTAGTTCCCTTCCAAAGTAACTTGCCAAACAGAAAATCAACTCGCCAAAATTTGTTCATGCATGAATTTTACTTCTGTCAAAATTAACACAAAAGAGTCTCGTTACCATTATTCATGACTAATGTGCATTTATTTCAAGACCCGAGTATTTTGATACGGTTGTTAAATACATAAATGAGAACAACACAGAGCACCATAATATAATATCAACAAATAATAATATATTGGAAAACTTGGCAACTTGGTGTATGAGTATTGAAAACAAATATACTGACTATCATGACTATAGCACCCAAAATATGTCCAACATGCTTTCTGTATTTCACCATTTATGAGAGAGAAAGCATTCGGAGCTTCATATTGACTAGGAATCAACTTGAAAGAAATTAATTATTCCATAAAAATCATATCGCAGCCGAGGCCTACCCTGCTCCCACGCTTGCTTATAAGTCCTTTGTTGTTTCTCCTTCTCGTACGCTTTATCGGTGGCCTTTTTCTCCTCTTCAGGCCGAGCTCGCTTTGGCCCCGTCTCTGGCGGTTTTCTGTCAGAAAATTCCACATCGCAACGTAGCTTTGGCAGATGTAGATGTAAACAACAACAAAAACACGTGTTTAAATGGGTGATAATGTGGCCACATCTATTGAATTTGATAACGTGATTACCGCGATATTCAGCGAGATGCGTTATATGCATGCGCAGTAGTGAAAAAACCGACAGCCTGACTCGTACACGATGTGATTCGGAATTCTTCGGTATTTTCCGTCCTGCCGATAAACACATCGATTAACACACACACGGCACACGCTTAATATGTGGCGGCTTTAGCTGACGGTGTGTCTGAATTAGGGCTGTGCGATATTAGAAAAAATGAATATCCCGATACATTTTCTCCATTTCACGATATACGGTGTATTGAAATCTCCTCTAAAGGACCCCATGAAATCTAACTTTTACTCTTTACTGTTTTCACTACAATCCCTGCAGATTAAATAACATTCTTGTTTAACTTTACAGGTGGTTTTCAACAACACATTTTAAATTTTCATGTTGGTGATTAATCACAATTGAATTGAAATAAGACTATTTTTATTCAACAGAGATGTGGCACAAGCTGAAAAAACAATCTTGAAAATTGCAACAAAGGGGCAACACAATACAGAGCTGCTCAGAGCTCAAACCAATAAAGTGCAGCTCAACACAGACATTTAGCCTAAATAAGAAAAGTGCTCTTTCATTAAATTATTTAAAAAAATAGATCTCCAAGCTATTAACCTGACTACTGAGAACCACTGGAACATTCACAATAGAGAGAGAGATTGAGGGAGAGAAGAGAGATCTGCAAAACATCATTTTTCTCTTTGCACACTTTTGAACTGAATGTTTTCTGGCTCTGCCTCTCAGATGTGTATAATTCCGGTACTGCCTTCTCTGTAAAATGTCTGCGACCAGGCAACTCATATTTGGGATCGAGTGTGTTTTTAGTAACTTTTGAAAGCCTGGTTTTTCCACTATACTAACTGGGATCATGTCTTCGGCAATGACATTCGTGATTGCATCCGTTATAGCTCTCCATCTCTGACTCGTTTTCTCATATGGGTGGCTTTGGAGAACGAGGCCGCTATGGTCATTTTGTTTAGCTTGTGGGGGGTTTTAGCTCGTGGGCAAGTAGTTCGGAGTTTAAGAGACTCTTCATACTGTACCGGGTGAGTTTTCAGGTGATGGAACATATTTGTCGTGCTGCTACCTTTTGTGATGACTTTTTTTTTTTTTTTTTGCACACTTTACAAACTGGCATTTGCTGTTCCACCTCCTCCTCGCGATATCCAAAAAAATGCCGGATGACTGACCCCTTACTAGTTCTTTTAGGAACCAAGTCATCCGCTTCCATTTTTAATTTGTCGCTGAAATTGACAGAGCTTACACGGTAGCCTATGCAACACCAGCGATTGCACGAACTGAGTCAGCGCTGTAAACCGAAACTAGAAAATCTTCCCGCAAGTTCCTTTCAGCACAGAGATGTCGCCTGGGATTGGTTGGAGAGTGTGTGACGACGTTATTGTTTTGTTTTTTTACCCTTAGGCAGCCTCTCACGTTACTGCCTGAGGGACAGGGAGAAAACCACCGGAAAAGGTTTTAAACAAACGCAACAAACACGAAACAAACGCAAGTCAGCAGATGACCATAAAATACTCAATAGTTACGATATAATAATTTTCTGTATCTCACACAGAATTTTCGGAGATATATCGAGTACATTTGATATATCGCACAGCCCTAGTCTGAATCTTCGCTTCATATATATATTTTTTATTTTCAACTAGCCAGCCAGACTGCCTAGTGACAGGAATTACCTGCCAAATGACAAATTAAGTCGCCTTGGGCGACTGGACCACCACAAATTTCGAGCTGTGCCCTACAAACCAGCACGGGCACGCTCTACTCTGCACTTTGAGTTTCCATATGATTCACTGATCCAGGCGGACTTTAAAAATTCATAACTCGGCCAGAGAAGCTCGCAACGAGGCGAAATTTCGCATACACCTCCGTGTCCGCTACCCCTCGTGAACCAGCATGGGCACGGCCCGCTAGGACCGCGCCTTGGGACGTTATTCACCCTGGCTTGAGCTCACCTCCAAACCTTAAGGGGTTTTGATGACTGGAAATTGAAGATGCATTCCTGAAGTTAGTAGTATTACACTATGTTGGAAACAAAAATGCTTTGCAGTTAATTGTAGCAAATTCTTGACTAATTAGTGATCATCTTTCAGGAAAAGGAACAGGGCCACTCCCTCCACGGCCTTCGTGTTGCTGCACTTGGCAGCGATACATCACTTTCCAGGCGCTTTTTTTTTTCTCTCCCCCTTCTCCATAACAGTTGTAGGTTGTAATTTAACGACTTGTCTCTCTTTCTACGTCGTGTTCTGTTGCAAGTTTCCGTCAAAATGAATGTAGTCTAGCAGAGAGTTGGACAGAAGCTACATTGTGTGGACGTCAGTGGAAAAACCGCCGGTAAAACCACTCTCACTTGTGACGTCAAGTGAAAGCCAGCTAATAACGCCGACGTTGGTACCGGGATTCCATTGGCTGGAAATTTTAAACTCGACAAGTTCTGAATGTTCCGGACATTTACGATGTGGGTTTCTATTATAAGATTTTATTGTCGGGACTTGTACCGTTCTTATCCAAGGGGGTACGTTTCTCTCGGCCTTTAAGTGTGTAATCAGGGACAGAAATGAGTGTGTAACATGATGTGAATGATGCAGTTCCTTTAGGCACTGAATAATAAAGTAAAAATAAAATGCACTACATGCATTTATTATTTATACTTTTATTAGACAAGTTGATGTGTTTATTCTAATGGTGTACATGTCAAACAAGATTTTCAAAGATGTACAAAGTGCTGTGATTGGCACTTTGTGGGTGGAGCTCACAGTAAATGCTTTCTTAAAAGCATTTTGCTATGTTTCAGATAACACGCTGGTCAAGTGCACAAAAACATTTTCCTGTTTTACTTTGGTGGTTTTTAAGTTTATTCGGTTTAAGAGAAAGACGAAGACGTTGTAGATGTTTGTGTTAGAATCCATCGAAGAAATCTGAAACATCTCGCCTTAGAGTGGAATCAGGCTACAGGTTTCCTTAAACTCTCCTCAGTGTGTGAGAAGTGGAGAGATCCGGTGCACAGACGGTACGATATATGAACGGTACACACACTAGTGCTAAAGCTGCTGATGTTTATGCTCCAGGTTTCAGTCCCCGTGGAGGAGGAGGTCGTGGTGGATTCGGTGGAAGAGGACGCGGTGGAGACAGAGGAGGAAGAGGCGGGTTTAGGGGAGGACGAGGTGGTGGAGGTAAGGACGGACTATTGTTAAACTGTTGATTAATTTTCTGTACCAGCGGTTCTGACAGTAGTGCAGCTGCAGATCACAGGGACGTTAATTACGACGTGTGAGAACAGGAATAGAGTTGTCTCACAAAACTTTAACTCTGAGAAGATAAACATGATTCAGTCTTTAATGAATAATAAGTTTGTAATTGTTGGTTAATTGCTGAGGTGTGAGAGGAATAAAACGCAGGGACGTGCTGTTCAGGGGGTTAATAATAACTGTGTTTACAGGGGGAGGTTTTAGGTCTCCGGGCGGTGAAGGAGGATTCCGGGGCCGTGGTGGGGGCAGAGGGACGCCGAGGGGACGAGGAGGACGAGGGGGGTTTAGAGGAGGGAAGAAAGTGATGGTGGAGCCACACAGACATGAAGGTGAGTCCGTGTTATTCATGAACTCTGCATGTGAATGAATGGGAGAGTAACGATGATGTTTTAACCCTCTCAGGTGTGTTTATCTGCCGTGGGAAGGAAGACGCCCTGGTGACTAAGAACATGGTGGTGGGAGAGTCGGTGTACGGGGAGAAGAGAATCAGTGTCGAGGTCAGACTCCGTCATGACGACGATTTATAATAACATCGACCGGTTTGTTTTCTAGAAATTTCAGGGCTTTAAGCTTTGATGATTATAGAAAGGGCTGCAGGGATTCAAAATAAAGCTGAGATCATGGAAACGAGAACCTCTGCCCTTAGGGCTGGACGACACAACACAACAAAAACATTATCATGATGCACAATATATACCATAATAAAAAGGCTTGGTGAACTTAAAATTTAATAATGAGTAAATGAAACTGAATTTCATAATTTTTTTGTTAAAGGTCAACAAAAGTAAACCCTGGAAGTGAGAAAATAAATTCTGTAATAATTTCTGTAAAAATAATGTTTTTACGACGTCAGATTTTTATGTACAATGTTTTCAGTCAGCTTCCAGAGTTTCTGAGAACAAAAAAATTCCAGTTATTACTCAGAGCTCACATGGAATTGTCTCTAAAATGATCACACTTGTTTTTTGCTTCACCCAGCGAGGAATAAATCCAACCTGTGACATGGTGATGTGAGCAAAACGTAAAATAAAGACGGGTTTAAAGATAAAAGAACAGATAAAATACTGCTTATGTGTTTATTGATGCAAATCAAACACTTGGAGTGAGTTTCACTGAATGAAGTCACACCATCGTTTCTGTTCTCATTTACATACTGTTAAAACCTTGCTCTGTTTCACCCCTCCCCCACACGGCCCGCCTCACTCATATAATTATGATTTCTAGCTGCTCCATCATGTCGCCTTGATATGTTTTAATACCGTGTCTGGTGTTGGTGGTGTTTTTCTTCCAGGATGGAGAAGTTAAGATTGAGTACAGGGCGTGGAACCCGTTCCGCTCCAAGCTGGCGGCGGCGATTCTGGGAGGAATTGATCAGATCCACATCAAACCTGGAGCCAAAGTCATGTACCTGGGAGCAGCGTCAGGAACCACTGTGTCTCACGTCTCAGATATTGTCGGACCTGTACGCCCGTTTCTCTTTCACCTTCTTCTGTAGAATCTTGGTTTTTATTTTATTAGATAAAGAATTAAATTATACCGCGGTATTCAGTTACAGAGAAGAGTACAAATAAGTGTAGGTTATATAAACAGTAACTGCATCAAATCACATGGAACAGTCATCTCGCACACTTATAAACACTGTGTGTGTGTGTGTGTAGGATGGTTTGGTGTACGCAGTGGAGTTTTCTCACCGCTCTGGCCGAGATTTGCTGAATGTGGCTAAAAAGAGAACCAACATTATTCCTATTATTGAAGACGCCAGACATCCGCACAAATACCGCATGCTGGTTGGTGAGTGTCTTAACCAAAAAAAATTAACTTTTTCACTTTCTCAAAAAAAAAAAACCCTGACAATAGTAGTTTCTATAGCAAAACGCACCAATTTGTGTAAACTATAAAATACAGAATACAGCCGTTTAGCTTGTTGCTGCAGTTCTAAATATATCCACTAGGGGGCAGAGATCGCTTTTGCACTACAATGTGTGTACATTTATTAATTACGTAACTGCTCCTGGTGTTTAACTTTGCTTTATTTCCCCCTCAGGGATGGTCGATGTGATTTTCGCTGACGTTGCACAGCCAGATCAGACGCGTATTGTCGCTCTCAACGCTCACAACTTCCTCAAAAACGGCGGCCATTTTGTCATCTCCATCAAGGTAAAACTTTACCTGTAAATAGGTTCTGGTCAGTCCTCCTGCTCTGACATTCAGGCTTCTGATGTTAAGCCAAATTTAATTAATGTGGATTTGTAATAAAGCATAAGTTTGTACTGGTGTAAAAACTGGTGTTTCCGTTACGGTCAGGCAAACTGCATCGACTCGACGGCGTCTCCCGAAGCCGTGTTTGCCTCCGAGGTGAAGAAGATGAGCGCAGAGAACATGAAGCCTCAGGAGCAGCTCACGCTCGAGCCGTACGAGAGAGACCACGCCGTCGTCGTAGGGGTGTACAGGTCAGACGTGGTCACAAGTATTCGCACCCCTGCTCAACATAACTGGGTCACGTAGCTTTCATTTTCCAAGGGTGCACAAACTTTTGCACTTGAATGTGGAGACAGGGAAGCACTGACTGTCAGTACTGAACTCGAAAATCTTTACGTGTAGTTGAGTGCAAAAGTTTGTGCACCCAGATAAAATTAAGCCTGGACTTTATTTAAACTTTGCTGTCTAATTTTACCTGACTATCAAAAAAGTGTCTCCAGTGAAGTTAAACAAATATCTTTAAACACTACATCTTGTGGTTTTTAACCCGTGTGTGTGTTTTCTCTCTTCAGGCCGCCTCCAAAACAGAAGAAATGAAGATGCCCCAGTGTAAATTTGTGTTTGGACATTTTTCTTCCCCTGCTGATCCTCCAGCTTTGACCACTGGCAGGCACACTGCCTTTATCTGCTTCTCTCCAGGTGTGTCATGGCTGGAGGTGAAGAGCTTCCACAGTCCCTCAGTGTTGAGATGATCCTGCACTGTTTCAGTAACGCAGCTCTCTCCATGTGAACGTTAGTGCGATCAGCAGCGTCACTCTATCGGGAAGTCCTCATTGTGTATTATAGTTTATTAAACCGCAAAAGTTTGTTTTATTTCATGTGAACGATTTGCTTTTCAGCATCCTTCTGCTTTCTTTGATATCCAAAATTATGTCTTGGGGGGGATGTAGATTTCTGTTGGTCATGTGACTGTACAGACCGATTCCTTTTTTTTATTAAATTTCATCAATAGTTAACATAATGTTCCATCAATAAAGGGCTCATCATGACTTTCACAAATGTTTCTGAATTCTTATAAATTAAATTACAAATGTTTTTGTTTCTCTTTAACTTATTTATTTTCCCCAAAGAATATTTCTATTACGCTTTTAAAATATTAAGAGACCTGTAAAGACAATTGTTTGATATTTTTAAAACTGAAATGTGTAACCATGACAAAGTATTAACTGGGCCGTTTCACAATCGGGAAACTTTTCAGGTCCAAAAATCAAACCTCAGATTTTTGTGTCTCTTTGCTGCCAAAAACTCCCTTTTGAGATGGAAATGAACTGCGCAGAATTTCAGAGCTGCAGGTCGTGTACTGGCGTGTCACTGTGGTGAAAAGAGGCGTAGAGTGTATTTCTAAACCTGACCACCTTCCTAATAGTCCACAGGAGTCGGATATACAGAGTGGAAAAACTGTACAAATTTTCCCGTCCTGTGCAGTGATGTGTGGACATGGTGGTGACTGTAATAGCAGCTGAAGTGGTGGCGATCCCTGTGGTTTTCCAGAGAGGACACTTTCTGACGGACTCCTATTTCAACTACATGTGAAGCTCCGCTGCAGATGTGTCTCACATCTGTTTTAGGTCCTGTTTTTTAATAAACTGTGTAACAGAGTATTCTGCTTCAAAAGAGACAAATATTTTCTTCAGAAATCATTTACAACCTCATCATATAGCGAGTGTGTTCCAGAGAGGGTGTTTTTGACAGATGAAGGATCCTGTCTGAGGCACTTTTTTTTTCTTTTTTACAAAAAAAGTAACAGCCACTTAAATATCTTTCTATTGTGAATGAAAGTACTGAATATGTCCCAAAGTAAAACTGAGTTAGTGCTTAAAAAAAGTAGTTCTGAATTTAACCAGTAAAATCTAAGTGTAATAATTAAAGTAGAATTAAATGAAATGAGCATAAGGTCAAAACTGAGCCATGTTTGACTCTCAAACGTATTTATGAGAACTTATAAGAGGTTATAAGTGCTGTAGGTGTGTCCCTGTACAATACAGTATTAGAAACTCCAGTGTATATACGGTACTGGACCTGCAGCAGTTAGTTGTTTTTCAGAAACCCAGCTGTGATTGTGAAACACACCAATTAGATTAGAAACTGTAATCACTAATCATTACTATTATAGGGACTAGAATAATTATTAGTGGTGTATTCTATAATTACTATTAATAAGAAGTATAATTCTGGTTGTAAGGTTTTATTGCCAAGCTTATTTAAATACAGTAATATCCAAAAGTATGTGCACCCCGACCATTACACCTACTTGAGCATGCTGAACGTCCCATTCCAGATTTAGCTGTTACAGTGCTCAGCGTAAATGTGTACACCCCCTTTGAAAAGTAACACTTTAAAGGACCCATGGCATGGTGGTTTGTTGATGCTTTAAACGGGCTTGTGGAGGTTTCCGGATGTTATATCCGCAGCCTTTCTCGAAATGAACCCTCGGCATGTAAATATAGCCTCCTGGGAGAAAGCCCCATTTCAGCGCTTTTCCCAGTGTGTCGTTTTGCTAATGAGAAGGAGGGGGAGGGGCTTGACCAAGCTGCGCGCACACATACTCGCTGCTATCAGCGCCTGTAGCCACGCTGCTAAGACAAAACCCCGTTCTCCCTCGGACTCCTTTCGTAAACTCAACGTGAGACAGAGAGTGAGAGTGTTCGGAGTGGTAGTTTACGAACGTATAATACCCTAGGCTTGAACACGCACTCCATAACCAAAGAGGATAGAAGCAGCAACTACAGCAACATATCGCTTATCCAACAGAAGACATGCATTGCGGAGCAATAGTCAAACATAAGCTCATAAGTTACAGTCAATTTCCAGACTAAACTCAGTTTAACAGAGCATGCTGCATGCTCTTTAGTTTTGTAGCGCAGATTACCTGGCTAACTGCAGGAAGCGGTTAGCTGCACAGCCAATGTAGCCATTGCAAGGCTAACGCACCGATTTTAAAACACGGCAAAACGACCAGTTATACACTTACTTGTTCGGTGTTTGTGGCTGATGAGGCAGGGATGCTTGGTACGGACCCAGGCTTCAGTGACAGTTGATGTGCAAAACCTGCCCTGTACTGTCCCAAGTTGTGGAAACATTCATCAGGAAAATGCTTCCGACAAACATACACCGTCTTAGGTAGACTCGACGGCGTATTATTGAAGTAAATAAAATTAAGCCACTGCGTCTTCAGGGGCTCTCCCGTCGGCAGTAAAAACAGACTCTTTTCTGTGTTGTCACATCCATATACAGCGCAATTTCCATGTTTCGCTCGCTTAGGTGATGCCATGTTGTTGTGTCCTCTATGGTCTCCTCACTACAACTGGGCGGGGCAATCCATACAGTGGGTGGGAATCCAGAGGGGGGGCGTGGGGGATCATCTCCCTTGCTGACGTAGTAAAGGGAAGAGTTTATCAACGTGCCGTTTTGACGCACCATTCTCAAATGTTGGGCATAGTTTGGTTTACACATTATGAAATTTCTAGCCACTGGGGTGACTTAAGAAGGTCAGAGGAACTCATTTTAACGTTAAAAAACCTCAGAAAGTGAAAATTTCATGCCATGGGACCTTTAAACAATATCTCAATGAACGCAATTTCCAAAATGTTGACAAGACAAAGGTTAATATAACATTTGTTTAACTTTATAATGTGAAAGTAAGGTTAATAATATAACTTGGATTACACATTTTTTTTTCAGTTTTACTCAAATTAGGGTGGTGCAAAAACGAGTACACCCCACAACAAAAACTACTACATCTAGTACTTTGTATGGCCTCCATGATTTTTAATGACAGCACCAAGTCTTCTAGGCATGGAATGAACAAGTTGGCGACATTTTGCAACATCAATCTTTTTCCATTCTTCAACAACGACCTCTTTTAGTGACTGGATGCTGGATGGAGAGTGATGCTCAACTTGTTTCTTCAGGATTCCCCAAAGAAAATAACTTCTTTAATAATAATCCAGCATCCAGTCACTAAAAGAGGTCATTGTTGAAGAATGGAAAAAGATTGATGTTGCGAAATGTTGCCAACTTGTTCAATCCATGCCTAGAAGACTTGGTGCTGTCATTAAAAATCATGGAGGCCATACAAAGTACTAGATGTAGTAGTTTTTGTTGTGGGGTGTACTCATTTTTGCACCACCCTAATTTGAGTAAAACTGAAAAAAAATGTGTAATCTAAGTTATATTATTAAGCTTACTTTCACATTAATAAGTTAAACAGATGTTATATTAAACTTTGTCTTGTCAACATTTTGGAAATTGTGTTCATTGAGATATTGTTTAAAATATTACTTGGACTCATTTACGCTCAGCACTGTATAATGAGCTCCACTCTTCTCAGAAGGCTTTCTTCTAGATTTTGGGGTGTGGGGTTTTGTGTTCAAGAGCATTAATGAGATCAGACCCTGATGTTGAGATGTTGAGGCTCCAGTTCAAGTTCATCCCAAAGGTGTTCAGTGGGGTTGAGTTCAGTCAGGGCTCTGTGCAGGACTCTCAAGTTCTTCACTCCAACCTTCACACATCATTTTATGCACAGGAGCATCATCATGATGGAACAGGTTTGTGTCTCTTGGTTCCAGTGAAGGGAAACTGTAATACTACAGTATACAAAGATATCCTGTACAACTGTGTGCTTCTGACTGGGAACAGTTTGGAGAAGAAACACACATTGTGAGGGATGGGGGCACATACTTTTGGTCATATAGTGTAAAAACGAGTATGGAACCTTTTGGGTTTCACATAAATCTTCAAGGCATGGATTAAGGACACTTATTCAACATTTATGCATCACACATTTTATAAAATGTAAAATAATAAGGAAAATAACAGTGAAGCGGTGTCACAGTACCCGGGGGGGAAACCTGACCGGAACACATTTTATAGCTTTTGTTGCACCCGGGACTCAATACACAGACGCACTCAATGGAGGCTCCTGTGCAGAACGTGAAAAGCGCCAGAAGATCTCAAGCGGATAAAAAACTGCTGAAGAGACAAATTAAAGCTTCTCACACCCTGCTGAAGCATGAAGGCATCAGCACCGCGGCCCAGCCCTCTCAGGTAGCCCGCCTGCGCGCCTCATAAAGCGGAATAAACACACAAACACACACGGGCGGACACAACCAGCAGGTGTGATGATTTATTCTGCACTCCGGTACATCCTGAAGCCTGGAGACTTCCGCTTGAAGTCTGATTGGATGGATTAGGGAGCGGATCTGAGAGGAAAAAAAAACACTATATATATATATATATATATATATATATATATATATATATAGTGTGGGTGTTATAGCGTTCTGTGAATTTAATATAAAGCAGTGAGGAAAATGAAGGGATTAGTTTAAAATTTAACGCTGAAATGTTAGCTAATGTAATTTTGTGCGAATCAGAACTAGCCAAAAGCCTTTATTTAACTAAACGGCGCCTTCAGGTGGATAATATTTATACATAATGGAAAATATTCAGTTGTTAAATCTATAGATTGGAGTGTAAGTTTAGATCAGGCGCACATTAAGCTACTAAAGGGTCCTGTGGGTGCAGGATGTGCAGAGATGCACAATATGGTGTCACAGCAGCTGAGGCAAGTTTGTGTTGAAAAGTTGCTCTTTGAGTTTTGTCCAGGGTGGCCCCGCCTCTCACACACTCAGCTGGGATGGACCGGTTGCACATGACGTCACATGTCCCATGAGCCTCTCTGATTTCGCTGTGTCCACCATCTTCGTGGAATAACACATGCATAGCAACAAGTACCTTAATACGAAATGCTGCAAAGTTATCGGCTGCTCAAACTATTCTGCTAAGGCTGGAGTCAGATCCTTCAGTTGACCCGCTGTTAAAATGTGAGAAGGACCCCGAATGGAAGATCTAACCTGTAGACGACAGAGACAGCGGCTTGCAAATCTGAACAGATCGAACGTTAAAGAGACCAGCTACAAATATGTACGAGTATGTGCAGATAATTTCGTAAAGGGTAAGTTTATATTTCTACTGGTTATGTGAACCATAGACTATATATATATATATATATATATATATATATATATATAAAGATGCGACATACTGTAAGTGGTATACATGTAAGCGCTTCTCCAATTTATATTGCAGTTAGAAGAAACCTTTATTCCTCACATGCACACTTCCAGCACAGTGAAATTCATCCTCTGCATGTAACCCATCTGAAGCAGTGAACACACGCACACACCCAAAGCAGTGGGCAACCACACCAGAGCGCCTGGGGAGCAGTCAGGGGTTCGGTACCTCGCTCAAGGGCACTTCAGCCCAAGGCCACTCCACGTCAACCTAACTACATGCCTTTGGACTGTGGGGGAAACCGGAGCACCCGGAGGAAACCCACGCAGACATGGGGAGAACATGCAAACTCCGCACAGAAAGGCCCTCGCCGGCTGCTGGGTTCAAACCCAGAACCTCCTTGCTGTGAGGCGACAGCGCTAACCACTACACCACCGTGCCGCCACTGTATTACAAATACAAAACTCTAAGTCCCAGTAAAATGTCACCTTAGAAGACGTCAGTAATCAGGTTGGGGTTTGGGGGTTTTTTTTGGTTTGTGTTTTGTGTAAGTCAAGTTAGTTTGTATAACACTTTTAACAATAGACATTTTCCCAAAGCAGCTTTACAGACTCTGAATGACCCAAGGCATGAGCCAATTTTATCCCTAATCTGTCCCCAATGAGCAAGCCCGTGGAGACATTTGCCCACATGAGGAACCTACTAGATCCTTACAGTAAACTTGCGCTAAACTTTTGTATGCTTTCATCTGCTTCCCAGTGACGAAGCTAGTAGTGAACACCAGGTAATTCACAATGTCGGTGTAATTCACACTCGGCCACATCCGTACATCGTCTTCATACTTTACAACGCTGCTGTACGGATCCACCCCGAACATTCTTTTATCTTTTCCCTGTACCTGACCTTGTCACTATTACTCAATTCATGATATATTTGTGAAAAATTACAGTTCGCCAATGTACTCTCCTCGGTCGCCATGGATGCTATACCACAAAGATGGTGGACACAACAAAATCAGAGCGCATCATGGGAGATTCATGACGCAAGTGCAAACGGTCTATAGGCTCCAGCTTGCCTGCGACCCTGTACAGGATAATCGGCTGCAGATAATGGATGGATGGAGTTTTGTTCTGGAGCTACAAGGTTAATGTATCTGACGTGTGTGTGTGTGTTCAGTGTGTGGTCGTGTGTAATGGAGGTTTAGGGAATGGTGTGAGCAGGGAGATGCTGATGGAGGTGCTGACTGAAGGTGGCGCTGTGGAGTCTCTCCTCATGCCTCCCAATAAACCCTACAGTTTCGCCACATTCTCGTCTCTGGAGATGAGTCAGAGAGCTCACACGCTGTGTAACGGCCGCGTGCTGGAATGTAACGGACGCAGCATCACACTGTACTGCAGTTACGTCCTGCCAGGTCTCTCTCTCTCTCTCACACACACACACACACACACACACACACACTTCTCTCTTCTCTGGTTTTTGTTCTGTTTCTCATCACGTTCATCTTTCTTTTTTGTATCTTTCCCCCCACTTCTTTTCCACTCCTCTTCTCTCTCTCTCTCTCAGTGGAGGGAGAAGTGTGTGAGTGTGTGTCTCTCCCCCCTGGTCTCAGTGTGTTGGAGGACTTTGTGTCTCCAGAAGAAGAGTCTCAGTTACTGCAGGCTGTGGACTGGACATCGCATGATGATGATGATATCACAGGTGAGCAGTTATTAGACCCGTCATTTGGCCCAAAGGAACCATGTTTATTATTATTATTATTATTATTATTATTATTAAATGAGTGTTGTGTTTATTTCAGCACAGCGAGAACTGAAGCACCGCAGAGTGAAGCATTATGGGTACGAGTTTCGCTACGACAACAACAACGTGGATAAAGACAAACCGCTGCCCCACGGTCAGATCCAACACTATCAATAACGTTAACAAGTAATGTGTATTACTGTAGCTTTGGTGATGTGTGTGTGTGTGTGTGTGTTTTCAGGCCTGCCATTGGTGTGTGATGCTGTGCTGCAGAGGTGTGTGTGTGACGGCCACATCAACATCCTTCCTGATCAGCTCACAGTCAATCAGTATGAAACTGGGCAAGGTCTCTCTCTCTCTCTCTCTCTCTCTCTCTCTCTCTCTCTCTCTCACACGCGTGCGCACACACACACACACACACACACACACACACACACACTCGGTCCGTCACTGTATGTGTGTGTGTGTGTGTGTTTGGTTGCTGCAGGAATCCCCCCACATGTGGACACACACTCGGCGTTTGAGGACACCATCCTGTCTCTCAGTCTGGGAGCGAAGGTCTGTAACTCATCGTGTTTATCCTGTAATAATGCTGTAATAATGCTGTAATAATGTAATTCTCTTACACTTACAGTCAGAATCTGATTTGTTTGCGTTCCTGAGTGGTGCAGCAGAAACATGTCCCCCTGCTGTCTGGAGGTTAATGTTGGCTGTGCTGTCTGGGTGGGAGGGGCATACTCTCTCTCCCCTGTCAGTCACAGTGACATGAGCCAATCGCGGGTGTGTGTGAGCTCATGGACGTGAAGAAGGCTTTAGCACTCGGTGTGTTACGCTGCTCTGGGATGAGATTGGATTCTTGTGTCTCAGAGCACGCACGTGTTTATCTTCACCCTCGCAGCTGGGATGATGGAGGAGAACTGACTGATGGGGGGAGGGGGGGCCTGGACACGAGCACAATAGAGAGGAAATACAAAATAATATTATCATAAAAATGATCTGCACTGCAGTTACAATGAGTTCAGGAATGGAGGATTATGTTTTACTGATCACTTATTACACTGATGTCTCTCTCTCTCTGTATCTGTCTGTCTGTCTTTCTCTCTCTGTATATCTCTCTCCCTCTCTATAGACTGTGATGGATTTCCGTCACCCCGACGGTCGCTCTGTTGCTTTGGTTTTACCAGTGAGGAGTCTTTTAGTGATGAAGGGTGAGAGTCGTTACCTCTGGACTCACGGGTAAACACACACACAAAGATACAGACACTATAGAGTGAGTAAGTGCACCCCGACCATCACCCGTATGTGCTTCTGCCTCAAACCGTTACCATGAAGTAGGGCTGTGCGATATATCGAATATACTCGATATATCACCGAAAATTCTGTGTGCGATACATAAAATTATTATATCGTAACTATCGAATATTTTATGGTCATCTTCCGACTTGCGTTCGTTTTGTGTTTGTTGTGTTTGTTTAAAACATTTCCCGGTGGTTTTCTCTCTGTCCCTCAGGCAGTAACGTGAGAGGCTGCCTAAGGGGAAAGAAAACAATAACGTCACGCACTCGCCAACCAATCCCGGGCGACATCTCGGTGCTGAAAGGAACTTCCGGGAAGATTTTCTAGTTTCGGTTGTGTTGCCAGATTGGGCGGTTTTAAGTGCGTTTTAGCGGGTTTTGAACATATTTTGGGCTGGAAAACGTCAGCAGTATCTGGCAACACTGCCGGCGGGAAGATTTCCTGGTTCCGGTTTACAGCGCTGACTCAGTTCGTGCAATCGCTGGTGTTGCATAGGCTACCGTGTAAGCTCTGGCAATTTCAGTGACAAATTAAAAATGGAAGCGGATGAATTGGTTCCTAAAAGAACTAGTAAGGGGTCAGTCATCTGGCATTTTTTGGATATCGCGAGGAGGAGGTGGAACAGCAAACACCAGTTTGTAAAGTGTGCAAAAAAACCTGTCATCACGAAAGGCAGCAGCCGGAATTCTACACGTCTGAGAGGCGGAGCCAGAAAACATTCAGTTCAAAAGTGTGCAAAGAGAAAAATGATGTTTTGCAGATCTCTCTTCTCTCCCTCAATCTCTCTCTCTATTGTGAATGTTCCAGTGGTTCTCAGTAGTCAGGTTAATAGCTTGGAGATCTATTTTTTTAAAAATAATTTAATGATAGAGCACTTTTCTTATTTAGGCTAAATGTCTGTGTTGAGCTGCACTTTATTGGTTTGAGCTCTGAGCAGCTCTGTATTGTGTTGCCCCTTTGTTGCAATTTTCAAGATTGTTTTTGCAGTTTGTGCCACATCTCTGTTGAATAAAAATAGTCTTATTTCAATTCAATTGTGATTAATCACCAACATGAAAATGTAAAATGTGTTGTTGAAAACCACCTGTAAAGTTAAACAAGAATGTTATTTAATCTGCAGGGATTGTAGTGAAAACAGTAAAGAGTAAAAGATAGATTCCATGGGGTCCTTTAGAGGAGATTTCAATATATCGAGAGATATATCGTATATCATGAAATGGAGAAAATGTATCGGGATATTCATTTTTTCCCATATCGCACAGCCCTACCATGAAGTTCAACCACACGACTGTGTAGAAAATCCGGAGACCTGTGCAGGTCTGAGCTCAGCGTTTGTCTCACTGGGAGACAGAAGCTACGGTACTTAAATAGAAAAAAAAATAGCCCGCTCTGAAATACGTCAACGCCAGGATTCAAACCGACATTGCAAAATCTGTTCCTTTCCCTGACAGCACTCGAGACCGCAGGGCCACGCAGGATTATATCATGAGCTGAGGTTATGTAACATGGTGATTTACGTAGTCAGTACGCAGTGGCACCACACCGCCAATGTGAACTCGCTGCCTGAGGCTGGCACGCCGATTATATTCTTAAACACGCTCAAACTCGGTTAAAAACACACACACACACACACACACACACACACAGAGAGAGAGACAGGTGCCTCGATCAGCTTCAGCCAATGGCTGAGATAAAAAAAAAGTATCTTTATCTGTCTGAGGTGAAATAATAATAAAATATAATCATTTTCATCTCGCACACTCAGAGAGGAAACAAACAGATGGCTAGATGGAGATACAGATAAAGCAACAGCTAGATAACATGAGTAGACAGACAGACAGCGGAGTGGTTTGGACGTGTGGACAGACAGAGAGGTTGATAAACTGACAGATTTTTTTTTTTTTTTTTTTTTGCTGTCTTTGTTACTTGCTCTGTGAAAATGTCCCTACAGTTTGAAAAGGTGTGTGTGTGTGTGTGTGTGTGTGTGTGTGTGTGTGTGTGTGTGTGTGTGTGTGTGTGTGTGTCTGTCTCTCTCAGTATAACACCCAGGAAGTTTGATGTTGTGGCTGCATCAGCAGCTGATAGGTCAGGAGTTGTGAACTTTGACCCCAGTGATCTGACACTGAACCAACGCGGCACAAGGACATCGTTTACCTTCCGCAAGATCCGACACACACCCTGCAACTGCGGTGAGATGCGCACACACACACACACACACACACACACACACACACACACGTGTGTGCACGCACAACTCCTACAGCTGTGTGTGTGTGTTACAGTGTACCCATCAGTGTGTGACAGCCAGCGCCCCCCCTCCCCGCCTCGTCTCCCCGTTGCTTGTAGCGACGCGTGCCACTTGGAGGAACAGTATGTTCACCGTGTCTATGAGGAAATCTCTGCGCACTTCAGCAGCACTCGCCACGCCCCCTGGCCTCGGGTCCGCGACTTCCTGCTCTCGTTACCAACTGATTCCATCATGGCCGACATCGGCTGTGGCAACGGCAAATACCTGGACATCAACCCTCAGGTGTTCTCGGTACAAACACACACACACACACACACGCTTGTATACAGTTTCATGAATAAAATTAGTGATATAAGGTGTACTGTAAGTAAAGATTATTGTTGTTGTTTATGGTTATTAGCTGGGCTGTGACCGCAGTGTGAACTTGGTGTCGATCTGCGCTGAGCGAGGTTTCCCTTCAGTGGTGTGTGATGCTCTGTCCGTCCCCTTGCGCAGCTCCGCCTTCGACGCCGTCATCTCCATCGCTGTCATCCATCACTTCTCCACACAGGTCGGTGAATATAATGACCAGTAACATCCCATAATAACCCTGAGAGAAACTCCCCATGACCTGCTGCACTACTCACTTTCAGCGCACACCTGAGTCTCAGTGATTCAGTGAGTCAGTGATTCAGTAAGTCAGTGATTCAGTAAGTCAGTGATTCAGTGAGTCAGTGGTTGTTAGTTAATGATTCAGTGATTCAGTGCAGTTTATCACACTCTTAGTGCTTTTGGTCTCATTGTGAGTTTTAGATGTAGATTAACATTTTATGATCATGGCTCATTAAAAATATAGTCTTATGACAATTATTTAATATTTGTGTTAATATATAAGTGCTAATAGATATACATATGATTTACATTTTTTATCCTTTGCTGAAGGATATTCACTTTAATTTTTAATATTTTGAATTCTGTAAAGCACTTGGTAAATTTGCCTTTAAAAGTTGACTGTATATAAAAATGGTTTAGTGTTTTAGGTTGTGATTTTAGATGCTGGCGGCACGGTGGTGTAGTGGTTAGCGCTGTCGCCTCACAGCAAGAAGGTTCTGGGTTCGAGCCCCGTGGCCGGCGAGGGTCTTTCTGTGCGGAGTTTGCATGTTCTCCCCGTGTCCGCGTGGGTTTCCTCCGGGTGCTCCGGTTTCCCCCACAGTCCAAAGACATGCAGGTTAGGTTAACTGGTGACTCTAAATTGAGCGTAGGTGTGAATGTGAGTGTGAATGGTTGTCTGTGTCTATGTGTCAGCCCTGTGATGACCTGGCGACTTGTCCAGGGTGAACCCCGCCTTTCGCCCGTAGTCAGCTGGGATAGGCTCCAGCTTGCCTGCGACCCTGTAGAACAGGATAAAGCGGCTACAGATAATGAGATGAGATGAGATTTTAGATGCTGATTTTAATTTTATGATTTGGGATTTGAACCGCTTCTGATGTTTTGCAGAGATGCTAAAATAATGAAGGGTTAATAATAAATCGGTATGTGTGTGTGTGTGTGTGTGTGTAGGAGAGAAGATTGGCAGCCGTCACTGAGCTGGTGCGTCTGTTGAAGGTCGGAGGTCGCGCCCTGATCTATGTGTGGGCCATGGAGCAGGAATACAAGAACCAAAAATCCAAATATCTCAAAACTAACAAGAACCAGGAGAACGTGGAGAACCAGGAGAACGTGGAGAACCAGGAGAATGTGCAACCAAAAACATCTAAACAGAACACTGAACACAGAAATGACCTGGACGAAACCAAAAGTGAGTTGAGTGTTCGACAGGTGCATGCTGGGAAAACGAGCTCAAACCGCACTGACACCAAGGAGGATTGTGGGAAGGCGACCCCACCCAGGCTGAGCGTTCACACCAATCGTACGGCGTTCATTTCTCAGGATCTCCTCGTGCCGTGGCACCTGAAAGGTGAAGTGAAAGCGAGTCCTGGTCCCGTGTTTCACCGTTTTTATCACGTGTTCCAGCGCGGAGAGTTGGAGGATCTGTGTGCGTCTGTCAGCGGGGCGGAGGTGCAGCAGAGCTACTACGACCAGGGCAACTGGTGCGTCATCCTGCAGAAAACACACCAACACTAACGCCTCCTAACACTGAGCACACACCGACTCTGACTCGGAGGAGACGAGTCGCAGTTCTGTGACCTTTACCACAGTGCCTGACTGCAAGCACGCGCGCACGCCACAGAAAAACAGTTCATTTTAAGATGTTCATTACATTTATTTTTAAATGTTTATACAATAAATGATATTACTATAATTCATTGTGTTTCCAGTTTTATGTTTTAAAATAAAATTCAATACAAATAAAAATAATTAGGCGTGTCAGTCTGCACATCTGCTACATTTATGTTTAAATAAAATCATAAATTGAGTGAGATGGAAAAAATGTAAAGGAACTGACAGTTAAAAAATAATCGACTGTAAATAATTTAATTTAAAAAGCATTTTTAGGACATCCAGTTTCTTAATTTTTGAAAGACTCATTAAACTTGGAGACTAAAATCTTTGATGGTGTTTTTAAGCATTTTCTCTCTTAAGCATTTTTACTTAAAGGTGCAGTTAATAAAGTACAAATAAAGGAATAAAAATAATCAGTGATTAGGAAACTGTTGTGTTGTACTGAGAAATAAAAACTATTTCCCAATCAGACATGACACTTTTTTTGTTTTCAGTTGAAAGTGAATTAAAGTGTTAATTGTGCAGCCAGAGTTGAACACAGTCTGTGCTGCTGTTACATTCTCCAGCCGCTGGGTGGCGCTGCGCTGCTCAGAGCTTCAGAAACAGCAGAAATGAAACTGGCTGTGAAAAGGATAGAATTCACACCAACTGCAATATTCAGAGGTTATTGTGGACTTTTTGTCCTAAATTTAAAATTTTTTTAGTTTTCTGTTTTTATTTTATAGTCAGGGCAGTGAAGCGGTCAGTGTTTGTTTCTCTGCTTTTCAATTAACATTTAAAAAATGAAATAACTAGACATTTTAATGTTTAAAAAAAACCTCTGAGAAATCTTCATGTGAACTGTGACTGCAGATGAATCTCCTCTCTGACTTAAACCCATGTGGATAAATCTAATCTGTTATTTTATTTGATTGGTGAGATGATGTGTGATCATTGTGCAACTTTTTTATTTTTATGCTATTTCAAATTATAGTGAATTTATTATCTGAAATTGACCAGCTCTGGGATCTGAGAAGGGATTCAACTTACTTTCTTTCTCTGTAAACATACAAAATAAATATATCAGTGCACTCTTTAAAAGATAAACATTAACAGTAAATATCCAAACATAACGCATTTTCTGTTTTAAACACTAAAGAGGAAAAAGGGCACTGCATCTAAATCCTGATATGTTTTTTATTAATTAAAATGTTAGCAATTCATTTACATACAAAATTATAAGAGTTTTTTTTCTCTCTTTTAAAACTTCACACACTTTTAATGTTTTGTTTTTACCTTCAAAAGTGATTATATGATCATATTTAAATAATAATAAAAAAAAACCCACACAAACAGTTCTGGATTCATGGTTTCAATAAATGAGTCTTTGACCATCGGCGCGCTGCCATTTTGAGTCTCTGCCACTTCCTTCCAACAGACAGTGGCGGGAAAAACTAACCTGTCTGAGACCCTTTATCATAGTTCACTAGATAGTGAGTAGGACCCTACATGTAGTGTGCACTATGTAGTAGGGAATAAGAAATGATCAACAATTCAGGACGAAAAAGAAGAATAAAGTTAAAGATCTGAACTTTTGTCTTTAATTAGATATGAGCCCATATTCCAGGATAAATATACTGAGGTTCCAGCACAGACTCACGGGTGGCATTTATGATCCACACTAACTTCCTGTTTATTCGTCGACAACCGACAATAAATCTAATGACTCAGAATTATTCACTCTGAAACACAAACGGGTTTCATAAAGATAAACAGCTTTACATGTGAATGTCAGTGAACAATACGTTAGCAAAACATTTAAAAACACATTTATTCATTAGAATTTTGTGTTATATGTCATTTGGCTGGGCGGCACGGTGGTGTAGTGGTTAGCGCTGTCGCCTCACAGCAAGAAGGTCCGGGTTCGAGCCCCGTGGCCGGCAAGGGCCTTTCTGTGTGGAGTTTGCATGTTCTCCCCGTGTCCGCGTGGGTTTCCTCCGGGTGCTCCGGTTTCCCCCACAGTCCAAAGACATGCAGGTTAGGTTAACTGGTGACTCTAAATTGAGCGTAGGTGTGAATGTGAGTGTGAATGGTTGTCTGTGTCTATGTGTCAGCCCTGTGATGACCTGGCGACTTGTCCAGGGTGTACCCCGCCTTTCGCCCATAGTCAGCTGGGATAGGCTCCAGCTTGCCTGCGACCCTGTAGAACAGGATAAAGCGGCTAGGGATAATGAGATGAGATGAGACATCATTTGGCTAAAATGCTAGGTTTTATAGGCTAATAAGTTAGTAGCCAGCAAATTATTTCCAACATTGTGAGTTTCTATAACTGTGATAAAGAATAAATACATGAGGAATGAATCAGGTGAACTGTGGTAAATCGGGACGGTTTCACTTTACAGTGTTTATGTTCCTCTGTATGATCCCAAGCCGTTACAGTGGAAACGCTTCGTACAGATAAATGGACTCCATATAATTCATGAGACATCATATAAGTGGGTGTGGTCAACATCAAACTGGAAGCTGACCCCCAAAAACCCTGAGTTTAGAAAAATCACAAACGCTTTGACCTGTTACACTTCATTAGGGCCTGTTAATAATATACATGAGCTACGTAAGATGTGCTCCTGTAACAAAATGAGCTTAAAGTTAGTTCATCATGTACAAATGCTTGTAATTTAATTTTAGAGCTTCAGTTTAATTAAAACAGTCTTAAAGACAAGTCTTCAGGAAGAGCTCTAACAGGCACATGAATAGATGCATTAAATCCATGGTTAAATGATTCACTGATGGATTTTATGTGCATTAATGTTTTTTTTAATCAAATATCTTTACATTCAGGTGAATAAAGTACACTGGAAATACAGAGTATTAAACAGGCAGACTGCTGAGAATACAGAGATTTATCGTGTGCTGTGTTCATATATCATTTTGCAGCTTAATGATTGTTTTTAAATCCTGTGTTATGCTGCTACTGCAAGAAATAAAGTACAGAGAGGATATTACACAGTGGCAACAAGATATGAAGTTTATCTTCAAGTGACGAAAATATTTTCAACACAAAAAGATAAACTTCATATCTTCACGCCACCGTGTAATGTTCTTTATATTATATGGACACATCCACAAAAAAAAAAAATTACACAGGTTAATCAAAAGAATTTTAATTGTGAACCGGTTCACCATTTTGCCAACACACGTCTAGTCAGCGGGTAAACACTGGGAGTGATGTCATCTGAGTGAGATATCAGGAATTATTATACACACAGGACACCTTTTCCATGGAATAAAAACATGTTCTATTCCCTTCTAGCGAGTTTCATTCATTTGGTTTGATAGCATGCAATATTGTTTGCATATTGCTTATCATATGTGTATTACTTCACTCTACCCAATGGAGAATGAATGTTGAATATGGTTTATGATCTTGCATGGTTGTCAAGACAACATGATGTCACACGTCAGAGACGTAAAACTTCCGCACTAGCGAGTGACTGTGACAATTTGTAAACAAACATGGCCACCAGCTTTGCTTTGTTAAAAAAATACGGAAGATTTTGAGAGAATTTTGAAAGAGAAAGACGCATTGAGCACCCAAAAGGAATGTATAATAATAATAATAATAATAACGTCTGGCTTTTTTTCATGGTCTATCAGTTCCATTCAGCTACTCGTCTTCAACTCGTTCAGTATCATGCTAGCTGAATGGAATATATCTGATAGACCATGAAAATAAGCCAGACAATATTATTTAAATACGTCTCTCAGATCTGTTATGTATTTAGTATGAAAAATGTGAGTTTTTCAACATGAGAAGATAAACTTCACATCTTTAAGACAATGTGTGATTTTGTTTTTATTATAATCGACATATTCACAAACAAAAAGTCCCCAAATTTATCAAAACAATTCATCAATTTCCTCACGAGTGACAGATAGAGATTTATGTCCCGGTTTTGGTTCTCCATGTCCCGGATGAAGCTCACATGAAAAATACCAGTGGCGTATTTCCCACTAAAATACTCATCCATCCATCCATCTTCTACCGCTTATCCGAATCTGGGTCGCGGGGGTAGCAGCCTAAGCAGAGCAGCCCAGACTTCCCTCTCCCCAGCCACCTCCACCAGCTCTTCCGGGGGAATACCGAGGCGTTCCTAGGCCAGCCGAGAACTGTAATCTCTCCAGCATGTCCTGGGTCTGCCCTGGGGTCTCCTCCTGGTGGGGCATGCCCAGAAAACCTCCCTTGGGATGCGTCCAGGGGGCATCCTCAACTGACTCCTTTTGATGTGGAGGAACAGCAGTTCTACTCTGAGTCTCTCCAGAATGACCAAGCTTCTCACCCTGTCTCTAAGGGAGAGCCCAGCCACCCTGCGGTGAAAACTCATTTCTACCACTTGTATCCGTGATCTCATTCTTTTGGTCACTACCCATAGCTCGTGACCATAGGTGAGAGTGGGAACGTAGATGGACCAGTAAATTGAGAGCGTTGCCTTTTGGCTCAGCTCTCTCTTTACCACAACAGACCAGTTTAGCATCTGTATCACTGCTGATGCTACCCCGATCCGTCTGTCCAACTCCTGCTCCCCCTCACCCGTGAACAAAACCCTGAGATACTTAAACTCCTCCACTTTAGGTAGCAACTCTTCCCTGTCCCAGAGTAGGCACTCCACCCGTTTCCGGCTGAGCGCCATGGCCACGGACTTGGAGGCGCTGATCCTCATCCCAGCTGCTTCGCACTCGGCTGCAAACCATCCCAGCGCATGCTGTAAGTCACAGATTGATGAAGCCAACAGGACTACATCATCCGCAAAAATCAGAGACGTGATCCTGCTGCCACCAAACCGGACACCCTCCACCCCTTGGCTACGCCTAGAAATTCTGTCCATAAAAGTTATGAACAGAACCGGTGACAAAGGGCAGCCCTGGTGGAGTCCCACATGCACCGGGAACAAGTCCGACTTATTGCTGGCAATGCGAACCAAACTCCTGCTCCAGTCATACAGGGTCCGAATGGCTCGCAGTAGTGGGCCCTGACCCCCATCCTCCCGAAGCACCCCCCACAGGGCACCACAAGGGACATGGTCATAAGCCTTCTCCAGGTCCACAAAACACATGTAGATTGGTTGGGCAAACTCCCATGCACCCTCCAGTACCCTTGCAAGAGTAAAGAGCTGGTCCAGTGTTCCAAGACTAGGATGAAAACCGTATTGTTCCTCCTGAATCCGAGGTTCAACTATTGACTGAATTCTCCTCTCCAGCACAGGCTTTCCCAGGGAGGCTGAGAAGTGTGATCCCCCTATAATTGGAACATACTCTCCGGTCCCCCTTTTTAAAAAGGGGGACCACCACCCCAGTCTGCCAATCCAGAGGCACTGTCCCCGACCTCGATGAAATGTTGAAGAGGCATGTCAGCCAAGACAGCCCAACAACATCCAGTGCCTCCAGGAACTCAGGATGAATCTCATCCACCCCCGGGGCCCGGCCACCGAGGAGCTTTTTAACCACCTTGACAACCTCAGGCCCTCTGATGGCCGAGTACTCCCAAGCACCCTCAGACTCTGCATCCTCCTCAGACAACATGAAGTTGGGATTGAGGAGATCCTCAAAGTATTCCTTCCACCGTCAGACGATGTCCCCAGTTAAGGTCAACAGCACTCCATCCTCGCTGTAAACAGTAGGGACAGAGCACTGCTTCCCCTTCCTGATCTGCCAGATGGTTTGCCAGAATCTCTTTGAGGCCAACCAAAAGTCACTTTCCACGGCCTCACCAAACTCCTCCTACACCCGAGTTTTTGCTTCAGTGACCGCCAGAGCCATGTTCTGCTTGGCCCGTTGGTATCTGTCAGCTGCCTCTGAAGACCCACAGGCTAACCAAGTCCGATAGGACTCCTTCTTCAGCTTGACGGCTCCCCTCGCTGCAGGTGTCCACCACCGGGGTTGGGGATTACCGCCACGACAGGCACCAACAACCTTGCAGCTGCAGCTCTGCCCAGCCACCTCAGCAATGGAGGTGTGGAACATAGTCCACTTGGACTCAATGTCCCTATCCTCCCCTGGTATGCAGTTGAAGCTCTGCTGGATGTGGTAGTTGAAGAGCCGACGGACGGGAGCCTCCACCAGACGTTCCCAGCATACCCTCACTACATGTTTAGGCCTACCAGGTCTGTCCAGCCTCCTCCCCCACCATCTGATCCAGCTCACCACCAGGTAGTGATCAGTTGACAGCTCTGCTCCTCTCTTCACCCGAGTGCCCAAGACATACAGTCGTAGATCAGATGAAATGACTACAAAGTCAATCATCAATCTACGGCCTAGGGTGTCCTCATGCCACGTGCACTTATGGACACCCTTATGCTCGAACATGGCGTTCGTTATGGCCAAACCGTGCATGGCACAGAAGTCCAACAACTGAACACCACTCGGGTTCAGATCAGGCAGGTCGTTCCTCCCAATCGCACCCCTCCAGGTCTCACCGGCATTGTCCACGTGAGCATTGAAGTCCCTCAGTAAAACAATGGAGTCCCCTTGTCTAGTACCCCACTCAAGGACTCCAAGAAGGCTGGGTACTCTGAACTACCATTTGGCGCATAAGCGCAAATGACAGTCAGAGACTGTTCCCTGACCCGAAGGCTCAGAGAAACTACCCTCTCATTCACTGGGGAGAACTCCAATGTTAGCGCACCAAACTGGGGGTCTACCAATAGCCCCATCCCTGCCCAGCACCGCTCACCCTTGGCAACTCCAACGTAGAAGAGAGTCCAACCCCTCTCCAGGAAATTGGTTCCAGAGACCAAGCTATGTGTTGAGGTGAGCCCAACTATATCTAGTCAGTACCGCTCAACCTCATGCACAAGCTCAGGCTCCTTTCCCACCAGAGAGGTGAAATTCCATGTCCCAAAAGCTAATTTTGTCAGCCGGGATCAGTACACCAGGGCCTCTGCCTTTGGCGGTCACCCGATCCACAGTGCACCGGAGCCTTACGGCACCTCCTGCGTGTGGTAGGTCCACAGGAGAGAGGTTCCATGTTGCTCATTCGGGTTGGGCCCAGCTGAGCCCCACGGACGTAGGCCCAGCCACCAGGCGTTTGCCGATGAGCCCCTCCCCCAGGCCTGGCTCCAGGGTGGGGCCCAGGTATCCCTGGTCCAGGCGAGGGTACTTGGATACCTGTTTTTCCTTTCACAAGGGTCATTCTGAACCGCTCTTTGTCTGACCTCTCATCTAGGGCCTGTTTGCCTTGGGAGACCCTACCACAACATGGCTCCTGGGACACTCAAACCCCTCCACCACATTAAGGTGGCGATTCAAGGAGGGGTTAAAACACTCGTGTCTGTCTCATCTCATTATCTCTAGCCACTTTATCCTGTTCTCCAGGGTCGCAGGCAAGCTGGAGCCTATCCCAGCTGACTACGGGCGAAAGGCGGGGTACACCCTGGACAAGTCGCCAGGTCATCACAGGGATGAAATACATCCGTAAGTGCCTGCATCCTGACACCTTTTATCAAGACTGAATGAAAGGCATTTATTAATGACGACTTTCATTCAGTCTTGATAAAAGGTGTCAGGATGCAGGCACTTACGGATGTATTTGCAGGGGAGAGCGGGGAGCAAACAGGAACAAAGCCAAATCATGAAGCAAAGTCATGGTAAGCAGGCAGGCAAGGGTCGGTCGATAAGCAAACACGGCAGAGTAGAAAAGACAAGAAGCGTAGTCGAAAGGAGATAGCGAGAGTCAAAACAACAAGAGGCAAGCAGAGAAATAAAGGCTTGGTATGAGCTGGAAAATGCAGATCAATACTTCACACTGAAGGTGTGTGAGAAAGAGGTTTAAGTAGCGTGGTTGCTGATTGTGAATTAGCAACAGCTGAGTTCAATATTCTGGTGACAGGGGGCACTGTGACTCTTGGGCATTGTAGTCTTGAGTGGCCATGTTTGTAGTTCGGTTAGTGCTGCTGGTCTCAATGCCTTTACAGACAGAACCCCCCCCCGAGGAGCTCCCACTGGGAGCTACATTCTTCCTGGGGCACCCTCTCCCCCTAGGTGCGGGTTTGTCAGGGTGTTGAGCTTGGAACTCCTGTTTTAACAGAGGGTCCAGGATGTCCTTGGTTCCCACCCAGCTTCGTTCTTCTGGCCCATAGTCCTCCCAGTCTACCAGATACTCGATTTGACCTCCTTGGTGTCTGGAGTTGAGTAATCTATTTATCTGGTAGATGGGCTCACCTTCTAGGCTTAAAGGTGGGTGCTCCTGGAAGAGAGTGTTCTGGGCAAGCGGGCCTGGAATAGCAGGTTTTAAACAGGAGACATAAAATGTTAGGGATATCCGACTGTAAGGGGGGAGTTCTAACCTGTATGAGACATCGTTGATACGTCGAAGTATCATGAATGGACCGATGTATTGTGCCTGTAGCTTTCGGCATGTGTTGGGTACTCTGACATTCTTTGTGTGAGACCATATACTCTGTCACTAGGAGAGAAATCTGGATTGCTACTTTTGTGCTTGTCAGCATATTCTTTGTACTTGGCATTGACTGTCTCAATATGTTGATGTACCTCCTCCCAGATAGCTTGGCTGCGAGAAAACCAGTCTTCAACAGCTTGAACCTGTGCTGGTGTGTCATCCCAGGGGAACAGGGTTGGTTGGGAGCCGAGTATGCACTGAAAGGGGGTTAGTTGTGTCACGGAGTGCTTAAGTGAGTTTTGTGCATACTCGGCCCATGGGATGAAACATGACCAGTTCCCCTGGTTCCTCATGGAGAAAATTCATAGAAAGCAACCAATCTCTTGGTTGGCCCATTACACTTGGCCATTGGATTGGGGATGATAACCAGACGTGAGACTTACTGAGACTCCTAGCTGTTCCATGAAGCAGGTCCACAAGCGTGAAATGAACTGGCTGTCGCTGACTATGTCCTCAGGGATAGCAAAGTATCTGAATACTTTTTGAAACAGTAGTTCTGCTGTCTGGAGTGCTGTAGGGATGCCTGGTAGCAGAAAGAGTTTCAGTGCCTTGGAGAATCTGTTGACTATCACCATGATGGTGGTGTTGCCCTGGGAGGGTGGTAAATCCGTGATGTAATTGATGGCTATGTGTGACCAAGGTCTTTGAGGTACCGGGAGGTGACAAAGCTTACCAGCTGGAGGTGTTCATGGAACCTTCGCCTGGGCACACTCGGAGCATGATGTGATGAATTGGTTGATCTCCGTGAGCATGTTCTCCCACCAGTACTTGTTACTCAACATCTGATGAGTACGATAGCTGCCAGGATGTCCTGTGGCGGGAGACATGTGAGCCCAGGTGATGAGTCGCCCTCAGAGATGCTTTGGGATGTAGAGAAGGCCAGGCGGAAGGCTGACTGGAACTGTTCTTAGTTGGGAGTTCCATATCTCTTGATCTAGGTTCCAAGTGATGGACTGTACGAAGCAGTTGGATGGGAGAATGGAGTGGGTAGTGGGATCCTGGCATGATGAGACGAAGGTGCAAAACAGGGCATCTGCCTTAGTGTTCTTAGACCCTGGGCAGAATGAGATCATGAAATTAAAACGTGTGAAGAAGAATGCCCATCTGGCTTGGCGTGGATTTAGTCTCTTGGCTTTCTTGAGATACTCCAGGTTCTTATGGTTGGTGAGTATTATGAAGAGATGAGTGGCTCCCTCCAGCCAGTGTCTCCACTCCTCAAGAGTGAGCTTGATGGCAAGCAGTTCACGGTTCCCAATGTCAGAGTTTCTCTCTGCAGATGCGAGCTTCCTGGAGAAGAAAGCCACAGGGTGAAGTTTTTGTCTTTCGCAGAAACATTGGGATAAGACTCCTCCTACTCCTGTGTCAGATGCATCAACTTCGACTGTGAAAGGCTTAGTCAGTTCAGGATGTTGCAGAACCAGGGCAGAGGTAAACATGCTTTTGAGCTGATCTTCCTCAGCTGAAGGGTTCCACTGAAGTCGTTTGGGTCCCTTCTTGAGCAGGGCCATTGGGGAGCTGCGATCATGCTGAAGCCTCTGATGAAACGATGGTAGAAGTTAGCGAAGCCCAGGAATCATTGAAGCTCCTTTATGGATGTGGGTACTGGCCAACACGTGACTGCAGAAACCTTGGAGGAATCCATGCTGACTCCTTCTGAACTTATAATGTACCCCAAAAAGGAGATTTGGTTAAGATGGAATTCACACTTCTCTGCCTTTACATAGAGATGATTAGCTAGTAAGCATTGGAGGACAGCTCTGGCATGTTCCTGATGACTTCTCTCATCAGGAGAGTAGATCAAAATATCGTCGATATAAGCAATAACATTTTCCTAGCATGTCCCTTAGTATGTCATTGATAAGACACTGAAATACGCTGGGAGCTGAAGCAAGGCCATAAGGCATTACCCAGTAATCAAAATGGCCAGTGGTTGTGCTGAAAGTGGTCTTCCATTCATCTCCTTTCTTGATTCTTATCAGATGATAGGCACTGCACAGGTCAAGTTTAGAGAATATTTTAACAGAATGAAATTGTTCTAGGGCAGATGGAATGAGTGGAAGAGGATAGGAATACTTGACTGTGACCTGGTTAAGCCCTCTGTAATCTATGCAAGGTCGAAGACCACCACCTCGTTTCTCCATGAAGAAGAAGCCCGCTGAGGCTGGTGATTTGGATGGACAAATGTATCCCTGGTTGAGGGCTTCCTGGACATATTCCTCCATGGCAGAGTGTTCCTTCTGGGAAAGGGGATATATTTGACTATGCAGAGGTGACATACCTGGTAGAAGGTCGATGGCACAGTCGTATGGTCAGTGAGGTGGTAGCCCACAGCCTTTCCCCTTACTGAAGACCTCCTTTAGGTCAAGATAACACTTGGGGACATTCTCCATAGAGTCTGGTTGCAGGCTTTCCACTGACGTTGAGGAGATATAGATTTGGGGACGTAAAAGACAGTTTTGAAAACATGTGGGGGACCATTGGAGAATGTCCTTGTTCTGTCAAGAAATCAGTGGATCATGAAGTTGTAAACAAGGATACCCAAGAATGATGTCGTGATAGACAGTGGTGGTCACATAGAGAGAGATGTGTTCTGAATGGAGTGCTCCCACCTGAATGTGAATGAGAGCAGTTCTAGTAGTGACAAGGCCATCACCTATGGGTACTCCATCAATAGTTTGAATGCTGAGTGGACTCTGCAGAGGGGTTGTGGGCAGGTCGTACTTCTGGACAATCGCGCTGTTGATGAAATTCCCCTCTGCCCCTGAGTCTACAAAAGCAGATAGAATATGTGTGGAGGACACCAACTTTAACAATACAGGCACCTTAAACGATTGTGCATTAAATTCTCTCTCAGGACTCACCACACAGGTTGTGGCTTCCACTGGGTTATAGCAAGATGGGTGGATGGGACATTGGTTGATTAGATGCTCTGAACTCCCGCAGTAAAAGCAGAGACGCTCTCTCTTCCTCCTTTCATGTTCTGAACATTTCAGACGAGTGTTGGAAACTTCCATTGGTGTGGTTTCCTCAGATGGTTGAACAGGTTCAGAAATCTCCTTGAGAGAGGGCTGACTGGTAAGCAAATGATCCAACAGGCTCGCCAAGTAAATAAGGGAGTCTAATGTTAAATGTTCATCTCTACATGCCATTTTGCTAAGAACCTCGGGACGAAGACCTTGAACTGGCACTGAAGGCAGTGTTCTGCCATTCCATCCGCTGGCTGCTGCCAGAGTTCTGAAGTCCAAAGCATATTAAGTGACTCTTCTTGAACCTTGTTTCATGGTGAGAAGGCTTTCTCCGACTTCAATTCCCTCAGGTTCATGATCAAAAACTTGTTTGAAAAGCTTGAGGAAACACTCATACGAAGTCGTGTGGTCTCCTCCATTCCTCCACATGGCGCTTGCCCACTGCAGTGCCTTGCCAGTGAGAAATTATAGAAACTTAGCGATCTTGTGTTCGTCCGAGATATTGGGCATAATAGAAAAATACATGGAGCACTGAAGCAGGAATCCCTTACAGGCATGAGCATCCCTGACATACTTTTCTGGAACAGGGAGCTGTAATGTGGGACTGGGGGACGCCTCAGGGTGTGTAAGGAGGGCCTGCGACATCACAGCTGCAAGCTGTGCCATCCGTGTGTTGAGGTCCGCAAGCATCTGTTGATGTTCTCCTAGTAAACATCCCTGAGCATTCAGCACAGTTTACTTCACCTCCTGAGCTACATCCATTGTAGGCGAAGTATCCTGTCAGGATGCAGGCACTTACGGATGTATTTGCAGGGGAAAGCGGGGAGCAAACAGGAACAAAGCCAAATCGTGAAGCAAAGTTGTGGTAAGAAGGCAGGCAAGGGTCGGTCAATAAGCGAACATGGCAAAGTAGAAAAGACAAGAAGCGTAGTTGAAAGGAGATAGCAAGAGTCAAAATAACAAGAGGCAAGCAGAGAGATAAAGGCTTGGTATGAGCCGGAAAATGCAGATCAATACTTTGCATGGTTGCTGATTGTGAATGAGCAACAGCTGAGTTCAACTGAGGTATTTCACCTGATATCACAGGGTCACGTGACGCCCCGGTGTCCACCATTTTGAATGTCAAGCTACATACTAACACTGCAGACAGAGAGGGAGAACCAGCTTGAAAAAAAATGTGTTACAGACACCTAGAATAGCTTAATTTGTCAGTAAGCACTCGTTAAATAACCATGGTGTTTGCTTGTTGTGCTGTGGGCTGCCACAACAGACAGGGACAGCGTGCAGGACGCTCCTTTTACCGGTTTCTAGTGATGGGAATTTCGGCTTTTTTTCGGGAGCCGGCTCTTTTGGCTCTTCTTACTATAAGGAGCCGGCTCTTTCGGCTCCCAAACGGCTCCTGAGATTTTATTTTTGATTTAATTGCTGCAATTAACTAGTTAATTAATTACATTATTATTTATATTTTATCAATAGGATGTTTTCCATTTTATTTTTTAGTTTTTGTAGCCATTGTAAAGCTTTGTAAAGTATAACAGTGTAACAATGTTCTAGCTATAGAAATAAAACTTACTTACCAATTTATAAATTATTTTCTCACAAACATAGTGCAAAACTGTGTTATATTACCAATATAAAATACACAGCTGATTTTCCCCTCCTCAGGTGCCTCACAGACTCCTCTCCCCTGCGCTCCACAGCTTTAAGCATTACACCAATTTTCGTATTTTCGCAGCTGTGAATGACATCAACCCCCCCAACCAAAAAAAGTAGGCGTACACCATGCTACTTTTTTTCCTTTGAATGGTAATAGACAACACAAAGACGCAATCGGACAGCAACTTTTTTTGTGAAAGTCTCTCTCTCTGAGGCACCTAAGGACAAAAAACTAATTCGGCTCCCCAACTTGGCTCCCACCGAAGAGCCGGCTCCCGTCGTTCACTTCAAAGAGCTGGCTCTTTGAACCGGATCGTTCGCGAGCGACCGACACATCACTACCGGTTTCCTACTGACCCAGACAAGAGGGCCAAATGGATTGCAGCTGTGAAGAGACAGGATTGGGAGCCAACAGAGTACTCCAGACTTTGCAGTGATCATTTCATTTCAGGTTAGTTTATCAGTTAACGCAATTTTGATAAAATATATAGCAAAAAGTAAATGGGTCAGTGTTTGTTAACCCATCTGAGCAGTGAAACAAGGCAGTGTTAATTTGTCTAGGGTTGCATGTAGCAGACATCAGACATAAAACGCAATAACAGAGGCTAGAAAGAAACGGGACACAGAAATAAATAAACAGGGCTCCATACCAAGGCTGGGTACAGTGTTTGTGATAAAAGACAGATCCAATTTAACACGAATCACAGCTTACTTTCTTGTTAAAATGTGCAAAGGTCTCCACCATCTCATACCGCCTTGCACTGAAGGACTTAAGCGTGCCGTCCAAAATGGCTGCGTCACGTGACTTGGTCACGTGGGTGAAATACCTCAATATTCCAGTGACAGGGCGCACTGTGACTCTTGGGCATTGTAGTCTTGAGTGGCCATGTTTGTAGTTCAGTTAGCGTTGCTGGTCTCAATACCTTTACTGACAAAAGTTGTAAGCCGTGCTTCTTAAGAATATTATGTATAGATGTTTCTTTAATGAGGATTTCAGAAATATATCATATGTAGGGAATTTTTAAAAATGGCAGGAAAGTTGAGACAGTGTGAAAATTCAAAAACCCAAAATATGTGAAGTCACGACTGAAGTTTGAACCAAAATACAAAAAAAAAATCCCAAACAAACAAACAAACAAACAAACAAACAAACAAACAACACAAAGTCCCTGTTTATTAGCCTGAACAAACTCATCAGTGCTCATAATGAGTCATTTTGGCATAAAATAAAACAAACAAATAAATAAACCCAGCCTCATAAAAATAAACAATAGATGTTCAAAACCATAATGCCCTTAACGTAAAAACTGTATGTTGTATCTTTAGTTAAGTTCCTTTTAAAGCCAAAATACTTTTATTGTAGGCTAATTATCAGCCAACAAATTATTTATAAAAAGGTTATTGTTATATAAAAAGCTTTCAACACTCCTATTAAGAGTAAATCAACAATACTAATTTTATTCATAATTCAAAATTAATTTTTGTTTTTTTTCACACATATTCTGACAAATCCTGCATTCTACAGGAGGATTTGTTTATAATGTCCCGCTTCCTGTGCTGTGATTGGTTAGTAGATTATATTCACAAACTATGTCCAATCAATGAACCTGTCACTATGACGTTTTAATCACAGCATCATTGGAGGCGGGTTCTACAGGAACACAGGTAACGTCTGAGAAGAAAAAGTATAAGTTGTTCTTTTATTCCCCTCAGGTTATTCCACTCTGTCCTTGGGGTTCCACCCTATAGGGTTTGAGGGTTTCCTACAGAAGGACTCTTTTTGTTTAAACCAGAGTGTACTTTAGTTCTACCTGGACATTTTCTTTTTATTCATTTATATCTATGAAATAGCTGCTTGATATGTTTTTGAACAATATACTACAAATGCGTCTGTATCTAATTTTAAAAGGTTTCATCAAATGAAACTCACCCTTTAATGTCCCTACAAATGATTACGTACTGTCAATTTAAAAATAAGACTGATTTTGCTTACTTTTAAACCAAAAAGGAAATTTAAACAAATATTGAACATCATTTTAGGTGATCATTTAGCACCTTTCAATATTTAATAATATTTCCACTTATGAGCCCTGTGATGATCTGGTGACTTGTACCCTGCCTCTCACCCATAGTCAGCTGGGATAGCCTCCAGCTCACCCGCGACCCTGTACAGGATAAGCGCTTAAGGATAATGGATGGATGGATGGGTTTCCACTTATACAACATAAATGTGATATATTTCAGACTACTCGACACTAGCCTGTAGTTATACGTTAATAAGCTACATGTAGCTTATAATTTCCAGTTATATTGTACATATCTAATAATACATGTATCTAATAATACATGCACATTATGGCACTTTTTGTCAGCATAAAATCCCAGTTTTGTTTTCTGTGACAGATATACAGTATACTGTTCCTTTAAGTGTATCTACATAACTTTTTCTTAGATTTTGTTTTTTCTTAGATTTTGTTTTACAGATATCACTGCATTAAAATACTGTGTATCTGGACTGTCAATGAGCTCTACTGTAGTTTGCAGTATTATGATGTTTACTGGACTTTGCAGTCCTTCTATACATCTCACATAGCTCTGCCACTACCTTCTGCACAACTAACTATCAGAAACCATTGGATTACTAACATTTAATATTATATTAGCTGGTGTTGAATGGTATATCAGATATATTCCATTCAGCTAGCATGATATTGAATGAGTCGAAGACGAGTAGCTGAATGGAATATATCTGATATACCATGAAAAAAAGCCAGCCAATATTATTATTATTATTATTATTATTATTATTATTATAATACATATGGGCCACTTTTTCCATGGAATAAAAACGTGTTCTATTCCCTTCTAGTGGGTTTCATTCATTTGGTTTGATAGCATGCAATATTGTTATCATATTGCTTATCCTCCGTGTATTACACCACTCTACCCAATGAAGAATGAGCATGTAATATTGTTACAATATTGCACGTTGTCAAGAAAACACAATATCACGTGTCAGAGCTCATGTGAATATCCAATGACAAAACTTTTCTGCTGCACATGCACAGAATCGTTTCTTTGTCTGCGGGGAAAGAGAGAAGACAAGGCTAATCCAGTGCTACTGCTCGGATTAAGCACTAAATAAATTAACTGGAAACTGAAGATGCACTGAACGCCCAAAAGGCTACCAAAACTTCATTAGATATTCTTCACACATATTTACAAGAGAAAAACATACCAATGGACATAGAAAAACTGGAAAAGAGACACGTCGGAGATGTAAAACTACTGCGCTAGTGAGTGATTGTAACAGTTTGTAAACAAACATGGCTGTGAGGTTTGTTTCATTAAAAGTGGAAAATTTAGAGAGAATCTTGGCTGCCAGGTCGCTCTGTTGCGTGTAGTTGTCGATGTTGATTTTAAAAGTAACTCAGTAAATTACATAGGGAAAATAATAATTATAATAATTCGGCTTGACTGCACTAGCATTGGCCTTTGCTAACACTGCACCTGCTGGAAGGTAACTTGACTGTTGCACAAGCAGCACAGAGTCACAGGTAAGCTAGCGTTGGCCTTTGAGAATGCTGATATGAAGAAAGTGTGTATGTATAATAATAATCATAATAATAATAATAATAATAATAATATTGGTTGGCTTTTTTGTGGTCTATCAGATATATTCCATTCAGCGACTCGTCTTTGACTTGGTCAATCTGATGCTCGCTGAATGGAATATATCTGATAGACCACTCAACACCAGCCAATATTATTTAAATATTATATTGGCTATTATGTGTAATATTATGTATAATAATCATCAGCACTGTCCATGTTGAATTCTCTGCGCTAAATGGTTAGATTATGTTGATTAATTTTCTCCGAGTCTGTGTAAAACCCTTCAACAGAGGGTTCCAGGAATAAAAATAGTCAAAAGGAAAAAAAAAATTAAACTTATGATCCATGTTCACGCACTTAGCTACAAAAACATACATTTTATATTGTAAGTTGTCAAGTGTTTAATATTATGTTATATTAAAATAAAAGCCTGTGTTTTGAGAAATACATTTAAATTTCATATGTTCTGTATAGGGCGGCACGGTGGTGTAGTGGTTAGCGCTGTCGCCTCACCGCAAGAAGGTCCGGGTTCGAGCCCCGTGGCCGGCGAGGGCCTTTCTGTGTGGAGTTTGCATGTTCTCCCCGTGTCCGCGTGGGTTTCCTCCGGGTGCTCCGGTTTCCCCCACAGTCCAAAGACATGCAGGTTAGGTTAACTGGTGACTCTAAATTGAGCGTAGGTGTGAATGTGAGTGTGAATGGTTGTCTGTGTCTATGTGTCAGCCCTGTGATGACCTGGCGACTTGTCCAGGGTGTACCCCGCCTTTCGCCCGTAGTCAGCTGGGATAGGCTCCAGCTCGCCTGCGACCCTGTAGAACAGGATAAAGCGGCTAGAGATAATGAGATGAGGTGAGATGTTCTGTATAGGGCGGCAAGGTGGTGTAGTGGTTAGCGCTGTCACCTCACCGCAAGAAGATCCGGGTTCGAGCCCCGTGGCCGGCGAGGGCCTTTCTGTGTGGAGTTTGCATGTTCTCATCGTGTCCGCGTGGGTTTCCTCCGGGTGCTCCGGTTTCCCCCACAGTCCAAAGACATGCAGGTTAGGATAACTGGTGACTCTAAATTGACCGTAGGTGTGAATGTGAGTGTGAATGGTTGTCTGTGTCTATGTGTCAGCCCTGTGATGACCTGGCGACTTGTCCAGGGTGAACCCAGCCTTTCACCCGTAGTCAGCTGGGATAGACTCCAGCTTGCCTGCGACCCTGTAGAACAGGATAAAGCAGCTAGAGATAATGAGATGAGATATTCTGTATAAAGTAGATTAATCGAACTGTAGACGATCTATATCCTAAAACAGCAAATAAAGTTTGACATAAACACTTATAAGTTGTTGATACTGAAGCGTTAAACTTTATCATCTTGTGTTTGCTTTGCTTGATTGTCCATAAAAGTTATTAACGTGAAAATAACAGTTTTAACTTCTAGTATTTGTCGAATCTTCAAAGGCTGAGAACTGTATATATAAATATATCCTTGTAAATAAATAAATACATAAATATCACGGGCGATTGCTCTAAGACAACGAGGGAGGCTCAGCCTCCTCTAAAAATGACGAACATCGTGTAGGATGAATTGCGCTAGGCTTATGTTATAGCCGACCTTATAACATTGCTATGTCAGATCCAGAATCATAGAAATATATGTGCTCAACCCAACTACAGTGCAAAATCATTCCGTTATAACTTTCCCCAGTTCGCCTAATGTGTGCGTGAGTTTTTCGCCCTCGTGACAGCGCGATGCAGCCCAGCCTCAGTGGACTTCAATGGCATTTGGGAGCTATGCGCTTTCAATATCAAAATGCAAGACGATTATTGGACAAATACTGCGAAAATGCCTGCCCACGGACTCCGAGCCTCACAGTGGGAGGGACATGGCAGTTTCCGCGAGGTGACTGGTGATTGGTGAAAGCGGCCGGATATTTTCTTTGATTGACAGCTCGTTTCAAATATAGACAGGCAGCGGTGAATTTCAGTTCAGTCCCATGCGGATTCGCAAGTGCTGTGGTGTATCGTAAGAGATCGGCTTACATTTCGATTTCATTCATTACATACGGTTTCTACCAGCTTTTTTAGTTTGTATATATTTTCATTGTAAATAAAGTGTAAATATAGTGTTGTCAAGTTTGCTATCTTAGTTCCAGAAATTTCATTTATTTGAGTGACTGAACTTGAACTTGAGGGGGCTAGTCAGCTAGCAAGAAAGCTGCGCACGGATGCCAAGCATTGCTGATTTAATTTTGGCGAAGCCATTTGCCAGTCTTCCTTTCGAGGAAAAAATTAAAATTAAAGAGCAGGGTAGACCAACGCCTCAAACTGACTTGGTGAAAAAGGTAGGGAATAATACTCGTTCCTTTCAGCTCTCCTGGTACGAGAAAGTGAATTGGCTAACAGCAAGTGACCCACATCAACAACAGTAAATAGGCTACTTTAGTAATATGTCATGGATGGACCAAAAATATAGAATCTATTTAAAAATGTTTATGCTGAGTATATTATATTGGAATATATATATTTTCTGGATATGAATTAAACACAGCTACAATTTGGAAAACATTTTTAAACAAAAACACAGCCGAGAACATTTCACACTACAGACCTGGATTAAAAGTGAAGGGTTATCAAAATTGTCAATAAAACATTTCTGTCAAAATAAGTAAAATATAGGGAAAGTGTCATTGAATGAAATGTGTGGCCCCCAGCTCTACTGCTGAGGTTCCTGACAAAGAGCTGCTTTCAATAATGATCAATTTTTAAACAACATGCCACAATTTTAAAATATAAAATGTTAAAATATACCCCCCCAACACCACCATCATGTATATTGGACAGTAGGCTAATGGGCCAAAAGAACCTGTTATTTCACAGTTTGTGACGCTGCCAACAATCAGCCAGATCAGAGGCAAGAGTATGGGCAAAATTTATGTTTTTTCTTTTAAAATCTGGAAATATCGTAACCGACCAGCCTCCCCTGTTTGAAGGACTACCAGCCGCCACTGCTAAATATATAGAATATATATTTTAAAGCAGCAGGTTTAAAGCAGCAGGTTTGTTTGGGCGGCCATTTTGTGTGGAGACTCAAACCGAAGCGTGTGGTTGGCGTGAACGAGCCTGGGCGCGCACGGGTACGCGCGCTGGAGCGGGGTGCGCGCTCGAGGTGTCGGTGGCGCGGAGAGCCAGGCAGTCGCGGAGTGATCGAGATTAACGGGCAGCGGAGAGGGGGGGGCTTTTCCCTTATAGCGAATGCACATCGCTAATTGTAGCTAAGCGGTGCGACACGGAAATAATCCCGGTTTTTTAAACTTTATTCGTTTTCATTTTGTTTTCTAAATTTAAGTCTTCTTTGCCGGTTACCCCGCTTCCCCCCCTCCTCTCACCCCCCTCAGGCTGCACCACAACAGGCAACAATCAGACCAATGGCAAACCGATGGCAGGCAATGCAAACTAGCTTAGCCGGAGGAAGCTAACCAGCGGAGGAAGAGCCACAAGATTTGTCTCTCTGGAGGGGAAACGAAGACCATCACCGCCGCCACCTCCACCACAGAAAATCCCACACGGAAATCGAAGACAAGTGTCCCAGTGATTTTACATTTATCTCAGATTTTTTTGAGGGATAAAAGAAAAAGAAAAAAGGCAGCGGCTAGCAAAGAAACCCGGGACTATCTGTCTATCTCTCTCTGTATCTGTGTGTGATTTCAGACTTGAGCTTTTTTACCTCAGCGACTGCAGCCGAGGACCCGAACCGAGGACCTTCTTTCACACAGAAGAAAATATAATTTTGGGTTAATTTTTTTGTCATTTTTAAAACAAGAAAATTGATCACCAGTCGCACTCGTGAGAGGGGTGTCGGGGGGGAGGGGGGTCCCGATTTTTCGGCCGGTTTTCCGCAGGGTTTCTGTGGAGGTTTAGGACGGAGGTGAGCAGACCGACCGCCGCCGCCGCCGCTGCTGCTGCTAATGGCTACTGCTGCTGCCGCTGCCGCCTCGGGAACCTGGGAACGAACCGCCGCCGCCTGAGGTATGATCCCAACACACACACACGTGTGTGTTTATATATATATATAAATATATATAAAAGTCCTAGTCATATCCTATGTGCTCCTTTTGAGCCATCTTGCCATCTGCCTTTCCGCTGCACCTCATCACCTCCCCAAAGTGCACCGAATACCGTGAAATGCGCGTGCTGTATTCACGTGTGTACCTGCTTCACCCGTGTGTTTCACACCCTGCTCATTTACACTCGTCATTTCAGTGTGTTTGCTGCTCTAACACACCCATCTTACAGCCTCACTGTGCACTGCAGCACCAGCACTGCTGTCCGTCTCCATGCATGTGATGGTGATGGTGGTGATGTACAGGCCGGTCACTGAGGATCTGCTTTCCTTTAAATGCCTGACAATCACAAATGCATTGAAATCCTGCTCCTTTAGCATCTCAGTGTGAATGAAAATGCTGAGATGTGGGTCAGAATGCAGTTAAAATGCAATGCAGCAGCAGGTATCCAGGTGTTTTCCAGCCCACATCTGGACACAGACACTGATTGCAATGATCTTGCTTCATTATTGGATGGGTTTTGCATCACATCTAACATCTAACTGTGGTCTGATTATTAAAAATCATATCACAAATCTGTGTGTGTGTGTGAGCAGCGTGCATACTGCATGCACTAAACCTCATCATCATCATGGTGCTTTATCTGTTAACAATGATAACGTTTTATTATTAATGTTCACGACTTGTCACATTTATATTCCATACATTTTTCCCAGGGTTTAAACCCTCCTCCCAACACACACACACACACACACACACACACACACACACACACACACACATTCATGTAAAGCTGCAGTGTTGCATGTCATCTGTCACATTGCATCGGCTTGTTGCATTTTTCAGCATTTTCATGATAAATTGTATTTAATCTGCAGCTCAACACTCATACGTGCACACGCATGTGGAAAAATGGTTGAGCCACGGTAATAAGAGTGTAATTTGGTGTACTACTGTGTGTGTGTGTGTGTGTGTGTGTGATGTGCCTACACCCCACTGCAAGGCTCTGCTCAACTACAACGCCGGTTCAAAATGGATTCAGTCTTCATTCTAGTGCACTAGATAGGGTGTACAAGTCATTCGCTACCGTCCCAAATGCTACCCTTCATCCCTAGTTAGTGTCCCTAACGGAACACCGGCCATTTTAAGGCTCCGTCCCAAATGCTATAGCACACAAGATCCACAGAATTCTGACCTCCTCATGTTCATTGCACAACGTGATTCTCGGCGGCTGTGTTACCCATAATGCACTGCGTGTGTGTCGCAAGTAGGTTTAAACAATGAGTGTGTAACGAACATGGAGCTGGAGGTCAGATGTGTTTCATGTCTCCATGTCCTCTGTCCCGATTGATCTGTAGCATGCGCTTACTAATGAGCAGGCTAGCTAGCAGCCTGTTAGGTTAGCGATGTGCTAATAATGATATCATATTTATATCAAGTGCTGCTGAGATTAAAACCTCTCATTACATGGTGAAGTTGCTAATGTCACACACAGTATGTTGCTTGTGGGCGTGGCCTGGGTCACCTTTTTGATGTTTTGAATCAAAGTGGTAAAATGGGAGTGGCCAGCATGTTGAGGTAACTGGATATAATTGATAAGTTTTAATCGCATCTTTATTTCTGGTACTTTAAGTAAAAGTTTATTATCCAGTCATGCGCTTCATCATGAACAAACACACTGTGAGGGAAATCTCTGCATGTTTACTCGTGACCGTCGTTACGTTTATAACAGTGTTTATAACACTTTGGTCCATGTTTGCGTGAGCGCTAGCTCTGTTAGTGTTAAATTCTGGAGAGATCTCATCATCAAGAGCTCAGGAACTAGCAACCAGCTCGCGCACTAATGTCAGTGTTAATGTTACGGTGTTAACTGTAGGTCAGTGTTACAGATTTAACGATCTCACATTGACTGATCTAAAGCAAATCCGACTCTATTCTCATTTCAGAGTCGTGATTTATTTACAGATGATGCTGTGCAGCCACGTTGATGACATCACACACTAAACTCAGGACTGAAGAGACATTCTGGATTTTTTGAGTTATTTAGTTTTATTCATTTGTTCCTAGATGAAGGTTGTAAATTTTGAGTCACGAGCCAAGCTCACGCTGGAAGATTGGTTAAAGATTTTTTACATTCGGTCAGGAGAACGCTTTAGAGCACTTTCACGCTGATTCATCAGACTCTCGATTCTGAATCGAAGTGAAATTGATTCTTTTGCTTTGTGATTTGTTTTATTTTCAGACTGTTTATAATTAAATGATCCAAAAATCACAGAAAAGGGTTGACTGAGGAGTGTGTACAGCTGACAATGTCCTTGGAAAAAATCTCCAAACAAAGCTTTACCAAGTGTGTGAAGGAATTAACAAAAATCACTAGAGCACAGAGAACTCCGAGTCGATCAGATGATTAAATAAATATAAAAGGTCCATTTAAAAATGTTTCCTACGTCGCCTCCAGCATTTATTTTCTCTTTTTGGTCCAGATCTCCAGAACACAGCCTTCCTGCAGAGCTTCAGCTCTGTGCTTTGGCTCAGTTTCGCATTTTCAAAATAATTTACAAATAAAACACTGCAAACCCAAAACACGTGTCCTGTTTGATTCCCTTCTGAAATCGAATCAGTTCAGATTTGCATCACTTTCTCATTCAAGTTCACTAAGAACTGCAAGCAAAGTAAAATTAAACTAAAAAGATGTTAAATAAAAGATGACGGAGCGCAAAGTAAGGACCTGATCAACAGCCATGATAAACGGAGTCGTAGCCTGTTCACAAAACACACAGCGGGCACGCGCAGCTTCACACCGTTACATCAGCATTTTACAAAAGATTGATTTTCTGTCATCCAATATTCTGAAAAGCCAAATTTTCAAATTATCCAGATGTGTGGTTGAAGCCTGATTGCGGAAGATGATTTTAGTGACAGAGCTGAACCGTGATGAGCCTGAGGGTAAAACTTTAGTGATTATTTTCGGTTCATAACTTTTTGAAAGCACCGAGACACCAGGACGAGCTCACAGACCAACCCCCCCCCCCCCCCCCCCCCCACACACACACACACACACACTCACACACTGACTGATTTAGTCTCGTTGAAATCCTGCACAATTTGATATTGTGTCGAAAAGGTATCCCGTGGATCACATTCAAGAGACTCAGCGTGAGGATCACACCTTTATTTTATACACGTCATTAAAAATAGACTTTAACAGTATTTTTAAATAAAAAATGCACACAAATGTAATATCTGTAATAAAACTGATGTCGATGCAGAAGAATGTATGTTTGTTAACTGGTAATTAACAGGACATGTAGTCTTTATTAAAATAAAATACAAAACAAACATATTGTCTTTTTTTTTCTTAAATAAAGATGCACTTGCATTTCTGAGGAAAAATAATCTTTATGGGAACCAATAAGGAAGTCATAGCATCAACCCACCAGTCTCTCTCTCACACACACATTGTCTACATTTGGAATGAGTTCAGTGTTTCTCCCGTCCATAAAACGTCATGATGTCATCACTGTGCGATGGCGTACCGAACAGGTGCAGGACTGAATCTGATCGAGTGTTTACATGGCTAATATTTTCCTATTAAATTCCTTGTCAGAGGTCTACACCACCTCCTTTAATCTGATCGAGCTGTTAATGATTATTAACGATATCAGGGTCCATGTGAACGTCGGTACTGTCACCACTGTACTGGGAATAATGGTGCGTTCATGTGCTATGGAAATTATGGTAAATACCAAACGCCGACATGGAAAGCACACATGAACGCCCCCTCTTGTGGTATTTTCCACTGGGCAACTCGTAGAAAATTTTGATACACGAGTTGCCGAGATGAGATGAACTTTAACCTTTCAACATGGCGGCGAGCGTGACATTCAGTGTGTTAAGAAAATCTCTACTTGTCATGATCAGGAAATATTCAGCATTATTTACCTTTTGACTTTTGATAACTCATATTCCTGCTGCAGCTGATGAACAAGGCAATCTATAATTGTTTTAGCCAAATAACAGGCCTGATTCTGAATCTGGTCCACCATCTTTAATTTGTCAACAACAACAAAAGCATGTGAACACAACACACTGGTAAATACCACTTCCCAACTGGAAAATATCATCTTCCCATAGCACATGAATGCAGCATAAGCCCCGCCCAGTACCACTGATGGACATGGTAGGGAGGTGCCAATACTTTATGCAACCATGACAGATGTCATGATTATTCTGTTTAGGATTTTTCTGTTCAAGTATTTTGAGTTAAAAGATTACCTAAAGGTGAACTTGCAGTTCATGATTAGCGTTGTACAGTCCAGTGAACAGTCATTCTCTGTTAGCATTAGCATTTCACATGTATTAGCATTGTCTGGTTCTGTCGCTCCAGGAGCGGTGATGCTAACTATCTCCTTTAACACACATGGTCATTCTTTGATGTTGTTGATGTAAGGTTTGAAAAGGCATAAAGCATAGTTTATCCAACGTAGACAGCTAACGTTGGCTCCGTTCTCGATGACGCGGTGTTCACAAAATAGCTTTAAATGAAATCAGACTAGAATTTCACTTCTAACTACAATTTATATCACAGTTCTGTACAGTAGTCATAAATTTACCCAGAATGCACTGCAATATGCAGGGGGCAGATGATAAAGACTCCCCACAATGCACTCTGTGAAGTGAGGAGGGTGTGGTTTGGTGACAGTGCTCAACAGTGGTTAGCAGTGAGTTAGCAATGAATGCTAAAACAGAATGCTAAAGGTTAACTACTCCCTCAGCAGTGCGTACATTAAAGGCTGTGTCCCAAATCCTGATTCACACTTTGTGATGAAAAGTTCACGGTACGCAACGATAAAGCAAAAATGATAAGTTAGCTTGTCTGCTAATTAGTGATTAGCATATTAGCATGTAAGGCAGTGGCTGGGTTTCCATCAGTTCTGCTGGATGACATCATCAAGACGTGCCATACGAACAAACACACTTCATGGAGGGGAGTGATTTACACAATGAGTTTGGCTTGAAATGAAACTGTCAGGAATGTGTAAGGTCTGTCTGTCTGATATCTGTCTGTCTCTCTCACTTTGTCTGTGTGTCTCTCTCCTGTCTATCTGTCTGTCACTCATTGTGGTCGCTGTGCTTCTCTCTCTCTGTATATCTGTTCCATTCATTCTCTCTCTCTGTTGCACTTTTCTCTTCATCTGTCTTTCTGTCTGTCTCACTTTCTCTATCTGTCTCTCTCTGTCAGTTTCTCTTTATCTGTCTCTTGTTCTCTTTGTCTGTCTTTCTGTCTTGCTTTCACTTTCTTTCTATAGCTTTCTGTGTGTGTGTGTGTGTGTGTGTGGTTGCTCTCCTTGGTGCTGGTTCTCACTCAGCTGACCTGCTTCACACAGAGAGAGAGAGAGAGAGAGAGAACAGATGAAGACAGTGAAGAAGAGACAGACAGGACCTTTTAGGCTGTGAGTGTAAGAGCAGATGCTCACAGGGAATTCTGGATAATTTGAATTTGGTGAAATGGTTTAACAGAAACAGCAACACAGTGATGGAAAGTGAGGCAGAGAATTCTGGGTAAATTGAATGGTTTTAATGGTTGTTTTTATGCTTTATGCAACTTAAATAATGTAAATAAATCATATTATTATTAGCATTAGTATTATTATTATTTTACAGGATTATATATGTAAATTTAAAAAATATAATTTACTTATTATTTAAACATATATTTATATATTTATACTGTTATATTTGATGTAATTGAGGTCATAGTTCAAACTTTCCAGTATGTGCTTTACACTTTAAACAAGAAACCTTCCTTACACACTGGAGCACACTCAGAAGTGCACACTCAGAAGTGCACACTCAGAAGTGCACACTCAGTGGTACACACGCAGAAGAGCAGAGACATGAGGATGGTCTCATTAACCCCGTAGATGAGAGAAAAGTCCTGTTGCAGTTCTGTGTGACACCAGATGGGTGCCAATATTATTTCACACCGGAGGCTAAATCCTGCCCCATGTGAGTTCATGAGACAGTTAATAGAGCAAAGAAGACAAGTGCTTGTTGCAGTGTTGAGTAAAGAGGTGGGTGTAACATGTTGGTGTGAAGAGTCGGCTGATTGGACAGCCAGGTGAAGCTCCATCCCCACCTGGGTGCAGGACAGAAGAGTCGTGACGCAGGTCTTCCTCGTACCGCGAGGGATGGTGGCTCCAGTAGAGCCTTGCTAGCAGTTCAGTGGGAGTGTGGTACTCAGGTAGGTGGCTGCTCATCTGTTTTTGGCTTTGTAGGAAAGTCTGAGAGTTTAAACTCATACAGCATCTACAGGAAGTCAGTGGGAGGAGCGGAGCAGTGGGGCGGTGTGGGAAAACCTGGGAAGAACTGCTCAGGTATCTGAGTGGCCTCTGTGGAGAGAAATGTCTGGGTTCTCGCGATGTTGAAGGAGAAACCTGCATGAGTGGTATGAGGATACAAGGACAGTTGGGTGTCCAGAATTATTTACACCATGGTTGTGTGCAGTGACAGATGGTGAGATCTCGTCACATGATCTTGAGGAGAAGATGCAGCAACTTCAGGTGATGAGCTCCGTCCATGCCGAGATCCAAGCAGAAACACAAGTGTGATGAGTTGAGTGTCATCAGCATAGCAGTGGTATGAAAACCCATGTGAGGATTCGACATCACTGAGAGAGCTGGAGTGCGCAGGGGTAGTGCGTTTGAATGATTTGTGAACACCACCCTCAGGTTTTACCCCAACTTTGTCTTCTTTCTTTCAGACTATTAGAGCCAAGAAAGTGCCTCTGATATGTTCGTGTGATTTTGCAAACAAGGCTAGCTAGCAAAGCATTTTGCAGCTTCAACAATGCTACCTCTGGCTTTGTCCCAAATTATATATCAAGTGTATGACACAGTTGTACATTACTATAGGTTATCTGGTCTGCATATTCACAGTGAGTAATTTAGGACACTGCCCAAAACCAGACTAAGGCAAACTTGTGTGCTGAAAAGTGTGATGTAATGGTCAGATACATGTTTCCTTCCTTTTTTTAAAGTACTCAATTTGGGACGGAGCCACTCGTTTGGCTCATGAACACTCACCTAGATAACTAACATATTACCAAACAGAACAGCCTTTAACTCACCACAGGTAGTGTGTTATTTTGAAACAGTAGTGTGATTTGGGATGCAGCCCCAAGATAAACATAAACACACAGATGCAGTTTCTCATACATGGGCTGTGTCTCAAACTCAGTGAAGTAGCACTATATTGTTTGGAAAGTAATTCCCCACTAGCTAGTTAGTAGGGACCCACCCACAGACGGACTACGGTTTCATCTTTGTGCAATTTGGGACCAAGCCACGGAGAGATAAAACAGGAACTGTGTGCTCTCAGTCACTCGTGTCTCTCTTCTCTCTCTCCGTCCTGACCCACTTTTCTCTCCCTGAGAGCAGCGACTGACCCGCTGCTGTCCCCCCGCATGTTACCCACAATGCACCACTCCAGACCTCTCATAATATAGAAGATGCCAGAACACATACACACAGGGTTCCTACGGGACATAGACGATATCGATGTTGAGGTTGAGTGTTCATATGGTGTGTATACTTTTTGGTGTGTGTGTGTGTGTGTGTGTGTTAGTTACCCATAATGCTCTGCAAACAAGTGTAAATGTAAAGCTTCATTATCTGGAACACAGGCTGTGTCCTAAATCACCATACTACACTAAACACTTGTGTGTCTAAATTACAAAATGCTCTCTGAGGTATATATTTAGCAAGCTTTTCAGGTTAAGATGAAAACTGCCTGTGGGCCTCGTTCCAAATCACATCCTTCCATACTAAATAGTGTATTCTAAGAATAAGGGGAAGTGGTGCCTAACTATTTAGTAGTGGTTTCAGATGTATCAGTTTTAGAAATATTTATCAGCTGTATAATTTAGCACTTTGTTTAGCAATAGTAACCCAGAGGGACGTACTAGTTTCACTCACTATTTAGTTAGGTAGGGTGCATTTGGGACGTAGCCACAGGACTCTGACCAGGCAGATATCATCACTTACAAACCAATACAGAATGTGTACTGGTTCACATTATTTATTTTATTTTGTGCACTAATAATTTGGGAAACAACTCATGACCCTGTGTGTGTGTGTGTGTGTGTGTGTGTGTGAGTGAGAGAGAGAGAGAGAGAGAGACAGAGTGACGCTCTTTGATGACATCATCTTACTTCTTCTTGAACGTCACACAGCATTCAGGTTTTACTTTCAACACTTTCTGGATTTTAATTTCTGATACAAACTGGAAAAATATTTTATTAAAATAGAAACTAATTATGATTAACAAAGAACAATTAAACATAGAGCATTTAATTAAATTAATTAAACAAGAATAAAAAAGTCAGAAAATAGTGAAATGAGAGCACATTCAATAGAAGTGTTAAAAGTGTGTGTGTGTGTGTGTGTGTCCATATGAAAGGCTGTTGTGTTGTCACTGTGGGAGTGTGAGACAGCCCTGTGTGTTCACTGTGACAGCCAAAAAAATACCTGTGTGTGTGTGTGTGTGCGCGCGCTTGGAACAGCAAGAACTAAATAGCCAGAGCTTCTCGTGAATATGTCAAACTTAACACAAGATTAATCGCATCATATTTACTGTATCGAGTGAGAGAGAGATTGTGTGTGTGTGTTGATAATCACTTATATGATATCCCATGATAAATCAAAATGTCACGAGCTGTGTTTTAGGTTTTAGGTGTGTTTAGGTGCTCGTGTTGAGTGATACGATGTTCTGATATCGATCTCACGATCCAGTCAGTCACGAAGATTTCCTGAGATATCGTAGATATCATTTTATTACATTTTTTTTATTAATAAAAAAAATTATTCCAAAAACATTTTAATAATCACAAACTGACTGAAAGCAGCTGAAAGTATTTTCACCTGTTTTTAATGTTAAATATTTTATTTACTTTTTAAATAAAATGATTAAAGATTTGGTTTGTGATCAAACCGAAATATCGTATTGTAGAAATACTTTTCACATCATGATTTCCTTTCTGTATTTCCCAGCCCTGATAGCTGTACAACACTGAAGCTCTGTTTAGATTTTAATGGTGTGTTATTTTGGAAAATAAGAAGTTTTCACTGTTGAGGTCAATTTTTAGCTCTTTTTATTTTTCTTTCTGGCGACTTAAATTACAGATAAAATCAGGAACTTTTCTCTCTGTCACTCTGTTCATTTTATTTCATTTTTTTAGGAGAAAACTCTGAAACGTGTGTGTGTGTGTGTGTGTACTGGCGAAATGAATAAATTCCTTCATTTAATAAATTATTTTATTCCTTCATTTTAAATAATTAAGCAAATAAATAAATGTTTATTTATAAGTTTATATTAAATTATTTATTTGTTTAATATATATTATTTATTTATGAAACTATATCGTTCTCACATTTCACTGTCAGCAGAGTTCAGCTTTATTTATAAAACACATCAGAAGTGTTCTGTGTGTGTGTGTGTGTGTGTGTGAGTGAATGTGAAGAGCACGTTTTGCCACTAGGAGCAGCACACACCAAAATCAACCTTCCTTAATTCATAATAATAAAACGTACTGCTTGAGGAGTGTGTGTGTGTGTGTGTGTGTGTGTGTGTGTGTAAGCAGGCAAACTTCTCTCTCGAACTCTTCCTCCAACCCTAACACTTTAACCTTTGACTTTAAACTCTTGTGTTTAGATTTAAGCAGGCATTCATTACACGCTGAATAAACTCTTAATGTATTTCAACATGAACAACATCTCACACTCGGTGTTCACTGAGTAAGTCATTTAAGGACACAACTTAATGGTGTAAGTAATAACGATGTAAATTAAGATTCGCTTCTTCCTGCTCACTGTGAGGAAATTATTTGGATTATAATATATATATTTTTTCTGGCTCAGCAGATTAAAGAAGCAACATAACGCTGTATTCGAGCATTATTGTCGATGTTCTCTGTGGTAGTCAATTCTGTAAACTTCACACAAACTCATTTACAGATTCATCATTTCAGCTTTAATTAACCTCACAAACCTAAGTTAATGATCATTAATCTTCTAAAAGAAAATGTTTTTCTTTTCTCACTCAGCTAATTAAATACTGACCTAAAGATCCACCATAACCGGTCATCAGTTCAGTCATATCGTGATGTTTGTGATGCTCGCCAACGATATTATTATTGTTGATTGGCAGCATTTTTGTCAAATACCTTTTACGGAGCCATATTTTCTCATCTCATTGTCTCTAGCCGCTTTATCCTGTTCTACAGGGTCGCGGGCGGGCTGGATCCTGTCCCAGCTGACTACGGGCAAAAGGCAGGGTACACTCTGGACAAGTCGCCAGGTCATCACAGGGCTGACACATAGATACAGACAACCATTCACACTCACATTCACACCTACGCTCAATTTAGAGTCACCAGTTAACCTAACCTGCATGTCTTTGGACTGTGGGGGAAACCGGAGCACCCGGAGGAAACCCACGTGGACACGGGGAGAACATGCAAACTCCACACAGAAAGGCCCTCGCCGGCCACGGGGCTCGAACCCGGACCTTCTTGCTGTGAGGCGACAGTGCTAACCACTACACCACCGTGACGCCCGGAGCCATATTTTGTCTGAAAAAAAATTAGACAAATATAATTGTGATAATAGGGTGCATTACAATTGGAACTTATCATTACTGTGGTATGAAAATGAAAAATCAGTAATTATAAATGGATAAAAAGTATGTGTCATTAATCAAAGCATTACAAACTGTAATTGCATGGCAAATTGCTGTGGTATAAAAGGAATAAAACACTGTGATGTACTGTAAGTAAATCTGCTTCATCATGGACAGAACCCTGTTGTGAATTATTTTCCAATAATAGCATGCTGGCAAGTGTTTTATCCCTGACATAATATTTAACGATCAGAGAACAAAATGTGTATTAATCATTTACTCAGAGTAATAATGTATAAAGCGATGTTGAGTTTCTGTTTTCTTTCCCCATTAGTGATACGAGGTTATTTTTAAGTCTTTGCATTCATCATGAGTGTTTATCTTTGTCGTCTTTATTACTGTACACAGCATAAACAAAGATATGATATTTTGTAGTGAGTAATGTCATATTTTATAAAGTTATGAGCCGACATTGAGGTGTTATGGTCATATCTGTCGACTTGTGAGTAGCACTTTAGGTTTAATGTGAGTTATTTTAAATATTCCTGTACTCTGGGGGTGAAACAGCACTTTGTGACTGAAATAAGCTCGGTGTTGTTGGACAGAGCGGAAGGTGTGTGTGAGAGAGATGTATATCTGGCCTTTTCTGCCTGTGGATAAGTGGCTTGAAAATAAAGGTACAGGAAGCTTTATGGTGTGGTGCCTGGAAAAGCCAGTCAGTGGGGCTGCTACATTATTTTAAGCTGTGTGAAGTCCAAGCACATCTGAGTGTGTAATATATGTTAAAAAAAGAAGGGAGGGGGAAACTTGTGCAGCTGAAACACAACCTCCCTGCAGTGTAATTGTAATTCGCTCCTTTAGCCGCTTCTTCTTCCTCAGTTGAAGTTCCGCTATAACCGTGTCTTCCCACTGCATCATGTTTACCTAGCAACACGCATCACCCGCTTCCGGCCCTCCCATTGGTCATTTCAAAACGCGCCGGGGACCAATGGCGAGGCTGTTGCCATGGCACACTGTGTAGTTGCCGGGTGGAATTTCGCTGCGAGGCACGTGAGTCCCGGAATCTTCGCGTTGGCTCCCCCCTCCCCCCCCCAATTCCTTCCTTCCTTCCTTCCTTCTTTACCTTCTTTCTTTCTTTCTTTATATATATATATATATATATATATATATATATATATATATATATATATATATATATATATATCTGTGAGCTTTGGAATATGATTTATTTTACCTCGCGAGAGAGAAGCGGCTCACTTTTATCCGTATACAGGTTTATCTGTGCATTTTATGATTTTTTAAAAGTAATTTTTAAAGCAGTGCTGTAGGAGGAATCTGTACTAAAAAGTATAAAAATGACAAACACAAACGTTTTAAATTAAATTAATTATTTTATTTAAGACCACTCTTATGCTTTTTTTTAATGTAAAATATTACACAGGAATACTTTCTCACAAGTTTCGATGTTGCAGTAAATATTAGGAGAGAGCAATGAGTATATATTTAAAAACTAAAATAAATAAAAAGAAAAAACTTTACGGATAAACCAGTGTAGATCATGTGTATGTATGACTATATTTATCGTATAGTGTCAATTTTTACCCTTTTGATTCACCTTTAAAAACTTTTTTAAAGTCTAAAATTGTACTGTAACCTAAAATTAACTGCGTTGCAGTATTCTAGTAAAGATAGGGGTTTTTGAGTGAGCTTTATTTCATGATTCTTCTTGTTATTTGCACTAGTTTTCACTGGGAGCGTGTAAGACTTGTGTGAAATAAAACAATGTCCACTAAAAACAGCAAAAATGACCAATCTTTACATTTTCCTTCAATAATTTCCTCAGTATGTGATATAACACGGATAGTGTGTTTAGAGAGTTATGTGCTTGAGTCATAATGGCGTGATACTGTGCCGAATTGAGACAGAATATCGGTGTGTTGTTGTCTGCTCCATCCTTCAGCGCTCAGCTCCATTTACCTGAAGTCTTGTGTTATTTTGGCCGCCATTCCGCGCCATTCCGGCTCCGCGCTGCGTTTTGGAGACAACAAGGACCTGGGGAGGGGGAGGGAGGGAGGGAGGGAGGGGGAAAAAAGGGCAGCCTCGCGCTCGCGCTTTCACTCCGCCCACATATCGCTCTGACCAATGGAAACAAGCGAAAGGGCCTCGTCTGACCAATCACACGCAGGCTGCCGTGGCGTCGGCTAGCAACAAGAGCCTTCGAACGTTCGAACGCGCACGCAGGCGGGAATGCGAGAGGGGGGTGAGGTGTGTGTGTGTAGGGGGGGCTGTCAGGGAGAGGGAGACGTGAACGCGCGTCAGCGAAAAAGCCAGGGGAAGAAGGGAACGTGACGTGCGCGCGCTTTAGCACACACTGAGGGGGTCAGAAAAGTTCATAGAAACTCTGCTAAAGGGCAGAAAAACGCCGCACACTAATCTAAGACATCTGAAATAAACGTAATAAATCAAAAATACATACAACAATATGAATAAGGAGAATGTTACGGTGTGTTTTTTCCACCGTCGCCGCTGAGGGGTCTTCCTCCTGAGCTTACTGCGCTGCGGACTCACTTTCATTCACCGGAAAAGTGACTTTATGTGAAGTGACTCTGTCGTCCTTGAAGTTTAATTTGTCACTACTTTGTCGCATTAACCTTCTATTAGAGCTTATTCTATATATGATGAAGTTGTGTGAATACTGTCCCTATCTGCAGAGTTACTATAAATGGAAAGGACTCGTTTGGCACAGCTACTAAACATTAAGAAGGGGGATTATAATGTAGTAATAACACGTATTATTACGAACCTTGTGCATTTTCTTGAAAAGCACGCCGTGTTTCGGATCGTGAGAGCACTGAGAGAGTGCGGGCTGCTGCGTCAAAGCCGAGCTGACGACACGGAGCGAACGGAGGCTGTGTGTCACCTCCGCCTCCCCCGCGCCGCAAGCGCAGATGGTACAGTCCATCAACACAGGGTGTGGATTGAGCGCCGGCCGCAGCGGTTTATAGACAACAAGGAATAATAATAACGCCAACCTAATCCTGGCTGGGAAGGAAAAACACGCTCGACGGAGAAGAAAAGAAATTCCTGTCAACAGTCGACATTCTCGGGAGAGATCCGGGAAGGTGTCGCTGTGCTGTGTTGGGGTGGAATAAGCGGCTGGGAGACGGGCGAAGTGCAGCGCGCACAAGCTGTGGATCACAGAGAAGATCTCAGCTCCTGCTCAGGATGGAAGTGTGGAGCGATCAGGAGGAACTCTGCACAGCCTGGAGGGAAACCAGGAACATCTGCCACTGTTAGAGAACAAGATCTGGATCGTGGATCTCATTTGGAGTGATTTTTTTTATTTTAAATTATTATTATTATTATTATTATTATTATTATTATATACAAGAAAGAGCACAAGATCAGTTGAAGCCCTGTCTAACTCGAGTGAGGGTTTGTGTTCTCAGTGAATTTCTCATTTTTAAGTTTTCAGGAATAGTATTTTTTTCTTTCAACACTTAGCAGTCCATCTTGGAATGGACAGAGACGGATCACCAAGATCATTTCTCCCCTTAAATATTAGTCTTGTGCCTGTAACTGAACTCGCACTTGTGCACTTTGCTTAGTTATTCTTCATCACTTGTGCATGCACAAAAAGAAAAAAAAAACAACTCGCTGATCACTGCACGATCGTGGGTTTGACCCCCCCCCCCCGTCTCCTTTTAGTCATCTTTGAACGTTTGCATTGGACTTTGTGTAGACTCTAATAGCGCCCCTCGCTTTGCTTCGTCTCATCTCGTCTCGTCTCGTCTCGACTCGCTGCCTATCAGGATTAAAGCTGCAAGGTTAAACCCCTGAGGGACGAGGCCATCCATCTGCCCTTTGGACTCACTAACTCAGTAGGGTGCAACACACGGATCCTAAGAAGCCCTTGCTATTTTTAGGGATAGTGATGGGGTAATTGGTGTTGGAAATGAAGACACCCACTCCCTTACCCCCATCCTGAGCACACCAGCACTCCCAGCTTCAGCTGCTCCAATATCCGGAGTGGAAAACTGACCAGCAGTAGAACTGGTCTTCGACTGGATTCCTCAGTTCTGGAGGATGAAGATAAAACTAGATACAATGCAAGCAAAGCTAACTTTAGTAACCAAATAATTTCATCCCCTTACCATCAGAGAAATATATATAGATATATAGACATATATATACATAGATATAGATATAGATATACATATATAGGCTATATATGTAACAGATTTTATATATATATATATATATGTGTGTGTGTATATGTATGTATATATATATATAGATAGATAGATATGATAGATATATATTTCAGAGTCGTAGTTTGAATATGAATATGTATATTCTATTTTTTATGAGCATTGTTGCCTAAAAGCCCGATCCATTGCCTTAGATTTCCTGTAATAAAGAGAAAAGCACGGACAGAGCACAGAAACAGCGCTGGAAGAAACGAATGGTGCCTTTTTTTGGTTCATTTGTGTCGTCACTTCAGGAATTCGCAAGTGATCAAGGAATACTTCATTCTGTCATCACTGACTTTAAGTTTGAATCCGGCACTATCAGACATACATACACCTCCGAGCACGTGGATGGGATTATCCTGACAACTTACCCCCCAAAGTGATTGTTTCTTCGTGTTGTTTTTTTTTTTTTCAATTAAAAAGCAAACAAACTCGGTTGATGTAATTCTCCGAAGGAGCTCCACACAAAGCCTTTCCGATGGTGATCACTTCATCCGTGGAGGAGAAGCCGCAGCCTTCTAACAGAATGGTCGCCAACCTGTCGACCGACTCCTGGGTCGGCAACTCGGATCCAAGTCGCTACGTACCGCAGTCTCACCTGCTCCGGAAGCCGTCCAAAAGTTAGTATGCCCTCTGTTTTCACTCTCACTTTGGCTGCATGGGCCTGGTCAGTGCTGCTATCCTGGTTGCTGCAAATCATCGCCACCATGCTGCTGTTCCCTTCATGCGCTGGTGTGTTGGGAATGTCTGTAAATTATCGCCATGATTACGTTTAGCTAGCTAGCATAACTGTAATGTTACTCTCACTGGCGTAAGGTCGTTCAGATGACGGCACACCAAGAGCACAAAAGTAGGATGAAACAAATATAGGTTTACGCTGAGGGCTAGAAAGAACAGATAGCAATAAACGTGTAGTTACTATGGTGATAATGTGGAAAACAATGATGTTTTAAATCAGTACACGCGACAATTTAGAGTAAGACGTGGAACTGAAGAAAGTTCTTCTCTCACACATTGCTCTCTTGGGCAAAAATTGGATTAGTCTAGACTGGCGTATACCATGTTTTAATTTGCATTTTGATTATTATTATTATGATAATGGTGTAATTTAAGGCCAGTTTATGATGTTATCCTGAACGTCCTCTCTGAGCCAGTGTGTCGTTAATGTGGCGGTTTTGAAGGCAGAGTTTCTCAAACTTTCACACAGTGAGAATAGAATTACGGTATTGTTGTAGTTTTCCTCATGCCTCGCCACCATATTTTGTGTGTGTTGAATATCACACGATATTATATTACCGATTACCAGCACAAACCTACTGGGCTTCAGAGAACAAACTACTTTTAAAGTAAGGTGTGTTTTCAGCTTGTAGTTTGGAGAACCTGCTCCTGGTTTGCTTTTGTTTTGTTTCATTCTTCTTTTTTCTTTTCTGATTCTCTCACATGCTTTAATCCCCCCCCCCCCCCCCCCCCCCCATGGACTCGTGTTCCTCTTCCTGCTATTGTTTTACTTTCATTCTTTCAAACAGTCATGGGAACGATTGACACGGTGCTGCAGAAATGGACGGAGATCTTTGCGCGTGTGTGTTGTGCGCAGGCTGGATGCGCACTGCGCTGTGCTGTGAGCTCAGCGATGATCATCCTGTTGCTGGGAATGTTAGAGCAGAGCAGAGAGAAGTGAGCGCTCGAGGACAGAAACACAAATGTAACATAACAGCGATAAAACAAGACAACTATCGCTCTTACGATTTCTGTCTTTACTGAAAGCGTTCCTTCTTTCCAATCGAGTTTATAACAGACTTCGGATCATGTGAGCGTAGTGAACAACGGTGAGAGCGGCGTGGCCAGAGTTCCACACTTTCCTTTCCACTTTGTAGAGTCAAGAATCGAATTGCTCTTTTAACTTTAACACCGTGTCGCCCAGATGAATAAAACTCCATCAGAAAAATTACATAATACGAGTTTTTAGAGTTGAGACCTGACTTGTGTTTAATTCTGAGTAAAATACTCAGTATGATGTTTACTTGGTTTGTCATCTAGCGAAGTTTACGTGCACTAAAAGTCATTTGTTTCTGGTTGCTTTTCTATTCTTTACCGATGTTGTCAAGTCGCCCAGGTTTCACTTTTCACCCCTTAAAAGGCCGTGATGGCACCAGTGCACTGAACGATCATATCTGGGAATATTACATAATGTTTTAGGAATTATCAGGAGTTACATTAAGTTGTGTCATGTCACAGAGATCCGTGACTTAATGTGGATGATGAAAAAAAAAATCAGGATGGCAGATTGATCCAGGTTGAGAAAAGTTGGGGGGGGGGGGGGGGACGAACAAAAAACCCCTGGTTTATTTTGTATGGATGATTTGGATGTTCGTTGTTGTATAAAGCACAGCTCTCAAACAAGACCTGAAAATGGTCAGAATTCTATAAAGCTTTAAGTCTGGATAAACATTTCATAATTAAGAACAAGAAATACAGACTGAACCACGAAATAATCACACAGATGTTTTCAAACTTAAAACTTGCTGAGTTTTATCAAAAATCAGACTTTAAACTGGACTCAGTTTTTCTTCTCGTTTGTTTTTGCATTATTACTCAGTCACTGAGACTCAGGGTGTGTGATATGATGATACACTCCATATCGTGATATTTTATGACGCAATACTCTTGTTGGAGATACTGTGTGTATATAAAATCACAATTTCTTTTTATAACTTAATTGTAAGTAACCTGTATAAACCCTCAAAGCAGGTCTTTAAGCATTTTAAATATTAATTTTCCAAAATGATTAGCTAAATTTTGACTTTTCCCCATTGTCAGCGTTAATATACTTTATGTAGACATTAAATTGAAGCTTCAAATTAATTTAGAATTTTGTTCTAAAAGAAATTGCTGACATTTTATGAATAAACCTGTACCTCATACTGCATGTTATGTTTCGTAGAAATGTCAAGACGCTCGTGATATCGTAATACAGTATTATTGTCCTATCCCTCAGCCCTCGGTAAAAATTCTACTTCCGTCATCAGCCATTTTTGTGATTTTTGTCGCGTCTGAATATCCTTGTGAATGCACACACAGGCTAAAATGTTGGCGAATAATTTCCAAATTCGTGAAGACTAAACCGCACCCCTGGCGTAAATAAACATACGTAAATACTTTCGGATTTTTCTGTCACTTTGTGTTTTATAATTGTAAATGGCTTCTCATGTCTTTGCAAGTTTTAATGTTGTTTGATTTTATTGGAGTTAAAAACGTGTCGCTGGTTGAGCCTTGTTGAGGTTTACTGAGTCGTGATGATGCAAATAAACCTCGCGCTTTGCGGTGATATGCTGTTGAGGCTTTTTTCAGCAGCACCGATGTCTAAATATTTGATGTGATTATTCAAATGACTTTATAAAGTATTATGATGGAATCTGTTTGTTTCTTTTATTATTATTTTGTAGTGGAGATCAGCCACGATGTAATCTAATTTTAATTTCACAATATTCGTATAACATATTGTGTAAATTTGATCACAGTTAGATATTTATCACAATATGTATCTTTACTGACAAACCGCTGACCCGACAGGAGTGTCGCAGTTTAAACCAAAACAATGATTTACATCATAAAATCATTTATATAATGTCTACAAAAATAGAATGATTTATATTTTTCATATTTTTATGTGTGTACTGATGTCTTATTCGTTTTGTAAGACAAGTTGCATCGAAAATAATAATCTGTAGAATCTCATTTTGAAATTAATTTTTTTTAAAAGGTTATCAGAATATCTCAGAAAAGTGTACGAAGATGTCATTTATCACCCGATCAGTATTGCACTGTCCTATCGCTCAGCTCTTATACAGGACACTTCTTCACTACTTCCTGTTATGAGTGATTAGATAGTGCGTGTGAGTCTTGGGTTCTGTTGATGATGTAACGATGGCATCGGATGGTTTGTGCTTCATGTGAACGGAGTCGGGAAAGTTTGTGTTGTCTCTGAGCTGTGGGAGGAGCTTATTGTATTCGCTGAGGTGAGGGGTCAGGAAACAGGAAGTGGTAATAATGTTCCTGTTTTGGAGAGAGGAAGTGTTCTGAGGTGCAGTTCAGATCTATGGTTCAGACAATCCAGCTGACTGTTCAGTTCCCACAATGCACTGCAGTAGTGATGTAACACATTTTGGTGGCTTATATAGTGAATGGAGGGGGTGTGGGTTGGGACACGCCTACTAGTGTTTGTGTCCTACCTATAGAGTGAACAGAGGGTGTGGTTTGGGACACGCCCACTACACTGATAAGTGTTTGTGTCCTACCTATAGAGTGAACAGAGGGTGTGGTCTGGGACACGCCCACTACACTGATAAGTGTTTGTGTGGTCTATGGAGGTTATGTGGCGATGTTTTAGTTTATTTGTAATTTTGGATGTGAAATTAGTCATTATGGGCATGCCCTCTAAGCCCCGCCCACACAGTAATTTCATTGGTTATTTTGGGCTATATTGTGTCTTTGAAGCAGGAGAGTGAAAAGATGTGATTTTTTTGTGATTTCTTTTCAACGAGGAAACAAAGAGTATGAAAAAATGAAAACAAAAATAATGAAGAGACGGAAAAATGAGAGGTATTTAGTAATTTATACTAAAAGCGCTAAACAAAATGTATATTAAAGTGATATATTTTTGTACACTCGTATAACTGAGGGTGACAGAAACATTCTCATCCTCCTACGGTGACATTCAGGTCCTCGGTTCTGTTCTATTGTGTTGTCTTGACGAGCTCGTGACAGTGAGCGTTAGTAATCATTACACATTTGTCGGCTTTTTTACACGCACTGGTGTATAGCACGTAAATTGGTGTTAATAAGTTTATCAGGAATGTTCAGAAGTCCTCAGAGCCCCGCCCACACAATCATTTCAGTTCATATTTCACAAATTTCACATTTGTTCCTTTAAACCATGAGACACAGTGGGACGGAGCTCTGCTTGTTCCAAGGACATTAAAACTTAAAGAAGCCGATTAACATGAAAAGTTCTGAGAGATAAAACAGATTTTTTTTAAACTTTAGTTTTGCCGCCAGAGTGAACGCAAGAAATCGTTTTGTGTTATTTTGCGTGTTCCTTCTTTCTTGACTCCTCTGTGTTTTTGTCTTTTTTATAAAGAAAAAACTGACTGTCTGTACGTTCTGTGATTTCAAAAGCTTTCCATAAATTTGGGGATTTTTAGAAACCCTGGCAACCCAGCTCCACTTGTGCTTATCGCCCCTTCACTTATTGTGTGGTTATTTATATCCGTGTATCCAACCGACTTCTCTGCTGTTGTCTATTTCTGTCGTCTCGCCTGCCCCGTGTGTGTGTGTGTGTGTGTGTGTAGGGTTTAGCTGTATGAGTAACGGTCTTAAACATAGACATGGCTCTGATCGTCAGACTCCATGAACCCAGCAGCTTCAGCTTGTTAGGTCTCATGTTACACTTCTATCTCAGAGTGAATTTGTGTTGTTTTCATGGCTGCTGTTCAAATTGGTAGAAATGACACCCTCGTTCCTTTGCACGCTTCTCCTTGACACTTTTTCTTCCTCTGAAGGATACAGGATGCTCAGATCTTTCCAAATCCTGATTTTGATTTAATTTGTATCTGCAGGTGGAGGTGGTGGGTGTCAGCAGATCAGTACTGCTCGGTGGAGTTTGGACTGTGTGTGTGTGTGGGGGGGGGGGGGGGGGCGTGTGCACATGGGTGACTGTCCAAATGACCTTTGCTCCCTTTTCACTCCAAAGGTGAAACACTGATGTGATATCTGAACACTCACTCAGGCGTGTGCTGATTATTGGTTCTGTGATTATATCGTGATATTTAACAGGGGTAATTCCGTTATCGTTCCCACTTCAGCATTTCCTGTTCCACTCAGAAGTAGGCAGCCTACATAGGCAGCATTTCTAGCGAGACACAAAATCAGTCCCATTTACAAACCTGGATAAAGATGGGACATCAGTTCAGGGCCTGTTAAAGGGCAGCTCTCTTAGTGCTGCCTTCCAATAGGGCTTTATTTCCGATCAGATACACACTCTACTTAGGCAGCCTAACTAGGCCACTTTCAAGTGTACATGATCTCCAGTATCAGAGTGTTAAGTATCACAATGTACCATGTAACTGATTATCAGCACAGACGCTACACAGTAAACTCTGCTGCTGTTTTTGTAAATCCCAAAGCTGTTTGACCTTTGACAATTTCCAGGAAATTGTCATTTTCTGTTTTTCTTTCTGTTTATCTCTCCATCCATCCTTCGCTCTGATTGGTCAGTTTTACTCGTCTTCCACATGAGAATGAAAACATGTTATTGAGCACTGGATGTGCGACAGGTCCCTGCTGGGCAACACACACACACACAACTACTTTTTCCTTTCTCTTTTTCTATCCCTCTTTCACACTCACTGTGTACCAGTTGTGTCCCAAACCACAGTGAACATGTACTCACTCAAAGATGTACACACACACACACACACACACACACACATATATATACACACACACACAATTCCACAATCCCACAATGCACTGCAGTACTGTCCAAATACAGAGTACCCATGATGCACTGTAATAGATGAAGAAGGTGCTTGTCCTATTTAGTGGGCAGGGTGTGTGGCTTGGGACACGCCCACAGCGGACTGATGATGGCCTATATAGTGGAAAAGGTTTTTTTTCTTCCTTTTTTTTTTTAATCATCACTGAATGTGGAAAAAAATCAATCTGGTCCTTTTTCTGAATGTTGCATCATGTTGCAGTGAGCCTCGTTATTACACAGCGTGAGCACTGTGTGTGTGTGTGTGTGTGTGTGTGTAAATTGGACAGTATTTAGAGTTGTGTTGTGTTTGAAACGCAGAGTTGACGGTACAACCAAAATAATCACAATATTTGAAGACGTTTCTAAGGAACACCATTCACATCTCAGTATAAAACAATCTGTAAATAAAAATCCTGTAATGCTTTTGTTTGAAGTTTAGAAGATGAAAGTTTATTATCGTTTACTGCAGGATTGCTATTGCATCATCACTTTGACCCGCCCCTAAATCTGATATCTGGACTGGATTCTGATTGGATTTTAACCACAAACTCGTCTCCACTTTGGTTGTTGATTTCGTTTTTTGTTTGTTTGTTTTCTTTTGGTATTTTATTAGTTGTTCGTTACTTGGTGCTCATATTTTTGAATGTGGATTGTTCCTTAGAGTTTGTTATTTTTTATAATTTCTTAGTTTTTGTTGACATTTTGGTTTATTTTAATTTATAGATTGTTTCTTAGTTTTGAAAATCTTTTTGTGTTGATTTATTTGTTTCATAGTTAGTTGTAAACACCTTTATTTTATTCATTAATTTTTTAAATGTTTTTTTTAGTTTGGTTATTTATTTATGGATTGCTTCTTTTAACCTTTTTGTTTTCTGTTTTTCTTCCTTTATTGGTTATTTATTCATTTTTAAAACTTTTGAGTTTTTTGGTTTTGGATTTTTATAAATTTTATGTTTAATTTTTTTTCGTCGTTGCTACATAGTTGGTTGTAAATTTTTGGTTATTTTTGGTTTCTGGATTGTGAACCACCGGTCAGGGTATCGTGTGTGGGGGTGTGTGTGAGACGGGGTGATGGGGTTTATTTTATTTTTAATGTTAATGCTCTGACTGAGGTCTCGATTTACCGGCGTCACCGTTTGACCGCTGTATTAATAGAGTGAGTCTGACTCAGCCGCACTCTGAGGTAAAGTTAGAACATTAGATTACAGACCTGAGTTCCACATAGAACCGTTCTTGCGTCTTTATTCAGTCTCGGAACAACGTGAGAACAAATGTGAGGCACCGTTTCTGTTTATTCCGATTTCAGTAAAAGATGAGTTTAAACTAGAGAGATGGAACGATACGACGTCTCCTCTGATACTGATACTGAACGCTGGAGTGGGGGCTGATAGCGATACTCCATACTGAGACCCGGAGCGTATTTTTTTCTTTACGAACTACTGAGCTTTAAAAATTGCAAGCAGTTAATTTAATAAATTAAGTAAAAATGCACAGCTAAAACACAGATCAGTTTATTCAGACACAAAACACAACTCAGAATATAATAAAGTAAAATATAATAAATCCAAGGGGGCGGCACAGTGGTGTAGCGGTTAGCGCTGTCGCCTCACAGCAAGAAGGTTCGGGTTCGAGCCCCGTGGCTGGTGAGGGCCTTTCTGTGTGGAGTTTGCATGTTCTCCCCGTGTCCGCGTGGGTTTCCTCCGGGTGCTCCGGTTTCCCCCACAGTCCAAAGACATGCAGGTTAGGTTAACTGGTGACTCTAAATTGAGCGTAGGTGTGAATGTGAGTGTGAATGGTTGTCTGTGTCTATGTGTCAGCCCTGTGATGACCTGGCGACTTGTCCAGGGTGAACCCCGCCTTTCACCCGTAGTCAGCTGGGATAGGATCCAGCTCGCCTGCGACCCTGTAGAAGGATAAAGCGGCTACAGATAATGAGATGAGATGAATGAGATATTGGCCGTGATTTTTGTGTGTGGTTTTGTGTAAGTCATGTTTTTAGATTTTTTTTGTTGTGGAATACTTCAGTTAAAAAGTTGAGCAGTTTGTAAAGAAATAAATATCAGATGGTTTTGGTTTCAGAAAAGAAGTCGCAGCGTCACATCTCTAAACTCACTCAGCTCTCGTTATGTCCAGTGTTGAACATTCCAAATCCAATTCCAGTCTTTTCCATTTTTTCTTGATATGGACCCGATCCTGGTTCTGATCCTGATCAGTGCCGTGTCTGATTTAAGCGCAGTGAGAGAGCAGAGCCAATGTTTAACATCCAAACATTAAACATTGTAGAGCTCTTAATTCATCTATACATTATAATTGTGTGTCTGAAATTAAGGGCGTGGCACTGTTGCCATGGCAACACTCTTGATTGACAGCAGGCAGCTGTATTTGATCAGCTGTGATGCTGTGTGTGTGATTTTACTGGATGTATTATTCATGTAACACACACAGAGTGTAGGAGAGAGAGAGAGAGCGAGAGAGAGAGCTGCACTGTACTGTCAGTCATCTGTACCACACCCAAGTGCCTTTGACCCCCAAAGTCTGTTGAGTTTGACTGGTGTGATTGTTGTGTACCACGCTGATCGCTGACCACGCCCAAACGTGGAACTCGAATGCTATGATGTCAGAATTTGTCATCAGAAACGGAACATTTGCACTTCAGTTGTTATTAACAGCTCTGAGTCTCTCCTCGGTGATGATGGTGATTTGTAGTCGGCGAGTAAAGCCGCAAGTTCTTCCTTTGGCGTCTCCTGCTCTGTAAAAATCTCCTCATACATGCAGCAGGATTTACTGAGAACCCATGACCTGCGTAGCTGATAAGCCTGAGCGGCATGTGAGAGGGGTGTGAGTGACCACGCCCATAACCACTCCGCATCATCCAAGTCAAGTTCATTTGATTTTTCTAGAGCTTTTAACAATCAACATTTTCACAAAGCAGCTTCACAGAAGTATATACATTCTGGATATAAATTTAAACATATTAATTTATACATTTAAAAAGAGTCACAAAAAAACATCTCTTCTACCACGTGAGAGATTTTCTTCAACTCAGGAAGTCGCATTGTGACGACATGAGCACACTCACGCACGGAACAATGGGGGGGGGGGGGGGGGAAGTGTCACTCTTGGGTGTGGTTCAGGGTAATCGCACCTACTGTGAGTACACCTGAAGACTTCTCTTCCCACAGATGCTAACATGTAATGCTAATAACATTGCTAATAATGAAGCAGGGATTAAAATGCAGTTAGCATGCAGCATTTTATCCAGTACGCCTAGCTAACTGTTTACAGTGTTATCACTTTGAGAAAAGGTTTCCTCCTCCTCACAAGCACTAGAAGAGTAAGGTGAGTGTGGCAGTGTGTGCTGAGTTCTGGACTCTGATTGGTCAGAAGGTGTTGATTAATGTTCTGTAAGAGCAGCTCTGACAGTAGTTCAGGTTTATGTTAATGCACTCGCTCTGATACGTTATCGTTTCTATAGTAACAGCTCATTCACAGTTTCTGGAAGGAGTCTCCAGTGTCAGTGCTCTGTAACAGTCAGAGGTGAAGCTGTAAGTTTCCTCAGGATGGAGGAGTTTACACTACGTAACATGATAAGCTGCGTTTTTGTTTGTTTGTTTTGTCTTATTTACTTGAAGACAAGTGAACGACTTTTATAGCTGCTATAACTTTGTTCGTAACGATATTAAATGTAACTATAAACCTCTAAAAAGTACAATAAGAAGATTCTTTAACAAATAAAGAATTGTAATTGTTGCTGTGGTGTAAAAGGAATGAAACACTCGGAGATGTGCTGTTAGTGGAAAATCATCAATGTTGTCATGGTAACAGAACTCGCACCCTGTTGTGGATTATTTTCCTGTAAGAGCACCACACACATGCACAGCGCTTTACTGTAGGTCTGGGTGATAAAACGGGAGTGATGTGCACCATCGATAAACGCTTCAATAACAATCAGAAAATAGTCTGATAGAACGTTCAGATCGCTCTGGAATTCACTCGGCTCGCGCCACTCGGTAACTCGCGCGTGTCGCTGATGGATAACACACACAAGTTGCGTTTAATAAAACAGTGTTCCAGAGCTAAACGAATGACTGGACTTGCATGTCGTCATGGTAACATTGACAGTACCATGTAACCTCCACACTGATTCAGATCGTCTACACTCTAAAAGATCTGCGTTTGTGCTGTTTGTCCGATCGTTCCAGCGCAACACACTTCCTGTTAGTGATACACCACACCATGTTCGTTATTATTGATCTCTCATTCACAACATTCTCCTTCTTCACACTGATTTACTGAAACCATTCGCCAGATAAACGTCAGGAGGCCGTTAATGTTGCAGGGCGACTCGTTCGAGTGACGTCTCGGTGTGTGAAACGCTGCATACGATCAGGAAACTGACGAGAGAAAAAACTATTTTAATATGTCATTAAAATGATCAGTAATTATCGATATCGACTGAAATGAAACATTTTATCGTGATGCATTTTTCAGATATATCACCCAGCCTGAGTTTACCGTCAACACTGACCAGGGTTCATGTTTACAAAACCACGTGCTGATGTGTGTGTGATGGGAGAATGCGTGTGTGTTCTATGTTCTTGATCTCACATGCACAAACACACACACAAACACAGTACCTGCCTTCTCAGACCTCGTGTCTAACTTTGGCTCTCAGCTTCAGTTACCCTAACAGGGAATGTGAAATGAGGGGTGGAAGGGCAGTACAGCTGTTCTCTTACACACACACACTCTTTTTGCCCCATCTCCTCCTGGGCCTTAGAAACAAGGAGTGGGGCTGGAGCTGTTGCCATGGCAACACCCTTGATTGACAGCTGGCAGCTGTATTTGATCAGCTGTGATATTGTATGTGTGTGTGTGATTTTACTGTATGTATTATTCATGTAACACAGTGTAGGAGAGAGAAAATGGGGGAGAGAGAGAGAGAAGGGCATTATGGGAAGTCTTGCTGATACAGCACAAGCTCCTCAGGTTTATTTATAGAGACCTCGCCGGCCAGCCCTTGGATACCGGCAGCCAATGAGGATGCAGAAGGAGGGGGGTGCTCGGCCAATCATAGTATGGCAAGTCGGGCGTCACATTCAGGAAGTTCTCGGCATTTAAAGGGCCGGCATGACTTTTTTTTTTTTTTAAAGCGCTCGTCATATCAGGCTAAAATTAGGTGTGTGTGTGTGTGTGTGTGATAAAACCTGATGATAAAAATGAAAGACAGTCACATAAATTAAGCATTTAGGAGTGTAGAAGTGTTTGTGTTCGTCACTGCAGCATCACTGTTGCTGTGTGAAAGCAGTTGTGTAACAGGACGAGGCGCAGAAACTAATAATGAAATAATTTCAACACAGACACGTACGAAAGGACATTCCTCCTCCTCTTCTCCTCCTACACTACTACTTCTTCTTCTTCTTCTTTTTCTTCTCATTAACGTCCTGTTACAGAATAACAAATTTAATTTGCATGTTTGATTTCCATCCATCCATCCATCCATCCATCCATCCATCCATCTTCTGCTGCTTATCTGGATCCGGGTCGCAGGGGTAGCAGCCTAAGCAGAGCTGTTTGATTTCCTTTTACACATTTTATTGTACATAATCCACAGTCTCTCTCTCTGTCTGTCTCTTTTCATCCCTACAGTTGATTTTTATTTATAATCTTTGCTGTTGTCATTGATGTTTTGTGTCGTCTTTGTGTTGCTTCTCCTACACAAGTGTGTTATTTGTTCCTCAAGTCACATGAATGTCAAGTTGCTTTAAAAAGTTAACTCTGTTTGTGTGTGTGTGATGCATATGTCAGACTGGTCATGTGTTTTCATTCACTCATTCTCACACACGCGCACACACACACCATGTGATGAATAAATCTGCGCGATTGTCTCCACCAGTTAAACTTTTACTGATATTCAATACACACGATATAAACAGAGACAAATGAAAACAAAGTGTGTGTCTTTCAGTATGTTTTTTAAAATATCATGAAATTATGAAATATGTGTATTGTTACACCTTCAATTTTTATAATATGGGAAGTGAATAATATTCTCTCACTCTTCTCGATATTATTGCAGATGTCGGTTAGAAAACCTCAGACTCTTGGTTTTTGTTTGTTGGTGAAATGGATGATGCTAAATTTGCATTGCATCTGTGTAAACTAAGCCCCGCCCCTTTCATAACAGCTAACATTTTGAAATGTTCATGATAACAATATTGTTTGTGCTGAAGATCACAATGTATTGACTCTCTCTCTCTCTCTCTCTCTTTCTCTCTCTCAGGTTCAGGATGTATGCCCCCCTCCTCGTCCCTGTGTTTCTCCCCCGCTGAGCGAAACATGTCGAGCCAGCACACTCATCCTGGATTAAGCAACATCCAGTCCATGGCAGAACAGCAGCAGGTACACACACACACACACACACACACACACACACTCTCTCTCTCTCTAACTCTGTCTGTATTTCGAACAAGTTCCTTTACGATGATGTAATGATTATGTAACAGTCAGAGAGCCAATCAGAATCTGTTATGTGATATTTCTGAGTCTGAGCATCTTCTCAGGTGTCACATTCACCAGCCAATCAGATTGTTTTATTTATAGTGTTGTTTTTAATGTACGACTTGATGGGATTCAGGAACCCAGCTGGTCACTTGAGTGCCTGTGCATTAAAACTGAACGTGATCATCCCCGTTGTTTCTGTGTTGGGTTTGGTGCCGTTTCCTGTTGGTGATTTTTAATGAAAGGAAACGGAGATGTTCGGGACAGGTGGCGAACCCCACTGTTAGCATGAACCCCGCGAGGTGAAGTTTTAATGCTTCATGTTCAGGATAGTGACTGTGAGCAGTAGCTACACAAAGCTAACTGCTAATCTGTATCAGTATTTATTTACACTTCTAATATAAATGAATATTAAAGTTTTAATGTGTTGAAACGCTTAAATGTGCCTTACCTAACATTAGGTCAAACATAGCATAGTCTCCTGACAGCTTTGTTGTTATTGGTCACCAGATCGAACCAATCAATAAAACATTTCAGTAACTAAACTAAATCGTCACTGTAAACCACCATATTGGATTGAAGGATGGTCACAGCAATGAAGTTGGTCCCTTGTGTTGGGTATAAAACCACGCCCCCTGCTTACCTGACATGACCTTTGACCCCTGTGCAGGTGCTGTCCGATATGACCATTCTGCAGAGGAGGATCCCCCCGAGTTTCAGAGACCCCGCGAGTGCACCGCTCAGAAAACTCTCTGTCGATCTCATCAAGACTTACAAGCACATCAATGAGGTAACTAACACACACACACACACGCGCGCACACACTGCAGCGCACATTTCCTTTGACCCTGTAATTGTGTACATGTTGTAATTCACAAAATGATTGTTTTACTAAATATGAGCTGCATTGTTTTCCTCTCTGTAACCCCGCCCTCTCTGTTTCCCCGCCCCCTGCAGGTGTACTACACTAAGAAGAAGCGACGTGCGCAGCAGGTTCCGCCCGAGGACTCAAGCACCAAGAAAGAGCGGAAAGTTTACAACGATGGCTATGACGATGACAACTACGACTACATCGTGAAGAACGGGGAGAAGTGGCTCGACCGCTACGAAATCGACTCACTCATCGGCAAGGGCTCCTTCGGACAGGTGAGGCTCTCCAGGTGTATGCTGGGATGGGTGGGCGTAAAGACACAGTGGCACTGTCCAAAAACTCCACAGACTGAGGCGTCATGGTAACGCATACTTATGTTTCAGGGCTGGATTTTTAGACAGAGAGACAGACAGATAGAGAGACATGTATTCAAGAAGGCAGACAGACACATGGACAGAGAGAAGGACAGACATATTGGCAAAGAGACAGACAGGGACAGATGCACACAGACTGAGATAGAGAGACAGGTAGACAGTCAGACAGACTGAGAGACAGACAGGTTTAGTATTACACTGAAGTATAAGAATAAACTCACTAATGACCTCTGATCTTCATCATCACTGAGTTCTCCTCTTGGAGCTTTATACTCCTCAGGGTGCTTCTGTCAGTACACTGTCCAACTGTCACTTCTGCATCTGACATCATCATCCCATGACCTTTGACCTTTTGACCCTCTCACCCGTGACACACAGGTGGTGAAGGCGTACGATCACCACGAGCAGGAGTGGGTGGCCATCAAGATCATCAAGAATAAGAAAGCCTTCCTGAACCAGGCGCAGATCGAACTCCGGCTCCTGGAGCTCATGAACAAACACGACACTGAGATGAAGTACTATATAGGTGTGTGTACACACACACACACACACACACACACGATTCTCATGTACATACACTAAATCAGCATGTGATTAATGTCAGGGATGCAGATTTACTGCTCTGCTAAACTGGGGTCCGTAAACCTCCATCACCCACAGCAACATTCACAATCAGCCTCCGGTGGGGAAACAAAACACATCACAGAACCCCGATTACAAACCACACAGATTAACTCTCTCTCTCCCTCTCTCTCTCCCTCTCCCTCTCTCTCCCTCTCCCCCTCTTCCCCTCTCTTTGTCTCTCTATCCCTCTCCCTCTCTCTCCCTGCCCCCTCTCTCTCTCCCTCTCCCCCCTCTCTCTCCCCCTCTCTCCCCGCCCCCTCTCTCCCTCCCCCTCTCTCTCCCTGCCTCCTCTCTCCCTCCCCCTCTCTCTCCCTGCCTCCTCTCTCCTTCCCCCTCTCTCTCCCTGCCCCCCTCTCCCCCTCTCTCCCTGCCCCCTGTCTCCCCCTCTCTCCCCCTCTCTCCCTCTCTCTCCCCGCCCCCTCTCTCCCTCTCTCTCCCTGCCCCCTCTCTCCCTCCCTCTCCCTGCCCCCTCTCTCCCTCCCCCTCTCTCTCCCTCTCCCCCTCTCTCCCTCCCCCTCTCTCTCCTTGCCCCCTCTCTCCCTCACCCCATCTGTCTCTCTCTCTCCCCATCTGTCTCTCTCTCTCCCTCCCCCTCTCTCTCCCTGCCCCCTCTCTCCCTCACCCCATCTGTCTCTCTCTCTCTGTCTGTCTCTCTCCCCCTCCCTCTCCCTCTCTGTCTGTCTTTCTTTCTCTCTGTCTCTCTCTCTCTTTCTCCCTCCCTCCCTTTCCCCCTCTCTGCCTGCCCCGTCTCCCTCCCTCTCCCTCTCCCTCCCCCTCTCTCTCCCTGCCCCCTCTCTCCCTCCCCCCTCTCTCCCTGCCCCCTCTCTCCCTCCCCCCTCTCTCCCCCTCTTTCTCCCTCTCCCCCTCTCTCCCTCCCCCTCTCTCTCCCTGCCCCCTCTCTCCCTCACCCCATCTGTCTCTCTTTCTCCCCGTCTGTCTCTCTCCCTCCCCCTCTCTCCCTGCCCCCTCTCTCCCTCACCCCATCTGTCTCTCTCTCTGTCTGTCTGTCTCTCTCCCTCTCCCTCTCTGTCTGTTTCTTTCTCTCTGTCTCTCTTTCTCCCTCCCTCCCTCCCTCCCTCTCCCCCTCTCTCTCCCTGCCCCCTCTCTCCCTCACCCCGTCTGTCTCTCTCCCTCTCCCTCCTCTCTTCCTCTCCCCCTCCTTCTCTGTCTCCCACTCCCCCCCCCGTCTGTTTGTCTGTCTGTCTCTCCCCCGTCCCTCTCTGTCTGTCTGTCTCTCCCCCCGTCCCTCTCTGTCTGTCTGTCTCTCCCTCCAGTCCACCTGAAGCGGCACTTCATGTTCCGTAATCACCTGTGTTTGGTGTTTGAGCTGCTCTCCTATAACCTGTACGATCTGCTGCGTAACACTAATTTCCGCGGCGTGTCACTCAACCTGACGCGGAAGTTCGCTCAGCAGCTGTGCACAGCGCTGCTCTTCCTGGCCACGCCCGAGCTCAGCATCATCCACTGCGACCTGAAGCCCGAGAACATCCTGCTGTGTAACCCCAAACGCAGCGCCATCAAGATCGTCGACTTTGGCAGCTCCTGTCAGCTCGGGCAGAGGGTGAGACAGACAGACACACACACACACACACACACACACACACACACACACACACACACACAGTTATCCAGAACAAAAACATTCTCTTTCCCCAATGTGATATTTAACTCCAGTAATGATTTCCCATCAAGCTCCTGATTTATCCTCACACACACACACACACACACACACACACACACACACACACACACACACACACTTTCTGCCGCCCCCTGCTGGATTAAAAGTCTCACTGCTGCCTTCATGTCGTAAAGATTTCCTCTTTTACACTCACACTCAAATTGTGCTGCCCCCAAGTGGACGAAACGTGTTATTGCAGATTTCTGAAGCAGATTTATTTCCTTTTTCGTCTGTTTAAAACCTGGGGCTCTATCAGTTTTTAAGAAGTGTAAAAATTCTCCCATTTTATGACTGAAATAATCTGAATTAGCACATTAGCACTTAGCAAACTCTGCTACTGGATGAAAGATAATATTTATTCTTTTTATTTTTCTACTTTATATTTTGATGTTTTTTCTTTTCTTTCTCATCTCGTTTCTTTCTCATGCTCTCTCTTTTTTCTTCCTCCAACCTATTTATTTAAATTTTCTCTATCTTTTTTGTCATCCTGATCTTCTCCTTATATTCTCTTCCCCAGTTTGTTTTCCTTCTTCATAAGTGTTGCTGTAGCTGTTCCTCTCTTTCATCCTCTTTCTTTCTTCTTAATCAATGACTGAACAAAACAAAGATGGGTCATAACATGTCTCGTGTTTGTGTGTGAGACAGATCTATCAGTACATACAGAGTCGGTTCTACCGTTCTCCGGAGGTGTTATTAGGAATGCCGTATGATCTGGCCATTGACATGTGGAGTCTTGGCTGTATCCTGGTGGAGATGCACACGGGGGAGCCACTGTTCAGCGGCTCTAATGAGGTACACACGCAACAGAGCAATGCAGATCACAGCCTCATAAAGCACCATTAGTGAGGATACACACACCACCATGAATCTGGCATTTTACAGTGTTGTATTATTTATTACTCCTCATTCTTCCTGTAGCTTTTCTTCTGTTTCCTGTAGTTTGATTAATTATAATTAAAAGTAATTTTTATTCTGACTTCTAGGTGGATCAGATGAATAAGATTGTGGAAGTGCTGGGCGTTCCTCCGAACCACATGCTGGATCAGGCACCTAAAGCACGCAAATACTTTGATAAGCTCTCAGACGGCCTGTGGACCGTCAAGAAGAACAAGGACATAAAGAAGGTACTTTATCCTTCAGCCTCCGTGAGTAGCACTCTGCTTCTAATTAACCATTAAACCCATTAAATCCATTACACTCCGCCCCTTTTACATCACACACCACCGGCAAACATCACAACACTTTCTTATTAACATCAAACCATTAAATCCATTAGCCCCACTTCTTTTGCATCACACACATGCCCACACACACACACACACACACACACACGCACACACAATCATTAGTAACTGTCTTCTTCTAATTAGCCATTAAATCCGTTAAACTCATTAAACCCCACCCCTTTTGCATCAAATGCACCATTGGACATTACAACACTTTTTCAAATATACCTGTTAAGCCCTGCCCCTTTTTACATCACACACACACACACACACACACACACACAGTCAAACATCAGTAATTAATCATTAAACTCATTATGCCCTACCCCATCTTTCACATAACGTATCTCGTTGTGTTGAAATACCACCTAAACCTTCATCACCATCATCATCATCATCATCATCATCATCACTATAATCATCTCGTTCATGTCTTTCCCCTCCAGAGCTAAACCGAGTCTCCAGTGTTAGCCTATAGCTACGTTCATGCTAGCAAGAGAGACACGCAGCCCGCTTTATGCACGTCTACACGGAGACCGTATATGACAGGAGATGATGAAACCACGCCTAAACATTTTTTTCAAACAGTAACGGGAAACTAAAGAACTGAAGAGATGTCGATCCACGCACACTTGTCCGAGGAATCATTTCAGATGATCGTTGAGAGGATCTCAGCTGAAATGTCGCGCTTTGTTGCTTGTTAAAGTGAACGCAGGTTGCTACTGGTTACCTTCTGAGAATGAACTGGAAACGCTGCAGAAAGTGAGACGCTCAGTACTCACCAGAGATTACTGCTAGCTTCCAATTTAGCTCACCAGTGCCCCCTTTTGGTGAAACTCAAAACAGACCTCCATGTTTACTCATCTGTACCAAATTATTTTAATGCATTAAACTGAGAAAAAAAAAAGTTTGTTTCACCTCACTAGTTTACCATGAATTGTGAATGATGGGCATTTTATTTTGCTCAGCTCAGTGAGTGTGTGCATGAGGTGTCCTCTGAGTTCAGTCCGAATAAAAACACTTCCCAGATTCGCCAACTGTTCACAATACCAGAACTGGAGACGACGTCAAGCGACACACTCAGTCACCTATTCTCTGTTCATTTCCTCCCCATTACCCATCATGCACTCTCACCTGAGTCACTCTCAATATCTGTGTAATTATCACAGTTTTACTCATTAAGCCTTAATTGTTAGTCAGTAAAGCATGAACCCACTGTGGACTAGCCAGTCGTACGGCGTGGTCTGTCTGATGTCCGGTGTGATCTCTGCTCTCCTGACTTCCACTTCTTATCTTTAAAGACAATCAGACAAAAGGAGGGAAAATCCTTAAACCCCATTTTCAGATAAATGCCAGGAAACTATCAGATCCTCACACACAGGACAGGACAGGACAGGCCACGCCCACCAGAGACAAACTGAAGGACGTCACCAGCTTGTCACCTTTTAAATAAACTGTCACAGTAAAAACTTTAAACCGTAAATAAACTCACTTTGATTATATTTTATCTAAAAGTGTGTTTAGGAAACTTTTTAGTCACTTCCTAATTTCATAATATTTTTTCTACCAACTACATCGTGTTTACATAAGATTACCACAGGTTGCGTGTTCTCATGAGGCCACAATAAAAAATAATTTGATGATGATGATGATGATGATGGTGTGTGTGTGTGGTGTGATTTTAATCTCTCTCTCTTTCTCTCTCTCTCTCTCGTTTCTTCTTCCCTCTCTTCAGGAGTATAAACCTCCTGCAACGCGGCGTCTCCATGAGATTTTGGGGGTGGAGACCGGGGGTCCCGGGGGAAGGCGGGCCGGGGAGCAAGGCCATGCCCCTTGTGATTACCTGAAGTTTAAGGACCTGATCCTGCGCATGCTGGACTACGACCCCAAAACACGCATCACGCCGTTCTACGCCCTGCAGCACAACTTCTTCAAAAAGACCACAGACGAGGGAACAAACACCAGCAGCTCCACCTCCACCAGCCCGGCCATGGACCACAGCCACTCCACCTCCACCACCAGCTCCGTGTCCAGCTCTGGTATACACACACACACACACACACAGAGTTCAGTCCAGCTCTTTGTGATCTGATCAGGTTTGAAGTAACTGACTGGACGTTAAAAGTTTTCACCTTTTCCTTTTCGCTGTGTTTCCTGACCCCAGGTGGATCCAGCGGTTCTTCCAATGACAACCGAAACTATCGGTACAGCAACCGATATTACAACAGCGCCGTCACACACACGGACTACGAGATGCAGAGCCCACAGGTACCTGAACACGCCGCTTCATCACCTGTCCCCTCTCTGCTCCAACACACTCCACACTCATCTGTTGTCTGTTAGACTCTTAATCACTTCAGCCTGTATGTTTTTATAAGCTTGACCTAGCAACAGTAACCAAGTGTGGGTGGAGTTTGAAATCTGTCAGTAACCAAGATGATTGTTCCTGACAATAGTTTGAAATAATGCTGCATTTGGTAATAATACTTCTGTCCTCCTTCCTGTGGTCCTCCTCTCGGTGTGTGTAGGCTCCGTCTCAGCAGCAGTTGCGTATCTGGCCGGGCAGTGACAGCAGCGACTCATCGTACCCGCAGCTCCTGCTGCACAAACCGGCTGCCACGCAACAGCGCCACTTCCTGGGCGGAGCAGCCATGATGGAGACACTGCACCCACACCCCATCTACGGCCGCCAGCTTCGCCAGCAAGGCCCGGCCCAGGGTCAAGGGTCGCAAGTTCAAGGCTCACAAGGCCAAGGCCCGCAAGGTCAGGCGATGATGTCGTCGCCGCCGCCGTCGTCACAAGTGCAGGACAGCATTGAGCTGAGTCTCGGCGGCCATCATCAGCATCACCACCATCACCAATTGGCTCAGTCTTCCTTGGCTCCGCCCCTTTCTCTTCCTCCGTCAAGCCTGGACTCCAGCCAGTACGGCTCCTCCAACCTCCACCTGGGAATCTCCGCCTTTCGGACTAGAACGGCCTCTCAGACGCAGCAGATCGCACAAGCCCCGCCCACTCAGGACAGCATGGGCTACGTCCCACCCTGTTACCCTGGAAACAACAATAACAACCCACCACAGGGAGGCGGGGTAATCACCGGAGCACCGCCCAGAGGCGGGGTTAGACCCGATTCGTCGGAGGATTCCATCATGATGGGAGGCGGGGGGGGCGGAGGCGGGCAGAGCGCGGCCAACTCTTGATAAATCTTGAACAAATTACGCAAAGCCATACACGAAAAAATTGAAAAAACAAAAAAATTTTAACGTAAATGATTTAAAAAAAAACAAAAACACACAGACATGTAGTACACACACACACACACACACACACACACACCACACAGAGAAAAAAACTTGTGAAAGTTTTAATTTGTTTTTATTTTGCATGGAGAGGAGACAAGGGAGAAGGAAATAACTGTTAATTTTATTTGTGGTTCTTTTTTTTTGAATGAAGTGAGAGAAGGAAGGGAGGGAGGGTTCAGTTCAGTTTTCAGAGAGCTTCAGAAGGTTTGTTTTTATTACTATTATCAGTTATTATTAATATTATTATTGGATTTTACATGATTTAAGTATAGGTTTGCAGCGAGAGATTTATTTTTTTTGTTGAAACTTTTGTGTTGTTTTGTTTCCGAGACACGGAACGTTGACGAGCGTTGGATTGGAACGATGAATGTTAGAGAGAAGCAGCAGGAGAGAGAGAGAGAGAGAGATGAAGAAACAGTACCATGTATCTCGACACGTGTCGATTATGAGTTATACGATATATCGCAATATTCAGCACGCATGATATTGTTATTGTAGACGTTTCAAAACAGGCAGCGTTTTTGGCCGGAGATGAAAATAAAGTCTGTCTTTTTCTAAATGTAGCAGAAACACAGCTGTGTTAAAGGTCCTTATTCAGGACACATTTTGAAGTGGCGCCCTCTGCTGCCCAGGTGGTAGCTGTTAATGTAAAATAGCTATCTATCTTTGAAATAATGATGATTTCAGTTCTAGAAACACTTTGAAACTTTTTAACACAAAATGTAACATAAACTGCAGCTTTAAATATGATATTAAATACTTTAAATACGTGATAATATTGTGAGTGTGATTAAATCGGTCAGTTTTTATTATATGAAATTTAGTTGTAAGTGAGAAGCATTTTATCACCATTTTCACTGTTTCTGTGCTGTTCGGTCACGATAGCTGGAGGACTTAACACTAATATCGCAATATATCGTATGACTATCGTATCGACACACACACACGCACGCACACCTCGGTGGAGGCTACGGTGATAGTTCATATTCGTGCAGAGGAACGCCAGGAAGTGTGTGAGAGAGAAGGAAGGATCCCGTATGATTTATATGATTGTTGTTGTTTCTTTGAAGTCTAGCAGTGAGTGTATAATGTTTATAAATTAATTTATTAAGAGTCACTACAGAGAGAGAGAGAGAGAGAGAGAGAGATGGAAGGATTGGGGAGTGAAAGATAAAGGTGGGTGTGGTGGGTTTTTTTATTTATTCAATGTATTATTTATTATTTTGAAAGACAGGTGACACACACACACACTTTTGTTACTTTTTGATTTTGTTTTATTTTGTTTCCGATCTCGTTGGCTGACACACTGGCTTCTCTGATCTCAAACTCTGAAACAAATAAAATGAAGCAAATGACAGAAACCGTAGTCAAAAACACACACACACACACACACACACACACACACACACAGGAGGAGGTGATACAGCAACAAAAACAACAAAACCATGACAAAGCGCTCGGCCACACGGAAAAACCAAAATGCTTCCCTGTTTGTTTTTGATTGTTTTTTTGTTTATTTTTTTAAACTCGTCTGCCTTCTTCATCAGACTCTTACTCCTGTCTCACCTTCATCCCCCATCTGTCTCTCTTTCTGTCTCTCTCTCCCTGGCTTTTGGAGTCAAATCTGTCTATCCCGCTTTTTCACAAATTCTCCCTTTCATTAAACTTTTTCTTCCCTCTCTCTCTCTCTCTCTCTCTCTCTCTCCTTCCTCCTCTGCAACACTCTGTGAGTGCTGTTAGCCATCATGAAGTTAAAGAGAAAAAAAAGGGAAAAAGTGAACTACTTCTCTCTCGGCTGCTATCTCCACTCTCAACCATGTTCGGATTGCTGCTAAAGAAAAACGACAGATAAATAAATTAAATAAATAAATAAATGAATAAAAATAAATGAATAAAAAAAACTTTTTAACCCTCCTGCTTCAGAAAAAAATGAAAGAAAAAAATAAAAAAAACCCCACTGCATCTCATGTATTTATTACTATTTATCAAGAAAGAAAAAAAGAAAAAATGAACTTGTTTTCTGCTGGTTTATTTTGTTTGTTTGTTTTGGGTTTTGTTTACTTTCTTTCTTGGTACAGGTGAAAGCTTGACATTTCTATTCTGTAACGGAAACATGGTATTAAACAAGTGCCTCGATTTCTCGGTCAGCCGCCGGACAGAGTGGGACGGGACGGGGGCGGAGTTTGAGCAGGGGTCAAACGACATGTATAGCTAAAAAAAAAAAAAAATTCAAGCCTCATGTAATTGTGTAGAAAAAAATCCACTACAATTCAAATCCTTGTGAGAATCGGATTCATATTGGAAGCGAGCCTCAGTATGACTGACCAATTACCGTATATTTAATTAACTGATGACATCATCATCCATTGTAATTTGTGTACATAGCACTCATGCTTCATCCAAGTTAACGGTTAAGCAATGGTAGGGTGAAAATGTGTGTGTGTGTGTATATATATATATATATATATATGAGAATATATATATATATATTATTTTTTTCTTCTCAAGGCTGCTTCTCGCAACTGGGATTCAAACCTGCGACCTTGAAGGCAACAGGACCTGCAAAACTACCTTAACTCTCTCTCACGTCAGTAACGATGACTGCTGTCCTTTCTGTTGCGGTTGAAACTTGTAATCGGCCGACACGGCTGCTTTACTTTGTATTTTCTCAACGCCATCCTTCACGAGAAACATCATGTCTGAAGTATTATCACATCATCGGTTTTTTGGTTTCTCTATTAAAGAGAAAGTTGCCTCTAATCTCACATGGAGGTGTTCATCACACTGGCTCTGTATGGAGTGTTAAAGAATTAAAGCCGCTGAAATGCGCACAGTGTTTCCCAGCGTGTGGCTTCCAGGTTCGTGTGAAAGGTCGTGTGTAAATCTCACGCTTGGTTTTGTGAAGATGTTCAGTCTGAGCTCCATCTTGACACCAAAACACTTTCTTCTATTATGAGACTCAGGAAAAGGGGAGTGGCCTAAAGTCTGAAGGTGGAGCTTGTACATCTGTCAGATGTCTCGGGTGATAAAACAATTCATGAGAAATGTGATGTGTGTGAGGATTGAGACGTGTGTGTTTAGTGCACAGTGCCACAATGTTTCCGTTACGTACGATCCGCCTCATTTAGTGTGTGCTGTTTGCGGATCAGTCAAACTTTTTAAATCTATAAAAATAAGAATGAAATGTCTGAAGTTACTTCACTACATTTAACCTGGCAGCTTACAGTGGACATTGTGGACATTTCAGTCTTGGACACACTGTGGCTTTCAGAACACGATTGCAAATTCGTAAGAATTCACATAGCGAGTTTTTTCAAAGGTTACAAATGGTTAAGGTTTTTTTTTTTCCAGTGGGCAGGGCTTAACTGCCAGCTGTTCAACTGTTAGATATTCTCAGTTATATTTGATATTTTTGTGTTCAAATTGCGCTCACTGCCCCTGCATTCTATTTAGGAACCAAACTAGGGTGCCTAAGTAGGGAGTTTCATTTATTTTACATCAAATTTTAATCTCTCTTCAAATGGGATTACGTTTCCAGACGTGTGTGTGTTCAGTCATGTCGCAGTAGTAGTACGACATCTGTAGCAGGTCTTCACCATGTAAACTAGAAACTCCATGTGTCCTTCACACACCTCATTTTAATACACACTGATAATTTGATCTTTATTGGCGCTTGCTGTAAGGGGCGTGGCCACGTTTGATCATGAGTAGGCCATGTGACTGAATCATGTCTGTAGTCTGTACCTGTGCTTGGAGCTCAGTAACTTCAGGAATTACACACACATGGAAAACTAATCCCACCTGAGTAGAGTTGATTCTCAAGAAATATGAAGGAGCACAAGGTTGAGAAACATGGCAGATGAAACCGCATTTAGAAAAATGTTCAGATGGAACACACTTTTCCTCCCTACTTCGGCAAAATCCTCCTGAATAAAATTAATTTCTTAAATGCAGTTTCATAGCACCAATGATGTGTGTGTGTTAAAATTCTGACGAATTTGCCTCGTGTGAAACATGGCGTTTATGAGAATGTCAGCATGATGATGTTGGTCAGATGTTCCAGGTTTAACAGGAACCGAAGGAACCTCAGAAACCTCGGGAGATGGACGTCTTCGTCGTCTCCACTGCAGCGCTGCCTCTGTGTGTGTAAAGAGTTCTGACTCTCACGGTGTTTAATTCACAGTGTGTGCTACCTGTCCAAGACACTTACACACTCCTGAGCTAGAAGTGATCACATTTCACACGGCAAAACTTACTGCATGAACTGTAGCAAAGTATTGGCACCCCTATTCTGTTCTATAATATGAACCAAACCATTGATGTGATTTTGGTGGTGCTTTATTTTCAGTACAGCACTGACAGGGTGTGTGTGTGTGTGGTGCAGGAGCAAGTGTATCAGCTCTAACAATGTTTTATAGTTGTTTTGTGGGGCATTTTAAACACCTCGGTGTCACTGCTTGGGTGAGAAGCGTCCCTGCAGAAATTATATTTCACAAGTAAAGATGTCTTGAACAAAGGCAAATTTAGCTAATTGTTTTTAAGCACATGTAAAGCCTATTTCTAGATATTTTTTTACTCAACATTATTCTGTTTCCGAATAATTGTGCTTAATTCAAGCATAAATTAATTCAAATAAATTAAATTCATGTTTATTTCTATAAAGAAGGAAAGTGATGATGATCTGCCAGTAAAATAAGACCACTTTAAGTTTGCGATTAGTAAATATGTCTAGATATAGGCTTAATAATCTTATCTTTGTTTAAAAACATCTAATAAAGAGAAATATTAGTTGAATTTGCTGATATTCCAGATATCTTTACTTGCTGTGATGTCATCTTTTTACAGTGCACCAAGAAAAAAAAATCTCCATCAGCCAGTTGGAGAAGATTCAAGAACTTTGTCACAGACACGCATTAACTTGGAGTGAAATTCCTCTTTTTCATATTCTAATGGATTAGAAGTTTAATATATATATATATATATATATATATATATATATATATATATATATATATAATCCATCCATTCTCTGTAGCCGCTTATTCTGTCCTACAGGGTTGCAGAATATATATGTGTGTATATATATAAAATTAAAATAAAAACCATGTAATCCTGCGGCAGAGACGGTAAAGGTGAGGTCAGACCTCAGTAATAGTGATGATAAACCTGAGTCTAAAGATGAGTACAGGAAGATTAACACTAACTGAATATCTAAAAGGTGAGGAAGAAGAAGAAGGTGTAAGTGTGCAGTTAAGTCCTTTCTGCTCAGTGGTGTGTGGGTTCTGTTCCCTTTCCAATGATGGATGTCTGGTATTATCCACAGGGGGCCCTTGTGGCTGCAGGTTGTTGTTTCCAACCAGTCAGGAACTGTACTGTACGTGATAATTCACAGATTCCTGGAGCTGATCTTGGAGAACCTTCTGCCCTAGACATTTTAGTGTTTTTCTGCTCTAATACACAATTGAGGCTGTTAATTTGTTGAATCTGTTGTGTTGAAGCAGACACGAATGTGCAGTGCAGGAGTTCCAGGGTTGGGAACAAGTGGAATACAAACTACAGGTGTGGCTTCTGATTGGTTGGAATGAAAACCTGCAGCGACACTGATCAACAGATGGAACAGAGGGGTGCCAATACTTTGTGCAACATGATGTAGGGGTTACAGTCAGTAATTTTCCACCTAGAGTAGCCTATATGAAAGTGGAGCTGTATAAAATGGTTTCAGAGATGGAAAGAGCATCTCGTGATGTTAGAGAAGTAACATAATTCAAAAACAACTTTAAAAAAAATCCAGACGTGACTTCTGCCCCAGACTGAGTCTTTCACAAGAACATCGTCACTGTGTCCTGCTTCAAGTCCATCACTCTCCAAACCTCAGTACCTGGAAAACGAGTCCTTATAATTGATCCCAAAATGAATCTAATGACAAACAAATAAACATGAAGTGGGAAAATTCAGGACTGAGACTCCAGAAAATAAAAAATAAAATAGAAATAAAGCCAGAATGTTCCTGTGTAGATTTAAATAATGAGCCTAATATATGAAGAGTTTGATGATGTACACAAAATGATCTGAGAGGCTCCCTGACGTTAAATCATCAGGATATTTCCAGAGTGAATGTGTTTCCTGCTCTGTTCTTCACTGTGAATCATTCACTCATCTTCAGTGACCATCATGATGGACACGGTGGAGCTGGAGTTTATCCAGTTTATTCTGCCAATACTGGGCATGGGATGAAACAGTTCACCCCAGATGGGACGCCATCCATCACAGGCGCACACACACACGTTCACAGCTAGGTGTAATTTAGCATAGCCAGTCCACTTACTGCCACTAAAAATATTTAATATCAGTCGATAAATTCTAATCTATAAGCCGTATACATTAACTGCACTGAGGATCAGTGTGCTCATTAGAACATAATCTACTGTAACTTTATTATAAACACCACTCGTGTGTGTTAGCGTCCTGTTACTGATTTAGCCCTTTGTGCAGAGTGTAACCGTGTAAAGCTGCACACTTTATAAGCAAACAAATGATGTTTATGTAAAAGAATGCTTATATATGAGCACCCACATATATACTGTACAGGATTTTACAGGTTAGCTTTAAATAAACTTTATATTTATGAAGTAATTTAGTTGGATTTGTTTTGTTTTTCATGGTGTAGTTACACGGAGGTGACCAGCAGGGGTCGCCAGCGCGCGGCGTTTCTACCGTGTAAGACGCGATTGGTTTAAATCTCCATAAAGCCAGTTTTCTGTCAGAACACGTGATCAGGTGGGGGGGGGGGGTGTTTCATATAAATGTAGAAGAAGAGCACCACCACCTGGAGATAATGAAAGGTAGGGCGGGGCCATGTAATTAGGCAGTGACGTCATAGCCGCATCAGGTGCTTCTGGGATTAGTGGTTTAATTAAAGCAGCGTCTGAGCTTCCGCTTTACGTGACGTTAAAAGTTTGTTTGTTGCGATTAGAAGCGCAGTGTTTCTCCTCCTCGGCTGAAATGGGTGGCGCGCGGCTGCGCTTCTCTCCGCCCGGCTGGGTGCTGGGTGTTCTGGGGTGGCTGCTGGTCAGACTGGGGGGAGGTGATGATGAGGGCTACAGCACCATCGCATCCCCGGAGCAGGAGCTTTACTACCAGCCCAGGCCGGAGATCTGGAACAGGGACTTTATCCATCATCCTCATTCTCCTCCTCAAACTGCCATCACTCCTCCTTATCTCCTCCTGCCCGTGTTCCGCTATCACTCCGCTCCTGCTGTTTCTAAAGACCTCTTCAATCCTCGAGCGACAAGAAGAAAGTTCCCGAGTGTCCTGTCCAGCATCTTGATCCCACAAGGGCGCCAGCCGGGCATCCGGGTCGCTCCGGTCAGTAACGATCACGGTGTGGAGGTGTGGTGCGGTTACAGTAAGATTTCCGTTCGAATTCATCTGACTCAACTGAGCTTCCGGGGCTCCGCCGCTCACTTCCGGTTGGGAACATGTCCGGCGTCACGTGCTATCGGGAGCGTCCTGGACTTCCACTACGACCTGAAGCAGTGTGGGAGTGCGGTGTCGGTAAGGGAGACGCTAGTGGAACTCTCTCCCCTGTTCTGTCTCATCTCAAACACAAGAGGGCGCAGTGAGCTTCACTACTGTTAATCATTACTCTCACTTCAAGGGTTCCTCACGGGTTCTGGAGCTGACCTCTTTTGTGTGTAAACTTTGACGAGTTGGTGCACACTTCTTTATGGACTCAATTTTGTGCCAATGTTCATACAATACTTTTGAAATATCAAACAAAAATGATAAATCAAAATACAAAAAAGGTAAATTTTTTTTTAGACTGGCAAATATTTGTGTAATCGTGCAAAATCAGTCTATTACTCTTCAGAAACCTTTTATTTTTGTTCCGGGTCTTTCTCAGTTTTGTTTGCCGTAACTTATTTTGGTTGTGATTCCAGCTTTCTCGTTTGTGCTCCCTGACTTTTTGCTTGCAATTTTGACACAAAATTCACGTGTGGGTGGGCTGTCCAGGAATGCATTCCCATTGGCTAACTTGTGTTTGACTGACAGCTACACTTGGCCATTCCCTACTCGGATTCTGGCGGACTGTTTGCCGAGTGACCGATCCATTGACGGTAAATGAGGCTCGAGTGGACTTCAGTGGCGACTATGATACTGAATTAATTCAGCAAAGTGTGGGATAAATGTGTTGCAGTAGTGCACATTATGCAGGTGTCTCGTGGCAAGTCAAATGTTAGCCTTAGCTCCACTACCCACTATAATAGCTGTCTTGCTAACGTTAAACACGCCTGCATAATGTGCACTACTGCAACACATTTATCCCACACTTTGTTGAATTAATTCAATATCATAGTCGCCACTGAAGTCCACGCGATCCTTGTTTACCGTCAATGGATGGGTCACTTGTCACAGTCCGCCAGAATCCAAGTAGGGAATGGCTGAGCGTAGCTCAGTCAAACACAAGTTAGCCAATGGGAATGCATTCCTGGACAGCCCACCCACACGTGAAGTTTGTGCCAAAACTGCAAGCAAAAAGTCAGGGAGCGCAAACGAGAGAGCTGGAATCGCAACCAAAGTCTCAAACAAAACTGAGATGCAGAACAAAGGTTTCTGAAAAGTAATAGACTGATTTTGTAAGATTGCATGAATTTGTTTGCCAGTCTAAAAAAATTAACTTATTTGGATTTGTCGTTTATTTCAAGTATTGTATGAACATTTTGGCACGAAATTGATTCCATAATTCTGTAGTGTTCCTTGTATACCACAAATTTACTGCTAATTACAACTCTGTATGGCACATCGTGCTTTTTATCTTGATTTATAGCTGCCTTCGGTGTGCCTCATCTGTGAAATGGGCTGGCTTCTGTTGTCTCCTGCATTATGGCTGCTATAAACATTCTTTTCCTCAGCAGCTTTTTCTGTCCTGGAGTTTAAGGCGGCCCACTGAGAAACTGTAAAGAAATGTAAACTTCTGTCAGAAAACTAAGTGACTGCTTTATTATACTCCACTCCAAAGGGATGGTGGTACACTGGCTTACTTATGTCTCTCTGTACATATCCCTGTCTAACGCCCTCTTCTCAAGCAACCACATCAGCCACTTGGTACTAGACTTCAGCTTGGGGTTCTATACTGTTTTCAGGCCTGTCCCACATCAACTTCCTGTTTACTGACAGTGTTAGGAAACACGGGGTGGATTTTGATGCTATTTTAAGAAGCAAAATGCCAATTCAAAAGTTCACCAGGATGCTGTTTGAAATCCCTGGTGAGAATGCTGCTCTTTACTTGTTTCAGGGTTAATTATTTGTTGAAGTCCATATTCATAAGTGTCCTATTCCTTTGATTATTTGTATTCTGATGAGTTGGGGGTAGGATAAACAAGTGAGTAGTAGCTCAGTCGACATTTGTTATCCAGCGCTGATGCTGGAGACTCCTGTCGGTGTTCTATAAACTTCTACTGACTGATTTGATTAAATCAGTGAGCAGTGTCTTAATCACTTTAGTGGAATGTCTCCTGTATGACTTGCTCTGAATGAGAAACCTGCTACTATAGAAATGGGTATTAATATAAAGCTGTGCAGCTATTGGAGCTGCTGTTGTAGAAAATTAAACACACTGACCAAATGGAACCTTTAACCTGCAACAAGTTGAAACCTGGATCTTTGCAAAAAAGCTGTCTGAATAGTTTCGGGTTTGGATAAGTCACCTGATTTGTATTTTTAAAGTGCAGCAATTTAAACAAGCTAATGTTTGACTGTTAGCATAGCCTGACTAGCACCTCTACAGGACATGTCTCAATGTGTTTTTTTTTTTTCCTGAACTAATGAGAACTCTTTTTTTTTTTTTTTTTTCTCAGATAATAAATGGGAAGCTCGTGTACAGTAATAAGGTTTTCTACAAGCCTGAGAGTGAGGGAGTGGTTATCAGAACCACACCCTTAATGCTACCCATCCAGTGTGTGTATGATCGGTAAGTATGAGTCTTAATATGGCAGACTAAACTGTCTGAGGAACATTAGCTGACTAATTCAGATTAAAATGTTTTTGTGGCTCAGACAACTTATTCTTGTAGCCATGTTTAGTGTAAAGCATTGCAGATAGCTAGTTGGCTTTCTCACTCTGCTTGGAGTCCTTAAAATGCTAGTGTTTTTCCTTTGCTAGCAAGATTTTTTTTTTTTTTTTAAATATTGCATTGGTTCACTTTAAGGTGAATTCACAGATTGGCACAGTTCAATGTTTGCTAGTAAAACTAAAGTTAAGCAAGCTAGTGTTTATGAAGTGTGTGGTGCTAAACTTGGTGTCAAATATTTTACAGTGAAATCAAAGCTAAGCTCTCACTGATATCTTCTCCAGATTTTACTATTCATATAAAATTGGCTATTTGCCAGAACTTCGTCTGCAGTCGTTTCAGAAGACGTTTGTCAGGAAGCCCGTCTTCAGTCTGTCTGCACGTAACGGTGATACAGCAGTTCACACTTGTTTAGTGCTTTAGTTTGCTATAATGGTGTGTAATTGAGCCTCCATGTTTTTACAGAGAAGTGGGAGGAACTCGGGGTGAACGAGGGTTACGACCTCCGAGACTTGATGTACTTTGAAGTTGCAGTAGATGTGATTCTGCCAGACAGGCGCGTTTACATTGATGCCTGTCATGTTACAGCGAGTGAGGATGCTACCTCTGCCCAGCGCTATGATGTCATCAGTAACTTTGGGTAATCTGGTGTGAGGTTTTACTTCCTGCTCCAGACAGTTTCCATGACTCTAAAAATATTTTGTTTTAGCTGCATGGTGGACAGCAAGAGGGCAGGAAGTCAGTCGCACTACATCTTGAGGCAGCTGAATGTCCTTCGCTTTGCAATTGAAGCATTCTTATTTGCTGATGTGGCTTCAGAGGTGATTCTTTATAAGATCATGATTAAACCTTTAAGAGGAGCAATTTCTAGCTTTCAAATTTAAATGTTAATGTAAACAGTACATTTAAATGGATCTTGGTTGTTACAGAATCAAGTAGAATGTTGTATAATTTCTGATTCCAGCTTTTCAGCAAATCTTTCACTCCAAACTCCATTAGAATGGAAGTCTAAGATGTTGAGCTCAGTCCTTGAATAAATGTTAAGTTGTGTAACTATAGTTTAATTGTAAAAGTACTAATTACTACTGCAGCTACTGAAATAGATATGAGGATCTTCCCAAAGCTCTTCCTTTATTCTGATTTCACCATCCCAGCACTGGAGCCATGCAGTACAAAGTAGTTCTGGTTACGTCCCCTTTCCAGTAGTTTGTGATTCAGATGCCATCAGAGCTACATGGCTACAAACTTTCCCTCTGGGAAAAGTAGCTTTAGTAATGAAAAGCAATTTGATAGCTTTATAAACGCACAAAGTCAAGTCTTTACATAGCTTTAACACATCTTGATACAAAAAGTTGAACATCTGCATTCGACTCCTGTTCTAATGGAGTTGGAGATGAGGACATGCAGTGGCTTTCCTTAACAGACTTTATCCTGTGTGGGTTCCCTCTGTTACTCAGCATCTTTATTTGCACTGCACTGTTCTGGTGGGGAGTGTCATGGCGAGCTCCACAGCCAAGTCCTGCACCTACATCGGGTCTCAGCACAGGTGAGTTTAATCCCCTCCCACCACAGTGCTGTTTAATTGAGGGCTCTGATTGGTCAGAAAGTGTAACTTTCTAGAACAGCAGCTGACAGTGCAGCTGCAAAATGTTTCCATGGTAATGTTCACACAGGGACATGTACAGTGGATGCTCCATAAACAGATTAAGGTGTGATGTTTATGGAAGGAGTCTCCAGTGTTGGTTGAGATCTTGTAGTGTGAAAGATCTTTAAAAATCTGATGAAACCCAGGTTTAAATCAAGAGTTTAAGTAACTTTTTTTTTTTTAAATCAGGTGGGAAGAGCTGGATGGTGACACTTCCATCTGTAACTGCTGTGACTCTCAGTGTCGCTCTCTAGAGCTCAGTAAGTTACTTTTGTGTAGTTTACATTTGAGTAACTTTCTGTTCCTCATGACTTCAATAAAGTCACAATTTTAAAAATTTATAAGGCTTTAGAATGAAGTGATCAAGCTATTACAAAGTAAATGCTTAACAGTATAGTAAAATTTGCATTCTGTTCATGTACTCAGCTGTGGAGGGTTTTTGTAACTTTTTTTTTTCTTTAAAAAGATGCAGGTTTGTATAACTGGGCATATTTTATGGCAAAATTATTGGATTATGTGCACAATTTGTACAATAAAATTGTGCTAAGGTGTGAGTGAGTACTTTTGATATTTGGATTTATAATAATGACCCTGTAAAATAAACACAAATGCATGGAGTTATTTTGCTTGGTTTTTTTTTTTTTTTTTTAAATAGAGCCATCCTGGGTGGAGCAGGCTGTGGTGACCAGCAAGTCATGGACTTTAAGCCATGATGTTTCTTCTAAAACCTCTGCGAGGTTGAACACAGTGCTGGGCTCTGTTCTGTTACACCATCCTGAGGAGGAAGTGATCCAGGATGAGTTGCAGGAGGAGGTGGTTGAGGATGAGGAGTTGGAGGAGGTTCTGCTCAGTGTTGCAGACACTGAGAATGATGAAATGATATGGGGGAAGGAGGAAGATGCAGTGAAAATGTTGAAGGAGGAAGTTTATGATTATCAGAAAGATGAACAAGTGATTCAGAAAAACATGACGGACTCTGTGGGAATCTGGGAAGATGAGGAGCTGCTGAAGTGGAATGCATCAGTGTCTCCAGTGGAGACAGACTTGCATTTCAGAGGGAAAGTTTCTGAGAAGTGAAGTGGAGTAAAGATCAGTCCTGTCATCCCAGGTAGCAGTGTCTCCATCTGTAGGGTTTACAGCCTTGGGGTGTTTTCACACTTGGTCCCTTTCAGCCATCTAACTGAACTCAGATCGATGACTCAGCATTTTTTTGTGCACATGTGAACACTCCAACTGTACCCAGACCCCTTTAAAGCGAACCGAACTGAGACCACCTCAGGAGGTGGTCCCAGTACAGTTTGCTAAAAATCAACGGTACGGTTCACCTAATCTGCACATTGTGAACAAAAGGCGCACCAGGTTCACGTCACCTTTTTCACTGTAGTTTTAACCTTCGTTTGCTGTAGTTGGTCACGTGACTGTGTAGCAGGGAAACTCAACTTCCTTTTGGAACTTACCACAGCCGCTTTACAGTTCTCTGAACTTACTGACTGAGTCGGCCACAATAATATAACTATTATATAATTTTATTTTCCTTAATCTGCACTATTTTGATCAAAGAATACAGCAGGGCAAGCATGGCAGCAGACGTTTTGATTCAAGAGAATTACCCAGAATTCCATGCACTGGGGGTCTGAGGGCTCTAGGGGACCTGGTGTGAACAGAGAGGACTGGGGCCCCATCAAAGCTTAACTGGACCAGAAAGAGAACCCAGTCCTCTTTGTAATTCAGTGTGAACACAAAAAGAACTGTTCTTTTTCTGTTGGTCCACTTTAAAGAGGACTGAGTCTGGTTCCTTTAAAGGGGACCAGGTGTGAAAACACCCTTAAACACTAATAATGAAGCATAAAATTATACTAATGCTCTTGTGGCTGCTAAAATCTGTTTTACTGAGTCTTAATTCCTGCTCTTCTCTGATCCCTTCAGGAACCCTGATGGAGAAAATGGAGGGGAAAAACTATCATCTGAACTGCCTGGGCTCTGAGCCACTGAAGAACAGTGTGGATAAAATGACTGCTTTGGGGGGTTAAAGGGTAAAATAATTGATTGTACATGGATTATGGTAACTATGTTTAATATTAGTCTTACTAAGCAAGCTTCAGGGCAAATCAATACACATCTGATGCAAAACCTTCAGAAAGGTTGGGACTCAGTGTTTGTGTTTTTACCCTTTTTAAAGTGTTTCAACTTTGTAACAAATCTTCAATAAATAAAGATGTAAATGAATGGCATGAAGGATGTATTTTTGAATTAATCAGCATCTGTAACAGTCTCTACTAAAGAACAATTAGTATGACTTTTTTTAATGAAATCTAGGCACTTTAAAGCTTGAGCAACACCATCAGGATATGAACAGGCTACATTAAGTTTAATTTTCAGCCTCTGAGTCACATCTGGACAAAGCTGGAATATACACTGGATACAGGCCTGGTCTCTGTAGCGGTTTCCTCATTTAAATAACAGTGAGTAGCTCACTGCTTGAGCTTATTGATTCTGGTGCATTAAATCACAAGCTCTACCTTCTGGCTGCACAAGTACAGCACTTGACCTGCTCTCAACTCACCTGAGTAAACTCCTCCCCCCTCATCAGTGAACCTGATCCGGGTTCAAGAGTGAGGGGAGTGGAAACACTAAACTATAGTGAAACTCCAAACAGTGAAATAAAACCTGACTCTTGGTGTGAATAGTATAGTCTACTCAAGTCTGATTTCAGTCCTGAACACATGGCTTTACTGGAGCAAAATCTTGAGTTTTAATAGAAATAAAACTAGAAACTGTAGTTTTGACCCAAGACTGTATCTGAGCTGCAAAACTCCACTGTCAGCATCACTGAGCAGCTGAGATTCAGTGTGACTCCAGTACATCCCCTTCACCAGCAGGTGGTGCTAACAGTTTGAAAAACCTTCTGTGAAGATTCTCAGTCATCCAGGTCATAGTAAACTGTGGGTGGTAAAGAGCAAATGGACTTGCGTGAAGATTCTTGAAGACATTTCACCTCTCATCTGAAAGGCTTCAGTTCTGTCTAATAGGGAGTGTCAGGTATTTATTCTCTCATGGATGAAAAGCAATCCTAAGGTGCCGAGTCATCCTGTTGGTGTGGGGCCTAGCTGTGAATGGCCTAGAGAGTCATTGGGGTGATCAATAGGTTGTTGATTCTGCCCTCCTGTGGGTCACTGAAAACAGCTGAGTTTTGGTGGGCATTCAGTTGTCTGGGAAGTGTACCAAGGACTGCATTGTAGGTGGCTGATAAATGGTGTCTTAGACCCCCACCTCTGTTCAGTGAAGGCCGTTCCAGGTTGACCAAAATGGCTTCTTTAACTCCTTGCTCATACCAACGATCCTCTCTGGCTAGAATGTGTACGTTGCAATCCTGAAATGAGTGTCCTTTAAGATGAAGATAGACAGCAGAGTCCTGGCCTGAGGAACTGGCTCTCCTGTGTTGAGCCATGCACCTCTGAAGCGGTTTTGTTTCCTCAATATAGAAGTCCGTGCATTCCTCACTGCACTGAATTGCATACACTACGTTGTCCTGTTTGTGTCTGGCTATTCTGTCCTTAGAGTGGACCAGTTTCTGCTTCAGGGTGTTACTGGGTCTGAAATGTACCAGAATGTGTTTGTAGAAGATCCTCCTGAGTTTCTCAGACCAGAAATGTAGGGAATGACAATGTTCTTAGATTAGATAGAACTTTATTGATCCCTTTGGGAGGGTTCCCTCAGGGAAATTAAGATTCCAGCAGCATCATTACAGATAAACAGAAGAGAAAACAGAGAAAAAACTTCTGGTTAAATTAAATTAAGTATTTACATATACAAATATAAAAAGAATAAGATATGGGGAAGAGAGCAAGAGGGGGAAGGGGCCAGCAGGAGATATATTGCACACTGTCCAGTATTGCTTAGTATTGCTTATTGTCAGGCTAGGCTACTGTTCCTTCCCATCCTCTGTCCTCCTGTTACCCCACCTCCCACCCAGAAAGGAGTTGTACAATCTGATGGTGTGAGGGACAAAGGAGCTTTTGAGTCTGTTCGTCCTGCACTTGGGAAGGAGCATTCTGTCACTGAACAGGCTCCTCTGGTTACTGATGACGGTGTGCAGAGCGTGACTGGCATCATCCATGATGTTCAGTAGTTTGTCCATAGACCTCTTCTCTGCCACCGTCAACAGAGAGTCCAGCTTCACGCCGACCACAGAGCCAGCCCGCCTGATCAGTTTGTCCAGCCTGGATGTGTCCTTCTTGGATGTGCTGCCCCCCCAGCACACCATAGTGTAAAACAGGACACTGGTGACCACAGACTGATAGAACATCCATAGGAGTTTCCTGCAGATGTTAAAGGACTGCAGCCTCCTAAGGAAGTAGAGTCTGCTCTTTCCCTTCCTGTATAAGTGATTGGTGTTGCAAGTCCAGTCCAGCTTGCTGTCCAGCCACAGCCTGAGCTACTTTTAGGAATCCACAGCCTCCACCTCAACTCCCTCGATCAGAACTGGTTGTGACCTTGGTCTGGACCTCCCAAAGTCAATGACCAGCTCCTTGGTCTTCGAGGTGTTGAGCTGCAGATGGTTCCTGTTGCACCACACAGCAAAGTCCCTCACCAGGGACCTATACTCCTCCTCTCTGTCGTCACTGATACACCCAACGATGGCTGTGTCATCTGCATGAAGCTCTGGGTTGTAGCAGAAGTCCGCAGTGTACAGGGTGAAGAGAAGAGGGGCCAGCACCGTGCCATGGGGTGCTCCGGTGCTGCTAATCACAGTGTCAGATGTGATGTCCTTCAGCCTGACGTACTGCGGCATGTCAGTGAGGTAGTTGGAGATCCAGGTGACCAGGCAGGGGTCCACTCGCATCCTGTTCAGTTTGTCCTGAAGCAAAAGCGGCTGGATGGTGCTGAAGGCACTCCAGAAGTCCAAGAAGAAGATCCTCACTGTGCCATTTCCCTTATCCAGATGTGAGTGGGCTTGGTGTAGCAGGTAGAGGATGGCATCTTCCACACCAACACCTGCCCAGTACGCTAATTGCAGATAGTCCTGGGCATGTTGTACCTGGGGTCTGAGGAGGCTGAGGAAGAGCTGCTCCAACATCTTCATCAGATGCAAAATGAGTGCCACCGGTCGGAAGTCGTTCAGCTCGCTGGGCCGATTCTTTTTGGGAACTGGAACAATGCATGATGTCTTCTAGAGGGTGGGCACTCTCCCCAGCTGCAGGCTGAGGTTGAAGATGCGTTGGAGTGGTTCACTCAGTTCAGCAGCGCAGGTCTTCAGTAGTCGGGGACACACCTTGTCCGGGCCTGCTGCTTTCCTGGGGTGAAGCTTCCTCAGTTGACCTCTGACCTGGTCTGCAGTAATGCATGGAGGAATCTGTGTTGAGGAGAGGGAGGAAGGGGCTGCTGCGATGACTGGGGGGAGGTGTGTTGAGGGAAGAAGGAGAGATGGCTGCAGTGAGGGGGAGGGTGGGGGGTACATGGGCTGGTTGAACCGGTTGAAGAAGTCATTCAACTCGTTTGCCCTCTCCACTGTCCCCTCAACGACTCTGGTCTTTGTATTGTGGCCTGTGGTGGTTTTCACACCTTCCCAGACCTCCCTCATGCTGTTCTCCTTCAGTTTCTGCTCCACCTTTCTCCTGTAGCTGTCCTTAGCTTCCCTCACACAGCATTTCACCTCCTGCTGTGCTGCTTTCATCGCCTCCCTGTCCCTGTTGGCGGCCTTCTTCCTGTTGAGGACAGCTTTGACTTCCTGTGTTACCCATGGCTTGTTATTAGGGTAACACTGTACAGTCTTAGCAGGGGAAACCACGTCTGCACAGAAGTTGAGAAAATCCGTCAGACAGTGTGTCAGCCCCTCTATGTCCTCACAGCGTGGGCTAAGCAGCACATCCCAGTCTGTGATGTCATAGCAGTCTCTGAGGGCATCTTCCATTTCAGGGGACCACCTCCTGATGGAGCTAGTTGTTGCAGACTGCCTTTGAAACATGGGGTTGTATTTCGGCTGTAAACGAATCAGGTTATGGTCAGACTTCCCTAGTGGGGGGGAGGGGTGTGACTCTGTATGCATCCCTCACATTAGCATACAGCAAGTCAATTGTCCTGTTGTTTCTTGTTGGACAATCCACAGCCTGGTAAAAAGCAGCCAAAGTAGCATGATTAAAGTCCCCAGAAATGATGATAAATGCCTGAGGGTGCTGTGTCTGCAACCTTGCTGTAACAGAGTGAGTCCTCTCACATGCAGTGGCTGCGTCTGCCCTTGGAGGGATATAAACACAGATGGTAATCACATGACTGAACTCCCTTGGCAGATAATATGGCCGCAGGCTAACAGCTAGCATCTCCAAGTCTGGGCAACATAAAACCGTCTTTACTGAGATATGTCCCGGGTTACACCAGTGGTTGTTAACATAAATGATGAGTCCCCCACCTTTGCCTTTCCTGCATGCTTTAGTGTCTCTGTCAGCTCTCACAGCAGTGAATCCTCGCAGGTCCATGTTAGCATCCGGTACAAGGTGTGTTAGCCATGTCTCCGTAAAGATAAATAAGCTGCTCTCCTGCTAAATCCACTGGTTGTTCAGTGCAGATAGCTCATCGACCTTATTCGGCAGCGAGTTCACATTCCCCATGATAACGGAGGGAATGGATGGTTTGTAGCGCCGCCGGTTGTCCGCTAGCCTAGCCTTTAGCTTAGCTCCGGCTTTGCAGCCCCTGGGTTTCCTCCTCAGCTTGGCTGGGATGGGGTGTTGTATTCTGGCTCGTCCCATTATTTTCAGGGCCAGCAGCTCCTCTCTCGAATAAGAGAGAAAACTGGCTCCTGGTTGTGTGTTAAAGTTAAAAATATCCATGTGATATAAGTAAAACACACTCTGTCTTCATAAGAAGAGCAGAAAAGTAAAAAAGGTGGGAAAAAAGAGATTTAAAGAGCTAGAAACTACAGAGCTACTGGAGAGGCAGCCGTCTCACACAGCACCCCACATGTTGCGCTTGTTCCTGTTATCCTCCTTGTCCGTTTTCCTTTTTCTGCGCTTGAAGAAAGCCCAGTTGGGATACCTGCAGTCCTGAAGTGCTTTCTTGATGTGAATTTGCTCCTCCTCTTTTTCCCTCTATCGTTGTAGGAATGTTCTGAGCCCTGTGTTGCAAGGTTCTAATGACCCCCAATTTGTGTTCCAGAGGGTGGTGTGAGTCGAAGAGTAGGTACTGGTCTGTGTGTGAGGGTTTCTGGTATCAAATCAAATCAAATCAAGTTTATTTGTACAGCGCTTTTAACAATAAACATTGTCGCAAAGCAGCTTTACAGAATTTGAGCGACTTAAAACATGAGCTAATTTTATCCCTAATCTATCCCCTCGATGGTAGACCTCGATGCTCAGGTCTTGTCTAATGTGTACATCACAATCCAAGAAGGTTAGATTATTCCCACTGACGTCCTCCCGAGTGAAACTGATGTTGATATCCACCGCATTCATGTGCTTAGAGAAGGCTTCCAGTTGCTCTTTTTTTTTTTAACCACCCACAGTTTGAGAAACAGTGTTATGAAAGAACTTAAAATTCAGAAAGACTCAGATTGTTCGTCGCTTCTGCTGCCTTCGAGTCTCTCTGAAGGTTGTGGTTACGACGTGGTTTTGGTCGGAAAATGCCAAAGTTTATTTAGTGGAAGTTAAATTAGCTCCAGTAATTTAGGAGTTAATTTAAAAATAAAACTGAACCGTTCTGGTGTAAATGACCATTTAAACCTTCCAGTCTGACGTGATGTTGACGTCACACTCATGCCGGGGTGGGGCTGGGAGTTACTGACACGCCCCTAACCGGGAAAGTCGGTGCTCATAGGAACGAACTCAATAAATCAATGAGACTCGAGTTGCCGCGCCAGCTGTGAGGTTAATTAACGCAGAGGGCGCGGTGCATTGTGGGACTGGCTATATCGCATGCGCGTGGGAGAGCGCGAGTCTGTTTAGTGAGTGAATCTCAGCATGTGTTCCGGTTCCGTTATGGGGCTCGTGCTCATCTCCATCCTCATGGGTTTGATCTCTCCGAGCGCGCGCGCCGCAGATGCGGCCCCGCCCCGTGCACCAACACCGGACCCGGTCACCGGCGGAGAGCGCGAGCGGCTCGAGGCACCGTATTTACACCTCCCCGTGTTCCTGCATTACCGGAAGCCGCGCGTGGATAAACAGCACTTCTCACCTGTGCGCGTGAGCAGCCAGAAGCCGCTGCCCGAGCGCGTGCGCAAACTCCTTTTATCCGAACCGCGGCGGCGCCTGAAGGCTCGCGCGAGACCGAGCGGCCCGGTGACCGTCACGTGCAACGCGGGGGAGATGCGCGTGCGCGTTCACACAGCCAACCTGGGGGCCAGCGGGGAGCGCGTGCACGTGAGACTGGGCACGTGCGGTGTCAGCAGAAGCACCGAGCGGGGCGTTTTATTCCGGTCCGAGCTGCACCAGTGCGGCACTCAGAGACAGGTACCGGTACCGGCATCAGCTCGGCCTCATTCCTGCACCGCCTGCAGTCTCAGCTTCCCACAGTCACTCTCTGCTCTCCCGGAGCTTCACCTTTGGCTTAATTTGCATAAAATCTGCACCTGTACAGGGTTGAGACCTGACATTCACAGCTCTGATTGCTTACTTTTAACATTTCAAAAATACGAGCTTTAATTTCACATTAAGTTCATCAGACTTAACACAAAAACCCCACTTCTTAAACACCACGGAAAAATAACTTGTGATGCGTATATAATAATGTTCAAACATTTTCACGGTTGAGGATGGAGATGGAAGAGATGAAGAAAAATCCAGTCAGTGACCCGAGGAGCGAGTTCCCGTTTCTGAGTGTTCGTGTGTGATTGACGTCACGCCGCTGAATATCAAACGGATGTCGTTTTTCAAGGTTTCAAAGTTTGAATATAATTTGTTAAACCCGTTCCCGAACAATTCGACACGTGATCTTCATCTCCACCATGACTTATTTCGGAGACGTTGCTCACTTCTCGTGTTGAAGTTTTCTACGTTACCCACAATGCCGCTGGCTGCCCTGTGGCCCTCAGAGCTGCCCTGTGGCCCTCAGAGCTGCCCTGTGGCCCTCAGAGCTGCCCTGTGGCCCTCAGAGCCTCAGCAGTGAACGCAGCAGCAGCACCTCCCTTTTAAATGCGTTACACTGCGTGAACTGTGGGTGGTAGAAATGGGCAACTGGACTTGCTTGAAGATTCTTGGAAGCGTTTCACCTCTCGTCCGAAAGGCTTCCTCAGTTCTGTCTGACTAATCTCCCTATTAGACAGACAGAACTGAGGAAGCCTTTCAGACGAGAGGTGAAACGTTTTCAAGAATCTTCAAGCAAGTCCAGTTGGCCATTTCTACCACCCACAGTTTGCTATGACCTGGATGATTGAGAATCTTCACAGACATGTTACACTGCGTGTTTTAGCAAATAAAATACCCGCGCATCAGCTTTAGACATATTGACTTGTTAAATCTAGAACGCTGACTCTAAAGTTCACTGTTCTGAGCAATAAACGTCCATCACTGATCACATTTGACTGGCTCGTTGTTAAAAAAGACAAACCTGGAGACCTGAGGGTTTTTTTTTTCTCCACCTTGGAGCTATAATTTATATTTAACTTCAGAAATGAAGTCATTTGAGTTTAATTTTGCATGAACTCTGTTACAGCGGGCTCAGCTAGTTGGAGATGTATGAGAGGATGAGCGTGATGATGGTGTTGGTGTGAAAGCTCTGGAGGAGTGTTCAAATGAGGCAGCAAGAGAGCCGGATAGATTAAAAGACTAAAGCATCGTTCTCTAGGTTAAGATGAAGCGTTTTTTTTTTTTTTATTATTATTAAATATGTATAAATGGTCAGAGGTTGAGAATTAGAAGTTAGGACGTCTATCTGAGTGCAGCATCAGTGTCGTGTAGCTGTGGTGCATTTTTGAGACTTGAGTCCAGCGTGTGCTCGCGTGTCTCCACCACCACACTGGATTTCTCAATATGATGCTGGACATCTGTGGGAAAGGAAAAGTGAATTGTGTTTTTTTTTTTTTTTTTTTTTAAAAAGCTAACAATGAAAAATTAACGATGTTCCCCTGTGACATCAGCACAACGTGTCCACTAACCTCTCACAGGATTAATGCAAACAGCAATAACACAATCACTAAACACAAATGTAAAGTTTTTATAAAAGAGAAATTGATAAATTTACCTAAATTATAAACATGTATAAATAAATTCTAAAAACATTTAACAAATGATTGTACAGCATTGTGAAGAAATTCTGGTTTTCTGATGCATTTTTTTCTTTTTACAGATCGTAAATAAAACGGTTGTGTATTCCAACATGCTCCACTACACCTCTGATGCGAGTGTGTCTGGGTCGAACCTGTTCTCCGTACCTGTGCAATGTCACTTTAACAGGCGAGTCTGTTCCATCATTCTGCTCACCTTTGTTTCTCTGTGAACAAGTGATCAACAATCTCATGCCTTCAGACTGTAAACCCCGAACCCACAGAACACAGAGCTAACATTATCTAGTTAACATGCTCACACCTGAAGTATGAGCCTCGTGCTGATTTGTTGGTTATGGACAGGTGAGCAGCTTTGTGTTTTAGCGCACTCTTCTGAGCGGAACACGGATCCACACTGCTGGTTGATTTTTAGTGAGTGAACATTGTTTAGTGATGAAAAACTAATGTGGCTTTTCATTAGCACATGTACCATTAGCCTCTAAGTGTTTCATTGCAGTAGACTTTAGTGAAGTTTGAATTTGTCTCCTTTCCTGATGCTTTTTCTCTTTGCAGGTTCCACTACTCGTATAAGATCGGTTTCTTGCCATCTGTTGAGAGGCTGAAGTTCTTTAAACCTATGAAGACCAAAGGCAGCATCACGCTGATGGCCTGTGATGGTGATGAGGTTTAAATATCAGACAGGACTCTGAAACAGTTTGCGCTGGTGGTTTTATTTGTCTCGTTTTGTTTCAGCGCAGTGGAACAGACTCTCACCCGATGAAGGCTTCGTTATTGGACAGCCGATGTACTTCGAAGTTGAAACGCTTCATGTGCCTGAGAATGAGCGATTATTTGTACATTCCTGTCACGTGACCCCAAACAGTTCGCGTGATTCCACCCCACGGGTTAAAGTCATCAGTAACTACGGGTAATAAACGGCTGATTCCTCCATCACTGTTTTTGTGCCTGATGAGTGAGAATGAACGTGCCTCTTTCACTTCTTTATCTCCAGCTGCTTGTTGGACAGCAAGAGAAGCAGAAAGTCCAGGTTCATAAACAGCACCATGAGGAACGTCATCCGCTTCACCATCGACGCCTTCACACTGCAGGGAAAAGCGCAAAAGGTAGAAAAGCACACTTTATTCTGCTGTTCATCCCCAGTTAGTTAATGTCCTCACTCTGACTTCAGGCTTTAAGAAAACACACTTCTGTTCAAACCGTCAGAAATCAGTGACCCACTCGAAATTCATATTACAGCACTGATAAACTGAAAATAGTGAGTGAATGTGATGCAAATGGAATTCAACACCGTCATGGTATTAAAGCAAAAATAATACACAACAATGTGATGCTTATTTTCCTGTAACTGCATCTCCCCAAGGGTGTGTTCCTCTTACACCACAGCAACTTCACAATAAATACAATTTTTCATCGAATACAGTTCATCATACTGTTCCTCATCGTTATAGCACAGTCAGCCATTCCCTCACCGGTGTGCCCCCCCCCCCCCCCCCCCCTGTAAAGCGGAAAAAAAATCGCAGCTTGTGTTACTGAGAGACCACAGAACTGTAAACTCCTCTGTCCTGAAGATTTCAGAAAGTGTACAGTTCTAGCTTCACCCCTGTTACACAGCACTCACACTAGAGACTCCTTCCACAAACGTTTCTCATCTCGTTATCTGTAGCCGCTTTATCCTGTTCTACAGGGTCGCAGGCGAGCTGGATCCTATCCCAGCTGACTCCGGGCGAAAGGCGGGGTTCACCCTGGACAAGTCGCCAGGTCATCACAGGGCCGACACATAGACACAGACAACCATTCACACTCACATTCACACCTACGCTCAATTTAGAGTCACCAGTTAACCTAACCTGCATGTCTTTGGACTGTGGGGGAAACCGGAGCACCCGGAGGAAACCCACGCGGACACGGGGAGAACATGCAAACTCCACACAGAAAGGCCCTCGCCGGCCACGGGGCTCGAACCCGGACCTTCTTGCTGTGAGGCGACAGTGCGAACCACTACACCACCGTGCCGCCACAAACATTTATGTGGAACAGTTTGTTTTGGAGTAGGTGGAGCCTCAAGCAGCCTTTTTTAACATTTGGCATGAAGTTTTTGATCGGACAGTGAAAATAAATGAATTAAAATATAATAATTTAATGCATGGAATCTCCAGTTGATTGTTGGATTCCAGCAAAAAAATAAGACTAAAATGGATAAAAATACAAATAAAACACAGTAAGAAACTCTTAATATACTATTTTGGAAAATTGTGTTTAACCCCTCCCCCCCCAAAAGCATCTGTTTATACACTGCGAGATGTCGATCAGAAACATCGTTCCAACGGAGACGTCAAAGTCCTGCACCTATAACCATCTGGAGCACCGGTATGACCAACACCTCATTCTAACCCACCTCATGTTTATGTAGCTTAAACACATGAGTAATATTCATCACTGTTCTGTTTGTTTATTAGATGGGAGGAGCTTTACGGTTCGGACTCTGTTTGTTTGTGCTGTGACTCGTCCTGTGTCCCTGTGATGCCATGTGAGGACCATAAACACCTCACACACAGCTGTATTTTTACTGTTAATGAGCAGATGTTATGACTAAAATGCCAAAATTCTGTATGAAACTGACTTGTGGGCGGGGCTGTTTATGGGCCCATGATGTGATGTCACTAAATCTCCATCTTTGGACTAATCATGTTCTGATGTGTAATTTATTATCGGATGAGGAAAACTAATTAAGCTAGCTTAGTCAACTGGCTGATTTTAGAGGTGATTGGTGGTTGTCATAGTAACTATAAAATCTATTCTGATAAGTTTAGGCTACTTTGAAATAAGTTGGTGGGAACATGAGGATGTAAACGGAGACTGAAATCCCACGGACTCAGCTCTGTTTACTAACGGTTATTTAGTGAGTGAGCTGTAACACTGAGGGTGTTTCCAGTTGGCACAGTCATAGAGCTTAGCATTCTTGTTCTTGTATAATAATGTTGTATGCATAAATTGATCGAGCTGGGTCGTCCCCCTGCAGCACCGATGCCACCCTTGACGAGTGAACTGGGGGCCTTGGTGGAGCAACGCCTGCAAGGAAAGAGCAGGCTGAGCCCAGCGCAGAGCACTGAGGGAATCTTCACACCAGAGCTGGACCATGGAGTACTTGGGACAGAGATCCAGCACAAAACACTTGTTCCAGAGAGGACACGCTCATTGGAGCACAGAACAGTCACACCAGAGAGAATGCTCACACCAGAAAGCAAGCTTGCAGTGCTGACAACAGGGCGTGAGCACAGGAAGGTCACAGTGGAGAGCACACTCACTCTGGAGCACAAACATGGAATACTGATGCCAGACAGTGAGCACGGGGTACTGACACCTGAGCACGAGTACGGAACCCTACTGCTAGAGAACATGCCTGGAAAGGTTGCAGTGGAGACCCTGCCCACACTGGAGAGCGAGAACACAATGCTGATTCCACTGACGCCAGACATGGACCATGAAGAGATCACGCCTTACCCGTCTGAAGCTGTTAGTTCTGGAGTGCTCACACCCTCAGTCAAGCAACACACAATTACACCAGTACACACACGCACAGAGCTGCGTGAGCCTTACAGGGTTTTTGAAGAAGTGTTTGGACTCGACTGAAGAGGAAGGACGTGATGCAAAACATCTTTTGCTTGATGGCAATAAAAAAAAAAAACCTCAATCCTGTTTTGTGTCTGCTGTTTTGTCCTCCTTGGGGTTTTGGCTGAGTGCATTTTGAAATGTTTATCACGGATTAAAACAGTGCTTCGAGTCGTGATTTCTGAAACTGCAGTCTTGTTGCATCATGATGTTTGGAGACGTTTCAATGTTTTGGTCAAACTTGATGCGGATCGACTCCAGTCGGGTGTAACAAGTTTCAATCCCATGGAAATAACTCAGGACTGATTTGTAGTCAGTGATTTTATGTTCTGATCACCTGATTAAACATTCCAGTTCGTGTTTACTATCGAACCATGTGATCACGTGCAGTATGGGTTTCAGATTTGAGAGAATTAGGAATGTTCTGTGAGGAAAATTTGGAGCAATAAAGACTGTTTAGAAACTTATCATTTTCAAAACATGATAATTCTAGATTTAAACAAACAAGTAACTTTATGCTGTTACTAGTGACGTTCTCTGACCTGTTGGGTAAAAGGTGCTGAAGCAGTTTAGTTTTAAACTTTAATAAGGACTTTTTAAAAGTAGTTGTATATTAAATGTTAAGGTTCTCCCTGAGCTCTAGAACGCGCACTAACTTGTACAAATGAGGAACCAAAATCCTGTATCTGACTGGTGTAGTGGAAATGGTTGGATCTCAGCTCTGGGTTGTGATTGGATGAAACAAAGTGCACAGATGTGTTCGTCTTGATCTTGGTAAAGTGTGAATTTGGAGGAAATTGGAGAAAGTTGAATTTTTGTCCTCCAGTTTTCCTTAAATTCAGTGTGTGCGGGAGGTGAAGACAAACCCAGCGGTGTAAATTTGGCGTTCCTTTCACACTCCAGATCTGAGACTCGAGTTTATTCATTAGGTTTCCAGATATTCGTGCTCAGATCAAGTAGGACAAACTGCTAAATTTCAGTTTTCATGGAACACCAAAATTATCCTCGTGTTTGTCATGACTTCCTGAGTGCACAGTGTGAATTTGGGGGGGAAAACCAGTGTGTTGAATTTTACACCTTAAAACAACAAAACCCCAAGGCCTTATAAACCCTTAGTTTTTGGGGGATGATGGGTGGCTTTCTCCAGTTTTCCCCACATTCACACTGGGTTTGGGAGGTGAAAACAAACCTAGTGGTGTAAGTTTGGCGTTCCGGTCACGCTGCAGAGCAGAGATCAGAGGCTCGAATGTGTTCATTAGACTTCCATGTGTCGCAGCATTCTGTTCAGTTGCTGCTAAACTTCACTCTTCCTGGAGGTTGATACGAGTCTCCATAGTGCTGGATTTGTCTCCATGAGCTCTTTGATATTCAGAAAAGCAGAGGATTCCAAAATGTTCATTATTTTTGTTGGTTTTAAATCCAAATTTTTTTTTTTGCGCTTCTTTCCAGTTTCTTGGTGTCCTGACAAGCAGTTTTTTTTTTTTAAACCCTCATTATCTTGGAGAATTTAGAGGTGGTTATTGGCTAACATGATGCTAATGATGTTCAAATGAAAACTCTGGAATAATATCTCTACCATAATGTGAGAATCTTTATTCACTGACGGGGGCTGGTGTGGTGAGGGTCGGGTTCTTGTACAACAAACGAGTTCTATGGCTCTGGTTGAATGCTTGGACCCCGATGATTGCGATTTGTATACCAGTGACCACAAGGGGGCGACATTTACTTACAAAATAAACCTGTTAACTCCGTGTGGGAGAGAATATTAAAATACATTTAACTGATTTTTCTTTGATTACCTCAGGAGTGTTTACATCTAAAGCCAGAAATGTCAAATCACAATATAATTCAGGACACAACATTAAAACAAATTATAAGTGCTGTGGGAATGGAACACATACTGAAGGAACTTTATTACATCTTTATCATATAATAGTCTATAATCATGAATGAGACACTGTGTGATCCTACAGTTGCTCTGTGGATTGTCTGAGTGTAACACTCCTAATTTTGAAAAGACAGCATTCATGTAAATAGCTGAATAAGCACAAAGTCTGCATCAGCACATTTTAACCCTTCTGTTCAGTTCAGGAGAAATGAGCCGGATCAAATGTTTCCCAAAAATGAAATGATGCTTCATGATGGTTTTCAGCAGAATGGGCTTGCTCAGGGAAATCTCACACATGGTGACTAAAATCATATTTATGTTTTTTTATATATGTATAAATATAAGATGATATTCAGAGTTTGCTAGGCTGTGTTCCAAATGTGTTCTCTTTTCATTATTAGGCTACATGGAGGTCTATAAAGTCCTGACTCACCGATATGTTTATTTCTATTAAACACCAGCATTTGGGCCACAGCTGTGATCACTGAGATGAAGAGAAGATAAACTGAGTGATTTGAAAATAAGTGTTCTAGTATTGCTAGAAAATCTAAACAGGTGTTGTGATGTAATGGGACAGAACATCCCTAAGTAGTGTGCACTACAGGAAGGGTTTGTGTTCATGTTTCTCCCTCATGTTTAATATTCAGCCTCCATTTTTTTCACATCACCATTGCTGATGCTCTCCACCTCTCCTTCATCCCCCTCTCGTTCTCCGGGTTCTGGGTTCTGGTTCAGGATGGGAGGAGTGAGTGGTGGGAGAGGGATGTCCTCCCCTTTTTTTGCGAGTTCAGCAAGTTCACGTGCTGAACACATGGGAGTGGGAGTCGGGTACGTCTGGTGGAAGGTGTCGTAGTCCACCTCGTAGAATCCCTCCTCCAGAGAGAGCACAGGGGTGAAGCGCTCTCCCCAAAGCACCTCCAAGTCCAGGTACGAGCTGCGTGCCTGACACGTCATCCCTACACACACACACATGAAATGAAGCGTTGCGATCATTAATGTTTTGTCTATAAAGTGTAACGGAGTTACTGTACCTCTAACAGCACGTCCCCAAGAGTTTTATTCCTCTTACACCACAGCAACTTACCAACAATTACACATTTCTATTTATTAATTAAGAACCACATCATTTTTTGGAAAAAAAATCCATTTTATACACTTTTTTTTTTTTTTTTTAAAGGATATACGCAGAGCCATGGCCTCACTTTTGTTTATAAATGCCTTGAGACCTCAAGAATGGCACAGGAATAGTTTTAAGCGTTAACAATAAATCTAATATAGTAATTTTTATGATTAAAGTGATTTATACAGGTAGCGGTCTGAGTGAATGACCTTGACGTCCGTAACACCACAGCAGGAAGTCTATCGGCCTCATTGCCATTTCTGCTATATTAAAGCACAGAGCTGACGGCAACTCCGATCCTCCATTTAGAGCTAATTTATCGCCATGCCACGTAGATGTGTTGTTGGCGGGTGCAGCAACACGATAGAAGGTGGATTTACGTTGCATTCATGGCCCACGAATGTTCAAATTGCAAAGATTTGGACCCGTTTTGCGAGGAGTTCACGGGCACATTGGGCGCCTACGAAGTGGTCTCTCCTCTGCTCTGCACATTTTACTGAAGACTCGTACGAGACCTCTGATCTGTTGAAGAGCGTTGGCTATAAGCCCGGATTGAAAGAGGGTGCAGTACCAACAATTAAAGGAAAAAAACAAGAAGAAGAAAGTTTTTATTTTATTTATTTTTTTTAAAGTGAGTTCAGTTGCACCAGTCCTCCTGGAGCGTGAGGGTTGTTGCTAAAACCCGGGACAGGATATATAGTTTGGGCAGTGACCTCCCCACAGTTGTTGCTAAAACCGGTGTCGTCCCGTTCCATCCCGGGTTTTAGTAATTGCCTGAGCCGAGCAGTAATGACAGAGTACACAGTATGGAGAAAATGGAGAATGAGTGGAGCAGCCGTCTGATTTCTCCGCTGGATATCGCTGCCATCTCACCCTTGCGTGGAAGAAGTGAATGAACGGAGAACTGAACAAAGAACTGAAAGTCAGATTGTTTCAAAACAGTCGACCATAAGGTCAGCCTTCAAGAAGTGAGAACACAGATGGGTAAGCTCCGACTCTCATTTGGATACAAAACAACAACAACAAAAAGCAACACTTGTTGTTTCCCTGCATTTAGATTAATCCATGTAACTTGTATTGTGTGTTTAAGTTAGCGGTATAAGATTATTTAATTTGCTTCAGAATGTGATTGTCTCAGTTCATCTGATTATTTAATGAGCCTTTTACGTTTTATCAGTGAAAATGATGCATGTACATGTGTGTTGCATAAGTTATAGCACCCATCCTGTTTTAATGAGAGTCAACCCACAATCAGTGAAGTCAAATCAGTCTTAGTTGAGCGAGTCGGTAACGCTATTTCTTACTTTCACCAGAAATGTTTATTGATATGACTTTGGTCTATAGCTGTAAAAGGCCTCGGCCTTAAAACCAGTTCCCGCTGTGACGTCACGCACTCATGGCTGGCTGGCTCAGCGGGGCAGCGCCAATCACAACTTTGCGGTCGATTTTAACTCTCAAAAATATTTTTATTCCCATTTATGCAGCATACAAGAGTCAAGGATAGAGATACTATCCACTCAGAAATTTATTAAAACGTAAAGGTTCTGCGTATCTGCGTTAAGCTACTAAGACAAACAAATGCAGCTTGACAGATTTGTGTATCCCAAACCATCTCTATCTTATTGACTGGTGTAGTGGAGATAGTCTGATCTCAGCTCTGGAGTGTGATCAGATGAAATGATGTGTACTGCTGTGTTTGTCTTGATCTCCGTGACGTACAGTGTGAATTTGGGGGAAATTGGAGAAAGTCAACATTTTCACCCCGAAAAATACCTGGGGTTTTTTTGGGTGAAAAATCTGACATTCTCCAATTTTCCTTAAATTCACATCGTGTGTTTGGGAGATGAAGACAAACCCAGTGGTGTCCGTCTGGTGTGCCTGTCACACTCCAAATCTGAGATCTGAGACTCCGATATATTCAGTAGGTTTCCAGATGTTGGACATGGAGACACTCAGTAAAGTTCACTCTTCCTGGAACGCCAAATTTATCCTAATGTGTTTGTCATGACTTCCCGAGCACACAGTTTCACAAAAAAAAAAAAATCAATGCCAAATAAACTCTAATTCTATCCATATTCACTGGCTACGCGCAATCGTGCACTCTGATTGGCTACTCTACGACTAGGATATCAGTTCATATACCTTGAGGAGAGGAAAACAAAATGGTGGAGCATGTTGCTGAATCAACCGAGGACAAAATAAAAACTACTCGAAAACAAAATCACAAAAAATATAAAAAAAAAGCAACAAAATATGGAATAAAAGTGTTTGATGGTAAGACTGCATCTTTTTTTTATTTTTCAAGGATTATCATTGCATTTTTCACAAATTGCTCCTGTCATTTCACCGGTTTGTTTACATTCTAAGAGGAAAGGATTTTGTTGGACGATTTGTGCAAAGTTTTTATTTATTGAATTTGTAAAAAATACAAATAAAAATGCTCTGTTTCTCAAAATCCAGTGAATGTGGACAAAATAAAACAGTTATTCCACTCAATCTCGGTGCTACGTGCCTCGTCACCTATGAGCTCATGTACGACTTGATGTTTTTGGGGTGAAAAATGTGACTTTCTCCAAATTTCCCCAAATTCACACCACGTTATTGAGATCAAGACAAACACAGGAGTGGACTTTTTGTCCTTTCACACTCCAGAGCTAAGATCTGACTATTTCCAGTACAGCAGACAATAAGATGTACAGGTTTTATAGCAGATACATGACTTTGTATGAATTGGTGAGGGTTCTAGAGCTCAGGGAGAACCTTGGTGCAGGTTTAAATTTTAATTATAAGGAATAAACATGATGTGAAATGTGACACGCCATGAAAATGTCTGAAGAGACTGAAAGTGTCCTTTAGGTGGGAGTGACTGCCTTTCACTCTTCCCTGTCAATCAGCCTGACACTAGCCAATCAGAGTGTCTGTTAGCTCATGAATAATAAATAGGGCGGGTTGTGTTTCTGTATGTTATCACAGGAGAACGTGCTGACCTTCAACCTCCTGGTTTGGTAGAAAAATCCAGAGGGAGTTCATTGTGCTCATACGTTTCCCAAAAAAATGATACAGCACAAGATCATCCTTCACATTAAAATCTCTCTCTCTCTCTCTCTCTCTCTCTCTCGCTCTCTCTCTCATGCACTTTAGCTGAAACCCTCTGAGTCTGGGATAAATCATCACTTTCACGCTGGATGCTAACGGTGTGTGAGCTGCAGCTCTGATATAAAAGTGGTCTCTCTTGTTCACCGCGCCGTCAGAGGGATTAGTTCTGGAATTTCCTCAGGAATCACTAATGAACACTGGTGGTGAATACACTGACACAGAGTGCAATTATTCCATGCTAATTGGTTCAGGTATTTATTTATTTATTTATTTTTGTGTGTGTTTAAGACAGGAGCAGGAGCTCAGTGCACATCAACAGAGCCCCCTCTGCGGAAAAAAAACCCTGATGAGAAGCAAGAGTTCAAAGATCAAATCCATTTCCTTTTTCCTTTCTCTCATCCACAATCGCTCCATCTCCCGTATCCTGAGGTGCTGAACAGGTTAATTAATTCTCTCTGTATTTTGATCTGCTGCGTGATTTTCCTTTTTCTCTCCTCATGCCCTTGTTAGTGAAGATCAGCCTACTTTCTGGCAGAAGAAGCTCTACAGAGACGCTAATTAAAAACCGTGATTAGTAAATAGAGAAATTTGGCTTGGCTCAATTAATGCTGGAGGAAATGAGTCTGTGTGGAGTTGTAAAAACTTTCTTAACTCTTTTAGTCTTATATTAAAGCCCAGAATGTGTTTGGGATCCAAACAGATGATGTCATGATTTCTGATGAGAATCTTTATCACATATAACAGGTTATCCCACCTCGATTCATGAATTTACAGTGTCTTGCAAAAGTATTCACCCCCCCTCCCCCCCTTTGTGTTTGTCCTGTTTTGTTGCATTACAAGCTGGAATTAAAATGGATTTTTGGAGGGTTAGCACTATTTGATTTACACAACATGCCGACCACTTTAAAGGTGCAAATTGTTTATTATTATTATTATTATTATTATTAAGGACTCAAAATTCATATATTTTTTCACCAGCCAGCCAGACTAGTTCCCTTCCAAAGTAACTCGCCAAACAGAAAATCAACTCGCCAAAATTTGTTCATGTATGAATTTTACTTCTGTCAAAAATAACACAAAAGAGAGTCGTTACCATTGTTCATGACTAATGTGCATTTATTTCAAGACCCGAGTACACTGAGTGCAGAATTATTAGGCAAGTGAGTATTTTGACCACAACATCCTTTTAATGCATGTTGTCCCACTCCAAGCTGTTTAGGCTTGAAAGCCTACTACCAATTAAGTATATCAGGTGCTGTGCATCTGTGTAATGAGAGGGGGTGTGGTCTAATGACATCAACACCCTATATCAGGTGTGCATAATTATTAGGCAACCTCTTTTCCTCTGGCAAAATGGGTCAGAAGAGAGATCTGACAGACTTTGAAAAGTCTAAAATTGTGAGATGTCTTGCAGACGGATGCAGCACTCTTGAAATTGCGAAGATGTTGAAACGTGATCACCAAACAATCAAGCGTTTCATTGCAAATAGTCAACAGGGTCGAAAGAAGCGTGTGGGGAAAAAAAAGGCACAAAATAACTGCACATGATCTGCGGAAAATCAAGCATGAAGCTAACAAGCAGCCATTAGCATCCAGTTCTGCCATATTCCAGAGTTGCAACATTCCTGGAGTGTCAAAGAGTACAAGGTGTGCAATATTGAGGGACATGGCCAAGGTAAGGAAGGCTGAAAAACGACCACCACTGAGTAAGGCACACAAGATAAAATGTCAAGACTGGGCCAAGAAATATCTTAAGACTGATTTTTCTAAGGTGCTGTGGTCTGATGAGATGAGAGTGACTCTTGATGGGCCAGATGGATGGGCCTGTGGCTGGATCAGTAATGGGCACAGAGCTCCACTCCGACTCAGATGCCAGCAAGGTGGAGGTGGAGTACTGCTATGGGCTGGTATCATCAAAGACGAGCTTGTTGGACCTTTTTGAGTTGAGGATGGACTCAAACTCAACTCCCAGACCTACTGCCAGTTCCTGGAAGAAACCTTCTTCAAACAGTGGTATAGGAAAAAGTCAGCATCTTTCAAGAAGAACATGATTTTCATGCAGGATAACGCTCCATCTCATGCGTCCAAATACTCCACTGCGTGGCTAGCCAGTAAAGGTCTGAAAGGTGAAAAAATAATGACATGGCCCCCTTGTTCACCTGACCTAAACCCCATAGAGAACCTGTGGTCCATTATAAAACGTGAGGTCTACAAAGAGGGAAAACAGTACACCTCTCTGAACAGCGTCTGGGAGGCCGTGGTTGCTGCTGCACACAATGTTGGTCATGAACAGATAAAGAAATTGACAGAATCTATGGATGGAAGGCTTTTGAGTGTCCTCATGAAGAAGGGTGGCTATATTGGTCACTGATTTGTTTTTGTTTTGTGTTTGAATGTCAGATATGTTTATTTGCAAATCTGGAGTTGTCATATCAGTGTACCTGGTGAAAATAAATAAGTGAAATGGCTACATATTTGTTTTTTATTAAGTTGCCTAATAATTCTGCACAGTGAAAGTTACCTGAACGCATACATATTCTCCTAAAATGGCCAAAACTAAAAACGCCCCACTCTAACTTCCATACATATTCAGCTTTGATATTTATGAGTCTTTTTGGTTGATTGAGAACATAGTTGTTGTTCAATAATAAAACTAATCCTCAAAAATACAACTTGCCTAATAATTCTGCACTCAGTGTATTTTGATACGGTTGTTAAATACATAAATGAGAACAACACAGAGCACCATAATATAATATCAACAAATAATGTATTGGAAAACTTGGCAACTTGGTGTATGAGTATTGAAAACAAATATACTGACTATCATGACTATAGCACCCAAAATATGTCCAACATGCTTTCTGTATTTAACCATTTATGAGAGAGAAAGCATTCGGAGCTTCATATTGACAAGGAATCAACTTGAAAAAAATTAATTATTCCATAAAAATCGTATCGCAGCCGAGGCCTACCCTGCTCCCACGCTTGCTTATAAGTCCTTTGTCGTTTCTCCTTCTCGTACGCTTTATCGGCGGCCTTTTTCTCCTCTTCAGACCGAGCTCGCTTTGTCCCCGTCTCTGGCGGTTTCTGTACACCTTTCAGAAAATTCCACATCACAACGTAGCTCTGGCAGATGTAGATGTAAACAACAACAAAAACACGTGTTTAAATGGGCGATAATGTGGCCACATCTATTGAATTTGAGAACGTGATTACCGCGATATTCAGCGAGATGCGTTATATGCATGCACAGTAGTGAAAAAACCGACAGCCTGACTCGTACACGATGTGATTCGGAATTCTTCGGTATTTGCCGTCCTGCCGATAAACACATCAATTAACACAGACACGGCACACGCTTAATATGTGGCGGCTTTAGCTGACGGTGTGTCTGAATTAGGGCTGTGCGATATGGGGGAAAAAATGAATATCCCGATACATTTTCTCCATTTCACGATATACGATGTATTGAAATCTCCTCTAAAGGACCCCATGAAATCTAACTTTTACTCTTTACTGTTTTCACTACAATCCCTGCAGATTAAATAACATTCTTGTTTAACTTTACAGGTGGTTTTCAACAACACATTTTAAATTGTCATGTTCGTGATTAATCACAATTGAGTTGAAATAAGACTATTTTTATTCAACAAAGATGTGGCACAAGCTGAAAAAACAATCTTGAAAATTGCAACATATGGGGGGCTTTGGAGAACGAGGCCGCTATGGTCATTTGTTTAGCTTATGTGGTGGTTTTAGCTCGTGGGCAAGTAGTTCGGAGTTTAAGAGACTCTTCATACTGTACCGGGTGAGTTTTCAGGTGATGGAACATATTTGTCGTGCTGCTGTCTTTCGTGATGACGGGGTTTTTTTGCACACTTTACAAACTGGCGTTTGCTGTTCCACGTCCTCCTCGCGATATCCAAAAAAATGCCAGATGACTGACCCCTTACTAGTTCTTTTAGGAACCAATTCGTCCGCTTCCATTTTTAATTTGTCGCTGAAATTGACAGAGCTTACACGGTAGCCTATGCAACACCAGCGATTGCACGAACTGAGTCAGCGCTGTAAAGCGAAACTAGAAAATCTTCCCGCAAGTTCCTTTCAGCACCGAGATGTCGCCCGGGATTGGTTGGAGAGTGTGTGATGACGTTATTGTTTTCTTTACCCTTAGGCAGCCTCTCACGTTACTGCCTGAGGGACAGGGAGAAAACCACCGGAAAAGGTTTTAAACAAACGCAACAAACACAAAACAAACGCAAGTCGGCAGATGACCATAAAATACTCAATAGTTACGATATAATAATTTTCTGTATCTCACACAGAATTTTCAGAGATATATCGAGTATGTTGGATATATCGCACAGCCCTAGTCTGAATCTTCGCTTCATATATATTTTTTATTTTCAACTAGCCAGCCGGACTGCCTAGTGCCAGGAATTACCCGCCAAATGACAAATTAAGTCGCCTCGGGTGACCGGACCACTGCGAATTTCGAGCCCTTTTATTATTATTATTATTATTGTGACACAAACAATAAGATGAAAAAACAGAAATCTAGAGTGTGCATAAGTATTCACCCCCTTTCATGTGAAACCCCTAAATAAGAGCTGGTCCAACCAATTCATTTCATAAGTCACATAATTAGTTGACTGATTGCACACAGGTGGATCTTAAAGTGTCACATGATGTCTGTATAAATCAACCTGTTCTGGAAGAACCCTGACTCTGCAACACTACTAAACAAGCAACATGAAAACCAAGAAGCCTCCAAACAGGTCAGAAACAAAGTTGTGGAGAAGTATAGATCGGGGTTGGGTTATAAAAATATCCCAAACTTTGAATATCCCAGAGAGCTCCATTAAATCCATTATAGCAAAATGGAAAGAATATGGCACCACTACAAACCTGACAAGAGAAGGCCCCGCCCACCAAAACTCACAGACCAGGCAAGGAGGGCATTAATCAGAGACACAACAAAGACACCAAAGATAACACTCAAGGAGCTGCAAAGATCCACAGTGGAGATGGGAGTATTAGAATTAGAATGCCTTTATTGTCACTATACACATGTACAATGAGATTAAAAGCAACTCCAATCACAGTGCAAACAGCATAAAAATATGCAATATACAGTAAACACAGCACAAAGAATATAGTGGAAAAAAAGGGGTGCTATGTACAGTGTTGTGTTCCACATTATGGAGTGGGGCATTGCACAGAGAGAGTCCGGGGGCTGGGGGGGGGGTTAAACTATAAAGTCAGTGCATATTCGAGTTCAGGGCGGTTATGGCTTTTGGAAAGAAGCTGTTTTTGAATCTATTTGCTTTTGTCTTGATGCACCTGTAGCACCTTCCTGAGGGCAACAGGTCGAACAGATCAAAGCCAGGGTGGGAGCTGTCCTTGATAATGTTCTTAGCTCTGCTGAGGCAGCGGAAGGTGTAAATGTCCATCAGGGAGGGGAGAAGGCAGCCGATGATCTTCTGTACTGCCTTTACTACTCTCTGTAGCCTCTCCCTGTCTGCAGCAGTGCAGCCGCCGTACCATACTGTGATACAGTATGTCAGCAGGCTCTCAATAGATGAGTGGTAGAAGGTCAGCAGCAGGTTGGAGTCTAGGTTGTACTTCCTGAGGACGCTCAGGAAGTGTAGCCGCTGCTGAGCCTTCTTGATGACTGCCGTGATGTTCTCTGTCCAGGAGATGTCAGCGGAGATGAGATCGCCGAGAAACTGGAAGGTGTGGACCCTCTCCACACACTCGCCATTGATATGAAGGGGGGCTAGGTCAGTGCTGTGCTTCCTGAAGTCAACGATGATCTCTTTGGTTTTCTTGGTGTTCAGAGCAAGGTTATTCTCCGAACACCAGGCTGCCAACTTCAGGACCTCCTCTCTGTAGGCTGCCTCGTCTCCCTTTGAGATGAGTCCGACCACTGTGGTGTCGTCAGCAAACTTGACGATGAGGTTGTTGTTGTGGGTCAAACTGCAGTTGTGGGTGTAGAGGCAGTACAGGAGGGGGCTCAGCACACAGCCCTGTGGAGAGCCGGTGCTCAACGTGCGGGTGGAGGAGAAGTGGGGGCCAAGTCTCACAGTCTGGGGCCGGTTGGTGAGAAAGTCCTTTATCCAGGCACATGTGAGACGGGAGAGGCTGAGAGTGTCTGGTTTTCTGATGAGGATGTCCAGGATTATTGTGTTAAAGGCTGAACTGTAATCCACAAAGAGCATCTGGACGTAGCTCTGCTGCTGCTCCAAGTGGTTCAGCGCAGAGTGGAGAGCTACGGCAATGGCGTCCTCTGTGGATCTGTTCACACGATATGCGAACTGGTAGGGGTTGAAGTCTGGGGGGAGGTAGTCCTTGATGTGCTGAAGAACTAGTCTCTCGAAGCACTTCATGATCACCGGGGTGAGAGCCACAGAACAGTAATCATTCAGGCTGGTGACGGGAGACTTCTTCAGCACTGGGATTATTGTTGCTGATTTTAGGCAGGGTGGGATGACTGCCTGAGCCAGAGAGAGGTTGAAGATCCTGGTGAAGGTGAGGGCGATCTGATGGGTGCACGCTCTGAGCACCTTGCCAGGTACTCCGTCTGGGCCGGTAGTTTTCTTGGGGTTCACTGCCAGGAGCATCCGTCTGACATCATGCTCCCTTACAGTGAATGGAGTGGTGCAGGAACCGGGTGGGGGCAGGGCTGGAGCAGATGAGTGCTACTGGGATGTTTCAAAGCGAGCAAAGAAGCAATTTAGCTCCTCTGCCAGCGGCGCACTCAGGTCTCCTGTTGACGCATCACAGACTCTAAAGTTTGTGATGTCTTGTATACCCCGCCACACCTCCCAAGTATCTGTCCATAGGACCACTTTAAACCATACACTCCACAGGGTGGGGCTTTATGGAAGAGTGGCCAGAAAAAAAAAGCCATTGCTGAAGAAAACACATTTGGAATTTGCCCAACAGCATGTGGCAGACTCCCCAAACACATGGAAGAAGATTCTCTGGTCAAATGAGACTAAAACTGAACTTTTTGGCCATCATGGGAAATGCCATGTGTGGCGCAAACCCAACACCCTGAGAACACCATTCCTACAGTGAAGCATGGTGGTGGCAGCATCATGCTGTGGGGATGTTTTTCATCTGCAGGGGCAGGAAAGCTGATCAGGACTGAAGGAAAGATGGATGGCACTAAATACAGGGCAATTTTGGAGGAAAACCTGTTTGAGTCAGCCAGAGGTTTGAGACTGGGATGAAGGTTCATGTTCCAGCAGGACAATGACCCTAAACATACTGCTAAAGCTACACTGGAGTGGTTTAAAGGGAAACATTTAAATGTCTTGGAATCATGGGCGCCGCCGGGGGGGAAAGGTTAGAACAATTCTAGGGGCCCAGCACTGCCATGGGGCCCTTTAAGGGGCTGATAATATGCTTTTAATGATTTTAATAAGACTTTTGAAATAACAACAATGCAATATTCCATCTGGTAAAATGAGCTAATTGAACAAGGTTGTCTATTTCTTGAGTTCTTCAACATTGTCATTTAACCCTCCCCCTTTTGCGAAATGGTACGGTCCAGTTCTGGTAGAAGCGCGATGCGTTAAATCTGTGTGCTGATCAGTGCAACGCTACTTGCTGCTGTGTTGCGGTGCAGCAGCCAGCCAGCAGTGGAGTGCGTACAGTCTATGATCGCTAAATATGAAGCGTGGCTGTCAAAAACGTAAAGAAAGGCAGCTGAAAGCTGAGAGGGACCGGAGAGGCAGGCAACTGGTCACTCAGTTTTTCCCAAAGAAAGGTAGCTATCGCTCACATGTGTGTTCAAAATATTAGCGAATGGTAAATGAACGGTAAATGAACAGTATGAACGTGGTTGGATTAGCCTATCAAGAGAACACTTTTACAGTTTGTACAGTGACATTTTTTCCATTTTAATAACTGAACTGACTTGTGTGATAAGATGAAATATTACGTTATGCTGGTGCTAATAACTAGTGCTAATACCCAGTTTCATAACTAATGGGGTGCCCTAAATATGCACAGATTCAGCCTCAGGGGGACCTCCGCCCTACCAAACCACTGAACCCCCCTTTGGAGAAGGAGATAAGCAGCAATACAACCCATAAATGCTTTAGGATTGAAGTTTTTAATGAGCGAGCGCCATATACAGTTTGCTAGATTAAAGTGTTGCTAATAACGGACACCAGTCAGTGTTTGACATGGTTACGTGTGTGGAATGTTCACACGTTCTAAACCATTGGTTTCAAATTGAGGAGCTGGAGAAAGCGCAGCACACACAAAAGAGGGATAGAGGTTACAACATATGAAGAAATACGTACGTAATTGATCAAATTGAAATGTCACTCCGTGTCACTTTGAAATACATTTATAATAAGATGTTTCCTGTCTTTTATGGGTAACTCTGCTTACGCTCCAATTTCTGTCTAGACACACTTTGCTTTGAACATATTCCCTTTTTGCAGAACAGTACACACAGCTTTCTACCTAACACATAATCCATGGGATTTCCATAGGTATTTTGATGCTGGGTAGAAAACTTTTTCTATGATTTATTAGCAGTCACATCACACATTTCATTACCAATTGTCCTAGCACAAGAAGGCATGTGGCAAAATCTTGAATTTTTGTGATTGTAAATGCACCAGAATTAGTCACTGACCAGTTTTCATCTAGTCCCTGGTAGGTTAATACATAAAATGTAATAACAAAGTCACAAACTCAAGGTCCATGGGCTATCAAAAGTCAAATAATGACAATAGTGCAATTGTGACAAGGGTGGGCAAAGTTGGGGGGCCCAAAATTCTAATCTTTCATGGGGCCCAAAGTTTCTGGCAGCGCCCCTGCTTGGAATGGCCTAATCAAAGCCCAGACCTCAATCCAATTGAGAATCCGTGGCATAGCTTGAAGATTGCAACCCATCTAACTTGAAGGAGTTGGAGCAGTTTTGCCTTGAGGAATGGACAAAAATCCCAGTGGCTAGATGTGCTAAGCTAATAGAGACACACCCCAAGAGATTTGCAGCTGTAATTGTAGCAAAAGTTGACTACAAAGTACTGACTTTTGGGGGGGGGGGGGATACCTATGCACACTCCAGATTTCTGTTTTTTTCATTTTAATTATTGTTTGTGCCACAATAAAACAATTTCCACCTTTAAAGTGGTAGTCATGTTGTGTAAATCAAATGGTGCTAACCCTCCAAAAATCCATTTTAATTCCAGCTTGGTAATGCGACAAAACCTGGCAAACACCAAGGGGGATGAATACTTTTGCAAGGCACTGTAAGACTCCAGTTTCTGAAATCAGCTCGACTTTGCGTTCTTGTGGATTTTGAGTTGAACCAGACACAGAAAACAATCAGTTCAGTTCTGACCCAGTGAAAGTTAAGTGATGATGATCACAGTTCAGGCAGGAAATATAAACAAATTAAAGAGTTGTTCTCACTGTTAACATCAGACTATGTGCGGTTTTACACTTTAATCAGGATCTGGTGTTAAATTGTTGGGATTCCATTGGAATTCTTAAACCAATAACAATGTGTCAGTCGATTCAGATGGAGTTGTGAAAAGGTTATTAAAAAGAATCTGTTCAAAACATTCGAAAGCACAAATTCACCAGTTTCATACCACTAAACCAACAAACACACTGATTCAGGGTCAGAGGTCATGCCAGATCTTTAACAAATGGACTGGTGTTTTTTTGGGGGGGGCTTTTTTCACCTTTTATTATTGGATAGGACAGTGTAGAGACAGGAAATGAGCGGGAAATGACCTCGGGCCGGAATCGAACCCGGGCCCCCGGACCCATGGCATGGCGCCTTATCCACCTGAGCCACGATGGTGTTTGAGGCAAAGGTCATGACAGCCTACAGTGCATTTCCTTTCCACAGACAAGCTCCAGTGCAGAGCGATGCATGCTGGGTAATTTGAGCACCGTTAAATGAAATGTGAATGTAGACAAATGCTTAAATATTCTTTAAAAGGCTTAAAGTGCTGTCAAATTATACAACTCCAGTAATGGAGCACGTTTCTAAATGAAGGGAGACAGATGGAGGAGATGCGTCTCCGAGGACCGACGGTAAAGAATTCTGTCACAAAAACATGATGAAAACGTCTTTGCAGTAATAGCACCTATTAAAACAAAGGGGCTGTGTGTGTGTCAGTATTGACAGAATAAACAGTATTGAAGAATAAGCAGATCGATCGTATTGACCTGTTTTAGCTGAAAGTATTTTCTCCTGCATCAACAAATGCACACAACCACAATTACATTACAGTTATTCTTTTTTTTTCTAATTCTGGTGGAAAAAATCTAAATGATAAAAACGATATACTAAATTTCTGGTATGATCAACTTACGCTCATGTGAAATAAATAAAACACAGTCTCAGCGTGCTGTGTAGCAATAAAAATGGCTTTAAAATCCTCCAGGAATCCAGTTTACCTCATGTTAGCTAACTGGCTCGCTTTAACGGTGAAAATGATGAATACAGACTCTCGGAGAAATCTCACCAGGTTAGAGCTTCTTAGCTAGCTTTAATGTTGAAAATGCTGAACATTTATTTACATGAAGTCCTGTCAGAAATCCTACCCAGATTAGCTAATCGTAGCTAGCTTGCTTTTTCCCCCTGAAGATTGTGAAAATGTGATTAGCACGACTTAAAATCCTGTCAGGTTTTTGAATAATAGTCAGTTTATTCTTGAAGATTGTAAACATCCTTATTCAGTTAAATCATACTATGTCCTATTAAATTCTGTCAGGATGTCATATGTTAGCTAGTTGGCTCGCTTTAATGGTGAAAATGATTGAATATTTACAAATACAGCTTCAGAAATCCTGTCAGGTTAACTGATGCTAGTTAGCTTTAGGTTAGCTAGCTTTAATCTTGAAGCTTGTGAACATTTATTAAGAAAGATTATTTCAGTTGTAAAAATGGTAAATATTTATGAATATAGATTAAATTTTTTCTGAGAAATCAGGTTTGTTCATGTCAGCTGTGCAGGTCGATCGCTTCAGTTCTGAAGATGGTGTTAGCTGTTAGTTTCAACACCCTTTACAAATACCGTATTCTTCTGATTTTTATATCTTTAAAAAGTTAGCAGATTTTAAGCATATGGAGGTAATTTTTTTCTTCAGTTTTATGATATTTATCCCAATACATCGTCCCACTCTTGACTCTTATTTCCCACAGTAATGTAAAAGCACATTTTCATCCCATTCTGATGCAGATACTGTTTCAATAACGCTACGGTCCACTAGCTTTATTTCTCTTCAGCAGTAATGAGCTTAGACGCTCCATATTTCACTCCACTGCAGATATTTTTCTGTTAGTTATGTAATGAGTTATCATTTCTAAATGGTTTTGGATCATATGGATGGCACTTGAAGGCTGTGAGTGCACTTTTGTCCCACCGAGAACGCCGTTCCAGCTGAAACACAATGATCTGAAGCACGGGTAAGCGCTAAATGACAAAAAAAAATCTTCACTGCTCAGGAGTTAATTTTGGTCAGAGTTTTATCCCTCTCTCCTCGCCCTGTTTTTCCCTTGTGATTAGATAATGAACCAACAGACCAAAATACATTCATTTCACTGTGACATTTAAATGTGTTAAGGATTTCTGATTTCAGGCACATTTTCATTCAGGTTTTCTGAGATGTAAATTTCATAATTTGCATTAAACACACATGTTTTCTGTGGTGTTATGACAGTTCCTTCCGCTTTCACACTGATTTCTTTTGTGCTCGTACAGAAATACACACGTGCTCTCCCACACACACTGTTTGCTTGTATTTGTAAAATGTACACGTCTTTTTTGTGGAACATATCCAGATGTCTAAATCTAAAAGCCTGGGAGAAATTACATTGTGCACATGTTTATTACGCTATATAGCATAAGGCAAATGTTATAACCTCTCACCTGTAGCCTCCACCATTCCCTCGAGAATGACAACGATCTCGAACTCTTCCCGCGTAAGCTGCTCCTGCGAGATGTCCCAGAACGGGCTGCTCTCATTAAACTCGTGGCAGATGATGAGCGGAGACACGAGGAAGAGCCGATCGTCACCAGTATCGAAGCCCACATTGATATCGGTCTGATTCAGCGGGATAAACTCTCCTTCCTTTGTCTGTTTGGATCGGATCAGCTTTGCTCGGATCGATGCTTCCACGATGTGCGAGTTGCGTAAATCTCCTACACGGAACATCAAGCATAGTTTGTTGTCACGCATTGAAATGACGGCATTCTGTGAGAACATGAGTGTCTCAGCGCGCTTCTTGGGCTGCGAGATCTTCACAAACATGCAGCCCACCATAAAGGCATTCACGATGGAGCCCAGGATGGCCTGCACCAGCAGCAGCGCGATGCCTTCGGGACACTTCTCCGTGATGACGCGGTAGCCGTAGCCAATGGTCGTCTCCGTCTCAATTGAGAACAGGAAAGCTGAGACGAAGCCGTTGAGGTTGGCCACGCATGGCGTCCACTCTCCATCATCTGCGTGCTCAAGGTCACCACGGGCGTACGCGATAAGCCACCAGATCAGCCCAAAGAAGATCCACGTGGTTGTGTAAACTAGCGTGAACACCAACAGGTTAAAGCGCCACTTCAGGTCCACGAGCGTAGTGAAAATGTCCGTTAGGTAGCGGTATGTCTCACGCACATTGCCGTGATGCACGTTACACTTCCCATCTTTTTCGACGTAGCGTTGTCTACGCTTGCGAGGGATCTCAGAAGAGTCCCCACTCACAGCCACACCCCCTCCTCCCACAGCCACACCCCCTCCCACCACCATGGTCCGGTCTGTGGAGATCTGCAAAGATAAAGTCCACAGGATAAAGAATAACTGGGTGAGAAGAGCAAAGAGAAAAGAAGAGAAGCCGAAGGTCATGAAATTTTAATTTTCAACTGCCAAGGGCAGTGAACTGTTTAACCCTTTCCCTTCTATTCGGGTTTAAATTACTTCTTACTAAACGTGGAGCCACAATTAAAAAAAATTGCTCGTCTCAATTTTTTCTAATGAACAGAATTAATAAAAGTTGTTTAACACAGAAATGGTGTTCAGGCCAGTTCGAGCTCTGAGCTAGAAAGTGAAATAAAAGTGTGTGAACTATTACTATCACATTATTAACAATTTATAGGAAGGATAAAGCCAGAACTGCTTCAGAATGACTCGAACATTCTAGAACAGATGAACCTCACCTTACTGCTGGTGTCGTTCCATTTCTTCGGCAGTTTGATGCCCTGTTTCTCCACATCCTGTCCGAATTGGCTCTTTATGCTACTCATGACCTGCAGGGCTTGAGCCACACCCAGCTGTTCTCTCACACACACACATACACACACACACACACACACGTGCGCACACACACACACACACGTGCGCACGCAGTCTTCTGGTCCAGCAGGGGGCGCTGTCCAAGTCCATAACAAAAACACACAACGCGAAGCGTGATTACAATCAAACACTGATAGTGAGGACAGAGAAAGAGTTAATGTGTGGAAAAGTTACAGGAAAAAAACAAACCAAACACTTCATCTGAGTAACAGCGCAGGAATGAATCAGATTAAGGCAAGAGTAGACATGTCTATTGTTTTCAGGATTTGGAATAAATTGCATCTACAACACACATTTTCTTAAACTTTCGTGGTAAAAATATCAAAACAAAACTAAAAAAATGTTAAGTTTATTTTAGTTTATTGTCTCCTGGCAACTAGCATTATCTGAAACTTTAAGCTCCACCCACTTCACAATCAAGTCATCCGTCATTAGAATGTAAACGTCAATTTCCTTTTTACACATTAAACACATAAAACCACACTGTATTTTAAACCGGTTTCTATCTATCTATCTATCTATCTATCTATCTATCTATCTATCTATCTATCTATCTATTTCAGTTTCTAAATAAGCTCCATTCTGTTCATTCTTGGGGCGGCACGGTGGTGTAGTGGTTAGCGCTGTCGCCTCACAGCAAGAAGGTCCGGGTTCGAGCCCTGTGGCCGGCGAGGGCCTTTCTGTGTGGAGTTTGCATGTTCTCCCCGTGTCCGCGTGGGTTTCCTCTGGGTGCTCCGGTTTCCCCCACAGTCCAAAGACATGCAGGTTAGGTTAACTGGTGACTCTAAATTGAGCGTAGGTGTGAATGTGAGTGTGAATGGTTGTCTGTGTCTATGTGTCAGCCCTGTGATGACCTGGCGACTTGTCCAGGGTGAACCCCGCCTCTCGCCCGTAGTCAGCTGGGATAGGATCCAGCTTCCCCACAACCCTGTACAGAATAAGCGGCTACAAATAATGGATGGATGGATGTTCATTCTTGTCCCTGGAATTTCCCAAAATGTTGATGTTGGATTTATGTTTGCTTTTATACTAAACTTTTTATAACAGTGCATGGTCTTTTCTGATTAAACAATAAAAATAAAATCCCACACACATTTCTGTAAAAGTCTCTCTGAGAATCGCAGTGAAATAGATGTTTTAATTCACAAGAGTAGATTTTTTATGATTAGGGATGTAAATTTATGCAATTAGACAAAGCCATTTTAGCAAACATAAATGCAATATTTTCTGAAAAAATTCCAATACAAAAGACAGACAAGCAAACAGTTTGGATCATACATACTGTACTTCCATAACAAACTCACGAGTTCACTAGCTGACAGTTCAGCAGCACTGTAGAGCTGTGGAGTGAAGAACAGGTGTGTATCACGAGCAGGTGTTAAGTGACACAGTTAACGGAAAATCACATTTCTGTAAATGAGCTCATCAGAAAAACACAGTTTACACACAAATAAATGTTAATGATGATTAAATAATGAGCACTCATCACTGCAGATGGAAAACAGTGATAATATTCATTCTCATCTCATTTCATTATCTGTAGCTGCTTTATCCTGTTCTACAGGGTCGCAGGCGGGCTGGATCCTATCCCAGCTGACTACGGGCGAAAGGCGGGGTTCACCCTGGACAAGTCGCCAGGTCATCACAGGGCTGACACATAGACACAGACAACCATTCACACTCACATTCACACCTACGCTCAATTTAGAGTCACCAGTTAACCTAACCTGCATGTCTTTGGACTGTGGGGGAAACCGGAGCACCCGGAGGAAACCCACGCGGACACGGGGAGAACATGCAAACTCCGCACAGAAAGGCCCTCGCCGGCCCCGGGGCTCGAACCCGGACCTTCTTGCTGTGAGGCAACAGTGCTAACCACTACACCACCGTGCCGCTCCGAAAGATTCATTTCACAAATAAAATCCTTTAAATGAAAATGTTCTAACCCAAAATCAGCTGGGATCAAATCCAGCTCACCCACGAGCCGTGACAGATACACGGCATAGAAACTGAATGAATCAATGAATGAATGAAACTGCAAAAGATTTCACACACACACACTGTTCCTCAAGATAGATAGATAAATAGATACTAGGAGAAAAAAACACAAGGAAGGGAAAAACAAAGGATGTGTGTGGGAGAGAAGCAGATGGTTAAGAATAAACACACACCAGGACCTGCTAACGTGCGTGCGCTCGCACACACACTGTATTTTAATTTTGCTGTAACTTTATGCACTGTAGCTCTTTTTTCCTGAACACCCACAAAAACTCTACATGCACACAGAGAGAGAGAGGGATGGAGAGAAGGAGGTGTGATGGAGTGACGTTATCACAACACTAGATTCCTGCTCCGGTTCCTCTGTTGTGAGTAACTTTGTTGTTCGATGCAGTGATGATGTGATATCTGTGATATCGGTGTGATCAGCTCGGACGGTTATTGCAATGATCATACGAGGAGTTTATCGTATCGCTCCAACACTCAGAGCATCTGTGTCCTTTTCCGTCCAGTGTGACGTCACAGTGTCGGGAGATTTTAATGCAGGAGGCGTAAAATGTCACCAACTGGCCTCAAAGCATCGAGAGACACTCAAATGTCCCTGATGTGTGTGTGTGTGTGTGTGTGTGTGTGAGTGGCCTCTTCAGTTTCCATCTTCTCCTGACATCATATTGAGTAAAAAAGTGTAAATAAATTCAACACTGATGGCCAGATGGTGAAGGCGACCTTGAGCTAAATGTATTGTAGGCTAGTTACAGAAACGAGAGAGAGAGCACTTATGAGTGTGTTTTATTATCCATCACATTCCTCCTTGAGAGGACAAAGAGAAATGGAGAGATAAAGTGGAGAGATTATGAATGGATCTGAGTCATAAAAAGGAAAGAAAGAAGAATACATCAGGTTTGAGAGAGACAGACAGACAGACAGACAGACAGAAACATAGACAGAGTGAGATAAAGAGACAGACAGAGAGATAGTGACAGAAATAGATACACAGATAATGTTCCTGATGTTCAAACAGAAAGGGGGGGGGGGCACTTGAGATGTGTTTATTTACACACACACTGAACAGTGCAGGTTTCATCCTGATCACAGGTTCATTATCGTTTAGCAGATCTCAATGCTCTCTCTCCACACCCACACTCTCATCTGCATAATTACCTTTTCACCTGCATTTGCATAATCCTCCCGCTTACACACACACACACACACACACACACACACACACACACACACACACAGGAGTGCAATATCATACTCTAATGCACACTCACCTAACTAACTTTGGCATTTGGGACACTTACTTACTTACTGTCATCCGACAACAGTCAGTGACAATATGAAACCCTTTCACCAGCGACTTCAATCCTTCATAGCCACCAACAGCTCCTCACCATCAAGGCCAGAATCATTTTTAATGACATCCTTCAGAGTTAGTTGGGGACGACCAATCCTTCGTTTCTCCTCAGGTTCCCAGAAGAGGACAGAAGTTGCAGGTTCCACATGTTGCATCACATGGCCTGTGAGGGCAAGGTGATGCTGCCTGATTATAGTGATTAATCTTGGTAAGTTCCCATAGAGTTGGCTGTTGGTCAAATGGTCATACCAGGACATATTCTTTACCACCCTGAGCATTCTTGTGTACGTACCATCAAGAGATTTCTCAAGTGACTTTGTGAGAGTCCATGATTCAGCACTGTAGAGGAGGATGGTCTCAACTGACTGAAGATGCGAACCTTGGTCTCAGTACGGATTGGGGATGCCCACACCTTTGAGCGTGCATTTAGAGCACCCCAAGCTTGTGCTTTCCTCACTTCAATATCGTGTGCTGTATCTGTCCAACTGCCCAAATACTTTAAGTCAGTGACCTTTTCGATTTCTGAGCCATTGAAAACATGAAGAGGCTCTTCAAGGGATTGTAATGGATGCATTTTGTTTTTGAGGCATTAAGGTGGAGCCCAATGACTTGTATTGCTATTTCTACTTTGTGGAGGAGGGCCTCTGCATTCTGAATCTCGAACATCCTCTCTCTGTTGATGGAGTCGAAGGCCTTCATGAAGTCAATAAATACAGTGGCTACTTCTTTGTCATGATTATGCAGCTCCTCGACAATATAGTGTAAAGTGAGAATATGTGATGATGTTGAACGCTGTGGACGGAATCCATTTTGATTGGAACGCAACAGCTTGTCAATGACAGGTCTGATCCTATTTAGCAGAAGCCGGTTGTAGATCTTGCCAGCTACTTGAGTAAGACTAATGCCTTAATAGTTATCCATGAATTGCCTTTCTTTGGAATAGGTACAATGCCAGAAGTTCCCCATTCCTTTGGTCTGTTTCCTACAAAGGTGTCATTGCAAAATTTCAACAGGCATTCCTGAAACTTTGGGAATTTCCAGACTTCAAGAGGTAAACCATCTAAACCCAGAGCTTTTCTGAGCTTCATTTGCTTTATTGCAGTAGTTACTTCCACTTGAGAGAAGAGCGCACAGCTGATGTCATGATTAAGCTCAAACACCTCGATTGTGATGTTTTCAATAGGCTCCCTGTTTGGGGCTAGCAGCTTTTGGAAATAATTTTTCCATATAGAGAGTCTGTCTTCCCCTTGAATGAAAACCACTGGAGATTGCTTCTTTGGCAGTTTCTTCACCAGCTTCCATGCTCCTTTCACATCATTGGATGAGCTATTTTTCTCGTCAAAAGCAGATAAGATGATGATTATCCTTTCTTCTTCGCAACTGTCATAAGACTCTTTGAGGTTATTTTGTGCAGGTAGTATGTTAGCAACAGAGGCTTGAAGATCCTCTATACACTTCTCAATGATCACTTTACAATCTGCAAATGAGGGATGGTGTCTAGATTTCCCTGGAAGAAGTTCCTTGCCATGTTTGCTGCAAATTTGGACAAAGGAATCACAAGATTGCATACTCTCAGGGAGTGTGTTGAAGTCGGCTACTATTTTATCATCCACTTCAAGAGCAAGATTTTTATTTGATGCCAATGCTGCCAAAGTCTTCCTTATGACTGGTCTAGAGGAACGGAGGCTAAATCTGACTTTGAGAGAGACTATACGATGGTCACTACCAATGGGATTAGATGAAGAGTGCGCTTGGCTGTTGCAGATGCTATTCTGCCAGCGTTTCCTGCAAAGGATGTAGTCAATTTGCGACAGTCCTCTTTTCGATGACCACCACATCCAAAGTTTCCTTCTTGGTTTTTGAAACTTTATGTTTGTAGCTATTAGATTATGCTGGTTGACGAAGTCTAGAAGGTGGTGACCATTTCTGTCCAGGGTTTTATGATAAGAAAAACCCATCACTAGTCTTCCACTGAAGTCATCACATAAAGACACAAATGCATGGGCTGGAACTGAAGAGAGATAATTCCCTAGGTTGGTGTAGAAGTCGATAACCTTATCCTCTGGTCTACTGTTATGTGGTGAGTAACATGAGATAACATAGATTTTTGGATCGCCTTTGAAGATAGCTGAAACAATTCTGTCATTGATTTTGATGGCTGAAGTTACCGAGAAGCAGCCGTGAACTGCTGCTCCTTCTGAGTTATGAGACACAGAAGATGTGAACAGAGTGGTAGAGCCTAAGTTGTAAGCTATAATATCTGGGTCCCCTTCTTGGTGAACAAGTTGATGCTCCTGTACAGAGAGCATGGCTACGTTGTAATCCTTCATGTGTTTTGTGAGCTCTTCTTTTGATGAATGTGTGCTCAGAGTTCTACAGTTGAGTTGACCAAAGATAATAACTTTGTTAGGTTGAGAAAGTCCTTTTCTAGGTTTCTGAGCCAAACACTTCCGCCCGTCAGTAGGAGGGTTTAAGAAGCGGTCATCATTGGCTGCTCCTAGAACAATTGTTGGCCTGTTAAAGGACTGCTTGTTGGCACGGGCTCTAACCGTGGTGCTGTTAATAGACTTCATACTGTTTTCAAGTTGCAGAGGGTACTGGTGTATTGCAAGCGCTCCCAGGTGCAGTACTCTAACTGAGAGCAGAATCCCCTTGCCACTGATGAGAATATCTCATTCATATGCCAAGCGGAACACAGTGGTGAGCCAAAAAACACCAGTCTTTCAGTGTACACCCCACGCACTTACCTCATCCCTGTGGCCAGAAGGAGGGATTTTTTATTCAAGGTTTACTCCTCTAGAGCCGCCATGTTTTGCAAAAACAGGGTAACCTCAAGTAGGAAGTGGCTCTTCACCACACACAGATGGTCTTCACATACAGAGAGGCTAAGTGTTTGCACCACGTGGTGCTGGGGCTGAGTGAGGGTCCCTCCACACTTTACCCCTTTATCCTATTTGTGACACAGCCATGAGGAAAAAACTTGAAAGGCTCAGGGTGGGGCTCTGGGTGGGGGCACGGGGTGGCCTCTGTGTGGCCCTGGAAGGGGCTCTGGGTGGGGCACAAGGTGAGCTCAGGGTGACCTCAGGGTGGGGCACAAGGTGGGCTCAGGGTGACCTGGGGGGGGCTCAGGGTGGGGCACAGGATGGGGCACAAGGTGGGCTCAGGCTGGGGCACAACATGGGCTCAGGATGGGGCACAGGATGACCTCAGGGTGGGGCACAATGTGGGCTCAGGGTGAGGCACAGTATGGGGCACAGGGTGGGGCACAATGTGGGCTCAGGGTGGGGCACAGTATGGGGCACAGGGTGGGGCACAGGGTAGGCACAGGGTGGCTAGACAGACTGTGTAACAGCAGCAAAATAATTAATAATACAATTACTTAAAGGCTCAGTGTGTGATTTGAGACAGCCACTTTTCTCTCACTGCATTGTATTTTTTTTTTAAATGAGGGATGGTGGAGTCTTGTTAATGAGGTATGATGTTCATTATTTGTGATAAGTGCTGAAATAAAATCATCTCTCGGTGGATTTCCAGGCGTAGGAGGCAGGTTATATGAGTCTAATTATTATTCCTTCTGTTTGTGGAGTCATTTGATAAACGTGCCAGGACACCGTCCACACGCAGAAAGTCTGTTTTTTGAAATTCCACTACTAAAGTGATAACGCTGGCAAATTAGTCTCATTAAATCGCACACTGAAAGTGGGCTTAATTTAATGTTTTCACTCTGTTTATCTGCTTTACACAGATGAGTTGTTGTAGCAAACACGAGAAAAACTGCCGTTATTATTACCTCAAACTCGGTCCTGTCTCCTATAATCAGTACAATAAGTGCACGTCAGATTGGATAAAATCTTGCAGCAGATTTGAGGCAACATGCTGCATCTGAAAACAACATTTCTCTGTGACGGAATTACCTGTAGTTATAAATAATTTTTATTTTGAGTTAAAAGTGATTAATATACAATGAATCTGGATTTAAAACAGTGATAGAGCTGAGTTTAGCAGTGAGGAAAGAAAGGAAACATTTTCCACTGGATGAGCTACGATGATCGTCAGGAGTAAAAGCAGCTGTAGGTCAGATATGTGAAGTGCTCAGGATGGGTTTCACTGCTTCAGGAGATCATCAAGATACACCAGAGATAGAACCATCCAAGTCCACGTCAGCTTGTCTCTCAAATGGGAAAACCAGGTTGAGATGAGAGAAGCAGCCCGGAACGTTACTCATGTGAATAATGGGAAGGGGGCGGGGCTTCCAGAGGGGTGGCAGGTAATGCCACAGGGTTCAGCACTCCTATGGAACTGTCAATCATTCCCCGATTCACATTAATTTTGCTGTTTTTAATCAGGGGGAAAGAAGATGGCATTTTGGTGTATTTTTTCAGTGATAAGTCATCCCAGTGTCCTACGATGTTAAAATGCCAAGCTCCTACACAAAACACCTGAAGGCTGTCAGACTAGATTAGATAGATTAGATAAGACTTTATTGATCCCTTTGGGCGGGTTCCCTCAGGGAAATTAAGATTCCAGCAGCATCATTACAGATAAACAGAGAAAAGAAATAGAGAAAAACTTCTAGATAAATTAAAATAAATTAAGTACAACCCCGATTCCCAAAAAGTTGGGACAAAGTACAAATTGTAAATAAAAACGGAATGCAATAATTTACAAATCTCAGAAGCTGATATTATATTCACAACAGAACATAGACAACATATCAAATGTCGAAAGTGAGACATTTTGAAATTTCATGCCAAATATTGTCTCATTTGAAATTTCATGACAGCAACACGTCTCAAAAAAGTTGGGACAGGGGCAATAAGAGGCTGGAAAAGTTAAAGGTACAAAAAAGGAACAGCTGGAGGACCAAATTGCAACTCATTAGGTCAATTGGCAATAGGTCATTAACATGACTGGGTATAAAAAGAGCATCTTGGAGTGGCAGCGACTCTCAGAAGTAAAGACGGGAAGAGGATCACCAATCCCCCTAATTCTGCACCGACAAATCTCGTCTCATCTCATTATCTGTAGCCGCTTTATCCTGTTCTACAGGGTCGCAGGCAAGCTGGATCCTATCCCAGCTGACTACGGGCGAAAGGCGGGGTTCACCCTGGACAAGTCGCCAGGTCATCACAGGGCTGACACATAGACACAGACAACCATTCACACTCACATTCACACCTACGCTCAATTTAGAGTCACCAGTTAACCTAACCTGCATGTCTTTGGACTGTGGGGGAAACCGGAGCACCCGGAGGAAACCCACGCGGACACGGGGAGAACATGCAAACTCCACACAGAAAGGCCCTCGCCGGCCCCGGGGCTTGAACCTGGACCTTCTTGCTGTGAGGCGACAGCGTTAACCACTACACCACCGTGCCGCCCGCGCCGACAAATAGTGGAGCAATATCAGAAAGGAGTTCGACAGTGTAAAATTGCAAAGAGTTTGAACATATCATCATCTACAGTGCATAATATCATCAAAAGATTCAGAGAATCTGGAAGAATCTGTGTGCGTTAGGGTCAAGGCCGGAAAACCATACTGGGTGCCCGTGATCTTCGGGCCCTTAGACGGCACTGCATCACATACAGGCATGCTTCTGTATTGGAAATCACAAAACGGGCTCAGGAATATTTCCAGAGAACATTATCTGTGAACACAATTCACCGTGCCATCCACCGTTGCCAGCTAAAACTCTATAGTTTAAAGAAGAAGCCGTATCTAAACATGATCCAGAAGCGCAGACGTCTTCTCTGGGCCAAGGCTCATTTAAAATGGACTGTGGCAAAGTGGAAAACTGTTCTGTGGTCAGATGAATCAAAATTTGAAGTTCTTTATGGAAATCAGGGACGCCGTGTCATTCGGACTAAAGAGGAGAAGGACGACCCAAGTTGTTATCAGCGCTCAGTTCAGAAGCCTGCATCTCTGATGGTATGGGGTTGCATTAGTGCGTGTGGCATGGGCAGCTTACACATCTGGAAAGACACCATCAATGCTGAAAGGTATATCCAGGTTCTAGAGCAACATATGCTCCCATACAGACGACGTCTCTTTCAGGGAAGACCTTGCATTTTCCAACATGACAATGCCAAACCACATACTGCATCAATTACAGCATCATGGCTGCGTAGAAGAAGGGTCCGGGTACTGAACTGGCCAGCCTGCAGTCCAGATCTTTCACCCATAGAAAACATTTGGTGCATCATAAAACGGAAGATACGACAAAAAAGACCTAAGATAGTTGAGCAACTAGAATCCTACATTAGACAAGAATGGGTTAACATTCCTATCCCTAAACTTGAGCAACTTGTCTCCTCAGTCCCCAGACGTTTACAGACTGTTGTAAAGAGAAAAGGGGATGTCTCACAGTGGGAAACATGGCCTTGTCCCAACTTTTTTGAGATGTGTTGTTGTCATGAAATTTAAAATCACCTAATTTTTCTCTTTAAATGATACATTTTCTCAGTTTAAACATTTGATATGTCATCTATGTTCTATTCTGAATAAAATATGGAATTTTGAAACTTCCACATCATTGCATTCCGTTTTTATTTACAATTTGTACTTTGTCCCAACTTTTTTGGAATCGGGGTTGTATTTACACATACAAATATATAAAAAGAATAAGATATGGGGAGGAAAGGAAGGGGGAAAAAGGTGGGGAGAAGGGGGGGTGGCGGTAGGAGAGATATTGCACTTTATATTGCACATTGTCCGGTATTGCTTATTGTTAGGCTAGGCTACTGCTCCTTCCCGTCCTCTGTCCTCCTGTTACCCCACCTCCCCCCCAGAGAGGAGTTGTACAGTCTGATGGCGTGAGGGACAAAGGAGTTTTTGAGTCTGTTCGTCCTGCACTTGGGAAGGAGCATTCTGTCACTGAACAGGCTCCTCTGGTTGCTGATGACGGTGTGCAGAGGGTGACTGGCATCATCCATGATGTTCAATAGTTTGTCCATAGTCCTCTTCTCTGCCACCGTCACCAGAGAGTCCAGCTTCATGCCGACCACAGAGCCGGCCCGCCTGATCAGTTTGTCCAGCCTGGATGTGTCCTTCTTGGATGTGCTGCCCCCCCCAGCACACCACAGTGTAAAACAGGACACTGGCAACCACAGACTGATAGAACATCCACAGGAGTTTCCTGCAGATGTTAAAGGACCGCAGCCTCCTAAGGAAGTATAGCCTGCTCTGTCCCTTCCTGTATAAGTGATTGGTGTTGCAAGTCCAGTCCAGCTTGCTGTCCAGCCACAGCCCGAGGTATCTGTAGGAATCCACAGCCTCCACCTCGACTCCCTCGATCAGAACTGGTCGTGACCTTGGTCTGGACCTCCCAAAGTCAATGACCAGCTCCTTGGTCTTCGAGGTGTTGAGCTGCAGATGGTTCCTGTTGCACCATACAGCAAAGTCCCTCACCAGGCTCCTATACTCCTCCTCTCTGTCGTCACTGATACACCCAACGATGGCTGTGTCATCGGCAAACTTCTGAATGTGACACAGCTCCGAGTTGTAGCAGAAGTCCGCGGTGTACAGGGTGAAGAGAAGAGGGGCCAGCACCGTGCCCTGGGGTGCTCTGGTGCTGCTAATCATAGTGTCAGACATGATGTCCTTCAGCCTGACGTACTGCGGCCTGTCAGTGAGGTAGCTGGAGATCCAGGTGACCAGGCAGGGGTCCACTCGCATCCTGTTCTGTTTGTCCTGAAGCAAAAGCGGCTGGATGGTGTTGAAGGCACTCAAGAAGTCCAAGAAGAGGATCCTCACTATGCCATTTCCCTTATCCAGATGCGAGTGGGCTCGGTGTAGCAGGTAGAGAATGGCATCTTCCACACCAACACCTGCCCGGTATGCAAACTGCAGACAGTCCTGGGCATGTTGTACCTGGGGTCTGAGGAGGCTGAGGAAGAGCCGCTCCAACGTCTTCATCAGATGTGAAGCGAGTGCCATGTCAGGGCTGAATCTTGAAATTTCTATCCTTTATATAGACCCCTTCGCAGTAAACGTCATTCATACGTAAGCGGAAATTGCGCGCGCAGCCTGGACCCAAAAAAGACTCAGAAATGCCTCGTTGTTGTGTTGTCGGGTGTCAGAATCGTAGCAGTGATGGGGTTAAAATGTTCAGAATTCCAGCAGGATCTCACCCATTCCAAAAAAATCGCCGACGTCTATGACTACAAGCCATCTAACGTGTAGACTGGGATGAAAGCACTATCAAAAATGCGCGGGTTTGCAGCGCCCACTTCATCACAGGTAAGATCAGGCTATTTATTAAATCTTTTTTATTCTTTCTAGTCTTCGTTTATTGATGTAGCAAAATACTTTGGTAACGTTTGTCTGATTAGCTGGGTCATAGTTACACAATGTAATGAATATTGTTAGCATGTTAACTTAGCTTTGCATGCAGTTTTGTTTGTAGGAGAGGTCTCGCTTGACTCAAGCAGTCCAGATTTTGTGCCGTCATTATTTGTGTATGCCGAAAATCACAATTTTAAAGCAAGGATGGAAAGGTAAAATTGTGTGCCCTCGCTCTAAATGCCAACTTACGTTGACTGCTCTAACCTAGCTCCCGCCCCGTTCAGTTTCATTTCTGCTCTCTGCCTCTCACTTTTTACGCAGCTCTGATTTCTCTTAGCTGCACTCTTTACACTATCATTCCTTTCATGCCATCACCTCCTGCAAATTGCTGTTTAGTGTTGGTATTTGCTGTTGTAGCTAAAGCCACATTGCCATCACATCACTGGCATAATTTGATTAAAACACAATGAATATGAATGTCCCATTGTTAATCAAGTTGTACATGCCCGCACATAACAATCATATGCGTCTAAAGACTTGTAGGCACGAAGTTTTTCGTGGGTGTACACTGAAGTCTTGTCAATAAGGTACGAGTATATATCTGGCCATTGTATACCAGGGAACTTACTAACATCGTCCGTCCACTCTTTAATTAAATGCGGATCCGGTAGGCGATGTCCACTTGTTAGAGTTAACTTATTTATGTAGCATTCTCGATCTTGTAACGACAATTGTTTGGCATAATCTGACAGCTCATAATGCCGGTCTATGGGCAGCGCCATTGTTTCTGGGTCCAGGCTGCGCGCGCATCCTGGCAACGGTCAGTTTGTTTACAAACATGCGAAGGGGTCTATTGGTAAGTGAATTAAAATGATATTTGTAAGTGTAGAAAATTGTTGATTTGTTGAGAAATGGAGAATACGGGACACACTGTGTCTACAGCTGCCATCTTTACCTCACACCCCTTTACTGTGAGCTGTGTTGAGTTACTGATGATGATCTGGAGGATCTGTGTTCTCACCATCATGGACTCAACATCTGTAAACCAAAAACACTGAAAATATACATCTACTTTTGGTGTGTGCTGGTTCCTGTGTTCTTCTCTTACCTCATTGTGTGTGTGTTTGTGGAAAGCCTGGAACAATATTTCTTTGTTCTTAAGTATCCTTGATTTTTAGAGAAGATGTTTCTATCCATAGATATTTTTGGCGATAAAGCTATGGTTTCTGTAATTATTCAAACAACAGTATTAACTCTATTTCAGTGTATGATGCTAATCTGGCAGTCCTGTGCTTCCATGACACGTTAGCTACATTAGCCTCATAGCTTCAGTACAAGAAACTTCAAACACAAAACACATCTCGCCTGAACGACTGCACTGTGAACATTTTAACTGTTATTCAACTGAATGAATTCAGAAGCTGAAAATTATCCACGTCTGAAAGAGTGCATAATCCTCACACAGCTCACACCTTTTATTTAAAAAAACAAAAATAAAAAACTAAACTAAACTCAGCAGCGCTGCTAATTGGACGTCATTAGAGACGGTGTTAACTCCCTCTTGAGATCTGGCACGGTTCTCTGAAGCCTTTCAGAAGTTTCTCTTTCCCCTGAGAAAAAGCGCAGCATCTCATGAGGAATTGCTGTCTCGGTTCTCTTTGTTTGGACGTTAATTATGGCCCGGGGTGATCCCTCTTTCAGCTTATTATGGGATTCCAGTTGGAATTGTGCTCTTAATTTGCTAAATGGTGACAGAAACTCAGAGGAGGGGATGGAGGATGGAGGCTGTGTTCAGTGGTTGGTGTTAATAATCAGAGAGCTTCATGAGGAGCCTCAAGACTCACAATAAAAAAGTGTGATGAATTCAGAATAGAATCACATGGAAGATGCATGACTTTAAATAAACTGAGCATCAAATATAAAGTCATATAAATACAGTCAAAGACAGAGAGAGAGAGAGTAAACAGTGAGACTCCTTCCATTAAGATTCATCTCATCTCATTATCTGTAGCCGCTTTATCCTGTTCTACAGGGTCGCAGGCGGGCTGGAGCCTATCCCAGCTGACTACGGGCGAAAGGCGGGGTTCACCCTGGACAAGTCGCCAGGTCATCACAGGGCTGACACATAGACACAGACAACCATTCACACTCACACCTACGCTCAATTTAGAGTCACCAGTTAACCTAACCTGCATGTCTTTGGACTGTGGGGGAAACCGGAGCACCCGGAGGAAACCCACGCGGACACGGGGAGAACATGCAAACTCCGCACAGAAAGGCCCTCGCCGGCCACGGGGCTCGAACCCAGGACCTTCTTGCTGTGAGGTAACAGCGCTAACCACTACACCACCGTGCCGCCCTCCATTAAGGTTAAAAAAACCCCAGAAACTTACCATATCAACCAGTACACCCAGTTTTATTCTGTTTATTATCAGTGAAATGTCTTCTGGACACGCCCCTGTGAACAATCTGTTACTATAGAAACAATACCGTATTATAACAAGTGCATTAATATAAACCAGCACTACTGTCAGAGCTGCTGTTCTAGAGAATTAATCAACACTTTCTGACCAATCAGAGTCCAGAACTTAGCAGCAGTGCTGTGGTGCAAAAGTCAGATAAAAAGTATTTTGACATTCAGAGTGAATTTTACCACAAATCAGCAATTTAGTCCAATAAATAGATATGTTAGGAAATTAACAAGCGGGCGGCACGGTGGTGTAGTGGTTAGCGCTGTCACCTCACAGCAAGAAGGTCCGGGTTCGAGCCCCGTGGCCGGTGAGAGCCTTTCTGTGCGGAGTTTGCATGTTCTCCCCGTGTCCGCGTGGGTTTCCTCCGGGTGCTCCGGTTTCCCCCACAGTCCAAAGACATGCAGGTTAGGTTAACTGGTGACTCTAAATTGAGCGTAGGTGTGAATGTGAGTGTGAATGGTTGTCTGTGTCTATGTGTCAGCCCTGTGATGACCTGGCGACTTGTCCAGGGTGAACCCCGCCTTTCGCCCGTAGTCAGCTGGGATAGGATCCAGCTCGCCTGCGACCCTGTAGAAGGATAAAGCGGCTAGAGATAATGAGATGAGATGAGATGAATTAGCAAGCGAGTTGAACTCTGACCTCAGAGAACAAACACTGCTGGAATTCTTACAGAAATCACAACAGTATTCAGCAGCAGTACTGAGACGCAGGTACAACTGGTGGAACAGGCGTTTACTTCCTGTCACCTCTGGCTGCTCTACAGTTTACAGATTAAACTGTGTTCCACTGCTGTTACGGCTGCCCTCATGGCCACAGCGCGAGGAATAAAAGCAGAACTGTGGAATTGATTAGTTTCCTCTTCTACATTCGGTTTCCATCAAAATCCTGATCACTGCCACAACACAGACATACAAGAAGGACTTTTACAAGCTGCAAAAACTGCCTCCTAGCATCTAATTAGCATCTCGCTAACAAGCTGGCTGACATTTTGAAGAAACATTTGAAATGCTAGAACCATAAAATCTGTAATAGAGCTAGAGTTCAGATTTGGATTTTTGTTAGCTTCACATAGAGTGGTGATTTTTTAATGCTAATTGCTAATTAACTAACATTTATGCTAAACGCTAATCAACTAACTCTTATGCTAATCAATAATTATCTGATTAGCGAGCAGGATATTAGAACATTATAGTTTTCTTGTCACAGCTATCCCAAACCCCATGATGTTTAAAGATTTCTTTATAATGTTCACATAAATTCAAATAAGAAGACTAGCGTTGTGACAAAGCTAACTTTGGATTGCTAATCACTGAGATGAAGATAAGACACTATATTGTAGGGGTTTTAAATAAACATTACAGCCATATTGCTATAAAATCTAAAACAGATGATCCACAGTAATGAGACACAGCATTGCTAAGTAGTGCACACTACAGCAAGGTTAAACTTCTCTCCATGGAAAAACGAGCTGAAAAATTCAGTTCACTTAACATCAGCGAGATTTTAGCCATGCTAATCTGAATGATTAATGAGCACACAAGTGTTTTTAGCCTCGAGCGGCTTCCCAGCACCTCAACCACGTCACATCACATTTCCTGTGTACTAACATCAGTTAACCAGAATTCATTTTAGTGCACATTAACATGGCTGTGTGGAGGTCAGAGAAAAATATGGGAGAGGAATTCAGGATTTTTATTAAAAACAAAACAAAACAAAACAGTGAGCAGGTATGTGGAGATGATGTGGTGGAAAAATAAATTCAAATCAGGTGAATTCAGTGAAATAAAAAGACAAAAACATGTAACAAATCTGATCTAAACCTGCCTAGAGTAAACTTTAGGTTAGAGATTTAAACATTAATTAAAAATGAATAAATAAACCACAACACTACAATCAGACTGAATCACTCTCAGGGGTCCATTTTGTCTGCTCGCCCTCACACCATGCTCGCCCTCACCGGCACGGTGGTGTAGCGGTTAGCACTGTCATCTCACAGCAAGAAGGTTCCGGGTTCGAGCCCCGTGGCCGGCGAGGGCCTTTCTGTGTGGAGTTTGCATGTTCTCCCCGTGTCCGCGTGGGTTTCCTCCGGGTGCTCCGGTTTCCCCCACAGTCCAAAGACATGCAGTAGGTTGACGTGGGGCGGCCTCAGGCTGAGGTGCCCTTGAGCGAGGTACCGAACCCCTGACTGCTCCCCGGGTGCTGTAGTGTGGCTGTCCACTGCTCTGGGTGTGTGTGTGTGTTCACTGCTTCAGATGGGTTAAATGCACAGGATGAATCTCCCTATGCTTGAAGTGTGCATGTGACAAATAAAGGTTTCTTCTTCTAATTTCTATTTTGCCTTTCGCTTTCAAAGTGTACTTTTGTTAATCTGAATTTATTCTGATCAAATGCGGAAAAGTTCATTTGCCCTGATGATGAACAAGTGCATGGGAAATAATATCTGACATTTTAATTGCACAGTTCAGTTCATAAATGTTATAATTTGTATTTAAATACAGTATTGCTCTCAAAATATGTATTTTATTATGCATTCATTAAAAAAAACTTCAGGGTGGATTATTCGCATGAAAGCACAACATAATATATCCTTATTTAATAAAGTAAAGAAATTACAATGTTTTTGCTGTTGATTAAAAGCTGGAGGGTTCTGTGTAAAGTTTACCATGATAATTGTGAAATAGTTATTATTATTATTATTATTAATAAAACATATTATTAATCATTATTAATAATTGATCATTAGAATATACTTTAATTTCATTACAAGCAAGCATTTTACTTTTGTATATGAAAGAATATTTTATATATTTGATATATTTCTTTAATCATCATGTCTTTTTTTTGTCCTTCTGCAGGCTCTCAGAGTCTCGTCTGTCCTGTTCACCGTCCCTCTGATTCTCAGTCCTTTCACCCAGCGTTGCTGAGTTCTGCACTCTGATTGGTCAGAAGGTGTTGATTAATACTCTTTAACAGCAGCTCTAACAGTAGTGCAGCTGCAAATGACAGGTTTATATTAATGCTCTTGGTCTAATACATTATCGTTTCTATAGCAACGGCTCATTCACAGGGGCGTGTCCAGCAGATGCTCTGGTGATAACAAAGAAATTAAATAAAATTGTTGATGCGGTGAAGTTTTCTTAAAGTAAGGAGCAGTCAGAGGTGAAGCTGGAACTGTACGTTTTCTGCAATCTTCAGGACAGAGGAGTTTATGGTTCTTTTGGTTTCTCAGTTACATGATAAGCCGCATGTTTTTGTCTTCCTAATTTGAAGAGAGAGAATAAAGAGAAGCTGCTGAGAGAATGAGCAAGAACAGGAACTATAACTTGTTTTGTGGAAGTTCCACAACATTAACTGTAACTATAAATGGATAAAATGTGTGATGTGTCAGTAATCGCTGGTAAGTTGTTGTGGTATAAGAGGAATAAAACACTCAGGGACGTGCTCATTCATTCATTCATTCATTATCTTTAGCCGCTTTATCCTTCTACAGGGTCGCAGGCGAGCTGGATCCTATCCCAGCTGACTACGGGCGAAAGGCGGGGTACACCCTGGACAAGTCGCCAGGTCATCACAGGGCTGACACATAGACACAGACAACCATTCACACTCACATTCACACCTACGCTCAATTTAGAGTCACCAGTTAACCTAACCTGCATGTCTTTGGACTGTGGGGGAAACCGGAGCACCCGGAGGAAACCCACGCGGACACGGGGAGAACATGCAAACTCCACACAGAAAGGCCCTCGCCGGCCCCGGGGCTCGAACCCAGGACCTTCTTGCTGTGAGGCGACAGCGCTAACCACTACACCACCGTGCCGCCACTCAGGGACGTGCTGTTACAGGAAAATAACTCTGCTTTACACCATCATCTCAGCATGGATTTTTTTCCTCGAACAGCACAACCCCAAGTGTTTTGTTCCTAACATGTTCACTCCTAGAAGAGAAGAGAAGAAAAGAGAAGAGAAGAGGTGGTGGGTGGGGAGGTGTTTGGTCCAAATGTGTCAGATTGGTTAATCCCCTGAAGGTACAGATTTCAGTTAGATGAAAATAATAAAAGTATACAGCCGTACCGTTCCTTGTTGCTCAGCTGATAAATTTATCTTTAGGACCGTTATGTATCTTTCATCAGGAAAATTGGATATATACAGCTTTAAAAATAAATTAAGGCTCATAATTGGACTCTGATTAATTTTTACAGTAAAACTTTAAAGGTCACTACACAGCCCTTTCTGGGGAAAAGACACTGAAGGTACAAAAGGTGTGTGTTTAATGGTTCCATCCTAGTGACAAGGAAAGGTACCGTTTAGTACCTTTTTCCCCCGAGTGTGTACTGTATATACGGGATATGTGGTAGATTTTGGACAGTACAATTAATCCTAATTACACCAGTGACTTACTTTATATGCAATATGTTGAAGCATGATATATACATTTATAAAATATATTACAATTTACACTCTGCTTTAATTATCATAAACTACATAAAATACCTCTCTATCTATCTATCTATCTATCTATCTATCTATCTATCTATCTATCTATCTATCTATCTATCATACCGCATGTTATGCCACCATTAATAACTATATTACTGAAGTAATAACACTCAACAGACATAAACAAACAAAAACAAACAAATAAAATTTATATATATATATATATATATATATATATATATATATATATATATATAAATATAAAATCATGTGTAACTCACTTGTTCAGGTGCAGTAAAGTGTTTGTTCTTCCTCTGAGTAACTGACCCACTTCATCTGATAAAACCGTCTGTCTGTCTGTCAGTGTGTCTCAGCACATTGTTCTCTCCGTGGCCGTGTGTTTGATTAATGCTCCTGGATGCAGACCTCTCCGTGTTCACACTCTGAGCTCCTGATGTGGTTCTCCTGCAGCTCTGTGCAGCTCTCAGGGAAGATCAGCAGCAGCACCAGAGGAGGAGGAGGAGGAGGACGAAGAGGAGGGGTGCGGACATGTTGCCAGATTGGTTAAAATACACCATAAGATCAGTAATTCTCAATTCTCCACAAATATGCTTAAATATTAAGTGCATACCTGAACATTCTTGCTTATTGTAATTACCGAATGTCCTGTTAGCTAATTGATTGAATAGCTGTTAGTGTGTGAAGCTGATTTTAAACTGTACGATGTTTGGCTCTATGTTGATGTCACAGACAAAAATTGCACATCGTTAAAAATAATACTTTGCTTGTGATTTGGGGGTAATAATGTGAAGTAATTTAGTGCCACCAAGACCACTGATGGCTGACAAGAAAGTTGTGTCAGTGTGAAATATTGTTCTGCTAAAACGCTCATCTAAAATCCACCAACAGGACTCACGGCACAGCTACGCATTAGGGAGCGGCAATGACGATAAACACAACAGAAAAAAATCCTCATTACCTCAAAGCTCACTGTGAAGAATGTGTGTGTTTACACAAACCCGTTTTCTGTCTGAGCTGATTTCTGGATCACGTGGGTTGGTGATGTGAGCAGAACGTAGTCATGGTGTTTAAATGCAGGTCTATCATTCGGAGATGTTCATCGTATAATCTGACACAGAGACACACACGTTATCACACGAGAGTGACAACACAGTTTATTGTACAGGATCTCGTACAGTGTTTTAAAAGAGTTTATACACCACTCATACACAGTGCATTATGGGTGATACACAAACTCCCAAGTAGTCTGTGAGTATAAATAAAGAAACAAAATTAATTTGCATAAATCAATCTGGCAACCCTGGGCACTGCATTCAAGTGGACTTAAAATGCTGCTTAAAAATTATACTTCTGCTCTAAATAGCATCGTAAAAAGTAGTAAAATGGGTCAGAACCACTCTGTATACATCATTCCATTATACTTATGTTAAATATTAAAGAACTAAAAGGAGAACATTTCAGGCTTTAAAACAACTTTTTTCTTTTTTCCCTCTCTCTCTCTCTCTCTCTCTCTCTCCATCATCCCTCGGTTCAGGATCACAGTTTACCCACAATGCATTGTGATCTGCTACGGTTTTCTTTTCGAAGCAGAAACAAAAGACCAAATCTCATGAAGCTAATGAGTGTTACATGAATTCAGCAAAACCACATGGTTTGGGATTTTCACTGGAACACTTTCTTAAAGTTTTGGTGTTTGTGCAACAAAAAAACAAAAAAAAAACCCCAAACCCCCCAAAGTTTAGACATTTAAACTCTCTAAATTTAAAATTAATACTCAAATATTTGGGTATTTGGGGTTCTAAATGTTAAAATAACACCAAAAGCTTGAAACTTTAGACTTTTGTTCAGCAAAATAACAATAAAACTAGTTTAAAAAGTCTGGCAAATTCTCACTCAACAGATTTAAACATAAAGTTACAGGGCTTTTCGACTTAAACACCACGATAATGTATTTTTGATGTAAAGGTAATTCTGTTTTACATTATATACTTCAAAATTAACACTAAAAACATAAAAAATTGAGTTTAGAAATCTAAATAAATACAAAAAAACCCACAAACAAACAACAATCCTGAAGTCTGGCTTTTAAAACTCCAGTTTAACAGTAGAATTATGCTGTTTGCAATTTTGCACGCTTTAAATGAGCATTAAAGCAAATAAACACCACCTTTAGAACCCCAAATGAGCACTAAAACATAAAACTTGAGCTTTAAAATTTCAAATTAATACTAAAAACATGACATTTGCATTAAAACAAGTTTCAACTTTAAAACTTCAAACTAACACAAAAAATCATGCAGTATGTTAATTAATACTAAGATAAAGATTTGCATTTTTGAACCCAAACCTGAATGTGTTTCTTTTTCATATATATTTTTTGGGCTTTTTTCACCTTTATTGGATAGGACAGTGTAGAGACAGGACAGGAAATGAGTGGGAGAGAGAGACGGGGAGGGATCGGGAAATGACCTCAGGTCGGAATCGAACCCGGGTCCCCGGATTCATGGTATGGCGCCTTATCCACCTGAGCCATGACGCCCCCCTTTTTCATAATTAAGCTTATTTTTATTATTATTAAACCTAAAACTGTACAATTTGAGGTCCTTTACTATAAATGAACACTCAGTTAATAGTGAAAACTAAGCAAAGAGAAGTTTAGTGTTGATTTATGTATTTTCTCTCCTCCCACAGTTCCTCAGGAGTTTGCGTTTTGATGTGCGGCGTTTACTGAATCTGCAGCTTTTCCTCGTTTTTTTTTTCAATCCCTCGGGATAAAATTAGTTTCTTGCTGTATATCACTCATCAGCAGATGAATTTGTTTTCCTTCTCAAGCGTCCGTGTCTGATTGAACTCCAGAGGCGTTTGTGCTCGTCGCAGCAGTAATTCATGCTCGTGTGCTTTAACTGAGGAGCGACAGCAGAAGAGAGGCGAGGCTCGTGTGCTCGGATTGCTGCCGTACGTCACACTGAGTTATGAAATAGATTTATTTACAGAGCAACGGCAGCAATCAGACTGTGATGAATAACAGGACACGAACGCTGAAACAGTGGTTTATTGATGACAGATCACAAAGTCAGTAAATTAACTCCAACAGCTGGAGAGTTCATAAATTATAGTGCTAGAAATCAAAGTGTTTCTACAAGAACGCTGGCCATTTTTAAAATGTCCTAAATGCCAAAACACTAAATCACAGACACAGTGGCGATTCTAGGGTCTAGTGGGGCCCCAATCAGAAATTCATTGGGGGGCCCCACCACCGCCCGCCCACAACAAAAAAAACCAACATAAATAAAGTATGGTCATGCTAGCGCGAGTGAAACAAGACTAGCACCATTGGCACTACATCATTCATTATCAACGGTAGGGAAAAATACTATTGTCTCTGTTCATTATTATTGCTACTGACTTACCACCATCTTGCTTTCTTCTCCCCTCGTCTTCTTTTTTCTTCTTTCTTTTTTCACTCCCGGATGGATAGTTTCTCTTCATAATAATTTAGCCATGGAGGTCTACCAACACGCAATATGTGCACGTTAATAGCCTACAGGGTTTCCGATTTGTGCAAACATGTGGTTGCACGCGCAGGAAGGGATCCCTCTGCAGACTGCAAGCGCTGATTGCTTGAAGACTTTTGTCACTCAAAAATGTGGTCACACAATTGGCTGCTTAGCATTTTGTTCCTCCCAACAGCTTATTGTAAACGGGAAACCCGTGAGAGTCAGACTCAGCGAATGACTTTTCAAAACGCAAATTTTGATTCTTCTTCACTCTCGACTCGCAAATTTCTCTATCAACTGCTGTGCAAATTTCGACTCTCTGTCGCCACCTGGTGGGGGCCCCAAGCAGCTGATTGGCTTGCCTGGTGAGAAAAATCGCCTCTGCACAGACATATTGACAGAGATTAATTTATTTTCAGGTGTATAGGGAGCGTGTGCATTACCCATAATGCACTGCAGAGGAGCAGAGAGTGGGTTTATAAATGTAACGTGTGGATTTATGATACAGTTGATGATTAGCGAGCATGCTATGATGTAGCTCATATTCAATCTCAGTATTCTGATGTTTTCTGTTTTAGACGCAGCATCTCTACACTTACAAACACACACTCTTTTTTAGTGTTGTCTGTTAAACTCAACTCTTACACCATATTATTAGCGTATACATTCGGACACTGCCTAAACCAGGAAATGTCCAGAGAAACAGTAATGACACACGTGTTACAGTCACTCTGTGAACAGGTCTGACCTCGTTAGACTTTACAGGAAGACACTCGCAGTTGTTATTCTCTACAGAAGACTTCAGGGGCTTCAGAGTTTTAATAATTGAGGGGCGCTAATAATTCTGAAACTTGGTGTTTAGTGAAGAGTGGTACTGAACTTGAGTAAATAATTTATGGTTGAAATGAGAAAGTTACATTTTTAGTGCGCAGTTATTACTTATTTTTGCAAAGGGTGCCGATACTTCTGTATTAACCACCATTCTGTACTGTTTTGCACTGAAGTCAGATTGTCATCTGTCTGTCTGCGTGTCTGCCTGATTATCCATCTGTCTGTCTGTTTATTTATTGATCTGACCATCTGTCTATTCTCCTCCCTCGTTTTTGTTGATTCTTTCTTCTCACGCTGTTTTATGAAACCCTACAGGACGACATGGACTGATTTTGCAGCTGTGCCTTTAAATAATAAATATGTAAGTAGTTTCGCTCTGATTGGCTAACATCTTTAAATGAAAAATCTGTTCGCTACACCCATGGAATTGTTTTGCTAGGGTATGGTCTGTTTTTTAAACAATGACATCCAGATGCTTGTGTACACCTGAAACAGATATTCCTGAACCTACTGGATATTAAACACATAATATTCCCACAGCCTGTGTGCTTGATCACAGCCTTAACACTGGGTAAGCTAACCTGAACTAGCAACAGCTAACTGCCTGAGGTGGTGAAACAGACTCCTGGGTCACGTTAGTGTTTACGGGAGACGCCTCAGTGCATGGAGGATAACACGTTTACCAGAATCACACAACAGGGAGGTGATTATTACTCCAATGTTTACCAAACTGTATGCTTTATCTAAATGTAGCATCATGGAAAGAATGTTAATGTTACCTGAGGGCTTTGACTGGTGATGCAGGCAAACTACGGTTCAGTCCAAAAGGAAGAATATATTACAACTAGCAGGTTACCTGTGTTGCCTGGGTTTTGCAAAATTCTGGGTTGCCCCCAGACTTCTATGTCAAATTTGGTGAAGATCCATCAAGAAATGGTGATGTTAACCCAAGACAAACAAAAATCCAAACATCCACCACCCAGGGGCCCACTGGGGACCCCCTGGGACCCGTACATGAATTTTGTTTATATCTGCAAAATTTTGGGTCATCCCCAGACCGACTTGCCAAATTTGGTGAAAATCCATCTAGAAATGGCGACGTTAGCTCAAGACAAACAAACTTTGCCGCTTATTATATAGATATCCAATACAGTTTTTAATTTGTGCTGGCAGTGGTGATGCAAATTGTTATTCACTCAGGATCTTTCTACTTTATTTTTCTTCTTCTTCTTCTCCTAACATTTTTAAGGACACTATTTCTCCCTCAGTTTTTAACCTATCATCACCAAATTTCACATGAAGCATACCTTTGGTTCGTTTGCTATGATTTTTGGTGCTGATCCAGATCACCAAACCAGAATGATCCATGAAAAATGTTTTTTTTTCCTCACTAAGCATCATTTTCTATCTCTTACCATTCCAGAACTATAGGGCACAGTGACCAGACGTCCCGGTTTGTAACAGCTAGCGCACATCACTGTGACTTTAGTCACACTCTCTATCTCGTCAATGTTTGATGTTTTTTGGAAATTTTGAATGTTTTATTTACAGTTTATGGACCGGAGGTCGACTCCGTTAGAGTCAGCACAGCTCCATGTTCTTGATTCAGATTACTATGGGTGGTCATATATTAATGAGGGGGTGGTACCATAACAGATGAGAGGAGATTCTACGTAAGAAATTTTCACTTTTCTAACTGGCCTGTGGTGAGTTTCCCAAAAGCCTCTTAACACTAATGCCGCTTTTCCACTACCAACACGGCTGAGTCGGGCTGAGCCGTGCCGTGCTGAGTCGGGCTGAGCGGGGCTGTTGGAGTTGCATTTCGACTACAACCGCGCTGAACCATGCTGGCTGGAAGTGGGTGGACACATTGGGTGGAGTTAGCGAAAGTGGGTGGACGTCAGGTGATGTCGTTAAGCAGCGCAAACAGTGACATCAGTGAGCTTTTAAGCGGTAGTCTCACGACCCGAATAGTAAACAATAAACATGGAGGACATGGAGTCGTTAGTGTTGCTGGTCTTGGTGCTGTGGCTTGTTGTCACCGACAACGCGGACAGATACTGGCAAGAGCGTATAGATGAGGCGAGGCGCATAAGGCTTCAGAAATTCTCGTAATTCTTCTCCTTCCGGGTTTGCGGTGTTTACAGATCCCAGCGCGCTCGCGGGGCGTGTGTGGGCATGTGAGGACACTCCTCCTCACCAATCAGTGCACAGGGGAGTGTCTGCTCACGCCCCCAACCTCACTCGGCTCGCTTTGGCTCGCTTCAGCCCCACTCCAAAACGGTGCGAGTTTTAGGGGCTAAGCAGGGCTGAAGCGAGCTGAGTCGTGCTGGTTTTTGGTAGTCGAAACGCGAGCCGTGTCGGGCTGAAGTGAGCTGAAGCGAGCTGAAGTGAGCTGAAAAAGGGTAGTGGAAAAGGGCCATAAAAGCATCTTAACTAGGAGAGAGAGTGTTCATTGTGCTGTTCGTGCTACCATTTAACGATGATCTTTGTGCTACGATGCTTTTGGGAAACTCGGCACTGTTCTCTCTCCGCCTTTCTGTTTTCTTCCTGTGACTGTTACAGACTGGAAGGTAACAGCCCACTGTGAAAGTCCCAGTATGTCCCCAAGTCACAAAAATGCTTCAAAAATAAGAAAAAAAATTTCCAGCACGTCCCTTTTAAAGGTTCTTCTCTGTGTAAAAGGGTTTCACCCCTTTGGACCCCTTTCTGGTAATGAAAGTGTTGGGCTCTCCATAAAATTCCCCTAAAGGAACAGTGGAAGGTTCTGCATTTCCTAAAACAGGGTTCCAGGAGAGCAATTTAGGAAGCTAAAAACCTCTGAGGAACTTGTGTGCATATTTGTTGATAACTGATGAACACTAAAGGTGAAAGGTTAAAGCTTAAAGGTGAGAAGACGAGCCTCTCGCAGTGAAATAAACACTGTTGCAGCAGGTAACAAAGGAAATGGAGAACGTGATGGTGTGTCGAGCTCGGCACTTTCGCTGAGCGTATTTCACTTTTCAATTACAGCACGAGGAGAGAAGAAACTCGCTGAGCTCGCAGGTTCTCCTGCTGAAGGGAATGAGATGGAAAAACATTATAGGAGAACTACAGCACACACACACACAAATTATGCATAAAATCAATTTATACGTGTGAACAATGTCCATTTATTTATTTATTTATTTATTTATTTATTCTTGCTGCAGATGTGTTACTATAAAATATTCACTTCATGCTTTCTCTGTATTCTAACTGCTCTGTACATCAGTGTAAAAGCAAAATCAATATTTCATTAAATGCACTTCTCCTGAGTACTATGCTTTATACACTTTTTACACCTGACATTTACAACCCCGATTCCAAAAAAGTTGGGACAAAGTACAAATTGTAAATAAAAACGGAATGCAATAATTTACAAATCTCAAAAACTGATATTGTATTCACAATAGAACATAGACAACATATCAAGAATCGAAAGTGAGACATTTTGAAATTTCATGCCAAACATTGGCTCATTTGAAATTTCATGACAGCAACACATCTCAAAAAAGTTGGGACAGGGGCAATAAGAGGCTGGAAAAGTTAAAGGTACAAAAAAGGAACAGCTGGAGGACCAAATTGCAACTCATTAGGTCAATTGGCAATAGGTCATTAACATGACTGGGTATAAAAAGAGCATGTTGGAGTGGCAGCGGCTCTCAGAAGTAAAGATGGGAAGAGGATCACCAATCCCCCTAATTCTGCGCCGACAAATAGTGGAGCAATATCAGAAAGGAGTTCGACAGTGTAAAATTGCAAAGAGTTTGAACATATCATCATCTACAGTGCATAATATCATCAAAAGATTCAGAGAATCTGGAAGAATCTCTGTGCGTAAGGGTCAAGGCCGCAAAACCATACTGGGTGCCCGTGATCTTCGGGCCCTTAGACGGCACTGCATCACATACAGGCATGCTTCTGTATTGGAAATCACAAAATGGGCTCAGGAATATTTTCAGAGAACATTATCTGTGAACACAATTCACTGTGCCATCCACCGTTGCCAGCTAAAACTCTATAGTTCAAAGAAGGAGCCGTATCTAAACATGATCCAGAAGCGCAGACGTCTTCTCTGGGCCAAGGCTCATTTAAAATGGACTGTGGCAAAGTGGAAAACTGTTCTGTGGTCAGACGAATCAAAATGTGAAGTTCTTTATGGAAATCAGGGACGCCGTGTCATTCGGACTAAAGAGGAGAAGGATGACCCAAGTTGTTATCAGCGTTCAGTTCAGAAGCCTGCATCTCTGATGGTATGGGGTTGCATTAGTGCGTGTGGCATGGGCAGCTTACACGTCTGGAAAGACACCATCAATGCTGAAAGGTATATCCAGGTTCTAGAGCAACATGTGCTCCCATCCAGACGACGTCTCTTTCAGGGAAGACCTTGCATTTTCCAACATGACAATGCCAAACCACATACTGCATCAATTACAGCATCATGGCTGCGTAGAAGAAGGGTCCAGGTACTGAACTGGCCAGCCTGCAGTCCAGATCTTTCACCCATAGAAAACATTTGGCGCATCATAAAATGGAAGATACAACAAAAAAGACCTAACACTACGTTCAGACTGCAACCTGAAACGACCCATATCCGATTTGTTGTGAAATCCGATTTTTTTGTTAGGCCGTTCACATTACCAATTGTATGAGACTTGTATGCGATCTCCAATATGAACGGAAAACGACCCAAAAGTGTCCCGCATGCGCAAATTGACACGTACGTAATAAGCACATCTACGTAATACGTAAACAAAAAAAAAACGCACTCTTCAAGTTTAATGATTTTTGTTTGTTTGTTTAATTATCTGGTTAGTGTTAAAGTGTGAGGTCTCGTGTGTGTTTTTGTTTCTGAACTGAAATGAAAACGTGTAGCCTGGTAACGAGGGTTGACTCCTAAACGTCTCTCTAATTTCTGTACAAGTGCACTACATGTTACTAGGAAGTAATGGATTTTTAAACTCTATATAGTGCACTCGAGCTTCAGTAGGCAGTCATTTGGGATACGGCCGCTGTATTACCAAACTCTTAATTCAGGCTTAATAATTTGCACATATTTATTTCGTCATATTAATAAACATTTTCTACTTTTTTATAAATATTTATTTAGATTCTTTATAGCCAGCTGAATTCTGCAACTTCTCTCAGCGCTGGCTCAGGGTGCAGAAACACCAGTGCAGTTTGCGATGGAGATGAGGCGAGACCTGGCGATGTGGTTTTTGTGGCGGCGGCGGCGGAACTCACACAATAATCTGATTAATGTGGGCAGCAGACTAATGAGACCGAAGGTGTCAAATTACTGGAAATTTCCAGAGCAATCTTATAATCTTGTAATACAGGGTGGTTTAAGTTATAAATCAGTTATAGAAACTGTTTTATTTAATCAGGCTAACAGATCAACATCCAGGTCCCTACCAAATCCACCATTAGCTTGATCAATTCTATAAAAGTCTATTTAAATTCTGAAAACTGTACAAATGTTGTTGTTTTCCACCAAAGAGGCGGGATTAGCCAACGCAGAATAGTGACGTTTGTCTCTTGTTGATGACGTGTAGGTCGCATGAATGCGACCTGTCCGGTCAGACTGCAGTCGCATGTGAAAATATCGGATATGCATCGGATTTAGGACCACATATCCAAGCGGCCTGGGTCGCATGTGAAAAAATCAGATCTGTGTCGTTCAGATTGTCAATAACAAATCGGATACAGGTCGCATATGGGCAAAAAAATCGGATATGGGTCGTTTCAGGGTGCAGTCTGAACGTAGTCTAAAGACGTTTACAGACTGTTGTAAAGAGAAAAGGGGATGTCTCACAGTGGGAAACATGGCCTTGTCCCAACTTTTTTGAGATGTGGTGTTGCCATGAAATTTAAAATCACCTAATTTTTCTCTTTAAATGATACATTTTCTCAGTTTAAACATTTGATATGTCATCTATGTTCTATTCTGAATAAAATATGGAATTTTGAAACTTCCACATCATTGCATTCCGTTTTTATTTACAATTTGTACTTTGTCCCAACTTTTTTGGAATCAGGGTTGTATTTCTGATGCACGTTTAACGTGACTGATATTGAAATTAAATCAAGAAATAAAATGAACCATGGGTCTGATGTCAGATTTGTCCTGCGTTTGAGTCACAGCTCGTGTTTAATAACTGAAACAGAGCTGAGCTTCATTTTCATTGTTATACAGAAAATAAATAAATCTGCAGCTGTTGTCCTTTTGATGAAATTCTACACATTTTAAAGAAGCAGTGTGTGATGTTTAGAGCCCTCTACTGCCTGCAAGCTGAATTACAATTAAAATGAAAAACATTAACGAGCTTCCCACTTAAAGTTAATCTGGTGTGCTTTCTAAGGTTTTTGTATGTGTCTTTGAAATGTTATGGTTATTTTAAGCAGTCTAGAAACACTTTAAATATTACAGACTGCACCTTTAAGTGTTGACCATGTGCTCTGGCTCACATCCAGTCAGACTTATTGGCCTGTGTGTTGTTTTATAACATTATTGCTATATATTGCTATACATTATTGTGTTGTTTTAAAATGTTTCTCAAAGATATGTATTTCAAGAGCAGAGCAAACTTAGCATATTAGCTACAGTCACACAGGTAGCCATGCTAACTAGCTGCCTATGCTAATGCTTAGCAGCTAGTAACCAAACAAAAGGCTAAAAAATTGTTTGTGCCATGATTTGATAGTTTAATTATAACGTTCAAATTTTCTGCCTCATGCAGGGATTAGTCTTTGGCTATTTTTTCTTGCTAGCATTATCGATTGTGAGCGAGGTGTCAGCTCGTGATGGCTGCCTTCATACCTGCTGTCCTTTGTAATAAACGGTGTGATTGTGTTGGTGTGTTTGTGTCGGGATGGATTCGGAAAATGACGCAGGAGCCGTTCTGAAGATCTCGTGCTAATTCATGCTAATCTCTGGCATGATAGCTAGTGTTGTCTGTCAGCATACAGGGTTTTGTGCCGTACCCTGACAGCGGCACACAGAGAGAGTGGATCGTTTTGAAGAGCCTGGTGTCGCTGAGGACGGTGACCTTTCCACCATTAAAGGTGACCCTGATGTGATGGGACTCACGGCTCCATTACAACTTATCTCATCTCACCATCATCATCTGGAGCAATGGAAAATCCACAAGGACACACGTTCTCACTCTGTCACTGCGTCAGGCTGGAAAGAGGAAATCCAGCAGTATGCATATGTTTTGGCACCCAATCATCAAGTGATTGTATAAAATAAACATTATTCCTCTCATACTACAGTCATTTCCCAATGTTTACAAATTATTTATTTACAGAAGGATGACATCATAAAATTTATCCATTTATAGTTACATTACATTAATGGCATTTAGCAGATGCTCTTATCCAGAGTGACGTGCGATGTACCCAGAACAGCCTGGGGAGCGGTACCTTGCTCAAGGGCACTTCAGCCATTCCTGGAAATCGAACTGGCAACCTTTTGGTCCCAAAGCTGCTTCTCTAACCATTAGGCCATGACTTCCACCAATTTGTAGCATTTAATGCTAAGAACAAGTTAGTTCCTGTCGTCACTTACATTATAGCAGCTATAAACAGCTATTCTCTCACTGCAAAGACTCTTCAACTCCTCTGTCCTGAAGATGTCAGAAAACTTACAGTTACAGCTTTACCTCTGATACTGGAAACTCCTTCCATAAATAATAAATAAAGAAACGCCTCTTCACAAAATATCAAGTATTATTTTTAAAATCTGTTTATTATCAGTGGAGCGTCTGCTGGACACGCCCCGTGAATGATCTGTTACTATAGAAACCATACTGTATCAGACCCAGCGCATTAATATAATCCTGCACTACTGTTAGAGCTGCTGTTCTAGATAATTAATCAACACCTTCTGACCAGTCAGAGTCCAGAACTCAGCAGCATTAAAGGTCCCATGGCATGGTGGTTTGTTGATGCTTTAAACGGGCTCGTGGAGGTTTCCGGATGTTATATCCGCAGCCTTTCTCGAAATGAACCCTCGGCACGTAGATATAGCCTCCTGGGAGAAAGCCCCATTTCAGCACTTTTCCCAGTGCGTTGTTTTGCTAATGAGAAGCAGGAGGCGGGGAAGGGTAGAGGGTGGGGGCGGGTCTTATCATTAATATTCATGACATGTAAACGTGTTACCTCTGATTGGCTAACAGCACTGTGACGCTACCTCCAGTGGGTCAGAACAAGCAGATGTGGGTGTCTTACTATGGCGAGAGAGAAGGAACAAACCGCGAAGGGAAAAATACCGCGCGCTGACGTCATTAAGGTGCGACGCGAGGAAATAAAATAAATTCAACAAATGTTTGGGTTTTTACTGAACAAACAAACAAATAAAATGAACGAGTGACTTAAAAAAAAGAATGTGGGTGTCTTTGTAAAAACTGTTTTGATTGGCTATTAGGGCGGCACGGTGGTGTAGTGGTTAATGCTGTCGCCTCACAGCAAGAAGGTCCGGGTTCGAGCCCCGTGGCCGGCGAGGGCCTTTCTGTGCGGAGTTTGCATGTTCTCCCCGTGTCCGCGTGGGTTTCCTCCGGGTGCTCCGGTTTCCCCCACAGTCCAAAGACATGCAGGTTAGGTTAACTGGTGACTCTAAATTGAGCGTAGGTGTGAATGTGAGTGTGAATGGTTGTCTGTGTCTATGTGTCAGCCCTGTGATGACCTGGCGACTTGTCCAGGGTGAACCCCGCCTTTCACCCGTAGTCAGCTGGGATAGGCTCCAGCTTGCCTGCGACCCTGTAGAACAGGATAAAGCGGCTACAGATAATGAGATGAGATTGGCTATTATAACAGAGCATGCTGCATGCTTTTTGGTTTTGTAGCGCAGAGTACCTGGCTAACTGCAGGAAGCGGTTAGCTGCACAGCTAATGTAGCCATTGCAAGGCTAACGTGGCACCGATTTTAAAACAGGGCAAAACATAAGCTCATAAGTTACAGTCAATTTCCAGACTAAACTCAGTTTAACAGAGCATGCTGCATGCTTTTTGGTTTTGTAGCGCAGATTACCTGGCTAACTGCAGGAAGCGGTTAGCTACACAGCTAATGTAGCCATTGCAAGGCTAACGCACCGATTTTAAAACACAGCAAAACGACTTAACAGTTCTACACTTACTTGTTCGGTGTTTGTGGCTGATGCGGCAGGGATGCTTGGTACGGACCCAGGCTTCAGTGACAGTTGATGTGCAAAACCTGCCCTGTACTGTCCCAAGTTGTGGAAACATTCCTCAGGAAAATGCTTCCGACAAACATACACCGTCTTAGGTAGACTCGACGGCGTATTATTGAAGTAAATAAAATTAAGCCACTGCGTCTTCAGGGGCTCTCCCGTCGGCAGTAAAAACAGACTCTTTTCTGTGTTGTCACATCCATGTACAGCGCAACTTCCATGTTTGGTGGCAACTTTTGAGCTGGGTGGGCAATCCATACAGTGGGTGGGAATCCAGAGGGGGGGCGTGGGGATCATCTCCCTTGCTGACGTAGTAAAGGGAAGAGCTTATCAACGTGCCGTTTTGACGCGCCATTCTCAAATGTTGGGCATAGTTTGGTTTACACATTATGAAATTTCTAGCCACTGGGGTGACTTAAGAAGGTCAGAGGAACTCATTTTAACGTTAAAAAACCTCAGAAAGTGAAAATTTCATGCCATGGGACCTTTAAAAAAGGAAACTTTCTCAGCGCCCCCATATGGTTGAACGTCAGTCACTGCACTTGGTGTTTCACTGATTTCTGCCTGTAATATTGCAATAATATTGTATGTTTATAATGCTACCCATGTCTCCTCGAACTGTCAGCTTTTCACAGACGAATGCTCAGAAGAACCTTCCTGATGGTGACACAGAGACACTCCAATAGCCTTCATCACCTCCAACATGCTCATCACATCTCCCTGGAGATAAGAGTCTATTCTCATCGACGTCGTCTACTCAGAGACAACAACACACTGCCATGTTCGGTTACAGACTGAGAACAAAGGGAAAAGGACGAGAGAACGAGAAAGAGTGAGAGAATAAACAGAGTAAGGACAGAATATGATGGACAAACATTAATTTACATAAGAGGAACAGAAAAGAGGAAAGACAGAAAAGTGGGAAAGAAAAAGAGCGAGAGGGCAAGAAAGGATAAAGAAAGAGCAAGACCGTCAGTGATGGCATAGCTCACTCCAGCCCCGTCTCGTCCAGAAGGAACGATCTAAAGTGGGCCACCTTGTGTAATAAATGTTGTAAGCTATATACACTATATACAAGCTACATATAGAAGTGATATCCACCCTAGGAATACCGACCTATTTACCAGAAAGAATCCAAAACAGCGAGGAATTGACAGAGAAAAAGCGATTTTTGTTGAACTGCTCATTAAGGCTTAATTAGTCCATAACTTCATTAATAATTGTAATGAAGAAAATTTAGGTAGAAGCTCTATGCACCCCAGGCAGACCTACCTTCATGCCAAAAAGAATAAAGTTGGTGAAGAATTTAGAGAGAAGAAGCAATTTTCATGAAATGTGGATGACGCCGGACGGACAACACGTGATGGGATAAACTCATCACCTGTCGGCTGGATGAGGTAATAACAACAGGACAAAGGAGAGTAAAAATGAGACAAAGGAAAAGAAAGAAGACAAGAGAAGAACAAAAGGGAGTGAAATAAAGAAAGAGAAAAGAGACTCGGCAGAAAACGAGTCGTTACACCAAAAATAAATAAATAAATAAATTAATTAATCTCATTCTCATTATTTGTAGCCGCTTTATCCTGTTCTACAGGGTCGCAGGCGAGCTGGAGCCTATCCCAGCTGACTACGGGCGAAAGGCGGGGTTCACCCTGGACAAGTCGCCAGGTCATCACAGGGCTAAATAAATAAATAAATAAATATTTGATAAAATCAAGCAAACAATAAAAACGTAATTTTTTTCCTTCATTAACCCCCCCCTCTCTCTCTCTCTCTCTCTCTCTCTCATTCTTCTCTTCTCCCTTGTCTGTGTTCTATCTCTTCTTTTCATCTCTATCTCTTTTTAACATTCTCATATTATGAGAGAAAGAGTGAGATAAAAGAGACCAATCTCTTTATTTATTTATTGGCTCTCACACGACCAATCAGAGGAGCCGAGCGTCAGTGGGCCGTAAAGCCACTCGATGTGTTTCACTGATTTACATTCAAGATGCTTATTAAAGTAATTTATTACTATGTCCTCAATTCCATCTGACACACACACGGCTCCGTCACTCAGTGATCCGGGCCTCATTAAAGACCCGTGTAGATCAGACGGATCCCAATGAGCTGAGGGAACAATGGAACGACCTGAAAAATGGTGTGACAAACAATAATTAAAGATGTCAAGAGGATTTTTTTTGTTCATTAAAGTTTAAAATTCAGGGCGGCACGGTGGTGTAGTGGTTAGCGCTGTCACCTCACAGCAAGAAGGTCCAGGTTCGAGCCCCGTGGCCGGCGAGGGCCTTTCTGTGCGGAGTTTGCATGTTCTCCCCGTGTCCGCGTGGGTTTCCTCCGGGTGCTCCGGTTTCCCCCACAGTCCAAAGACATGCAGGTTAGGTTAACTGGTGACTCTAAATTGAGCGTAGGTGTGAATGTGAGTGTGAATGGTTGTCTGTGTCTATGTGTCAGCCCTGTGATGACCTGGCGACTTGTCCAGGGTGAACCCCGCCTTTCGCCCGTAGTCAGCTGGGATAGGATCCAGCTTGCCTGCGACCCTGTAGAACAGGATAAAGCAGCTACAGATAATGAGATGAGATGAGATGAGTTTAAAATTCACAGCTGCAAAACACCATATACCGTATACACAGTTTATTGTTTTAAATCTTCTTCACATTCGAGAAGCTAACTTACAGTTAGCTATTAGCTAAAGTTAGTAATTAAAAATTAGCTGAAATAAATTCCAGCTACCATAATATTTGATCACTTATCACAGATTATTGCTTTATTACAATAAATAAGAAATTAAAAAAGAAGCAAATTTTTTTTGTCATATTAGCTAGGTCAGAGCTGTGCTAGGGATGCTAATTCCACTAACCGGCTAATAACTTCACTAGCAATACTAACTTCCCTCCTGAAAAATGAACTTTTATTTGCTAGCTCATCATTTTGTCAGTGATGCTCCTCAAACTAATCAACAGTTTCACCATTAGAGTTAACCTCCCTCCTGAAAGTGTTCTTAAAATAACTAGCTAATAACTTTGCAAGTGATACTAATTTCACAAGCCAGACAACAGTTTTGCCAAAAATGCTAATCTCCCTTTTGGAAAATTAGCGAGAAATTAGCAAGCTTAAGTAGTGATGCTAACTAAACAACCAAACTGATAGTGTCACTAGCAAAGCTAGCCTTAATTTTTCATCTGTAAAACAGATACAGTTAAATCTCAGAAGTGTTTATTTTGTGATTTTTTTCATACATTATAATGAAATTGTGTTGATTAATTTAATAAAATTAATTTTCTGTGACTAGATCTCAGTAAAAAATCATGTATCTCCCTCATCCATGAACTAGAGAGAAAACAGCAAGGCGAATGTTACGTTACAGACCGTATCAATGTTTAAAATGTTACATACGTTGTGTTAAAGTGTCATTTGAGTCACAGCCCACAATTTAGTATTTAAACTCAAAAAACTAAATAATTTTTAAAATCCTCGTTAAAATAAAGGAGTACTGATTTTAATTCTTTTTCCTCCCAGTTTCTGTGCAGAGGCAGACTCATGACGCAGGCTCACAGATGAAGTTATTATCAGTTTCCTCACACGCCATCTCTCCACCGCCACAGCTCTCATGTTTAATGCTGATCACATCAACAGACTCGAGGGACTGAAGAAGCCAAGCTGAGGAGTGTAAATGCCAACTATGCCCAGACACTGGCATCCAGAACAAACACGCCATTTGTCCCGACACATCACGAGGCAGAGACGACGTTTGTCCCGACATGTCACGGCGCAGAGACGCCATTTGTCCCGACACGTCACGGCGTGGAGACACCGTTTGTCCCAACACATCACGGCGTGGAGACGCCGTTTGTCCCGACACATCACGGCGTGGAGACGCCGTTTGTCCCGACACGCCACTGTGAGGAGACGCCGTTTGTCCCGACACGTCACGGCGTGGAGATACCATTTGTCCCGACACGTCACGGTGTGGAGACGCCATTTGTCCCAACACGTCACTGTGAGGAGACGCCGTTTGTCCTGACACGTCACGGCGTGGAGACGCCGTTTGTCCCGACATGTCACGGTGTGGAGACGCCGTTTGTCCCGACACGTCACTGTGAGGAGACGCCGTTTGTCCCAACACGTCACTGTGAGGAGACGCCGTTTGTCCCGACACGTCACGGCGTGGAGACGCCGTTTGTCCCGACATGTCACGGTGTGGAGACGCTGTTTGTCCCGACACGTCACTGTGAGGAGACGCCGTTTGTCCCGACACGTCACGGCGTGGAGACGCCGTTTGTCCCGACACGTCATGGTGTGGAGACGCCGTTTGTCCCGACACGTCACGGTGAGGAGACGCCGGTTGTCCCGACTCAACTGTGCCAAATGACTAAATCCAAATTTCTGCCACTTTTTCTGTTTTTATTATTATTATTATTATTAATAGTTGATTAACCATTTCTGTGAAATAGGAAGCTGATTTGTTTGTGTAAATGGTTTCACAGGAGCACTTATGCTAACACGTACAGGAATATTTTATATCAGGATTTAAACAGACTAACTCAGTGAAATGTTTGTTGTGAGAGGAAGAAGTTTGGATCCAGCTCCTTCATGCATTTAAATAAAGCGCTGGTGGTGAAATCAGGGCCACTTGAAGATTAACAATAACAAGTGTGCACTTTGCTGTGGAGGAGGAATGTGTGGCATGTGGATAGATAAGAGAAGCGTTTACAGCGATAAAGCTTAGAGAGACAAGGACATGGAGCAAAGACAAGCTCCTGTGAACCTTCATCTGAAAACAAGTGTATAAATAAACACTAACGAGAGAAAAAGGCAAACAGTACAGCTGCTCCATTTACACAGATGGACTGGGCAAAGGGGTGCCAATACTTTATACAGCACATCGGATGGACTCCGGTCTGTGATTATTCACCGACAGAGTGACCTGTATGAAGGTGGAGGTGATAAAGTGTTCTGAAAATACACACAGTGTTCTGTAAAATTTTACACACCCGTTTGTAATGGTGTAAATCTCAGCACGTGATTTGTTTTTATTTGCTGAAAAGAACATTTAAACAGTAAATGTGGCACATGCAAAGGTTTTGGCACCCACACACTAATGCAAGATTCAAATTTAACACATTAATTATTTTTTCTTCTATACAGAAGAAGAAGAAGAACCCTTTATTCGTCACATGCACACTTCAAGCACAGTGAAATTCATCCTCTGCATTTAACCCATCTGAAGCAGTGAACACATGCACACACACAGAGCAGTGGGCAGCCACACCAGAGCGCCCGGGGAGCAGTTGGGAGTTTGGGGCTGCGCTCAAGGGCACCTCAGCCCAAGGCCGCCCCACATCAACCTAACTGCATGTCTTTGGACTGTGGGGGAAACCGGAGCACCCGGAGGAAACCCACACGGACACGGGGAGAACATGCAAACTCCACACAGAAAGGCCCTCGCCGGCCACGGGGCTCGAACCCGGACCTTCTTGCTGTGAGGCGACCGTGCTAACCACTACACCACCATGCCACCATTACATACAGCAGTACATTAACAATCCTGCCATATTATGGTTAACCACACCGTCGTTGTGTAACGGTTGTGCAGCAGATTTATGCCATGGAGAGCTTCGGCAGGATTCACGCAGCTGCCATTTTGCGTTCATGAAATTAAAAGTGGTGAATAAACACAACCTAACAGGAAAATGTTTAAAGCAGATACGAAGAGCCATGGCCTCACTTTCATTTATAAATGCCTTGAAACCTCAAGAATGGCACAGGCATAGTTTTAAGCGTTAACAATAAATCTAATATAGTGATTTTTATGATTAAAGTGATTCATATAGGTCGCAGTCTGAGTGAATGACCTTGACGTCTGTAACATCACCACAGGAAGTCTATCGGTCTCATCGCCATTTCTGCTAGACTAAAACACAGAGCTGACTGCAACTCCGATCCTCCATTTAGAGCTAATTTATCGCCATGCCACGTAGATGTGTTGCTGGCCGGTGCAGCAACACGACAGAAGCTGGATTTACGTTGCATTCACAGCCCAAGAATGTTCAAACTGTAAAGATTTGGATGCGTTTTGTGAGGAGTTCACGGGCACATTGGGCGCCTACGAAGTGGTCTCTCCTCTGCTCTGCACATTTTACTGAAGACTCGTACGAGACCTCTGATCTGTTGAGGAGCGTTGGCTATAAGCCCGGATTGAAAGAGGGTGCAGTACCAACAATTAAAGGAAAAGAAAACTACAAGAAAAGGAAAGCATTTATTTTATTTATTTATTTTTTAAAAAAGGAAAGTTCAATTGCACCAGTCTTCCCAGAGTGAGCCGAGAGTTGTTGCCAAAACCCGGGACGGAACGGGACGGGACATGTCACTCGGGCAGTGATCTCACCGCAGTTGTTGCTAAAACCGGTGATGTTCCGTTCCGTCCTGGGTTTTAGTAATTGCCTGAGCCAAGCAGTAATGGCGAAGTACTCAGTATAGACAAAATATAGAATGAGTGAACCAGCCATCTTATTTCTAAACTGGATATCGCTGCCATCTCGCCCTTACGTGGAAGAAGTGAATGAACGGAGAACTGAATGAACAACTGAAAGTCAGATTGTTTCAAAACATTCGGCCACAAGATCGGCCTTCAAGAAGTGAGAACACAGACGGGTAAGCTCCGACTCTCATTTAGTTACAAAAAACAAAAACAACATGTTGTTTACCTGCATTTAGATTAATCCATGTAACTTGTATTGTGTGTTTAAGTTAGCGGTATAAGATTATTTAATTTGCTTCAGAATGTGATTGTCTCAGTTCATCTGATTATTTAATGAGCCTTTTACGTTTTATCAGTGAAAATGCATGCATGTACATGTATGTTGCAGAAGTTATAACACCCATCCTGTTTTAATGAGAGTCAACCCACAATCAGTGAAGTCAAATCAGTCTTAGTTGAGCGAGTCGGTAACGCTATTTCTTACTTTCACCATAAATTTTTATTGACATGACTTTGGTCTATAGCTGTAAAAGGCCTCGGCCTTAAAACCAGTTCCTGCTGTGACGTCACGCACTCGGGGCTGGCTGGCTCAGCGGGGCGGCGCCAATCACAACTTTGCGGTCGATTTTAATTCTCAAAAATCTATACATTTTAATTCCCATTTATGCAGCATACAAGAGTCAAGGATGGAGATACTATCCACTCAGAAATTTATTAAAACATAAAGGTTCTGCGTATCTGCTTTAAGGAACCCAAAGATCCACTTCTACTGTCACTGAGGCCACGCCCACGTGTATACGAATATTTTTGAAAATGCTGTTTTTACCCCTCTGTTTTTGAAAATATCTAGGGTTAGGAAATATTATTTTGAAAATATATTTTGAAAATATTGCCACCCACATTAAGATTTTAAAAAATATCTGCATGCAACTGAGTGATACTTTTGAAACATAGCTATATCCACACAAGCAACATTTTAGAAAAATGTCTCCATACACATGAACATTCTTTTAAAAAAAATTAACTCTGTCCACATGAACATTTTCTGAATGATCTCTGTCTACACAAACAGCAGCAGATAGGGTTAAGTGCCTCACTCAAGGGCCCGACAGCTGACCTTCTCATCAGCAACCCAGTGCCTTAACCGTTGAGTTCCACCACCTTCTGTCCACACGAAAAGTATTTTTACGAATGTGTCTGTGTACATAAAATCCCTTAACTGCACTTTTGAGATGTAAACTAAATGTTATGACTGCACTGTGATGAAACACATCAATGCTGGTGTTAATATTGATAAGATTTTTATTTTTTTTTTAAATGCCATTTTATGAGTTGAAAATGGCTCAAAACGCCATCTACTGGTTAAAATCATCCTGAACCTTAAAGGCCGATGCTGATGTAGAGTCGACTGTTTCATACTTCTCTATGTAATTTTTTCTTCAAAAAAAAGAAGAGAAAAGAGAAGAAAGTTAATGCTCTCTTATCTGAGGTAGGCAGCCTTGACCAGCCCCACTGTAAAACCTCACTCATTTACAAATTATATATATATATATATATATGCTGATTGAGACGCATCAGTCACAGGAGTTTACACCCCTCCCCCCCTCCCCATCACCTCCAAACAGCCCCCCTCCCCCCCAGCTGTCACTCCTCAAAATTAAGCAGTGGGTGGAAACCGTTAAAACGACAGGAAGTCAGTCATTTTCTATGTGAGCTAGTGTGACTCAGTGTCGCGTCTTATGTGGTGGTGCGTCAGAATAAATTTGAAGTCCAGGTAACTTTATGGTAATGAGCTCTGACACAGTTTGATGGCAACCAAGTGGAATTTAGAAATGCTCTGCGCTTATGAATCCTAAAAACACAGTTGTGTACATTTTGGTTCCATTCAAACTGTTCCCATGGAGGAGAAACTGATCATTGTGGTGGCGGGTTTCCCTGTTTTATGATTTGTTCCTGTTTGGAAAAAAAAAAACAAGCATAGACGAAGGTATCAGAAACTGAAGGTGTTTTAAGTGAGTTGAAGTGCATCATATATTTTATGAAAATAGGAGGGAACTGCATGCTAATCAGCACCATAGCATGCAAAAGTATGTTGACTTTTTATTCAAGTGACTTGGATGCTGCTGTTGAATGGGAGGTATAACAAGACGAGAGGTGTGTGCTGGATATGTTCAAATGAAAGCAGTCATGATATTGTTCACCACATTTTAAATTATTTTATTATTTTAGTTATTTAAATTATTGTATTTTTAGTAAGATAATAAGATACCGTCAGCCCTGTGATGACCTGGCGACTTGTCCAGGGTGAACCCCGCCTTTCGCCCGTAGTCAGCTGGGATAGGCTCCAGCTCGCCTGCGACCCTGTAGAACAGGATAAAGCGGCTACAGATAATGAGATGAGATGAATAAGATACCGGTTGACGTTTGTTTGCTTTGCGACCCATTTAAATAAAGTTTGCAAGATGAAATATTCAAGTCACCAAGTATCCACGAACGAAGAGTGGATTTTGATGTTCTCACCGTGTTTGGTGTGAATGCAGGGTTCAGCTCAGAGCTGGGGCTGAAATGACTCTTTAAAAGCAATTTGAACACAGTCACAAGGCAGCAGGTGGTGATAAAGCAAACTGTAAAGTGATGAATCATTTCCTCGTTCTCAGCCTTTACTGGACTGTAGCATCTTGATGTTGATTCCTCCTGAAGCAGACGATCCTCTGATAATAATCAGTGTGTAGATATTACAGCTCTGTGCTCCCTGTTTCATTAGACACGAACATTACGGGTCACAAGAGCCCACTGTGCGTCCATGGCACTGCTGAAATGAACCTCCAGAAAGACAGACAGACAGATAGATAGATAGATAGATAGATAGATAGATAGATAGATAGATAGATAGATAGATAGATAGATAGATAGATAGATAGGCAGTGGTGATTAAAAAAGGAGGAAGAAATTAATCACTACACACATTAGTGTTTCTTCTGCTTTAACACTGACAATTTATCTAAAGAGATTAAAGGTGCAGGTGAAAATGCTAACTGCTAGCATGGTAGCAAGGGCTGACTTTTGTTCTGATATCTTTAAAAAATATATCATTAATAATAAATGATAAATTCTTCAGCAACTTCATGCTATCGTCAGTCAAACTACAGAGAGGTGGCAAATTTAGCTATTTTAGCTAGAAATTAAACAGCAGGCTTGAACAGATTCCATCTTCAGACAAGTTTACAAGCTTCTGATTGGCCAAAGTCTCTCTTTGGCAGAAATAAATTTCACTTTTTAAAATAAAAAGATGTCTGCTGTAAGTCCCCTCCTCTGACTATCTTACATTTTAGTTATTACTTTTGGAAAAGTGCCGTGACGTTTAATTCAATTCACTCGATTCTTTCAAACTGTACATTTCAATGATTCAAATGATTCAGTCCCCACTCGCTTGCTCACTCGAGTTTGTTGACGGTGTAGTGGCTGCTGCTTTATGTCCCAGGGCCCCTCATGCCTGTGTTACCTTCTGGCTCTCTCCTTTTAGTTATGCTGTCATAGTTAGTTGCCGGAGTCCCTGCTTGTACTCGGTGCAATATGTATACTGTTCCTACTTATTCAGGTGACATTGGGCATACCTAACCACCTGTGTTTTCTTTCCCTCCCCCCCACCCCAAATCTGTCCCTCTGAGTTACATGGAGTCAACAGGAAATCTTTTGGTGGAGAGGGTGGAGACCTCGACTGGCTATCGTAGCCTGCAGGGAATCGGCCGTCAGACATTCTGTCGCATGTCCCAGACCCGGTGAAATGTAACTGAATTGTCTTGGCCAGCCCTAAGGGTCCCATCTGCATCTCATCATTGCTGAGGAGTGTGCTCCCATCACCCAATCAAGCATCCAGCCAGAGCAGGTCATGATATATTTTACCATATTAACATGCCATTGTTGTGTGTTATGCCTGATGTAAAGACTCTCGTCTCTGCGAGCCTACCACACAGATTTAATACTTGTCATTTTTAGGGCATACCTAACAACGTGTTTTCTTTCTCTCCCCCCCCCCCCCCCCCCCCCCCCCCCCATCTGTCCCTCTGAGTTACATGTTGATCCTGGGATTGAGATGCTGGCCTCTTCTGCCCCTCGGACCTGCTTGATCCATCCTGGTGCCCTGTGTCTGGTCGGAGTTTTATCGCCCCACTCCTGTGAAGGATGGCCCCATGAGGACAGTTGAGGGTTATACCTGTTAAAACTGTTAATATTATAGTCAGGCTGTCTGTTGTTGCCCAAATGAGGATGGGTTCCCTTTTGAGTCTGGTTCCTCTCGAGGTTTCTTCCTCATGTCGTCTGAGGGAGTTTTTCCTTGCCACCGTCGCCACAGGCTTCATCATTGGGGATAGATTAGGGATAAAATTAGCTCATGTTTTAAGTCGTTCAAATTCTGTAAAGCTGCTTTGCGACAATGTTTATTGTTAAAAGCGCGATACAAATAAACTTGATTTGATTCAAACATATGATTCAACTGATTCAATTTAGAAATGTGCCTCATAAAATTCTACCCTCTGTGTGTGTACCAGCAGAATAACTGTCTTCATTCAGGAATGAATTGTTATCAAATTCAAGGGTTGTTCTTAATATTAATGTTAAACTACAGTATGTGGTGTTTTATGTTACAATTTTATTAGATTAATTTATTCAAATTATTATTATTATTTGTTAGAACTGGATTAGAATTCTTAAATCAATAACACTGAGTTCAGATGCACTTGTAAAATGAATAAACAGAGTCATTAAAAAGAGTTTTGAATTGGATCAGAAGAATGACTCATTCATCAGTCGATGTCACTGTGAAACATTCAGAACAAGAGGACTGAAGGAGCAGGACTTCTGAAACACTGATCTAATCAACTCAGGATGCGAATTCAGTGCAATGATCATAACTACACACTCCAGGAACAAAAAACAAACAAACAAACCAAAACCCGTAAAACTGTTCAAACCTGATCACTGACGGATCTCTTACAGGTCTTCAGACTGATGACAGCACCTGTAATTACATCTAGCATATTTTATCAGCCATCTGTACAAAAAAGGAAAAAGAGGACTCCCTGTCATCAGGAGAGACCATTAATTATACGTGAAAAAAAGATGAGATGAGGGAGACGTGGTGAAGTGACAACACATCCATTAGCAAAACCATTAATATTTTAGCTGAAAACTTCAACGATGTGAACAACAGGACACGAGTTATTGACCACACTGACATACGCACGTTTCTCATTAACTATACATAGAAAAAAATCCCCAAGAGTCACTGTTGGTGAATTACAAAAAAAAGTAAAATCTTGGGGTTTCTTAAGTCTCCAAAACCCCCATCAGACGCCACCTCCATGCCAGCAGATTATTTGGAAGGTTTCAGAAAAAAAGCCTTTTCTGTCAGTTAACCACAAATGTAATCACCTGAAGTTTCTGAAACACTGCTACAACTTTGACTGGAACTGTGTTCTCTGGTCTGATGGAACAAAAATGGAGCTTTTCCCCCCAATAAAACACTTGCGGTGTGTTTGGTGTAAAAAGAAGGACGGCTATAATGAAAAGAACCCGATCCCACCTGTAAAATATGGTGGAGGTTCTGTGATGTTTTGGGGCTGTTTTTCCTTCCAAAGGCCCTGAATGGCATCATGGACTCCATGAAACACCAGGACACTTTAAATCAGAATCTGGCTCCTCTGCCAGGAAACTTAAACCGGGTCGTCATTGGTTCTTCCAGCAGGACAATGATCTGATGTCCAAATCAGCACTAAAATGGTTCACTGCGCACAGAATCAAGCTTCTGCCCTGAACATTTCAGTCCCTGGAGCTGAACCCCATTGAAAACCTGTGGGTTGAGCTGAAGAGGCGAGAGCACAAGAGAGGGTCAAGGACCTTTGATCTGGAGAGATTGTGTAAAGAGGAATGGGCTCAATGCCCTGATCTGGATCTCCAGCCTTCTAAAACGTTACAGGAGAGACTCTGTGCTGTTTTACTGGTAAAGGGGGTTGGATAGAGTGTTAAATGCATGGGCACCAATAATAATGGCATGTTTTTGTTGAAAATAGTTTCCTTCATGAGGGATTTGTTTTTCTCTGAATACATTTATTTCAATTAAAGGCAGGATTTTTCTAATTCTTTCAGCGTGAGATGAAGCGCCTTCACCAAAAGTTTTTTTTTCCCCCAAACCCTTTTTATTGATCTTTACAAGAGGAGGGGACAATAATCACAGGGGCACTGAATTTGTGTAAATTATGAGCACTATATACTACCAGGTACACTAACATGCATTAATAAATAGCTAATATGCCAACAATATTACGTAGCAATTATCAGAATTAAAACAATAGCTCATCCAAAAGAAGCTAACAGACCTTTAATAACAAACACTAGCAAACTAGTGTCTAGCAATCACGTGGTAGAGACAAAATTGTAATAAGCCCTGAAACTAATAATGAAGAGCAAGCATACATGCTAGCAAATTATGCTAAACAGCACAGTTCTAGAAAGAAAATAATAAGACCAATACCTGAGTCATAAAATGCTAACAATGAAAACTAGCTAAACTAGTAGTTAGCAAGATAACTCAGCTAGGAAGAAAAGTTTAGTACAGATACATATGCTAGTAGTATTGCATGGAAGTGCGAATTTTAACATTTAGCTTATCTAATTAAAGGGATGCTTTTGAAAAAAAAGTTAATAAATCCATAAATGAATTCATGCTTGAATTCATTTTAAAAAATATATGTTTATCATGGTCGGCACGGTGGTGTAGTGGTTAGCGCTGTCGCCTCACAGCAAGAAGGTCCGGGTTCGAGCCCCGTGGTCGGCGAGGACCTTTCTGTGCGGAGTTTGCATGTTCTCCCCGTGTCCGCGTGGGTTTCCTCCGGGTGGTCCGGTTTCCCCCACAGTCCAAAGACATGCAGGTTAGGTTAACTGGTGACTCTAAATTGAGCGTAGGTGTGAATGTGAGTGTGAATGGTTGTCTGTGTCTATGTGTCAGCCCTGTGATGACCTGGCGACTTGTCCAGGGTGAACCCCGCCTTTCGCCCGTAGTCAGCTGGGATAGGCTCCAGCCCGCCTGCGACCCTGTAGAACAGGATAAAGCGGCTACAGATAATGAGATGAGATGTTTATCATGCTGTTTTATGTGTTTTATGTTAGATGTTTTAAGTGTTGTTTGGTGTGTGTGGAAGAGAAAGCTGACTCACTTCACTGCAAAACAAGTTTACCTTCAGCTATAAATAAAGTTACTTGAACTTGATGCTAGCGTTTTGCATGATGATACTAACAGCTAGATTGTATGTTCCCATATCATAAATACAAAAATGGTATAAAAATACTAGTGGATGTGTTCTAGCAATTAGCAAGATTACTCCAACATGCAAATTAACACAGTTAAAGGGATACTTTAACCAATAACTCTATCAAGTTAAAAGACGTGAACGATCCCAGCAATTATATCCGTGCTAGCATTCGCTAAACTTTGCGAATAAAAGGATATCTCAGAGAAAACGGCTAACAGCGCCATCATGACTGAATAGGATGGTTTCACAGGATTAGCTGAGCGTCTGAATTTTCATTCTGATGGAAGAGACAAGAGGAGGTGAGTGAGGCACTCCGTGTCTCTGGTCAGTTAGCATGCTGAGAATTAGCACACAGCTCAAGGCATGGCCCTAGGCCTGGCCCTCGGCCTGGCCTTCTTTAATTGCTGAGCGATTTTGAGATTGTTTGGCCATCATTGATATTAAGAGGCCGTTTTTCCCTGCTCTTCTCAGCAATCCAGACGAACATCTCTCCCCCTCAGTCTCACTAATGAGGTGTCGGGGGATGATTATTCCTCACCGGTGTGTGTTCTCCAGCACTGGACGCATGTCAGGAAAGTGAATGAGGCAGCCAGTGGCCATTTTGGCCACTGGGGGGAATTTGTTTAATGAGTGTGTTGACACAACGGAGAGGAACTTTCACTTCCATCCTGCTGCTGGAGGAGGAAAAATCAGACGGCTAATTCAGCAGACCTGCGTTAATAACTACCGCATTTCAGGGACTTTGTGAACAGACTTTGCACAATGACAATAAAACAGACTCTAATCTAATAAACCATATGATAGTGGTGTGTTTGTGATGTTTTTATGTTAAATGGAAGTCAGTGGAGTCGAAGAACTGACAGATATTTTATCTTAGAATATTGTAGAGTCGAGAGAGAAAGCACACTCATACTGTAGGGTTAATAAGGACCTTGAAATCCCATCTAAAATCTGATCAGGTTAAATTGGCTATAGCTAGAGTTAGTACAGACGAGTGAATAACTCCACCCCTTAAACCTCTCTTGGCCCCGCCTCCTGAAAGTGAGAAGTTTTTTTTTAATTGTTGATGGCTGTAAAATACAATCACTGCTATTTCGCAAACTGCTTGAGTTCAGAAATAATTTATGGAACTGAGTGGTTTTTACAGCAAGGTTTTGGAGTCAGACAGACGGCACAGCTCGCTGCAGGACAAAACAACCTTGGCTGATCGACTACATCAGGGACACTGTGGGTTTTATTTTGGACTCGTCCCTGCAGCACAAACCACCTGAAAAAGGAAGTGTTTTTTTTTTTTGTGATTTGCACTGATCAAGATTTCCAGAAGCTTAATTTGGTTCAAGTTAATAAAAGTACACAAACCCAAGTGATATCAAGTGAAATATAAATATCTAACAGCAATATTAAATATGAAAATCTTTCTTTGACACAACACACATTTAGATCGAAAATGTCCTCTAGTTGTCCTACTGGGGGGGGGGGGGGGGGGGGGGGTGACGCCCCAAGAAGAAAATAAACATGGAGTAATAAATATAACCAGGAGAACGTAGGAGAGTTAAAGACAAAGGAAAAACACTGAAAGAAATAAAGAAGTTTAAATGGTACAAAGAGATCTAGAATGAAAGACAGAGGGGAAAATAGAAAAAAAATAAAATGAAGAGAACCTGAGATGGAAACAGAGACAGATAGAAAGAAGGACACTGAGCCAGAGAGAGAGAGAGAGAGAGAGAGAGAGAGATCTCCTGTAATCTTGTGATTAATCAGTAAATATATAAAACAATGTACAGTAAAAGAGGCTCAGTGGTGAAAAAGAATGATCCTGTGACCTGATGGAGAACCGAACAGAAGTGTGTGTGAGATTATGATCAGCTTCTTGAACGTTTTCCTCTTAAAATGTGCGAACAAACGATTTCCTGATAAAAGCTTTCTGAGGCAAAACAGTTTAATGATGCAGAGTCAGGAGGTGAGGAGGAAAATCTGAGACAAACCATTTTAATCATACATCACACAACTGGAATAATTTCAGCATTTGGCTTTAGCCCCCCGGTTCTCTCGGTTGTGTGTGGGGGGATTGGGAATGAGCTGTGAGCAGCATGAGGTGAGTCACTTCACTCTGCTGATGATTTCACTCTATAAAGTCATGTTCTTTCATCACACAAACACAAAATCTGTCAGAAACTGAAGTAAATATGTTTTATACATAAACAATAAATCACTGTGTGTGGAGTTGATCATTTTCCTGTAACAGCACCACCCCAGCAAACACACAACGTATATACGATGTAGTGGTTTGGTAATGTCAGGGAAATACGTCGTCGTTACATAGTAGGCACGTTCTAATACAACGTTGTGCCAATACATAACGACAACGTAGTGGTAATACCTAACGGCAACGTAGTGGTAATACGTAATGACAACATAGTGGTAATACCTAACGACAACGTAGTGGTAATATGTACCGACAATGTACTGGTAATACATAACGACAAGGTACTGGTAATGACAACGTAGTGGTAATACGTAACGACAATGTAGTGGTAATACCTAACGGACATGTTATCTGGCGACCATCCAGTGATGTATGTCCTACTACGTACTCTACATGTTGTGTGTATTTTCTATTTGATGATCGATGCATTAATAATTTGCTTTCGTACATTTTGTTGTATGTCTCTATGAATAACATTAACAATGTGATCTTGGTCTATTGATGAATTGGTCGTATTTTAACTTTAAAATAGTGCTGAACGAGGCCATTTCAATGAAATAAAAGTTCGTAGAGTCATGATTTTGCAGTTAGGCATGTCTTATCGGTTTATCTGCATTGTAACCCTCTAATATAACTATTAGTGATATTTTTTTAAATCCAAAATCATGTTCAGTGTGGCGGCATGGTGGTGTAGTGGTTAGCGCTGTCGCCTCACAGCAAGAAGGTCCGGGTTCGAGCCCCGTGGCCGGCGAGGGCCTTTCTGTGCGGAGTTTGCATGTTGTCCGCGTGGGTTTCCTCCGGGTGCTCCGGTTTCCCCCACAGTCCAAAGACATGCAGGTTAGGTTAACTGGTGACTCTAAATTGACTGTAGGTGTGAATGGTTGTCTATGTGTCAGCCAGGGGCGTATCACCCGCAGGGGATGCGTACGTTTCATCCCCCCCACTTTTGTTGAAACACAATTTCATCCCCCGCACTTTTGTCAGATTAAAATGACATCATTATGAAAATTATACAGCTACTATAAAATGTGTAACAAGGAAGTAAACTATTGCCATAACGTTAGACAAAAAACAGCCACGCAACAGACTCAAAACAGTTTTTCTCACCCGACCAATCAGCAGTTGCGTGAATATAATAGCTAGTTTGTGTAGCGTGCCGAAAGCGCTCAATAATACAGTATCTGTCTGCAGAGCTGCAGAACCAACACCAGTTTTACCGCTCCTCATTCACCGTGCCAGGTTTGACGTGGCATGCGGTGCTTACTGTGCCTGGCTCTGCGGCTCTGCACACAGACCCTTCTCAAAGCGCTTGCGATGCCGTCGTTCAAACAGTTGTCCCGGGTGCCATGCCCTAAAAGATTGTGTTAATAGTAGTTACTAGTTGTAAAGTCAGTTGAGGCAAGTTTTTTATTACGTGTGTGTGTGTTTGTACCAAGTCTACTGTGGCAGCGGGGGCGTGGTCAAGCGCCGGTCTGTGACAGGAGGGCGGAGTTGGGGAAGGTAAGTGGCAGAATCGCTTCACCTGAGTGTGATTAACCTATGTTTTGTGTGTGTTCTCCCCAGTAAACCGCGCCCTAATTAAGGAGGGAGAGTGAGAGCAGAGGGGAGCTCATCCCCGGACGAGACGCTGTGTGTGTGTGTGTGTGTGTATGTGTGTCTCGCTGTATTGTGGAAAATTATTGTTAGACTGAAAAGTGTGGCAATAAAGCCTATGCACAAACCTGATCTCTGTCCTGCCGTCCTCTGTGCTCCACCCACTCGTAAAGAACTGCCACAGTGGTGCCGAAACCCGGGAAAGTGGAGCACCTGTCCTGCAGCCCCATGGAATCCTCCCCGTTCGCAGACTTGGTCCACGCCCTCGCCACGGCTCAGCAGAGCCAGCACCAGGCACTCGTCATGCTCCGGAAGGAGCAGGAGCGCCGCTTCGAAGCCCTGGTGCTGGCTCAACAGGAAGACCGAGAGGCGTTCCGGCGCCTCCTCGCATCGGCGGGGTCCACCAGTGCCCCGGCCGCGGGCCCATCTCCCATCACCTTGACTAAGATGGGCCCGCAGGACGACCCTGAGGCGTTCATCGCATTGTTCGAACAGGTCGCCGAAGCCTCGGGGTGGCCGATGGAGCAGCGCGCGGCGCGCCTCCTCCCCCTCCTGACGGGAGAGGCGCAGTTAGCCGCACTACAGCTCCCCGCCGACCACCGGCTGGCCTACGCCGACCTTCGCCGGGCTGTCCTCCAGCGCGTGGGGCGCACGCCGGAGCAGCAGCGCCAGCGCTTCCACGCGCTGCGAATGGAGGAAGTCGGCAGCCCGTTCGCGTTCGGCCAGCAGCTCCGGGATACCTGCTGGCGGTGGCTGAGAGCCGAAGATCGCAACGCCGAGGGGATCATCGACCAGGTGGCGCTGGAACAGTTCATCGCCCGCCTACCCGCCGGAACCGCGGAGTGGGTCCAGTGCCACCGCCCGGCGTCGCTGGATCAGGCCGTAGGACTGGCGGAGGATCATCTGGCGGCTGTCCCGGCGACAGGACAACGGATGTCATCATCTTCTCTCTCCTCTTCTCTCTCTCTCTCTCTTCTCCCTCCTCCCGTGTCCCGTCCTCGCCCCATTCCCCCACCACGGAGGCGGGGGCCGGCTCCACCCCAGCCGGCCCGCCACACCCGTGGTGCCCTCCCGTTTCTCCCTTCTGTGTCTGTCTCTCCCCCCCCTCAGGTGAGTGACCCTCAAACCACAGCTGCAGAGGGGAGGCCTGGGCCGGTTTGCTGGCGCTGCGGGGAACCGGGCCACCTGCAGCAACAGTGTGCCACGATGGAGGTGGGGGCGGTGGTACGGATCCCCGACGCGCCAGAGGCTGCCCTCGGTCAGGCCGGAGCGTATCGCATACCGGTAAGTGTACAAGGGGCGACATATCAGGCGTTGGTGGATTCGGGTTGCAACCAGACCACGATCCGCCAAAGCCTGGTGCAAGATGAGGCATTGCGGGGAGCACAAGGGGTGAAGGTGTTGTGTGTGCACGGGGATGTTCACTGCTACCCATTGGTGTCGGTCCACATACATTTCAGAGGGGACAAATCCATAGTAAAGGCGGCGGTTAATCCTCGCCTTACCCACTCTTTAATCTTGGGGACTGATTGGCCGGGATTCCGGGGGCTGATGGCACACCTAGTAAAGAGTGGGTCCTGCCGGTTAGCGGGGGGGGGTCCCGGTGTCGTTTTGGCTGGAGCTGCGGTCGCAGAGCCGTCTACGTCATCTCCGCGACAGAGTGAGGAGCCCCCGGCCCCTCCTCTTTCTATTGGGGAATCCCTCGTGGATTTCCCACTGGAACAATCGCGAGACGAAACTCTGCGACACGCATTTGACCAAGTGAGAGTAATCGATGGTCAAACGCTCCAGCCGAACGCCACCCCGACCTTCCCCTATTTTTCCATTTTAAAGGATAGGTTATACCGAGTGACGCAGGACACTCAGATGAAGGAGCGTGTCACCCAGTTGTTAATTCCAAAGAGCCGCCGGGAATTGGTATTCCAGGCGGCTCACTTTAATCCCATGGCGGGACACCTCGGGCAGGATAAAACACTCGCCCGGATAATGGCCCGATTCTATTGGCCGGGGATTCGCGGCGACGTCCGTAAGTGGTGTACGGCGTGCCGCGAATGCCAGTTAGTAAATCCAGCGGCCATTCCAAAAGCGCCCTTGCGCCCCCTACCATTAATCGAGACCCCGTTTGAAAGAATTGAGATGGATCTCGTCGGGCCATTAGATCGGTCAACACGAGGGTACCGCTTTATATTGGTTCTGGTGGACTATGCAACGCGATACCCGGAAGCGGTGCCTCTTCGCAATATCTCCGCACGTAGTATTGCAGAGGCCCTCTTCCACGTCATCTCCCGGGTTGGAATCCCGAAAGAGATTCTGACTGACCAAGGCACCTCGTTTATGTCACGAACACTGGCCGAACTGTATGGGCTACTGGGTATTAAGCCGATCCGCACCAGTGTGTATCACCCACAGACGGATGGTTTAGTCGAACGGTTCAACCGCACCCTCAAGAATATTATCAAAAAATTTGTAAGTGAGGATGCACGTAACTGGGATAAGTGGCTCGAACCCTTGTTGTTTGCAGTGCGAGAGGTCCCCCAAGCCTCCACGGGGTTCTCCCCGTTTGAATTATTGTATGGGCGTAAGCCGCGCGGCATCTTGGATGTACTGCGGGAAAATTGGGAGGAGGGACCTTCGCAGAGCAAAAATGAAATTCAATACGTTATGGATCTGCGCGCAAAACTCCACACGCTCACCCACTTAACTCAGGAGAATTTGCGTCAGGCCCAGGAATGGCAAACCCGCCTGTACAACAAGGGCACGCGCCTTAGAGAGTTCACTCCGGGAGATAAGGTACTCGTCCTGTTGCCCACGTCGAGCTCCAAATTAATCGCCAAGTGGCAAGGGCCCTTCGAGGTCACACGGCGAGTCGGGGACGTCGATTATGAGGTTAGGCGAACGGACAGGGAGGGGGCGCTACAGATCTACCACCTCAATCTGCTGAAGCTCTGGAACGAGGAGGTCCCCGTGGCGTTGGTGTCGGTAGTTCCGGAGAAGGCGGAGCTGGAGCCGGAGGTCCAAAAAGGGTCATTGGCATCTCGCACCTCTCCGGTCCCCTGTGGAGACCACCTCTCCCCGACCCAACTCACGGAGGTCGCCCAGTTGCAGGCCGAGTTTTCGGATGTGTTCTCGCCCCTGCCCGGTTGCACCAACCTCATAGAACACCACATAGAGACGCCCCCGGGGGTGGTAGAGCGTAGCCGTCCTTATAGATTACCCGAACACAAAAAAAAAGGTGGTTTGGGAAGAACTTCAGGCCATGCTCGAAATGGGCATCGTCGAGGAGTCCCACAGTGACTGGAGCAGCCCGGTGGTCTTGGTTCCCAAGGCCGATGGCTCGGTCTGGTTCTGTGTGGACTATAGAAAAGTCAACGCGGTGTCTAAATTCGACGCGTACCCAATGCCTCGTATTGATGAGCTGCTCGATCGACTAGGCACGGCTCGCTTTTACTCGACACTGGATTTGACGAAGGGATATTGGCAGATCCCCTTGACTCCATTATCCCGGGAAAAAACGGCCTTTTCCACACCGTTCGGCTTACACCAGTTCGTCACACTTCCGTTTGGGCTGTTTGGGGCGCCCGCTACGTTTCAGCGGCTGATGGACCGGATCCTCCGGCCCCACGCCACCTATGCGGCCGCTTACTTAGATGACATCATCATTTATAGTAATGACTGGCAGCGGCACCTGCAACACCTGAGGGCCGTCCTTAGGTCGCTGAGGCGGGCGGGGCTCACTGCCAACCCGAAGAAGTGTGCGATTGGGCGGGTGGAAGTACGGTATCTGGGCTTCCACTTGGGTAACGGGCAGGTGCGTCCCCAAATTAACAAGACAGTAGCGATTGCGGCCTGCCCGAGGCCCAAGACCAAAAAGGGGGTGAGACAGTTCCTGGGGCTGGCTGGCTATTATCGTAGGTTTATACCTAATTATTCGGACGTCACCAGCCCGCTGACTGACCTCACTAAAAAGGGGCGCCAGATCCGGTCCAGTGGACAGAGCAGTGCCAGCGGGCTTTCTCTGAGGTAAAGGCTGCACTGTGTGGGGGGCCACTTTTGCACTCCCCTGACTTCTCTCTCCCTTTTTTGTTACAGACGGATGCGTCGGACAGAGGGCTGGGGGCCGTTTTGTCCCAGCAGGTGGGGGGAGAGGATCGCCCAGTATTATACATCAGCCGAAAGCTGTCGGTGCGTGAGGGGCGCTACAGCACCATCGAGAAAGAGTGTCTGGCGATCAAGTGGGCGGTCCTCGCCCTCCGTTACTACCTGCTGGGGCGCTCTTTCACCCTCTGTTCGGACCACGCGCCCCTCCAGTGGCTCCACCGCATGAAGGATGCCAACGCGCGGATCACCCGTTGGTATCTAGCGCTCCAACCTTTCAACTTCAAGGTGGTCCACAGGCCGGGGGCGCAGATGGTCGTGGCGGACTTCCTCTCCCGTCAAGGGGGGGGGGGGGAGTCGGCTGCGGGCCGGACGGGCGCCCGGCCTGAGTTGGGCGGTGGGGGTATGTGGCAGCGGGGGCGTGGTCAAGCGCCGGTCTGTGACAGGAGGGCGGAGTTGGGGAAGGTAAGTGGCAGAATCGCTTCACCTGAGTGTGATTAACCTATGTTTTGTGTGTGTTCTCCCCAGTAAACCGCGCCCTATTTAAGGAGGGAAAGTGAGAGCAGAGGGGAGCTCATCCCCGGACGAGACGCTGTGTGTGTGTGTCTCGCTCTATTGTGGAAAATTATTGTTAGACTGAAAAGTGTGGCAATAAAGCCTATGCACAAACCTGATCTCTGTCCTGCTGTCCTCTGTGCTCCACCCACTCGTAAGGAACTGCCACATCTACTTTTCATGCATTATAACTGCTTATCACTTTTTAGAAGAGTTTTTCAATTGAGATTTAAAGGCATTTCAAATTGGAAGAATGTTCAATAATTGTTGTACAGTAATGTTATTTGGCCATTAAGTGTTTGTTGTATGTGTAGTCTATTGCATCATTTTCAAATTTTATGCATTAAACCTGATGTAATGCATGATGCAAACAAGTTTTGTATACGAGTTTGATTAATTAAAGACATTAAAAGCAGGAACTGCCCTGTCTTATTTGAATGCTATACTAAAGAGGTCCTTCCAGGATGCTGCGCTTCTCCAACATGAACTGATTATCCATGCCTCCTGCTCACACAAACCGATCCCAGCCCAAACTGTTATGCATGATGGTGTATGATCTATACACTGTGCATGACTTCTTGGGCTATGTGAAGTTTTTGGTTTTGTTTATATCAGTGTATACCAGTGTAGGCAGCAATACTGACATCTCTGTTATAGAACAGTATCCTGTTACCTAGAATTATCACTCAATACTTTTTGCCTTCACTTACTGAATAATTACATAGCCATTACATAATTTACATGAAATGCAGAACTTGGCTGGAGTCAACTGGATTTATAGGCTTTCTGTTGTCCTCCTTTCATTTGCATCCATGGACCATGGGTATGAAAAAGTTCCATATCGGTCATTGACAGTACATCACAGTGTACACGCCAGGCGTGTATATAGCCATAAACCGATTTCTAATGATATGGCTTCCCCATTCCAGAACACCCCCACTTTTGGAAAGCTTGATACGCCCCTGGTGTCAGCCCTGTGATGACCTGGCGACTTGTCCAGGGTGTACCCCGCCTTTCGCCCGTAGTCAGCTGGGATAGGCTCCAGCTTGCCTGCGACCCTGTAGAACAGGATAAAGCGGCTACAGATAATGAGATGAGATGAGATGAGATGTTCAGTGCATGCAAAACTTTAACTGAAGGGGAGGACTTTCACATGATCTGTGATTGCCAACAAATTATTTCTGCGACCGGTGATTTGAGCCTGTTTCTATTCCTGTGATGTGTGATTGAAAATGTTGATGTTTATGACCCCCAGGGGCGGATCTGGGGGAGGGGTTTAACCCCCCAACCCCCTTCAGCGACCGGGGGGGGGGGGGGTATAAAAGAGTAAACACAACAGAAAGCTTGAAGCAAGTAAAATTATTCAAAATATGCTAAAATTCACTGAATGAACATATACAGTTTCATTTCCCAGGGCGCCTTCGGGCCGCTCGCTGATGCTTTTCATAGAAATTATCAATCCAATCCAATCCCTGCCCCTATCCCGTGACCCCCTCCACCCTGTTAACTTGGCAGGAAAAGGGCCTATGCTGGCTGACCTCTATCCCATCATGCTTTGCGGCTCCGGATCGCGTTGGTCTTTCAAAACCCATTGAAGGAGCGACTTCTGGCCTCCCGGTTTGTTTTTATTGGTGCGAAGGGAAGGTGTTTGGTTATAATTGGAGAGTTTTGATCGACAGAATCTTTCAAGGTAAGAATGTTACCCTTGCTATTGTTGTCACTATGTGAATGTAAGGTGATTAAGTCTGATGATATATGCAAATGTTATCGTTAAATGTTTATTTTAATGAATGTGTGTGAGTCTCCACCGCAGGAAAGTGCGCGCGGCGCCATGTTGTTTGTGGCGGATGATGAGCACGTGGTGGAGATCATTTTATGAAAAGATAGAAACACTACTTGAATAAATGATTTACATTTGTGATCTGTCAGTCTGAATATCTGCGTAGTGACATCCAGTATTAATAATATTACTGATTGATGTGTGGTATTTTATCATAAAATCCAACCATTTTTTAAATTTATGTCTTTAATTCATAAATGCATAATGCTCACTCGTTTTTATGTGGCCCATGACACTAACCATTTCCTTTTTATGTGTTTTTATAAATTATCAGAGAAAGGTTCTGACGCGCCTAGATGAAATTGTGTAGAATTATCTGTAGGTACTTACCTCTTGCCAGAGGTGGAAAGTAACGAATTACATTACTCGCGTTACTGTACTTGAGTAGCTTTTTTGTGTACTTATACTTTTTCAAGTAATTTTTAAAGAGTGTACTTTTACTTTTACTTAAGTATGTTTTGTTTTAAGTAGTGTACTTCAGTACATTTTACATCACAACCGTTACTGAGTAAAAAAAATAAATAAATAAAAAATAAAAAAAGGCTAAAACGGAGAAGGGGAAATGCGTTCTGGAAATGAATCACGGGAAGGACAGTTGTTGCGCGCGCGAGTCTCACACAGACGATGGCGGACATGCACCGGCGCTTTAAGGGGGGGGGCTTCGGGGGGCTCAAGCCCCTGGGCCACAGCCAATCAGCGGCCTTGTAATATTAATAAAATAATAAACTGTCGGAATCGTGGGCCTACATTAATGTACGGATAGAAATAAGGTTAGAAATAAATGAGCGCACAGTAGCCTGCTGTAAGAGACATGGTGGATGTGGTTCGCGAAACGAACACCCACAACTGGACCAGAATAAAATGGAACAAAATGTAACGTCACGCACGAAAGCACGCCAAAGACTGCAGACTACTGAGACACAAATTTAGAGGCTTTGAAAGATGAAGCGTTCACATGTTAGCGGGCACATAAAAGGAAAAAAAAGAGAGATGCAGGTAATGATAGAATCGTTGCCTAAAGTCACAGACTTTTTAAGGTAAGGATCACCAATCTGTTCAGAATATCAGCTACTTATCAGTTATCAGCCTACCAGCAGCTAGGCTATGTGCAGCTAGGCTAGATATGCTATGATCTGTCCAACAGTAAAATAAATCAGTTGTGATTTGAATACGTGTCGTGTGATTTGAGTTATAATCCTGTTAGTATAATAGCATATTTCAATGGGGATAATAAAATGTCTAAAACGGCATCTACTGAAGAAATTGATGAAAAGATTGTCGGCTATAATGTTCACAGTTCGGGCAGCAGACAGAGTAAGCATACTGAGGGGAATAGCAATACAAAGCTAGCGCAGATCCACATTTCTCGCTAGCTGTGTTGGGTGTGTTGTTAACCCGTGTGGATTTAGGTGAAATACTTGAGAAGTTCTGTGGTCAAGACAGCGTTTTAAGGTAAGGACACTTGATTATTAATGTTTGCCCACCGTGGCTTGTTGTTGACGAAAGGCCTACATGATTTTGCCTTATGCAGCTACTGCTAGCGTCATGCTTTGAACTAGGTTAAGCTCATTTGCGCTAAAGGATGGGTTTATTTGAAGGACTTTGATGTAGCTAGTTTCTTTTTAAAAAATCGTATGCTCAAAACAGTATGCCCGTGTTCATCATGTTTAACTTTTTTCTTGATGGAGTGCGTGAAATATTGTTGCAAGTGGTATTTCGATGCAGTCATGTCAAAAAGGCAGTTGAATGCACGGTCTTATTCAAGGAGAAGGAAGACTTGCATGATGCTTGAACATAGATCGGTAAAATAGACCCTAGTAGGACTTGGTTTCGTGTATTTCGGTCTGTAGAGTTAGGAGTTTGGCCGCTGTCCATGGTGTTTACATTTCATGTGGCCGCCGAGCCAAGTACCTTGACTTGCAGTGAATGTTTGTTTTCATGCCTCCGAGCTATTTTTCTGTATTTTATTTTTTAAAAGGACTTGTCTGTAGGTGTGTGTGTTTTATGTTTACAACACATAGGTCTACATTAGCACACACGTGCTTATGTGGTTATCTCTGGCCATGCCCCTGCGTGAAAGTTACGCAGTATCACTGTCCTGTCCGTGGTAATAATCAGAACCATCTCTGTAATGATAATGCGCGTGTTCTTCTCTCCCTCTGTGGTCGGATGTGTTGAGCGATGTGAGCGTGGGCCTTGCGCAGCTACGCTGAGCCAAACGTAACCTATCGTAGGCTTCTAGGCTAATTATGCACTTACACTGTAAATGCTTGACACGTATTGCAAATAAAATAAGAGTGTTTTCCTGGCCAACGGTAAGGGTAGGGTTGACAGGTAGCCTATGAGGGGCCTAGCCCCTGGGCCACGGATGCTGATAAAGCGCCCCTGCAGACATGGAGGAGACCGAGGAACCTGTGGTGGACGACCCTGCAGAAAACGCAATTTCTTCCAGTAATGAAGTGCACCCCTGGCCCTACATACGTGATCACTTCAGCTTCGTAGAGAAAAGGGGTGACAGTTTCATTATGCAATGCAGATTGTGTGCCCAAGAAGACAACCATTGCAGCATACAAAAATTCGACGTCTAATCTGCGCAAGCATGTTGAGGTAAGTATTGTCATTGGCATCATAATCACGGGCGCAGATAGAGGGTGGGACGGGTGGGATTCGTCCCACCCAGATTTAAATTCACCTCGTTCGGTCCCCCCCACTTATAGGGAGGAAAAAACGTCTATGCTGTCTTTCTTTGCATAAGGCAAACCTCACGGAAAAATCAAAAGACTAATTACCATTCGGTTTATTGAGGTGCACAGCAGTGTATACATAGTTGCAACAACTCACATAAAACAAAACAAAGACTGATATTCGGTTGGTTGAGCTGCGCAGACTGCACAGGTTGCGAGCTCGAGCTTGGTTGCTATGGTTACCCACAACAAGTTTGACAGGCATATCAGGGTTGGGGTTGGTTTGCTGGCAGCTTTGTCCCCCCCAGTTTTTTGTCCCCCCCAGTTCAAAAAACGTATCTGCGCCCCTGATCATAATGTTTCCTTTCCATAGTAAAAGCGACAATAGGCTGGTTATATTCCAAAAATAGTGGATGGCATTGCTAATGTTGAAGTAGCAACCTGTTGGTACTGTAACATAACGGTAACTAGTCTGTTATTCGGTTGGCTAATCGTGCAAGCAAGTTAGCTCGCCAACCTGACGTGATCAGTCCTCCTACCATTCTACGTCCAACAGGCCAGAAAGGAATACTAAGCAAAACAAATAATGTTTGAATTGAATTGTTCAATAACACACAGTGCACACAGGCAAGCTACGAGATTTCGGTGCAACATTTCACTTTCATATTTCGTGTACAATGCTTTGTGTGTGGTCAGGGCGATGTAAACGACATGACTGTGTGTATTGACCTTTTTTGTTTGTCTCAGTTTTAATGCAGCATTATCCTAAGCATTCAATTTGATACACTTCCTTTAAATAAAACTTCTGGGTTGAGATGTACATACGTATATCCTTGTTTCCTCTTCTTTTTCATTTTTGCACAACACAATGGAGGCAGAAAACACCCATTGTTAAAAGTAACGTTTTACTTTTACTCAAAGTACATTTTAAATGATCTACTTTTTACTTTTACTTGAGTAGATTTTTTGTCTGGTAACTTTACTTGTACTTAAGTAAAATTTCATCAGAGTAACAGTACTTGTACTTGAGTATAATATTTTAGTACTCTTTCCACCTCTGCCTCTTGCAAATATTTTATGTGTACATACATCACTTACTCTGACCATATAATGGTAAACAAGGATTTCCCAATTTATCATTGATTATAATTATATTTGCAGGCTCGCGCTGCTGTGGCTGCAACAGCTCAGGAGAGAACTACTGTACCAACCCACCATTCATCTGATTCAGAAACCAGAGACAGCTGTTCGCTCTTTCACTGCTAGAATTTCTATTATTGAATACTGGTTCACCATTAAATATTAAATATTTTCTAGAGCCAGAACAAAAATAATGTTTGGCATGTGTGTAAATATTGCAGTCAGTCTCTGTAGGTTTTTATGCCATTTTAGTGTAATGTAATATCTGACCAGCAGCCATCATAAAAGTGCAGAATAATACCTTTAAGTTCCTTTGCATATTCATGATTACATTTGATTCAGGTAATGCATGTCTTAATCTTCTATTTCATCCTGTGAAACTACAACACATGACCTGTTATGATTGTCAAGTGTACTAGTACACACAGGTTTTTAATATATATATATATATATATATATATATATATATATATATATATATATATATATTTCACATTTCTAACCTAACCTGGCTGATGCAGCTATTTTTTTTTTTGTTGAAATAAATGCACTGACTATGCAAAATATTGTTGCTTCTTCCATGTTTTCTGCATAATATTACTCGGGTTTTGTAAGGTAGTAGAAAGGATGTGAAAATGTAAGGCGGTGAGAATGTGCCCATATGAGTGTGAAAGTATCCATAGTATAGTGGGAAGGTCCCCAAAGGGTGCTGGGAAGGTGCCCATAGTATAGTGGGAAGGTGGTGGGTACGTAGTTTCTCTACATAACTTTACGATGTAGTAAACACGTTGCTGGTAGTCCAGAATTTTACTTAGTAACTACGTAAAAATACTACATAACATCTACCAAACCACTACGTTGTAAGTACGTAGTTATTACGTAAAATTGTTACGGGACCCCAGGTGCTTTATTCTTGTTGTACTGCAGTAATTAATTTTTTTTTTTAATTTCTCAAAGAACCACCTTCTAACCAATCACAGTCCAGAATTCCACAGCAGCGTGTTGTGTTTCTAACCTGGAAGCTCTTACAGCTCATGACTTATGAGCCAACAATAACCTCAGCTCAACTACGCTCGTGGAAGAGGGAATGCTGTGGAGGTTCCTTTAAATCCAGAGACAGAATTTCATTACTGGTACCAAGATAAAACCAGATGGGAAACGAATTTTGACAGGGACAACAGTAAATGCATTTCAGTTTTGCTTCAAGGCCAAACTTCTGTTCATCTCAACAACTTCTCATCTACACCTGCTCCATTAAAGCGCTGGAGGGAAAAACAGATTCCCCCCCCCACTGGAACCCTGAGCTCACCTTCAGCTGCAGATGAGATTTTTATACTCTGGCTAAGTCACTAAAACAGCCATGTTTTGATGATCATCTCGGATTTCTGTATTCATTTAGTGAAGTGGTGCTAAAAACCTCCTGTTCACATATTAGAACATAAAAAACCCCATGATGAACGTGAAAATGAAGGTGAGAGAAGCCTGAACGAGCCACTTCACCATCACACTCAGCTCTCCATTTACATTCACAGCTAATAAAAAGGGAAAAAGTAGAATACTCAAACACTTTGTGTGTCGGATATCAGAGTGAGCAAAATCACAGCTGGGAAATTATACGGTACAAGGAAGATTGTTCCGGAAGATTCATTGGAAACGGTTCAGGGGTTTAGTAAAGGGCTTAAGGGTTCGAATTTAAACATGAGTTTTAAGAACCTTAAGGGGGACTTGAAGAATATTCCAAGAGTGTACATTTATTACCCCTAAACTCTAATTTCCCCCCCATTTTGTCCATAATTTGGTCCTGTCCAACTGCCACCCACAAACCAATCACCTGCAACTTCTCAAACACAGGGCAGTGTAACAGAACACATGCAGGTGGAAGTGCTATCCGCCCTCTTCCTCATACACTAACATTTAAACACCAACCCTTATACCACAACTCTTCAATTCCAAAACCCTAGCCCTAAAATCCTTAGTCCTCATCCTGACAGTTAAAACCCAGCCCTTAAACCTTACCCTTTAGACCCTTAAACACGTAATCCTCATGCTTATACCCTGACACCTAACCCATGTCCCTAAGACCTTAACTCTAAATCCCAAATTCTTTGTAAACTAATTAATATTAATCCTAACATAGAACTCTAAACACATAGTCTAAACCCTTAACTCTGATCCTGATAACTCACCAAAACCATAATCCAAAACCATCAGTCTAGTTAATGTAAATTTATAATGACCGTGAACTCACTGGACCGTTTGTTAATAAACTGATCATCACACACTGTCACCATTCTCACTGATGGACATGAATTCAGGATTACACCATGTTCAGGTATAGCTTTATTAGACAATATTTCATTCATGAAAATAGCTGAATGATTGACGTTCTTCTGATCTGAAGCTTCGACATTTATCAGGAAGGAAACACCTGAAGCCCAGTGCAGGTTCTACAGTGTTACTGAAACACAGGTTATTCATCAATTTATTACATTTCACAGTTTTCCCACAAGCCCCTCTGCTGCTGTCCGTCCACTAAATATGACATCATTCACAGAAACACCGTTGAATGAGGCTCCAGCCAGCGTGAGTGGAAGAGCGTGATCGCTGATATACTGCCTCATCACCTCTGAAAGGACGACAATCATCATCATCATCATCATGTGTAGGAGACATGGACAGAGGGTTTATGTAGGTGACGTGTCTGTGATGCTGTACATGTCTACAACCCCGATTCCAAAAAAGTTGGGACAAAGTACAAATTGTAAATAAAAACGGAATGCAATGATGTGGAAGTTTCAAAATTCCATATTTTATTCAGAATAGAACATAGATGACATATCAAATGTTTAAACTGAGAAAATGTATCATTTAAAGAGAAAAATTAGGTGATTTTAAATTTCACGACAACACCACATCTCAAAAAAGTTGGGACAAGGCCATGTTTCCCACTGTGAGACATCCCCTTTTCTCTTTACAACAGTCTGTAAACGTCTGGGGACTGAGGAGACAAGTTGCTCAAGTTTAGGGATAGGAATGTTAACCCATTCTTGTCTAATGTAGGATTCTAGTTGCTCAACTGTCTCAGGTCTTTTTTGTCGTATCTTCCATTTTATGATGCGCCAAATGTTTTCTATGGGTGAAAGATCTGGACTGCAGGCTGGCCAGTTCAGTACCCGGACCCTTCTTCTACGCAGCCATGATGCTGTAATTGATGCAGTATGTGGTTTGGCATTGTCATGTTGGAAAATGCAAGGTCTTCCCTGAAAGAGACGTCGTCTGGATGGGAGCATATGTTGCTCTAGAACCTGGATATACCTTTCAGCATTGATGGTGTCTTTCCAGATGTGTAAGCTGCCCATGCCACACGCACTAATGCAACCCCATACCATCAGAGATGCAGGCTTCTGAACTGAGCGCTGATAACAACTCGGGTCGTCCTTCTCCTCTTTAGTCCGAATGACACGGTGTCCCTGATTTCCATAAAGAACTTCAAATTTTGATTCGTCTGACCACAGAACAGTTTTCCACTTTGCCACAGTCCATTTTAAATGAGCCTTGGCCCAGAGAAGACGTCTGCGCTTCTGGATCATGTTTAGATACGGCTTCTTCTTTGAACTATAGAGTTTTAGCTGGCAACGGCGGATGGCACGGTGAATTGTGTTCACAGATAATGTTCTCTGGAAATATTCCTGAGCCCATTTTGTGATTTCCAATACAGAAGCATGCCTGTATGTGATGCAGTGCCGTCTAAGCGCCCGAAGATCACGGGCACCCAGTATGGTTTTGCGGCCTTGACCCTTACGCACAGAGATTCTTCCAGATTCTCTGAATCTTTTGATGATATTATGCACTGTAGATGATGATATGTTCAAACTCTTTGCAATTTTACACTGTCGAACTCCTTTCTGATATTGCTCCACTATTTGTCGGTGCAGAATTAGGGGGATTGGTGATCCTCTTCCCATCTTTACTTCTGAGAGCCGCTGCCACTCCAAGATGCTCTTTTTATACCCAGTCATGTTAATGACCTATTGCCAATTGACCTAATGAGTTGCAATTTGGTCCTCCAGCTGTTCCTTTTTTGTACCTTTAACTTTTCCAGCCTCTTATTGCCCCTGTCCCAACTTTTTTGAGATGTGTTGCTGTCATGAAATTTCAAATGAGCCAATATTTGGCATGAAATTTCAAAATGTCTCACTTTCGATTCTTGATATGTTGTCTATGTTCTATTGTGAATACAATATCAGTTTTTGAGATTTGTAAATTATTGCATTCCGTTTTTATTTACAATTTGTACTTTGTCCCAACTTTTTTGGAACCGGGGTTGTATATTGTGTATGTTGATTTATACAGTGAGGATAGAGGAGTTTAATAAAATAACACCATAAATCATCTCACCGAGTCGCTTCCAGTGTTCCAGGTGGTACTGTGGAATGCAGTTCTGAGAAAACACACACACACACACACACACACACACACACACACACACACGCATGCACGCACACGCACAATTGAACAATAAACTACATGTCAATTCCTGAAAGCCTGACAAAAGCAAATTCTCAGCAGGAAGACGAGACTGAATCAGGACAAACTCACGCAACAGTAACATGGTGACTCATGTTCCACTTTAAATCCTCACTGAGAGCAGCTTCCTGTCGTTCTACATCAAGCACACACACTCGAGCGCCTTCGCTGTTTTCAGCACAGTTTCTGTACAAGCTTGAGCCAATCATCAGCCATACAGTACAGCCATATACACTTTACTTCCTGTTGTCACTTACATTAGAGCGGCTCTCAGTTTTATTCTCTCTTCTGAAATTAATAAGACGAAAAAAATTGCAGCTTGAAAGAAGCATAAACTCCTCTGTCCTGAGGATGTTGGAAATTCCAGGTTCACCTCTGACTGTTACACAGCACTCACACTGGAGACTCCTTCCAGAGTCCCTTTTCTCTTTACAACAGTCTGTAAACGTCTGGGGACTGAGGAGACAAGTTGCTCAAGTTTAGGGATAGGAATGTTAACCCATTCTCGTCTAATGTAGGATTCTAGTTGCTCAACTGTCTTAGGTCTTTTTTGTCGTATCTTCTGTTTTATGATGCGCCAAATGTTTTCTATGGGTGAAAGATCTGGACTGCAGGCTGGCCAGTTCAGTACCCGGACCATTCTTGCATTTTCCAACATGACAATGCCAAACCACATACTGCATCAATTACAGCATCATGGCTGCGTAGAAGAAGGGTCCGGGTACTGAGACTCCTTCCAGAGATGATACAGAAACATCTCCTTACTTTAATAAAACTTCACCACATCAACAATTTTATTTAATCTCTATCAGTGGAGCGTCTGCTGGACACGCCCTTGTGAATGAGCTGTTACTATAGAAACAATACCATATTAGACCAAGAGCATTAATATAACCCTGCGCTACTGTCAGAGCTGCTGTTCTAGAGAATTAATCAACACCTTCTGACCAATCAGAGTCCAGAACTCAGCAGTGCTGGAATATAAAAAGTGTGTTTTATAGTGGTGCTTGAAAGTTTGTGAACCCTTTAGAATTTTTGATATTTCTGTATAAATATGACCTAAAACATCATCAGATTTTCACACAAGTCCTAAAAGTAGATAAAGAGAACCCAGTTAAACAAATGAGACAAAAATATCATACTTGGTCATTTATTTATTGAGGAAAATTATCCAATATTACATATCTGTGAGTGACAAAAGTATGTGAACCTTTGCTTTCAGTATCTGGTGTGACCCTCTTGTGCAGCAATAACTGCAACTAAACGTTTGCGGTAACTGTTGATCAGTCCTGCACACCGGCTTGGAGGAATTTTAGCCCGTTCCTCCGTACAGAACAGCTTCAACTCTGGGATGTTGGTGGGTTTCCTCACATGAACTGCTCGCTTCAGGTCCTTCCACAACATTTCCATTGGATTAAGGTCAGGACTTTGACTTGGCCATTCCAAACTTTAACTATATTCTTCTTTAACCATTCTTTGGTAGAATGACTTGTGTGCTTAGGGTCGTTGTCTTGCTGCATGACCCACCTTCTCTTGAGATTCAGTTCATGGACACATGTCCTGACATTTTCCTTTAGAATTCGCTGGTATAATTCAGAATTCATTGTTCCATCAATGATGGCAAGCCGTCCTGGCCCAGATGCAGCAAAACAGGCCCAAACCATGATACTACCACCACCATGTTTCACAGATGGGATAAGGTTCTTATGCTGGAATGCAGTGTTTTCCTTTCTCCAAACATAACGCTTCTCATTTAAACCAAAAAGTTCTATTTTGGTCTCATCTGTCCACAAAACATTTTTCCAATAGCCTTCTGGCTTATCCATGTGATCTTTAGCAAACTGCAGATGAGCAGCAATGTTCTTTTTGGAGAGCAGTGGCTTTCTCCTTGCAACCCTGCCATGCACGCCATTGTTGTTCAGTGTTCTCCTGATGGTGGACTCATGAACATTCACATTAGCCAATGTGAGAGAGGCCTTCAGTTGCTTAGAAGTTACCCTGGGGTCCTTTGTGACCTCGCCGACTATTACACGCCTTGCTCTTGGAGTGATCTTTGTTGGTCGACCACTCCTGGGGAGGGTAACAATGGCCTTGAATTTCCTCCATTTGTACATAATCTGTCTGACTGTGGATTGGTGGAGTCCAAACTCTTTTGTCACCTTTTCCAGCCTGATGAGCATCAACAACGCTTTTTCTGAGGTCCTCAGAAATCTCCTTTGTTCATGCCATGAGACACTTCCACAAACATGTGTTGTGAAGATCAGACTTTGATAGATCCCTGTTCTTTAAATAAAACAGGGTGCCCACTCACACCTGATTGTCATCCCATTGATTGAAAACACCTGACTCTAATTTCACCTTCAAATTAACTGCTAATCCTAGAGGTTCACATACTTTTGCCACTCACAGATATGTAATATTGGATCATTTTCCTCAATAAATAAATGACCAAGTATGATATTTTTGTCTCATTTGTTTAACTGGGTTCTCTTTATCTACTTTTAGGACTTGTGTGAAAATCTGATGATGTTTTAGGTCATATTTATGCAGAAATATAGAAAATTCTAAAGGGTTCACAAACTTTCAAGCACCACTGTATATCACAGTGCTGGGGAATTCTTCACTCTGACCAAACACAAACGAGACATATAAATGCAAACTGGCTCAACTGTAAAAATATAATGATAAGCGGTAAAAGGGCGATGACGAGAGTTAAAACGGTGACGGTAAGAGGTAACACGGTGCTGGTGAGAGGTAAAACAGTAATGACAAGATAATATTTATGATGACGATTTAATCGGCAGTAATTATGCCGCCTGAATTTTAATTTTCTCACCAGGGAGATGAGACGAGATTGATTTCAGACAATCATGCAATGACTCATTGTCCAATTAAAAGTCTCTGTGGAGAGCAGCTCTCTGAACTGCGAACGTTCCAGAGGACAGAGGAATGATAAACGTGCAGAGATTAATTGTGCTACAGTGTTTCGTTAAGAACAGCGAGGAGTGTTACGATCAGCGAACTTAAAAGATGCAGTCTGCCATTTTTTTCAAGAAATATTACCAAGCATCATTGCCAAGTGATTCATCTGGCTACTGTTCAGCTCCACCCACATTCTATAAAAGGAAACTCACATGGCATAAGTAGTTCAAACAAAAGGGCATGAGGGCAGGTTGGGAGTAAGGGGACATCAGTAGGGGACTTGAAACATTACATACTGCTGCATTAAAGCTGCAAGTTACCAGTGGAAACTGGTCACAGTATCCCATGAGAATTGTAAAAAATTGTAAATGAAATGAGGTCAAAAGGTCATGAAGCTGCATGTGTGGACAGTCTCCAGCCATCTGCAGAGCTTCACACGAGTCGAGTGTGTGGCTCGATCTGCCTGTGATTGCACTGAGTGGAATACTGAGTACCAGGGACGGGCACGAATGTGGAAACACAGCTGAGGACACCTGGTGGCTGGAACAGGAACTACAAATCTGATTTTTACTGAAGTGTTTTTGAGGAGGGCGGCATGGTGGTATAGTGGTTAAAACTGTTACCTCACAGCAAGAAGGTCCGGGTTCGAGCCCCGTGGCCGGCGAGGGCCTTTCTGTGTGGAGTTTGCATGTTCTCCCCGTGTCCGCGTGGGTTTCCTCCGGGTGCTCCGGTTTCCCCCACAGTCCAAAGACATGCAGGTTAGGTTAACTGGTGACTCTAAATTGAGCGTAGGTGTGAATGTGAGTGTGAATGGTTGTCTGTGTCTATGTGTCAGCCCTGTGATGACCTGGCGACTTGTCCAGGGTGAACCCCGCCTTTCGCCCGTAGTCAGCTGGGATAGGATCCAGCTCGCCTGTGACCCTGTAGAACAGGATAAAGCGGCTACAGATAATGGATGGATGTTTTTGAGGAAATGAAATTATTTGGGTTAAATTAGTTCTGAAACTTGAACTTCAGATTCATGCATGAACATTTTCAGATAAAACTGCGCGCGCGTTTTATGCTAGGGCTGTAATCGCTACGTGTGTGTGACAGAACCAGCAGGCACACACTCACCTTCAGTACAGCAGCTTTACTCCACACAGGTGATGATGTAATGTTCAGGTGCAACCTCACAGCCCGGAATGCTTGATCCAACAGCACTCGATCCTCCACCTCACCTGGAGGACCTAATGTCTCTTCAAACCAAGCACCTCCCAACATCACCTCAAATAAATAAATAAATAAATAAATAAAATAACAAAACACACACACAAATTAACATCAGTATAAAGTGCATCGAACCTCGCAGAGTCTGCGTCATCTCTCTCTCTCTCTCTCTCTCTCTCTGGGCTGATCATCAGTTATAAAATACACCACAATACAAGACATATAGATGTAGATCATAAACATTCTGAAAAAGTGTTATACTTGAGAGACAGCTTTTTTTTTTTAAACAACAAAAAAAACAAAACAGTTCTAGTTTCCAGATATGGATTCAAAGACACGCCTACTCAGACCAGAACTCATGTTCTTATACAGACTCAAAGACACACCCATATTTTCAATTATGGCTTCAAAACCACACCCACTTTTCATTTCTATAATATGGACTCACAGACATGCCAACATTCCTATTTATGGCCTTAAAGAAATGCCTACTTAGGGCTCATCTCAATCAAATTTCCATATATCGACTCAAAAACACATCCATATTTCCAGTTATGGCCTCAAAGACACAGCCACTCATTGCGGTATGCCATATTTGTAGTAAAAAGAGACGCCCACTCAGTGCTGCTCTAATTTCCATCAGTGGAATTAAAGACATACACATATTTCAATTCTGGTCTCAAAGACACACCCACAATGGCCTTAAAGCAGATACGCAGAGCCATCGCCTCACTTTCGTTTATAAACGTAATGAGACCTCAAGAATGGCACAGGAATAGTTTTAAGCATTAACAATAAATCTAATATAGTAATTTTTACAATTAAAATTATTCATATAGGTCGCAGTCTGAGTGAATGACCTTAACGTCTGTAACGTGACAGCAGGAAGTCTATCAGTCTCATCGCCATTTCCGCTAGACTAAAACACAGAGCTGACGGCAGCTCCGATCCTCCATTTAGAGCTAATTTATAGCCATGACATGTAGCTGTGTTGCTGGCGGGTGCAGCAACATGACAGAAGGTGGATTTGTGTTGCATTCATGGCCCAAGAATGTTCAAACTGCAAAGATTTGGATGCGTTTTGCGAGAAGTTCACGGGCACATTGGGCGCCTACGAAGTGGTCTCTCCTCTGCTCTGCACATTTTACTGAAGACTCGTACGAGACCTCTGATCTGTTGAGGAGCGTTGGCTATAAGCCCGGACTGAAAGACGGTGCAGTACCAAGAATTAAAGGAAACTACAAGAAAAGGAAAGCATTTATTATTATTATTTTTAAAGGAAAGCAAGTTCAGTTGCACCAGTTCTTCCTGAGTGTGAGCCGAGGGTTGTTGGTAAAACCTGGGACGTGACATTGTTCGAGCAGGGACCTCCCCGCGATTGTTGCTAAAATCGTGATGTTCCGTTCTGTCCCATGTTTTAGTAAATTGCCTGAGCCGAGCAGTAATCGCGGAGTACTCAGTATGGAGAGAATGAGTGGAGCAGCCGTCTGATTTCTTCACTAGATATCGCTGCCATCTCGCCCTTATGTGGAAGCAGTGAATGAACGGAGAACTGAATGAACAACTGAAAGTCAGATAGTTTCAAAACAATCAGCCTTCAAGAAGTGAGAGCACAGACGGGTAAGCTCCGACTCTCATTTGGATACAAAACACGTTGTTTCCCTGCATTTAGATTAATCCATGTAACTTGTATTGTGTGTTTAAGTTAGCGGTATGAGATTATTTAATTTGCTTCAGAATGTGATTGTCTCAGTTCATCTGATTATTTAATTAGCCTTTTACGTTTTATCAGTGAAAATGCATGCATGTACATGTATGTTGCAGAAGTTATAACACCGAAACCTTTTTTATTCATCACATGCACACTTCAAGCACAGTGAAATTCATCCTCTGCATTTAACCCATCTGAAGCAGTGAACACCCACACACACACACCCACACACACACCCAGAGCAGTGGGCAGCCACACCAGAGCGCCCGGGGAGCAGTCAGGGGTTCGGTACCTCGCTCAAGGGCACCTCAGCCCAAGGCCGCCCCACATCAACCTAACTGCATGTCTTTGGACTGTGGGGGAAACCGGAGCACCCGGAGGAAACCCACGCAGACACGGGGAGAACATGCAAACTCCACACAGAAAGGCCCTCGCCGGCCGCTGGGTTCAAACCGGAACCTTCTTGCTGTGAGGCGATCGTGCTAACCACTACACCACCGTGCCGCCCTGACACCCATCCTTTATGAGAGTCAACCCACAATCAGTGAAGTCAAATCAGTCTTAGTTGAGCGAGTCGGTAACGCTATTTCTTACTTTCACCATAAATGTTTATTTATATGACTTTGGTCTATAGCTGTAAAAGGCCTCGGCCTTAAAACCGGTTCCCGCTGTGACGTCACGCACTCAGGGCTGGCTGGCTCAGCGGGGCAGCGCCAATCACAACTCTGCGGTTGATTTAACTCTCAAAAATATATATTTTTATTCCCATTTATGCAGCATACAAGAGTCAAGGATGGAGATACTATCCACTCAGAAACTTATTTAAAATAAAGGCTCTGCATATCTGCTTTAAAGACAAGCCCAGTGAACTCCAAACTCATGTCCAAATATGAAGTCAAAGACACGCCCACATTCCCAATTCCATATCTGCACAAGATACATCCACTTAGTGTTGCCCTAATGTCCATATATGGACTCAGACACACCCACAATCCCTTTTAGGTTACATTAGTTCAGGGCTTTTCAAAGTGTGGGGCGCGCCTCCCCTAGGGGGCGCCAGAGTTCTTCTGGGGGGGGGGGGGGGGGGGCACCGTGAGGAATAATAAACCAGAATAAGTTACTATTGCGGACATTTAGCGAACTTCAGCTAGCCTTTGCCAGAGACAAAATGGATTGATTTTTAGTACCTAAAGCTACAGTGAGTGAGGAGACAGAGTCTGGGCCAAGCAAAAAAAGAAGGAAGTACACTACCGTTCAAAAGTTTGGGGTCACCCAGACAATTTTGTGTTTTCCATGAAAAGTCACACTTTTATTTCCCACCATAAGTTGTAAAATGAATAGAAAATATAGTCGAGACATTTTTCTGGCCATTTTGAGCATTTAATCGACCCCACAAATGTGATGCTCCAGAAACTCAATCTGCTCAAAGGAAGGTCAGTTTTATAGCTTCTCTAAAGAGCTCAACTGTTTTCAGCTGTGCTAACATGATTGTACAAGGGTTTTCTAATCATCCATTAGCCTTCTGAGGCAATGAGCAAACACATTGTACCATTAGAACACTGGAGTGAGAGTTGCTGGAAATGGGCCTCTATACACCTATGGAGATATTGCACCAAAAACCAGACATTTGCAGCTAGAATAGTCATTTACCACATTAGCAATGTATAGAGTGGATTTCTGATTAGTTTAAAGTGATCTTCATTGAAAAGAACAGTGCTTTTCTTTCAAAAATAAGGACATTTCAAAGTGACCCCAAACTTTTGAACGGTAGTGTACGACCACGATTATTTAAAGTTTGGATTTTCATGGACTGGATCTGAAGATGCTCCACTGCCACAGTGTGTTGTCTGCCAAGAGGTGCTAGCTAACGATGCTATGAGATGTTTAAAATGTGTAAAACAATATGTATTTAAAAAAAAAAAGCACAGATGTTTAAAATGTGTTTAAAAAAAATAAAAATGTGTACAACAACCATTTTTTAAAAATACGAATGGAACATTAAGTATAGCAACAACAAAAATTGTGGTGGGGGGGGGCGCTGTTGTTTATTTGCTCTCTGAGGGGGGCGGGGCTGACTCTCCCACACTTTGAAAACCCCTGCATTAGTTGATAATGCTAGCCTGGCAGTGACTGTAGTATGAGTTTTATGTTATTATTAGTTTTAACAGAAATAAAAAATACAAATTAGAAACCGTGATTGTTCATTGGTTTCTGTAACAACGCCCTGTCCATAACCACGCCCACAGAAACTATAATCACCAGAGAGACACGTTGATGATAAAATCTGAAAGTTGGGGTATGTTGGGTGTCTTTATTCTGCAGACTTCCCTGCTTTACCTCATCGGGATGTAAACAAAGTTGTGAATTAAACCATGAACAAAAAATGTCTGCTTTCGTCTCACAGTGGAAGGACAAAAAGGCGGACATGTCCCTGTTATATTCATCATGATTTAACAGGAGGACAGGTGAATAATTTAAGGATTTACTGCTCCGGGGAGAGCTGCAGGATATTTTCACCCTGTTCATGGTGTTCTTAATGGAGAGAGAGAGAGAGAGAGAGAGAGAGAGAGAGAGAGAAGGAGAGGCTGTTATACAACAGAACTCACATAACATGCTTTCTGCTGTTACAAAAATGGAAGGGGTGTGTGTGTGTGTGTGTGTGTGTGTGTGTGTGTGTGTGTGTGTGTGTGCGCACTTCAGTCCTTTGTGTTTCAGCTTCTCCTGTTTTTCATCCCATCAGAGCTTACAAAACACAGAGTTATAAAACCTTAAAGTGACCCAAATTTTGGCCCAGAATTGAATCTCTATAACGCCCCTTTGTGCTCATGTCTGTGTTTATACATAACGTCATTTGTAGTCAGAAAACACATCAGCCAGTCTGTCTGAGATGCTGCATAACTCTACATCATCTGGGGAAACTGCAGCGCACACGCGTTTAGTGTAACGTGCAAAACTGGAAGCTTTGCATTTTCAGTACTTGTTAGTGACATCAGCCTCACAGGAACAAACAGACCTCAGACGATTGACTACATTTCCAATAAAGGCAACAGTTTAGCATAAAAATATGAAAAACGAGTGTGTGCGTTGTTACAATTACACTTTAGAACCAAATGTGTACTGAAACATTTGCTCAGCAACTGTGTGTGTTCTTGTTTTCTGGATGTTTGTAGTAAATCAATACCTTTTATAACAGTTTATATAACAGTTACAAAATCACACTAAGAGGGTGCTGAGGTCACTGAGAAGTGTGTGTGTGTGTGTGTGTGTGTGTGTGTGTGTGTGTGTGTGTGTGTGTGTGTGTCTCACTGTCAGTCTGGTTGTGGGTTCTCCTCTTCGGTTGTGTTGTGGAAATGGAACAGAGTCGTACACGACCCCTAACACACCTCTGTCCTCTGAGGAAGGGACCAAGTGTCCAAAACCCTATAAGAAATCATGCACACACACACACACACACACACACACACACACACACTCAAACATTCCATATTGAGCAGAAAACATCTAAGTGTTGAACCCTGTGGCAGATGAAACCACATCGAGTTCTGATGATGTTTGCATGCGCACGCGTGTGTGTGTGTGTGTGTGTGTGTGTGTGTGTGTGTACCTTTACAGGTAACACAGATCCCTCGTACTCCAGGTTCACCAGCCCAACACTCACAGTGTGTATTTCACACAGCTGATGAGACAGTGAGCTGGCAGCAGGGGGCAGTAATGAGGCCAACACTACACACACACACATTCAGAAATAAGTGTGTTCAAAAGTATAAATGTAGTGTGTGTGTGTGTGTGTGTGTACGTACCTGAGGCAGGTAGAGCAGCAATCACATGATCAGCTTTTACTGTTGCTCCGTCCTCCTGTTTAATCTGTTCAATAAATGATCAGAAATAAACATTACAGCGATCTCTTTCAGACACACATCACCCAGAGTGTTTACTAAGTTCACTCCTGGTTGCCATGGTTTCCTGAGCAGGCTTTGGTTAAGAGGAGATTTAACTAACTTGCTTCGTTCTTACCCTCTGTTACAAGCTGCGAATCACACTCACCAGGACTTTAGTGACACTTCACTAAACACGTCCGTGCCCTTTTTTAATTTCTACTTCTCCGTAGTGCACCACACCGTGAGGTCTCACCTCCCAGCCGCTCGCAGTGTAGCTCAGAGTCCTGACGGGGGCGCTGTGATGGATCTCCACTCGGTCACATCCCCTCAGCACCTCCAGCAGGGCATCAGGGAGACTCTGCATCCCATCCCTCAGAGACCACTGTGACCACGACTCCGCCTTTGCCCGCTGTGCCAGTGCTGACGTGCTGTCTGGACCCGCCTTCTCTGGAACACGGTGTCAGTGTAGTGTGGGTTATTATACCACAGCCTCACTGTTTAATCTGGTTTTTTTTTTTTACTCCAGTGTGTGAGCTCTTTTAATCAAAATTTATTATTCTATCCACAGTCACTGGATATGAGCAATCGCGCGCTCTGATTGGCTACTCTACTACTAGGATATCAGCTCATATACCGTGAATAGAGAAAAACAAAATGGCAGAGCATGTTGCTGAACTGAGGACGAAATAAAAAACTACTCAAAAACAAAAACCCAAAATGATCAAATATTTAAAAGAAACAGAAACGGCTAAAAGAATTTTTTTTTGCTTGTTTTTTTCTCCCCCAATATCTCCTGTTCCACACTTGAGCCCAGGTGGTGGCAGTAACGGACCTTTAAGTTGGTTTGCCGAACGCCAAACAAACCCTAAAGAAGAGGAACGGTTATCCCACTCAATCTCGGTGCTACGCGCCTCGTCGGCTCTCAGCTCATGTATGACTTGATTTCATGGAATAACTTAAATATTCAATAAGTGTCAAAACAAAAACAGTTTCACTCTGCAAATTCTATTCACATTTCCATAATATTTACATATTCAATTAGTTCAAATTTCTAACGTCCTTATTTAGGCTTCCTTCTTTACTTCCTTTCATCCTTACTTCCTCCCTCGCTTATTTATACTTCCTTCCTATCTTCCTTATGTATTTACTTGTACCTCTTACCTTATGTCCTTCCTCATTAATATTTTTATGTACATACTTCTAACGGCATCCTTCCTTCTGTACAGATTTTCCTTGCGTATGTCCCACTATCCTCCTGTTCTTCCTCACACCCTTTTGTCCATCCTTATCCTCATCATCCCTCCCATCTTATTTACTTATTTCCTTCCTCCCTTAATTATACTTCCTTCATTCTTTCTTTCCACATGTACACCTCCTTCCTTACCTTTGTGCTGTAAAGGTGCTGATCCAGTTCTATCAGAATCAAGTGTAGTTCTGCTCTATGTCGGGTCCATGATACCGTTATCTACACTCTGTAGTGAGCGTATATAGTGCACATTTATGTCTCCTTGGGATTTTCTCTGCTTAAGCACGATATAAAGCTCATCTTCTGTATTGAAAGGACTCTTAATGTTTACTCTATAACACTATACACTCATTACTGTACACATGCTCAATCTATTAGGTCATTAAATTCCTAATGAAATTAATTGCATTCATAATCACAACAAAACACTGTCACACAGTCCGGGTTCTTTCATTCATTGTTAGGTCCACATGCACTAAGGGGATTGCATTAACATTATTAATTAATGATGTAATTATAATAAACATCACCTCCTCCGGCGATCAGACCCAGCAGGACAGAGCCCCAATCCTGTTCGGCTCTGTAAAGCGGCGGGAAACACGAGCGCACACTCAGCTGCCTGCTGTCTCCCGCAAACACGCCACGACACAGACAGTCGATCGCTATGTCTGCTAACTGCGTGCACACACACACACACACACACACCAGTGTTAGACTGCAGCAGTTGTGCTAAAATCATATTTACCCCAGTCTCTCAGGACTTTCTCAGCCTTATTTGTGGGCGTGACTACATGATCTCTGATGTCACTAAACTAGTAATCACATCTTTGCACCAATCATGTCACAGATTTGAGGTTGACAGCACGTTGCTTGGAAATTTTTACCCGCAAAACTAACTAACGTTACTAACATTAGTGATGTAGGGATGATGGTTGCCATGGTAACACAAACATTGACAGATTTGCCTTCTGTGAGATAAGTCAGTCAGAAAATGAGGACATAAATCTAAAACAACACTGACTGTTTAGGGGCGTTTCCTACTTTGCATACTCATGCATATTCATTATTCATGGGGGTAATTGTTAAGGAGAGTAAAGGTATAGATGGTTTTCACATGACGTCACAGAGTCGGGGATTCCCTAGTGGCGGCCATCTTGTGGGTCAAGCTTACCGTACGGGTGACTGAGCACACATTGTAACGCGCGAGTACAAAGTCTTCAAAAGAACCCAAGCAGGCTATTTAAAGCTAGCAATGGTGCACACCTGTTGTATTCACGGCTGCCGTAATAGGTCAGATGATGACGTCAAGCGGAGCTTTTATGGAATTCCCACTGTACGGGAGCACAAAGGCGAGCAAACAAAGAAACTCAGCATACAAAGGAGAAATCTATGGCTTGCGAGAATCAACCGCAAGGATTATCAGCCTTCCAAACACAGCAAAGTCTGCTCCGGTCATTTTATAAGTGGTAAGTTGTTTAAATAAACAATCAACTGTGTTTAAGTTTGTTTTTGGAAACCAAAACATCGTGTAAACAATCTCTGGAGAATGCCTAACTGGAACTGATGGTACTGTAATACCACTAATGGATGTAAAATTTGTCTTAAATCAACTCGATATTATACACACACACATATTTATATGCAGTGTTGAGAGCTCTAAAATTCCAATGTTTACATACCTTGGCTGTAATTAGGGCACGACTGTCACTTGTTTTTATATGGTGGACTTCACGGACCCAGCCACAGACAAAATAATTGTACGACTCCAGCGACTTGTATGCTTTGAGGTCGTCAAGTGTGTAGGCGCTTTTACTATTCACGAAATAGTTCACAATATCAGGGTACGATATGGATGGCAGCCCTGCATAGTCACTTGAAAATGCATCTTTGTCCACTTCGTAGGGGTCAATTCCCCCAATCAAGGCCAGTTTGGCTGCATACCGTTGTCGTGAGATGTCGTCTAATGTATCTATATACTTCTGTTTGCTTGATTTTGCCGACATTGATCTTTATTTTAGAAAGCTGACTATATAACTTTATAAATTCGTCCGAGAGAACGTAGCCGGTAATAGCGATAGTCCGTTTTGTTAGCCACACAAGATGGCGGCTGGAGGGCGTTCCCCGGAATGCCGTGATGTCAGTGAAAACTATCTATAGGTGATGTTCATAGACCAGTTTAAGAACATGTAAACATTTATAGTTCAACACTATTTTATTAGTGTACAATTAAATGCTCTTAAGGGTGTTCAGTGAAGTGAGGAAGGGTGCGTTTTACACTGAACTGGAACACGAGGCTCACCTCAAAGCCGAATCTCCTGGAAAAGAACGAGTGCACGGATTCGTCCTCCTGCTTCCCCTTCCTCACCAGGACCTCCTTCATCACGCTGAGGATGAGGGGACGGGAAAACGGAGGCAGAGTTTTTACCACTCCACTGAGAGAGAGGAGGAAAATCATCCCTCATCATCATCATCATCATCATGTACTCGAGAGTGCTTTGTGTGTAAATGTGTAATGAAATCAAACCTGAGGCTGGAGGGCAGTTTATGTAACTCTCCATTCACATATAGGAACCGGTTCTTGGAGGCCACGTGATCATGAGGAACCGGCAGGATCTCACGCTCCAGACCCAAATCCGACAGCTGAGGGAGACACGGCAGAACCAGTGGCCATGTATATGAGCGGACGTCGTAACTGGGGTTTAATGATGAAGCCAAAATGTCTGAGGCCCTCTAGTGTCTGGCTGCAGTACAGTTTTAACCCCACCCCCATTTCCATGTGAAAGGAGGCAAACTTCTGTTTCAGGATGCATCTCAACTAACTATTTTTGGGAATAGTGTTCTATCATTCTTAAAAGTTCAGATGACCCTGATATCTAACATTTCTCCTGATGATAAATGAGTTTAGTAGGAATTATTTGGTGAGAAATAAAAGGGCATGGTTAATGACAGTTTTGGGCTGAGCTAGAAATGACAGTTGAGCCTCATGAGCACTTCTTTTTGGATAAGAAAACAGAGATCTCTTCAAGAGATACATTCAACAGTCTCTCTCTCGCATTCTGTGTATACACACACACACACACACACACACACAGCTATAATAATACCATGTTTAGTGTGTTTCTCCCCACCGCTCCGGCCGGCCGGATTCCTCTGGGGCCGTGTTCAAATACAGCTCCATCCTCCCTACGAGTAGTGTTTATCCACCCTCCAAACCTCCCCGTCGCCTCCAGCAGCACCACCTGCAGGAGCACACAGGGAATGACACAGTGAAAAAACAACAACCGCCACTCGGTACGAGTATGGCCACTAACGCAAGCTCGTCTACTTGTTTTGGCGGGCATGTTTGCGAGAGAATAAGCCCATCCTGGCATGCCAAGGTCTCCCACAGAAACGGCATTTAAAACTGGCATGAGTACAGAGAGAACTTTTGTTTGTGTCTTCTCTGACGCTTATTATCTGCACTTTCAGCCCTTTTTGACTCCGCTGTATTCTTTGCTTGGTGAACTGCAGCACATCACTTACGTCTCTGTGCTGCAATATTTTCCCCATCTGTCCACATCCATGTTGGGATTTTTCAGATGCCTCTTTATACAAATCTTTGTAATGTAGTTTTGGACGGCCGACACTTCTCTTTCCTGTGCAGAGTTTCCCCCAATACAGGATTTTCTTGGGGAGTCTTTCTGCAGGCATCCTATACACATGTCCTACCCATCGCAACTGCATGGCAAGGAGTGTTGCCTCAACGCTTGGCATTCCAGAGAGCCAGAGGACATCACTGTTAGTAACAGGATCGCTCCAGTCAATGCCCAAAACGTACCTCAAGTGCCTCATCGGAGTTCGAAATAACTTTTTGATGTGCTTCTGATACAGAATGTACGTTTCTACAGGGTACAGTAGACATGGTAGCAGTACAGTCTTGTAGACAACACATTTGGTTGATAACCTGATGCCACGTCCTCTCCGTACTCCATCACTGAGTCTGCCGAAAGCACTGGATGCGGCATGGATATGATTGGTGAGTTCCTGCTCCATTGTGGCATTGCTTGATATTGTGCTGCCAAGATATTTGAAGTGCTCTACACAGTTCCATTGAGAGAGATGTTTGGGTCTTGATGTTCAACACCAGATGGAGGTTGAAACATCACTTCTGTCTTGGAGGTATTCACAGAGAGGCTGAGAGCCTTGGCTGTAGAAAGAAAGGACAAAAAGAAAGGTCACTAAGTATCTTTTGTAGGTCTTCAGCTGTGTGGGATACTAGTGTGGCATCAGTGTTAAGTAGTTCCCTGATGAACACGTGGTCTGTTTGATCTGAAAAGACTTAAGATCAGAAACCAAAGAGACTGCCATCACTTCTCGATGTAATGTACACGCCACCTGTTGTATCCTTAGATGTGATTTCAGTGATGGCTGAGAGAAATAAGATGAATAGTTGTGGGGCGAATACGCAGCCTTGTTTGACACCATGAGCCAACCACCTATCGAAACTTGGGCATTCATGCCATCATGGAAACTTCTAACGATGCTAATGAATTTCTCCAAGCAGCCGTATTTAGACAATAGTTTCCAGAGCTCATCACGTCTAACACTGTCAAAGGCTTTCAAGAAATGCACAAAAACTATGTAGAGGGGGCGACTCTGTTCAATAGCCTTCTCTTGCAGCTGTCAGAGAGCGAATACCATGTCAGCAGTGCTCCTACCAGCCCTGAAACCACACTGTGCTTCTGGGACAATGGTGTTAACCAACGTCTTCAGTCTGTTTGTCATGACTTTTGCAAGGACCTTGCCTGCTATGGAGAGGAGTGCAATACCTCGATAGTTGCCACAGTCATGTCTGTTGCCCTTCTTGAAAATAGTGACAATTACTGCATCCTTGAAATCTTGTGGAATCTCTTGTTTCCCAGAAATGTGTAAATGAATTTTTACACATTAAATTGAGCAGGGGCTGAAGTAGTTTCTTCCCACCTTGTTTAAAAATTTCAGCCTTGATGCCATCTGGACCTGGAGCCTTTCTGTTGGCCATCTTGGATATGGCACATTCTATTTCTCCTTCTGTTGGAGGATCGTCCAACTCACTAAGGATAGGTCTTTGCTGGATCAATTCTAAAGTGTCTTGTTCAATGGTGGAAGGCCTGTTGAGAAGGGTACTGAAGTACTCCCCCCATCTGGAGAGGATTTCACTTTGCTGTGTTAGTAGTGTCAGTCCATCAGCACTGAAAATGGGGCATGAACTGCTCGATTTAGGACCAAGCATTTGCTCGATCTCTGAGTAATACCCATGCATGTCATTACGGTCAAACAGACATTGGGCTACTTTGGCTTTGTGTAGACACCAGTTGTCTCCCATCGCACAGAGTTTTTTTGCAGATTGGCTTTAGCTTATTTGTATCTTTGTTTTGCAGCATTGGATGTAGGCTCCTGTAATTTGGCATTACGTGCTATGCAAGATTCTTCAAGAAGATTCTCGATTTCCGAGTGATTTTCGTCAAACCAGTCAGCATGCTTTCTGGTTGGATGACCAAGAACTTCACTTGCAGTACTGCAGACGGTGTTCTTGAAAGCTATCCAGCGTTCTTCGGTTGTACCCATGCTGAGTTTATCAGTAGTTTGAGAGCTTGAGCCATAGCTTCTTGTAGATGCCTTATTTTGGTCTAAGACAAGGCTGACTACATTCAGTCTTTTGGTGATCTGTGGGGCTACCCTTTGCCTGAGGATATGAATTCTGATGTTGAACTTGGATCGGATCAGGATGTGGTTAGTTGAGCAGCCAGCTCCTCTCACTGAGCAGGTAATATGCACCTCTGATATATCAGCTTGACGTGTGATGACAGTCCAGCAAGTGCCAGCGTTTGGACCGTGGGTGCGTCCATGAGTAGTACCATCTGTCTGGCATGTTGAAGAAAGTGTTGGTAATGGCAAGTTGATGCTCCACGCATAACGAGAGAAGTCGTTCACCATTTGTGTTGAAGTTGCCTCTTCCAAATTTCCCCAACACTTTGTCCCAAGATGTATAATCACTGCCTACTCTTGCATTGAAATCCCTGAGAAGTATCAGTTTGTCATTTGCAGGGACAGTTCTCAAGACTGTATGAAGTGTGTGATAGAACTGGTCCTTCTCAACATCAGGAGAGGGTAGTGTTGGGGCATATGCACTGAAAATTGGTGTATGACTATTGTTTGAAAGAGGAACTCTGACAGACATAAGTCTCTCAGATATGGCCTTAGGTAAGTCAGTGAGTTTGCATGCAATGTTGCTGTTGATTGCGAATCCCCCTCCTGAGGTTCCTTTTTTGGCTGGATCTGTGACTCCAGACCAGAAAAATTTGAAGTCCTTCTCCTTGAGTTGTCGTGAGCCTTGCAGCCTCGCTTTAGATAGTGCAGCAATGCTTGTGTTATATCTTGACAGCTCTTTTGCAACAAGTGCAGTTTGCCTTGCTGGTCTGTATTCAGCATCAAAAAGAGTTCAGACATTCCAGCTTCCAGAGATTATCTTGTTTGATTTGCATTGTGTTTTTTGCCCACTTGAACGGAGACCCCGCTGACTGTGGGTAGCCAGCGAGGGTGAGCAGGCCTTGTTTACCCCACCTTTTCCAGGGGCTTCCCCGTTTTGGGGAAGGCAGGGCGTCCCTGAATAGGGCTGCCTGGACATATGGGAGGGACCTTATGCCTCTGCTGCTCTCAGAAGGTACATGAACATCACTCTCAGACCACTCCTGTGCAGTGCTTTCAGCGATCTGCTTCCAGCTTCTCAAGCCTGCTGATGTCACCTTCACACTATTGCCATGAGACTTTTGACAAGTAAGGGAAACATTAGTTGCCTGTGCAGGATGATTTAAGGTGTCTTCTATCTTGCACTGGAATAGAAGGCACCCTCTGGGTTGCTCTGTTCCTGATCCAACAGGGAGCTGTGGCTCAGCAGCTGGGAAACAGGTCAACTGCCCTGCAGTTGCTGGAGCACTGGGGTGAACCCTCTTCCACTCAAGCATCATGAACAATCCAGTGCATTGCAATTGACTTGTAAAAAGTTCCTCTGTCAGCAGTACCAGTGACTCACTGCTGCCCAACGCCAGATTTTCTTCCAGGGTTTACTCCCTTAGTCCTTGACTCAAAAGTCTTAAGCCTAAGGACATAGGCATGAACTGACTGGTGTCCAAAAAGAACTAAACAGAGACCCCGTGCTGCCAAGATGTCAAGCGCACCATGCTGTGTCCCAGGAGTTTAAGGTGCAAGGCCAACCGGTACACTTGCAAGCACTCTAGCCCTCCTGACGGGGCCCTATCAAACCTAAGTCCCACCACAGTCAGAGCACAGGCAAGGCGCTGGATGCCAACCCAGTGGACCTCGTGTCCATGCCTGCCGCCTTTAATAATAATAATAATAATAATAATAATAATAGTTTACCTTGGAGACATGGGAGCTCTTGCTGAGGTAATAGCAGGCTGAAAGACCACCGATCCCCCCTCCGAGAACAGCCACACACTTCTGCATTCACACACACTTATACATACACACCATCAACACACGACACAACAAGGGCATCAAACAGTTATTTAGATTTACGTATGTGTCAGTGAAAGTCAAATCCCACAACAGATGCTGTGAAAAGTGCATCACTGAGAGATTTCCACCGAAAATCTACTGCGTTACAAAATAAAACTGTTGGCTGTGAAGTTCAGCCTCATAGCCGCAGTGCAAAAATGATAAAAAGACAGTAAACAGTAAATAAATAAATAAAATAGTAAATGTGTCTTGGCAAATCAAAGAGGTTCAAAAAATGAGTGGCTATATTAACATATTGTAGAGAACTTCAAACTGCACTTCATTTTCTCCATCTAGTTTAAGTGTGATATAAATGCCAAAAATGTCCATGATGCTTTTAATGTAAAAGTAATTAATAAATTAAGATCATTTTAATTTATATAATTAATAAATGATCTTACCTTTGTTTGTAGTCATAAATCAGTGTAAAAGCAAAAACCTCCAGCCTGAAAAGTCTTCACCTGAACAAAGAGACAATTTCATGAGGTTTTATACAAAAGTTTCTCTGCTGGAGGGTTGAAGAGTGTGCGAGTGAGTGTGTGTGCGAGTGAGTGAGTGTGTGTGCGAGTGAGTGTGTGTGCGAGTGAGTGAGTGTGTGTGCGAGCGAGTGTGTGTGCGAGCGAGTGAGTGTGTGTGCGAGTGAGTGTGTGCGCGAGCGAGTGAGTGTGTGTGCGAGTGTGTGTGTGTCAGGGTGGAGTGTGATAACGAAGCAGCTTTGTCTTTATCAGGTTCAACACATTGACTAACAAAAGGACGAGTCCACAATAAAGAAATACAACTTCCACATGTGTGAAAGGAACAATTCAGCCAAAAAACAAGAAGTCACCAGAGTCCCTCAACCTTCACATACTGAACACTGAAGTTGATTATTTTCCTATAACAGCACAACCCAAAGTGTTTTATTACCTCCGCCAAGGAGGTTATGTTTTCGGTAGCGTTGGTTTGTTGGTTTGTCTGTTAGCAACATTACGGAAAAAGTGATGAACGGATTGCTCTGAAATTTTTTTCCAGAGGTGTAACTGGGCACAAGTAACAATCCATTAAATTTTGGTGGTGAGCCGGATCACCTTCTGGATCCCGGATTTTTTTAAAGGATTCTTGGCGGAGGTCTGCGCTCTCCGAGTGCTTTTCTAGTTCCTCTTACACCACAGCAATTTACTAACAATTACAATTTACGCTTTAATAGAGACACGTCATGGTACGGTGGTGTAGTGGTTCGCACTGTCGCCTCACAGCAAGAAGGTCCTGGGTTCGAGCCCCGGGGCCGGCGAGGGCCTTTCTGTGCGGAGTTTGCATGTTCTCCCCGTGTCCGCGTGGGTTTCCTCCGGGTGCTCCGGTTTCCCCCACAGTCCAAAGACATGCAGGTTAGGTTAACTGGTGACTCTAAATTGAGCGTAGGTGTGAATGTGAGTGTGAATGGTTGTCTGTGTCTATGTGTCAGCCCTGTGATGACCTGGCGACTTGTCCAGGGTGTACCCGGCCTTTCGCCCGTAGTCAGCTGGGATAGGATCCAGCTTGCCTGCGACCCTGTAGAACAGGATAAAGCGGCTACAGATAATGAGATGAGATGAATAAGCAGACATACATGTTTGTTGTGTTTTTGTTCTCTTTTTTTCCTCTCTCAGTAAAAATGTCCCCAAGGTTCACAAAGACAGTCCCTACACCAAGAACAGTTATGCACTTACATTTACAGTGATATTAAGTTCTCAATATATTTAGATTATATTTTAAAAGTTCATTGTTGCCCACCTGTACATTATACATTTTTACAGCATCGGCAATAAAGCATTTCAAGCTTTAAGTATGAGTAATTGCTTTCTTGATCACCCCTTTACTAAAAACACCTACAAAATAAAACACACCACTGCTGCGGGCCCCCCACCCCATGGGAGTCGGGCCCGGGGTGGTCATGGCCCCCAGGAGCCGTGGTGGGCGTGCCTTATTTTCATTTCTGAATGGTGGCAACCCTAATAGAGAAACCATCCCCTATTAAACCGAGAGCATGAATATAAACCTACACTACTGTCAGAGCTGCTGTTACAGAACATTAATCAACACCTGCTGACCAATCAGAGTCCAGAACTCAGCAGCGCTGTGTGTAAATCATTTTAAAGTACTGAATATGCTAATTAGCTGAAACGTGTGTGTGAGTCAGTTAAAGCGATTCTGATATACGAAGAAGAAACTGCCAGCTTTAGCAAAATTTCTGGACGTTTAGCTTCTTTTCATAAACATCTATTCAGGCTTTACTACACAATTACAGAGTTTAATAATTATCTTTACTCAGCTGACGAAGAGAAAAAGAAAAGCGCTCGTACTTGCTTTTAAACTGGTCACTGCAGCGCTGCGTCTCAAACCGCATCACGAAACACTCCATCAAGTGCACTACATAGGCCGCAATATGTCTTATTTCACACACTACACAGTGCACTTGTAAGCAGAAAAGAGTGATTTGGGTTTCGTTTGAGCAACAACACTTTTTCCCCTCAGTTGTATGTGAGCGGTGATTGTGCTTCAGCGCCACCTGCCGGTTTGGAGGAAACACGACTCCAACAGTTCTGAGTTTTCTTGTGTTTCTTCTGTTGGAAGTTTGTATTCAGACGTGTTTAACTTTTGTGTTGTTGTTGTTGCAGGTTTTAATGAAACCCTTAGTGTTTTATTCTGACCACAGTGCTGCTGTTGAACAAAAAACGTATAATCTGTGATGCAGTGACATTGTTATTTAACATTTATGGAAAAAAAACCTCCCTAGTGTGAGCACTTTATAACAGTCAAAATGTTGAGTTCAGAAAAATCTTCAGGACAGAGGACTTCTCATTCTCCAGTTTCTCAGTAAAATGACAAACGATGTATGTGTGTGAGAGAATTTGATACATCTGATCTTTGAAATGATCCGATTTCTATGTCCACACAGACCTGAAAACATCAGATCTGTGTCACTTTAAGGCAAAAAATAAATCAATAAATATCAAATTTGCGCCACTTCCATCTGGAGCCTAAGTGTTTAGTTTTATTTTAGTTATTTATTTTTTAAATTAAGCTTCTTAAAAGTTTTCAGTTCAGGATTCAGTGGAAACCTGAATTTCTGACAGCAAAACATTCTGAACACTCTTGTCTAGAGAATGTCTAAGGGTTCCCAATCAAAGAACTGTACAGGTTCTAAAACTATAAATAACAGTTCAAAAACAGTAGTGTGAATGTGAGTGTGAATGGTTGTCTGTGTCTATGTGTCAGCCCTGTGATGACCTGGCGACTTGTCCAGGGTGAACCCCGCCTTTCGCCCGTAGTCAGCTGGGATAGGCTCCAGCTCGCCTGCGACCCTGTAGAACAGGATAAAGCGGCTACAGATAATGAGAATAAGATAAATTAGGGATGCACCAAAATGAAAATTCTTGGTCGAAACTGAAAACTGAAAATGAAGAAACCAAGGCCGAAAACCGAAACACCGAAATAAATTATTATGCCAATTATTAGTACCATTGCATTCATGGCTATGACTGTGTACTAACCTCATTAAAATCAAGGCATTGCAATTGCACAAGTTAATATTAATGCTTCAAAGAATAAATCAATTACAGAATTACAAAAATATTTATTAGCACTGACATTACAACAATGCACAATATAAAACAAAATTAAAAATAAAATGTTTAACTTGACCCCACTCAGGTGTACACTAAATAATAATACAGGCCTATAACTGACTGGCCTGCTGAAAGATTGTAAAATTAAATATGTTCTCTCATAAAAACACAGAGCATTTAAGTCAAGTGCATTTTAAAAAATTCTCTGTAGGACGACTACAACAAAGTGCATTCAGAACAAGTGCAACTGCTGAAAAATATAACAATATTTTTTCTGTAGGCCTATAATAGTGTATCAAAACAAAGATTGCCATAGCCCGTGTGTTAACTGTAGGCCTTTAACAACAACAAATGCACCACGAATTGCAGATGTGCAAAGTGGAAAACAAATAGCCTATTTAAACACAAGCCCATTCTACTTCCTGAGGTAAAGTGGCAGGTTTTTCTTGATGAAGAGTAGCTTTTCTGCTTTATCACAGTGAAGTCTGTTCCTCTTCTCATTGAGAACATGAGCTGCAGCACTGAACAGTCTCTCACTGAAAGTGCTTGTACACTGAGCAGACAAGTACTTGCGTGCCATCTTTGCCAGGTCAGGAAAAGCAACCTTGGTTATTTCTCCATTAGGCAAGAGGGTTATCACTTCTGGGGATGGGGACTTCAGACAGATAACCATCTAACTGTTGAGCGGTTGAGCTTGTCGTCTGCCTGACATTTAAGAAAGATTTGAGAGATTTTATTTAAATAGGGGCAGTGCATAAATAAACATTTTTGTCAAAAAAAAAATTCTAGCTGACAAAAAAAGTCATCTGATAGTCACATGTATAGTACCGTAAGTCAGAACAGTATAGCCTACCTGTTGTTTGAGGCCCTCTCTTGCAGGATCTCATTGAACATATCAGACAACGAGGGTGCATGCCCCTCATCTGGTGCAGAGAGACGAGTGTTAGGACTAGGACTGTTTTGGCCTCTAGAGGCCGCTGTTATTTCCTTTTCATGTCGTGTTCATTTTGGCCTCTAGAGGCCGCCACTGTTCCTGTGTTTTGAGTTTGTGTTAATTGCCTAATTATCTTCACCTGTGTCCTTAATTAGTTTGTCTATTTATACCCCTGAGTTCAGTCCTCTTGTCACGGAGTCTTTGTGCTGTTATGTTTATCTCCAGTTTCCTTTGTACTGTGTTTTTTGATCTTCTTAGCTTTTGTATTTTTGCACTTAGCTTTTCTTTTGGATTATACTCTTTGGTTTTTTTTTGTCTTTTGTTTTGCCCTGTATATAGTGTATATAGTTTAAATAAACCTTTTGATTCTTTTTCTACTTCCGCCTCACGCCTCTGCATTTGAGTCATCCCCCTGGTGGCCTAGTGGGGGTTTGCTGGATTATCACACCAACGAACCAGGTTCGAATCCCAGCAAAACCCTAACAGAAAGACTCCGTCATGACCGACTCAGCAGAGGCTGCTTCAACTGTCTACCCGGCCAACCTTCAGGGAATTATGGCAGCTTTGACACGCTTCGGAGCGACCATGGACGCTCATGGACGTACGCTCACCAGCCAACGTGAGGCCCTCGCTCGCCACGAGGAACTGCTTCAGCAAATTGGGAAAACCCTGGCACAGCTGACATCTCTGCCTGCATCTCCTGCTCCTGATCCAGTTCCTGCTCCTGATCCAGTTCCTGCTCCTGATCCAGCTCCCACTCCTGCTCCAGTGCCTCCTGCAATGCTGCCTTCTTCACCTCGCGAACCCAGCCTTCCTGCACCACAGAGGTATGACGGCAAGCACAGTGAGTGCCGAGAGTTCCTTACCCAGTGTCAACTCACCTTTGAGCTTCAGCCTACCACCTACACTACGGATCGCCGCAAGATTGCCTTTGTGATCACCTTATTAGCTGGTAAGGCGCGAGCCTGGGCTACTGCTATCTGGCAAAGACAGGGACCTGAGTGCTTTGATTTCCAGCTGTTTTCTGAAGAGATGCTTCGGGTCTTCGATCAGGCAGACATCAGTACCGACGCAGCCCGAAAGCTCATGTCCATCTGGCAAGGAGGAAGCGTCGCAGATTACGCCATCTCGTTCCGAACACTCGCAGCAGTAAGTGGATGGAACGAGACTGCCCTGGTGTCAGCCTTCCACCATGGTCTGTCTGACCCCATCAAGGACGGTCTGGCCTCTATTGGATGCCCAAGTGACCTCGAAACCCTCATCTCACATGCTATTCATCTGGACAACAGGATGAGAGAACGCCACCAAGCCTTGAGCCCCCCCAGCCTCCCTACCTCTACCTGGAGACCATCTACCTCCTTCAGTGACTGTCCAGAACCCATGCAAGTGGGTCGTACTCGCCTCTCCGCATCTGAGAGGGAGCGCAGAAGGAGGGACAAGTGCTGCATCTACTGTGGCAAGCCTGGTCACTTCCGAGCATCATGTCCCGAACTCTTGGGAAAAGGACCGCCCCGTCCAGCCGAGGGAGGGTTGTGACGGGGCCTACCCTCTCTCCCGGACTCCCTGGCCAAGGAATCTACATCCCGGTCTCCATCTCCTGGGGTGAGTCTGTCCACTCTTGTCAAGCTTTGATAGACTCAGGGGCGGCTGGGAACTTTATGGATATTCACTTCGCCCAAAGCATCAATATTCCGACTGCACCTCTTGAAGTCCCACTGTCTGTGTCTGCCCTCGATGGCCAAGTGTTAGGTGATGGAAGAGTCACCCAAGTTACTTCTCCAGTTTTCCTCCAGTCTCAAGGTCACAAGGAAGAAATATCCCTGCACCTGATTCCTTCACCTGAGTTCCCAGTTATTCTAGGCCTTCCTTGGCTTACTCGCCACAACCCTCGCATAGACTGGGTAACAAGCCAGGTTGTGGAATGGGGCCCTGCATGCCATGCCTCTTGTCTGCTCTCTAGCTCTCCTGTGTCTCCTGCCGAGCCCCCTGATCTCACCGAGTTATCTCAAGTTCCCACAGAGTACTGGGATCTCAAGGAGGTATTCAGCAAGAGCAGGGCCGCTGTTCTTCCTCCGCACCGGGCCTACGACTGTGCCATCGACTTGCTCCCTGGGACTACCCCTCCTCGTGGCAGACTGTTTTCACTCTCTCAGCCAGAACGCAAGGCCATGGAGGAATACCTCAAAGATGCCCTGGTCTCTGGGTTTATTCGACCCTCCACTTCACCTGCTGGAGCCGGCTTCTTCTTTGTCGGCAAGAAGGATGGGGGGCTCCGACCATGTATTGATTACAGGGGCCTGAATAAGATCACTGTGCGCAACCGATATCCCCTTCCGCTGATGTCCACAGCTTTCGACCTGCTCCAAGGCGCCACCGTCTTCACCAAGTTGGACCTACGGAACGCATACCACCTCATCCGTATCCGACAGGGAGACGAGTGGAAGACTGCCTTTAACACCCCGTCTGGGCACTACGAATACCAGGTGATGCCCTTCGGACTCACCAACGCACCAGCTGTTTTTCAGGCCCTAATCAACGACGTCTTAAGGGACATGATTAACCTATACGTTTTTGTCTACCTCGACGACATCCTTATCTTTTCCAAGACCGTGCAGGAGCACCGCCACCATGTCCGCCAGGTTCTCCAGAGGCTGCTACAGAACAATCTGTTCGCCAAGGCCCAGAAATGCGAATTTCATGTTCCCGAGGTCTCCTTTCTGGGATTTATTGTACGGACAGGCCAACTCCAAATGGACCCTGCCAAGACCCTGGCCGTCCGGGATTGGCCTACTCCCAAGTCCGTTAAGGAGGTTCAGCGGTTCTTAGGATTCGCTAACTTCTACCGCAAGTTCATCAGGAACTTCAGTTCTGTGGCAGCACCCATGTCAGACCTCACCAAAGGGACAGGTGGATCTTATGGCTGGTCTCCTCAGGCAGAAAAGGCGTTCAAAGACCTCAAGGACCGCTTCTGCACGGCACCCATTCTGGTTCTCCCGGACACCTCCCAACCATTCATCGTGGAGGTGGACGCCTCGGACAGTGGTGTCGGCGCGGTGCTCTCTCAACGTTCGGAAGGAAAGCTGCACCCCTGCGCTTACTTCTCCCACCGCCTGAGTCCTGCTGAGTCCCGGTACGATGTGGGGGATCGAGAACTGCTAGCGGTCAAACTGGCCCTTGAGGAGTGGAGGCACTGGCTGGAGGGAGCACAACATCCATTCCTGGTTTGGACTGACCACAAGAACCTGGAGTACCTCCAGCAAGCCAAGAGACTGAACCCTCGACAGGCTAGGTGGGCCCTGTTTTTCAGTCGGTTTGACTTCACCCTCTCATACCGCCCCGGCTCCAAGAACACCAAACCTGACGCACTGTCCAGACTGTTCTCTGCCACTAACAGGGAGAATGAAGTCGGGCCTATTATCCCTGTGTCCCGGATTGTGGCCCCTGTCCGCTGGGGTATTGAGGAGGCTGTCCGACGAGCCCAACGCCAGGACCCCGGTCCTGGGACGGGGCCACCAGGCCTCTTGTACGTCCCACATCAAGCCCGGGCCAAGGTTCTCCAGTGGGGTCACTCTTCCCCTCTCACCGCCCACCCGGGAGCTCGGAGGACCCTGGACTTCCTGAAAAGACGCTTCTGGTGGCCTAACATGGAAAAGGAAGTAAGGTCATTTGTCCTGTCCTGTGAGGTTTGCACCAGAACCAAGAACCCACGACAGCGTCCCCAGGGTCTCCTGCATCCTCTGACCATTCCCCGGCGTCCCTGGTCCCACGTGGCAGTCGACTTTATCACGGGTCTCCCTGAGTCACAAGGTAACACGGTCATTTTGGTCTTAGTTGACAGATTCTCCAAGGCCTGCCGCTTCATACCACTGTGCAAACTCCCCTCTGCTCTTGAAACTGCGAAACTTTTGTTTAATCATGTCTTCCGAGTCTTTGGTCTTCCACAGGACATCGTCTCAGACCGAGGGCCCCAGTTCTCCTCCCGAGTGTGGCACGGGTTCTGCAAGGTCATCGGAGCCACTGCCAGCCTCTCCTCTGGGTTTCACCCACAGTCCAATGGTCAGACGGAGAGGCTCAACCAGGACCTGGAAACCACCCTGCGAGGCCTGGCTATGGATAACCCGACATCGTGGAGCACCTGGCTGCCATGGGCGGAGTACGCCCACAACACCCTGCAGTCATCGGCCACCAAGCTGTCGCCATTCCAGTGCCAATTCGGGTTCCAGCCACCTCTGTTCCCGGACCAGGAGGAGGACGCGGGGGTGCCCTCGGTCAACCAATATGTGAGACGGTGTCGCAAGACCTGGAGCAAGGTCAGGAAGACCCTCATACAGACCTCCAGAACCAACCAGACTCAGGCCAACCGCCATAGAAGACCTGCACACGCTTTCCGCCCTGGGCAGCGTGTTTGGCTGTCCACTAAGGACCTTCCACTGCGGGTGGAGAACCACAAGCTTGCTCCTCGCTACATTGGCCCCTTCAAGGTGGTGCGCAGGGTGAACCCTGTCTCCTACCGGCTCCAGTTGCCCCGGACTCTGAGGATCAACCCCACTTTCCATGTTTCCCTGTTACGGCCCGTACTGACGTCTACGTATGCCCCTGCCCCTAGGAACCCCCCACCCCCCCGCATCTTCCAGGGGCAGACTGTGTTCACTGTGAATCGCCTGCTTGACTCCCGCCGGGTCCGCGGCGGGTTGCAATATCTGGTGGACTGGGAGGGCTATGGTCCTGAGGAGCGCTGCTGGGTTCCTGCTCGGGATGTCCTTGATAAAGAACTATGTCGGGACTTCCATTCGGCCCATCCGGATCGCCCTGGGAACGTCAGGAGACGCTCCTAGAGGGGGGGGTCCTGTTAGGACTAGGACTGTTTTGGCCTCTAGAGGCCGCTGTTATTTCCTTTTCATGTCGTGTTCATTTTGGCCTCTAGAGGCCGCCACTGTTCCTGTGTTTTGAGTTTGTGTTAATTGCCTAATTATCTTCACCTGTGTCCTTAATTAGTTTGTCTATTTATACCCCTGAGTTCAGTCCTCTTGTCACGGAGTCTTTGTGCTGTTATGTTTATCTCCAGTTTCCTTTGTACTGTGTTTTTTGATCTTCTTAGCTTTTGTATTTTTGCACTTTGCTTTTCTTTTGGATTATACTCTTTGGTTTTTTTTTGTCTTTTGTTTTGCCCTGTATATAGTGTATATAGTTTAAATAAACCTTTTGATTCTTTTTCTACTTCCGCCTCACGCCTCTGCATTTGAGTCATCCCCCTGGTGGCCTAGTGGGGGTTTGCTGGATTATCACACCAACGAACCAGGTTCGAATCCCAGCAAAACCCTAACAACGAGTCCTTTATTCTGCGCTCTGCTCTCCCTCTCCTGCGCTGTGTGCTTCTCCATCTCCAAGTGGGTTCTCCGCATCCATCGCGGCCTGGATCATTTCTCATGCGCGCTGCTTTATTTCCACATCCAAGTAATAATCTTTATAATGTGGATCAAGTACAGTCGCGATGAAGTGCAGAGGATCCAAATAAATCTCAGTGAAACGTGTGCTGACAGACTCTAACAGTGTAGTTTTCATTGTTTTCACTCCGTGGTCCATTTCAATCTCTTTGCTTAGAAGACACTTTAGTACTGCAATTAAAGGAATAACGTCTGCTACAGATGCATCAGATGAGCTGATCTCTTTAGTTAGCTGCTCAAAGGGAGCAAGAAGAAGGAGAATGTTCTCAGACCCACTGGTGTGAAGTGAATGTCGCGGGGAGCTCGTGATCTACAACCCCGATTCCAAAAAAGTTGGGACAAAGTACAAATTGTAAATAAAAACGGAATGCAATAATTAACAAATCTCAAAAACTGATATTGTATTCACAATAGAACATAGACAACATATCAAATGTCAAAACTGAGACATTTTGAAATTTCATCCCAAATATTGGCTCATTTGAAATTTCATGACAGCAACACATCTCAAAAAAGTTGGGACAGGGGCAATAAGAGGCTGGAAAAGTTAAAGGTACAAAAAAGGAACAGCTGGAGGACCAAATTGCAACTCATTAGGTCAATTGGCAATAGGTCATTAACATGACTGGGTATAAAAAGAGCATCTTGGAGTGGCAGCGGCTCTCAGAAGTAAAGATGGGAAGAGGATCACCAATCCCCCTAATTCTGCGCCGACAAATAGTGGAGCAATATCAGAAAGGAGTTCGACAGTGTAAAATTGCAAAGAGTTTGAACATATCATCATCTACAGTGCATAATATCATCAAAAGATTCAGAGAATCTGGAAGAATCTCTGTGCGTAAGGGTCAAGGCCGGAAAACCATACTGGGTGCCCGTGATCTTCAGGCGCTTAGACGGCACTGCATCACATACGGGCATGCTACTGTATTGGAAATCACAAAATGGGCTCAGGAATATTTCCAGAGAACATTATCTGTGAACACAATTCACCGTGCCATCCGCTGTTGCCAGCTAAAACTCTATAGTTCAAAGAAGAAGCCGTATCTAAACATGATCCAGAAGCGCAGACGTCTTCTCTGGGCCAAGGCTCATTTAAAATGGACTGTGGCAAAGTGGAAAACTGTTCTGTGGTCAGACGAATCAAAATTTGAAGTTCTTTATGGAAATCAGGGACACCGTGTCATTCGGACTAAAGAGGAGAAGGACGACCCGAGTTGTTATCAGCGCTCAGTTCAGAAGCCTGCATCTCTGATGGTATGGGGTTGCATTAGTGCGTGTGGCATGGGCAGCTTACACATCTGGAAAGACACCATCAATGCTGAAAGGTATATCCAGGTTCTAGAGCAACATATGCTCCCATCCAGACGACGTCTCTTTCAGGGAAGACCTTGCATTTTCCAACATGACAATGCCAAACCACATACTGCATCAATTACAGCATCATGGCTGCGTAGAAGAAGGGTCCGGGTACTGAACTGGCCAGCCTGCAGTCCAGATCTTTCACCCATAGAAAACATTTGGCGCATCATAAAACGGAAGATACGACAAAAAAGACCTAAGACAGTTGAGCAACTAGAATCCTACATTAGACAAGAATGGGTTAACATTCCTATCCCTAAACTTGAGCAACTTGTCTCCTCAGTCCCCAGACGTTTACAGACTGTTGTAAAGAGAAAAGGGGATGTCTCACAGTGGTAAACATGGCCTTGTCCCAACTTTTTTGAGATGTGGTGTTGCCATGAAATTTAAAATCACCTAATTTTTGTCTTTAAATGATACATTTTCTCAGTTTAAACATTTGATATGTCATCTATGTTCTATTCTGAATAAAATATGGAATTTTGAAACTTCCACATCATTGCATTCCGTTTTTATTTACAATTTGTACTTTGTCCCAACTTTTTTGGAATCAGGGTTGTACACTGTATGCAGCCAAGACTCGCTTTTGCGCAAAGAGGCTTTCCAACATGTAATAAGTGCTATTCCACCGTGTACTCACATCTTGTTGGAACCGTTTTATTGGTGTTCCAAACTGATTTTGCATAGACTGTAAGCAGGAACAGGCCAGCTGAGAATGTTTAAAGTGGCCAACAATTCTTCTGCTTATAGCCAATACGTCTTTTACGCTGCACTGAGACAAAACTCCCTCGTTCACAACCAGATGTAGTGTGTGGGCCATGCACTGTATTCCTTTCAGCTGGCTTTCTTCGATCGCTTTTGCCATATTTCTTGCATTGTCACTGACTATGGCATGCACTTTAGATCGTTCGATATGCCAGGTGTCAAACATATTGGCGAATGCATCAGAAATGGCTGCTGCTGTATGTGACCCTCTAAACTCTTGTGAATGGAGCAGAATCTTTTGCAGCTTGAAATCTGTGTCGATCCACTGTGCGGTCAGACTGAGCATACTGGTGAGGCTGACATCTGAGCTCCATATGTCTGTCGTGAACCTGATCACTGAAATATCTGCAGCTATAAGCTCATGGACGTGAGTTGCAACAACATTAAACAGTTCAGGTAAACACACGTCTGAGAAATGTCTGCTTGGCATGGCATAACGGGGCTCAATGTGCTCGATCAGCCTACGAAATCCCACATCCTCTACGACAGAGAATGGCTGATCATCTAAGGCAATGAATTCCATAATTTTTTGTGTAATGCCCTTTGCCTTGGCACCATCACTGGAAAACTTCCTTGCCTTTTCAAATACGTCCGCCACAGACGGAGTGGGCGTGCTCGGAGGGATTTTCCTTTTCTGTGCTGCCTTCTCATATTCAGAATGGCGATCGGGATGTTTGTATTTCAGTTGATAAATCAAACCCGATGTGGAGTAACGCTTTGCAGATTCAGCCCCTCTTGAAATTTTAACGTTACATGTTTTGCAAATCGCTATCCGTGGGTCTTTCTCAGATATATTGAAATACATCCACACTGCAGACATGTCGGCCCCTATCCAGACAAGCGTGTGCTGGCCGTGGTTTTTGTTTGTCACAACATCCTGTTTCGGCTGTGTTGTTTCGGTGATAAAAGTCTTTCGGCCGAAAACCGAAAATGCACTTTTGGGCCATTTTCGGCCGAAAATTTTCGGTGCATTCCTGATATAAATATAAAATATTTCTGGACTTTCTTACCAACAGACCACAGATCATGTGCATGGGTAAACACACCTTCACCTCCATCACTCGAAACACTGGAGTACCACAGAGTTGTGTGCTCAGCCCCCTCCTCTACTCCCTCTACTGAAAACCCATACATGATTCCAACATCATTATCAAGTTTGCAGACGATACAACCGTGATAGGTCTGATCTCAGATAACAACAAGTCAGCCTACAGGGAAGAGGTCGAGAAACTGGAGTGCTGGAGTTGAGACAACAACCTCATCTTGAACTCCAAAAAGACAAAAGAACTCATCATGGACTTCAGGAGATAGAAGCATGGAGGCCACCACTCCATCAGCAACAGTGGTGCGAATGTGGAGGTAGTCCAGAATTTCCAATTTCTTGGCATACACATCGGCCAGGACCTGTCATGGACTACAAACACTTTGGCACTGGCTAAAAAAAGGTCTTCAGAGGCTCCATTTCCTGAGGAAAGTACAACTGCCTCAACAGCTGGTGATGAACTTCTACAGGTGCACCACAGAGTCAGTGATCACATACTGCATCACTGTGTGGTGCTCGGGCTGCACCTTGGAGGATAAGAAGATCCTGCAGCGCATCATAAAAACAGCCAGCGGATCACAGGCACTCCACTTCCATCACTGGAAGAAATCCATCACACCTGGTGCACCTGCAGAGCCAAAAACATTATCAAGGACCCAACCCATCCTGGACACAGACTCTTTACCCCTCTGCCATCTGGAAAGTACTACAGAACTCCGTACGCCCACACAACCCAGCTGAGGAATAAATAGTTTTTACCCCATAGCTATCACACTACTGAACTCACAGCACTCACTGCCCCCCCAAACTAATTCACAGGTCTGACCAGCACACCTCCACTCACTCACTGCTGCTATACTACTGTGCAATACAGCCCATGGCATTTCACCGGTTCTGTATATTCTGTGCTGTATATTACTACATCAACACTAGTGCAATAACATACTAGTACAATACTCCTATGTGCAATACTCATGCATTTTATCACACTTGTACAATATTTCTCTGTGCAATACTCATGCACTTTATCAGATACATAATCTTACTCCTTCATTTATACAATAATTCTGTTCTACCTCAATAATTTTACTGTGTATATTTATGTTTGTATTACTTTTTATTGAAGTACTTTAATACTTTTTATAAATACTTTTATACTTTAGTAAATTAAACTGAGCATCTGCTGGCTCGTTCCAAATGACCTCTCACTGTACTTGTACAGTGACAATAAAGGCATCTTGTATCTTGTATTACAGAAAAATGAGAGGGAAATAGACAGAGATCTTCATCATCAGTGCCTCAGTGAAACTCAGAGAAAATGAAACTCACCGACTCCTTCATGATGCCTGCAGTTTTCACTCCAAAGCTGATGGAACAAAAACACACATGTAAAGAAGAGAGAATATTTTGTTGTAATCATTATTTTAAAGGTTATTTCTTCTTACCAGTAACTTGACTTTTTCTCAGTGACGTCTGAATAACAGCGAGCGCCGTGAAGCTTCTCTCATAACCACGTATCTTACACTACTTATACTGTATATAATGCCCGGGTGGTATGCTGCTATAAATACCCAGGAATAGAAATATTTGACCTGTTTTTTTCTACACACCCAAATAACTAAAAAGTTCCAGAGTGACAGTCACCAAACACAACAGGAGCGAAACCAGCAATTAAACAAATCACATGATACCATGTCAACTGCTCCGTTAATTAATTCTAATTAAAGTTCAGATCAGCGAATACCAAAGTTCTAAAGCTTAAGATTTTAAGGAGCTCACATGCACTCTTAACCCCAGGCCTAACCTTAATCTGAACTTTGACCCCAGTTCCAGGTGTTAGAGGTAGAATTGGGGGGCAGCAGGGTGGGTCAGCGGGTGGCGCTGTCTCCTCACAGTTCCAGGTTCCCGGCTCCATCCTGAGTTCGGGTTTCTGTCTGTGTGGAGTTTCACATGTTCTCCCCATGTCCGAGTGGGCAGAAAACCCAAGAAAACAGTAGGCTACATTTTCCAGTTTGTTTTCATTAAACTGTATACATCCTGATAAAATACTGGGATGTGCCCATCAGGTTCGACAAAAATCTAAACATAACCAACATTTCTTTTTGATGTACTGAGGGAATGAGCTATCGAGTCTTTTGACATGTCTCATACAACTATGTTAGACCACCTAATGTTAGCTAATGTTACCTACTCTAGTTGAACAAACTAGAAAATGTCGACTTCAAGCGTCCCTCTCAAGATTTTCACTGAAGTGCTGCTTTATATCCTCCCTCTGGTCTTTCATCAACATTGACAATTTTTCTCTCATTCCTTCACAAACTTTCCCCTTTTCCCTCTTTCTTTCCCTGGTCTTTGCCCCTTACAGTTTCTTTTGAGCTTTCTCTATCTGTGAGGGTGCAGGCACTTACAGATGTATGTGCAGTGGAAGACAGCTTTCAAAGAGCAAACCAAGCCAAAACGAGGGACTGGAATCGTAGTCAGTGGGCTAGTGTGGGTTGGGCGATCAGCAAACAACATAATGAGGACAAGACAAAGAGCGAGAAAACGAGGAAGAGCTAGCAAGGGTCAATAGTCAGGAAAGCAGTCAGAAAGATACAAAGCTTGGTACAAACTAGGGAAACTCAGGACAATACTTCACAATGGTGTGAGTGTGACTGGGGCTTCTATGGAGGGACAGGTAATTGCGGAAATGCGAGCCAGCTGAGATTCAGTAGACGGGTGATAGCGCTGTGTGCACTGGGAGTTATAGTTCGGGTTGTCCATGTTTGTAGTTTGTTCACTCTCAGCAGATTTACTGACACCATCTGGAGTCCTTCTTGACGTCATGACAAGTTGAGAGCTTACACTCACAGAAATATTTAACCCTAACTTTTAAGATTTATGTAATTTTATTAAATGACAAATTCCCATTCACTTTTTTTTAGATAATTTTAACACAATCCTACCAAATAAACCTTACATGATTCATATTCATTAGTGTAATAAAGATTATATATTTTGAATGCATAATCCTCAGGTTTACGTATTCAATATTAATAAAGTATAACTACTCTAAATGAATAATAATGAGAGTAGTTATTTAAAATACATAAAGTATATTGTTTGAATTGCATAATAATCAGGTAACCTGATTATTATGCAATTCAAACAATATACTTTATGTATTTTAAATAACTACTCTCATTATTATTCATTTAGAGTTATTAATATTAAATACGTAAACCTGAGGATTATGCATTCAAAATATATAATCTTTATTACACTAATGAATATGAATCATGTAAGGTTTATTTGGTAGGATTTTGTTAAAATTATCTAAAAAAAAGTGAATGGGAATTTGTCATTTAATAAAATTACATAAATCTTAAAAGTTAGGGTTAAATATTTCTGTGAATGTATACAAGATAAATAGCATATATGTATTTAAATTACATGTTATTTATGCAGGGCGGCACGGTGGTGTAGTGGTTAGCGCTGTCGCCTCACAGCAAGAAGGTCCTGGGTTCAAGCCCCCGGGCCGGCAAGGGCCTTTCTGTGTGGAGTTTGCATGTTCTCCCCGTGTCCGCGTGGGTTTCCTCCGGGTGCTCCGGTTTCCCCCACAGTCCAGAGACATGCAGGTTAGGTTAACTGGTGACTCTAAAATTGACCGTGAGTGTGAATGGTTGTCTGTGTCTATGTGTCAGCCCTGTGATGACCTGGCGACTTGTCCAGGGTGTACCCTGCCTTTCGCCCGTAGTCAGCTGGGATAGGCTCCAGCTTGCCTGCGACCCTGTAGAAGGATAAAGCGGCTACAGATGATGAGATGTTATTTATGCTTAGGTAATAAACCAAATTAATCAAAATGCATCACATTTATGCAATTCTTTTCCATTCAGTACAATCTTAAAGCTGCTTAAGAATAATCAGACCAGCTTCTGGATTCAAGACATTTATTAACATTAATGCTTTGGCAGGACCCGAAACACTTTTCTTTAGAACAAATGTTTTGACATCTCTCTCTCTCAACTTTTCAGCGCCCATAGCTGTCGGCGTAAGAGAGGACAGTAGGGATGCTTCTCATTATGCCAACTTCTTTCCTTTCTTCTTTCCTTTCTCCTCACGCCTCGTTGTCGACCTGGGTAATGTCAGTTTCATATTGGACATTCATTTAACATTCAAAATAAAAACATGATATATCCAGGGAAAAAATAAGTCTTGTGGAATGAGGGACATTTGTCTTTGTTTTCAAGGTTGGTTTGACAAGGCTTATCTTTGAATTTTGAATGTTAAATTAATGTCCAACATGAAACTGACTTTAACCAGAATTTACCGGAGTTTAGCTTCTTCTTTATGTCTTCTTCTTCTTCTTCTTCTTCTTCTATGTATCTTTGGCAGCCGGCTTCCAAAAAGTTGTGCTATTGCCCCATTGGACTAACAACGTTTCCGTTTTCCCCATTTCTTCTAATAACTTCTATGAAAACCAATCACATAAATTTTAAAGAACAGAATCATGTTTGTTTTATACCTTTGATTATTTAAACCATATTAATATATATTAAGTAATTACATTTCATACATTTTAGAATTGATTAAATTATGTAGCTTATAATTAATTTTGATGCATACATTTGAAACATACACATTTTTAAATAAAATCAAATAGATGTAAATGCATAAAAACTAACTCTGCCATGAATCATTTCTGTGAGTGTAGATCACAGGATGCTGCAAAACCTCGCACTCTAGAATCTTTTATGAAAACATTTTAACTCCTCAATAGTCATTGGACCACACCCGTAATGAACAAGTCGTCTGTCTTGTGTGTGCGATCCATCTAGACCTGGCTGTAACTTCACGAATAAATACAGCATGTACCTATTCTAACTGACAGACATTTTTAGATCTATTTTTTCCATCTGCCCTCTCATTAATTTCACTTCCTGTTCTTGGTTGATAGTGAAGTGTAGGCCTACCTTCTGTCAAAGTTAGCGAACAATCTAAATAGGCCTAGGCTATATGGGAACCCCCACCAGCCACATTAGACTTTAGAAATCAAACATTTATTGGAACTTGAAGGATTTTCCATCCACACGGTGACACTACAGGGAAAAAAACCCAAAACCCCCAGACCTCCCGATGGGGAGTCCAGACTCATTACTTCTCTGATAAATCTAGAGGACTCTTGGTTAGTCACTGTAGAGATCAGTCTTCCTGTTCTTGCATCCAAGGAAATAACCATCATTTGAAAGGCGTGTTGTGTAATAAAATCACCGGCTTGGGACATTGTGTGCAACGTCTCTGTCCAGACAGTCGTGATGATCATTTTGATGGCGCTACCGATGGAAAAGTAAAGTATTTACAACCCTCTCTAGCTCAGTAATTCACACAATCACACAGATGGTCATGTTATTTAAAATGTTGTCCATATGCACTTGTTTTGCATGTTAACCTCAGTGGTGTTTTTCAGCAGGGGACAATAAACGAGGAGTGAGCACTTTCTGGGTTGCCTTTACACTGACTAAAGAGCACAAAACCCCTTTTCCACAAGATAGAACCCAATCCCTCCTGACATGGCAGTTCAGACAGGACTACCTGGAGTTACAGTATTTATACTGCTCAGTTTAGAGAAGGTAAACACTGCATCGGAGACCTGCACATATGCCATTCATTAAAAACCTACACCACCATTGACATGACTGATTTGGAGGAGACCAATATCCCAGAGATACTCCATGGAAAACTAATCCCATCTGAGTAGAGATCAAGAATCAGACAAGCAGCAGGACTGAAGGCCAGTAATTTTTTTTATTGTTTCATCAGTTTCTCATTAAAGAGCAAACTCATTGTTCAAGCAGTTAATCTTCAAAATCAAATGCAATTGATCAAGTTTGTTCTGTACATGTTCTTGAGCACTTGTTCTCATACACACACAGATTCAAGTTATTAATTAAAAGAGACATGAAACAATTCAGAATGTTGCAGAAAGATGAGTGGAGACACAGGTGAACCTTTTAGTCGACGTTATCTAGAGGCACTCCCTTTTGGCCCCAGGCACAGGGGCACAGAAAACGCACCTTGTAATCCAGACACTTTAACTTCCCCTGCTGACTATTCACACAGGCAAAGCCATTCACCGTGTCATAGCTGAGAGAGAGAGAGAGAGAGAGAGAGAGATATTTTACAGAACTTAATTTCATAGGACATGAAGAATCTGATCTATAAAACACAGAACAGTTCTAATTCCAACAGGTTCTACAGTGTTCTAGAAGCAGCTGTAATGGTTTGCACCACAATGTTCAGAAGTCAAGACTAGGGTTACACAAGTAAACTGTTACAGTTAAATACTGAATGATGGCCAGTGTGTTGATGCAGCGTTCCTGTTACCAGCCTGAAGCTGCTTTTCCTAGAACAGCATGTCCACCCGTTTTATACCACAGTAATTTACCCACAGTTATTGGTATCTAGAAACTGCATAGCATTAACTCCAGTCCTGAAGATGTCACAAACTTTACAGCTTCACCGCTGACTGTTAAAACACCAACACTGGAAACTCCATCCATAAACTTTCCAGAAACCTCCTTACAGATCATAACTACTACAAACCCTATTTCCAGAAAAGTTGGGATATTTTCCAAAATACAATAAAAAGCAAAAATCTGTGATTTGCTAATTCACGTGAACCTTTATTTAACTGACAAAAGTACAAAGAAGAAGAACCCTTTATTTGTCACATGCACACTTCAAGCACAGTGAAATTCATCCTCTGCATTTAACCCATCTGAAGCAGTGAACACACGCACACACTCAGAGCAGTGGGCAGCCACACCAGAGCGCCCAGGGAGCAGTCAGGGGTTCGGTACCTCGCTCAAGGGCACCTCACTCCAAGGCCCCCCCACATCAACCTAACTGCATGTCTTTGGATTGTGGGGGAAACCGGAGCACCCGGAGGAAACCCACGCAGACACGGGGAGAACATGCAAACTCCACACAGAAAGGCCCTCACCGGCCACTGGGTTCGAACCCGGAACCTTCTTGCTGTGAGGTGACCATGCTAACCACTACACCACTGTGCCAAAGAACAGATTTTCAATCGTTCTGTCAGAACCACTTTTGTCAAGGAACATTATATGCATGTAATATTTGTAACAAGTTGTATTTGGTGGGTGGCTCTGTTTTGGGACTTCCCTGCCCTACCATGTGCCTACATGGAAAGGCCAAAACAGGAAGAGCCACAGCAAACCCCCCCCAAAAAAATCACCATGCCAGGCAGACCTCCCTGGCTTTCCCTGCTTTCTTGGAAGAGCCAGCAGGAGGAGCTTGCTGAACTATTAAGTAGGAAGCAAATGAATCCAAGATGAAATACGGTGAGCCGAGTTGAAGCTTCACAGGTTGCTGCTGGGGTAACATAGCTAGTAAGTTTATACAAAGAGCCTGAGCAGCAATGCAATAACATTTATGTTTAATCTAGCACAGTTTGAATGAACGGGGAAGATCAGGCTGGATGGTGCTGCCTCCGGGCACAGTTGGCAAAATTCTGAAATTCAAAGCAAAATGAGAATCGGCCATTGTTTTCCAGCCCTGAAATATGGCTATTCAAACAATGAAATTATCCAACACAGAGGACCATGTTAGATATGTTATGAACCTATTAATAACGGAACTGAGGAGTGCCCTTGTTAATAAAGTTTACAGCTGCTGTCTCATTGTCATAAAACAGGATTTGCTTCTTGACCAGTGTTTACCCCACAGAAGATGAGCTACACGATTGAGTAGATTCCATTAGAGCAGCGGAAGGAGTGTCGGCTGACAAGGATGACGACTCTTTGGGCCATGCATCAGCAAACTGCTGATTATTGAAAAAACCCCAAACCAATGGAAGGGGCTGCATCTGTGAACAACATAATTGTTAATGGAGATTCCAGGTTTCATTGTAGAAGAATGAGATACTATTCCATTATCCAACAGAAGGAGACCAGAACCAGCATTCAGATCTGCAGTCTGTATCCAAGCTCACCCTGTCATGGAGTTCTCTACAGATTTAGAAAGGTCAAAGCCTGGATACAAAGGAGCGTCCCTGGGGAATAATGCACATTGCATAATTAAGATGCCCAAACATAGAAACAATTGCCTTTTGAAATTGTTATTGCCTCCTGCACTTCTCATGACCTCTCTGAAACGATTTGATTTTTTCGAGGGGCAGTGAAGCTTGCATCCGGTTGCTGTCTAAGGTGATGCCTAGAAATTCTATAGTCAAGTCAGGTTTTTTTGTATAGCATTTTTAACAGGCATTGTTGCAAACAGCTTTACAGAAAATTAAAGACTTTAAACATGAGCTAATTTTATCCCTAATTTATCCCTGATGAGCAAGCCTGTGGCGACGGTGGTGAGGAAAAACTCCCTCAGATGAAATTGAAGAAGAAACCTTGAGAGGAACCAGACTCAAAGGGGAACCCATCCTCATTTGGGTGATAACAGATAGCATGATTATAAATAATTGGCTTCTATAATGATGTCCTATAGTCACAAGTATAACCGTGTAACCAGGAAAATCATGATAGCTTTAAATGAGGTCTGTTTTGTTGAAGATATCAACTGTTCATTGACGCTTTGAGCTTCGTCATTACGTAGAGAAGATAAATTGATTATTAGGTTTGTTTATTTATTTATCCATCCAAAATATTCACGAGGAGCTATCTTATAAGGTTAACATGAGTTATCAAATTGAGTAGTAGGGTGGTGACATCATTGTTCTGTGATGCAGGAGCTGATCTCTGCAGCTAATTTGGGAGCATGGAGGGCGTAAACAAACCACTGTTACCAGAAAATGCGAACTGGAGAGGGAGCCGACTGGACTCCAGGCTTGGATTCTGGAGTTCATGGTGGCAAGTGAGGCTGGATGCTGGACAAGGCTGACAAGGAGTTATTCAGGTCCACAGGTGCAGCTTCTGGGCTAAGACTTGCACTCTCAGGTGGCGGAGCGGCCGAAGCAACCAGAGCTCGGACTGCGCGGAGGTGCAGCAGGGTTTTCATTTTTGGCAGCTTCCCTAGGAGCAGGGGAGCTGAAAAGATCTGCAGTTGGGGACTTGATGAGGATGCCCCCCCGTGCCAACGCAAACAGTTCCTCGAAGGAAGCTCCTACTGGAGCCACGATGCTATTTATTAACAGAATTTCCAGGAGCCTGGGTGCAGGCCACTCATTAATCCTGGAAGCAGAAGACTACTACATGCCAAACGAGCGCTCTGGTGAATGGATATGGTGCTCACTTGCAGAATGGCTTGCAGAGGAAGCAGCAAAGGTAGGCCGGTCAAAGCAGCTTAAATAAGATGCTCTATGAGAGATTTGCCAATAAAATGTGTAGAAGGGAATCAGCTGAGCTGACAGCTGATGTTGGCTGGCTTGAGATCAGCTGCAATCAACTGATGTAGCTAGGACTGAGGGTTGAGCTTGACTTTGTGGCCTGCCAGAACTATGCTATGGTGTTTACTTGAATATCCTTTAACCCCTTCAGACACAAGGAAAAATGCTATGGAACTTCATATGTACAATTGTACACATTATGTCTGAAGGGGATAAACTTTTCAGTCTTATTTTGTCTCTCTCCCAACTTTTTTGAATGTGTTTCAGGCATCAAATTCTAACTTCATTTATATTTACAAAATACAATTAAGTTGGTCAGTAAAACTACTGAACATCTTTTCGTTGTACTTTCGTCAGTTAAATAAAGGTTCCTGTAAATTAACAAATCACAGATTTTTGTCTTTATTGCATTCTGGAAACTATCCCAACTTTTCTGGAAATGGGGTTTTTGTACATAGATCTGAATCCCTTTATGTGGAGCAGCCACAACACAAGTCCCTGTGAATGAGCTGTTACTATAGAATTAACATGAAAGCATACAGTATTAGTATAAATATGGAGGTGATTATAGAAAATTGTGCGTGCTGATTGCTCGAGAGATTCGGACTATTTCTCGATAATCACCTCAAGTGACTCGGGAAAATGGCGGCCAATCGCTTCATCACCGTGAGTGAGGAAGAATTACAAATGAGGAAAGAAAATGCTGTTCCTAAAAGCACTAAAGATGTAATGAAGTTTGGTCTAAAACTATTCAAAGGTAAGGTGGAATTGTGATTTATTTTATCCGTTTCAAAATAAAGTATTTTATGTGACTCGGCGTAGATAAGTGACACAAGTCTGTGCTGCATTACATTTACATGCCGCTTTTGAAGATTAAAAAAATAATTTTTTTTAGAATATGATTTTTAAAAATATAATCACCTGTGTATTTATACTAAAACAATTATCTGCCTCAGACTCAGTGAATTTCGGTGAATAATAACCTCAACTTTGTCTTAGTTATTATTCACCGATATGCACCTTGCCTTTGGCAAATAATTGTTAATTAATATAAACATGTGATTTGTAGCTGTCACACTGTCACAGCTGCTATTTTTGAAATGAAACACCTTCTGATTAATCTGAGTCCTGAAGGCTGTTTAACTCGAATTTTAAAACTGCAACATGGAAGACTATAAAAGGAAACTCACTATAGAAACACTTGTCCAGTGGATAAGGCTGAAACACCAGAGAGAGTCTGAACCTCAATGGCTGTAGGGTAGGCGCAGATCATCCCTGGAAATTGTGCTCTCAGTTCAGAGAGTGTTTCATAATCTCCCAATCCAACCGGATCATCACGGTCAAACCACTGAGTGTAACAAGCTGAGAGAAAAAAATATAATAACTTTATAATTGAAGATATAAGATCTTGAATATATTGAAAATACAATACTGCATGTTTACATTATTAGTTGGTTTCTGATGAGAGTTTACTTTTCACTGTGTAATGTTAACATAGAACATTAGTTTCTGCAATATGGTTTAACACAGCTGGGAAATTTTAAAACTCACGATAGTTGGGAGGAGGAGGGGGGGGAGGAGGAGGCAGCGTTGGTGGTGGAATTGGTGGCTGTATAGGCACCTGTATAGGTGTCTGATAAGGGAGGGAATGGGAAAGGGTTCCTGCAAAGTGGACATAAAAACTTATCAAAACAGTCCCTCACACCCACAAAGGCCTCTTGGCATCAGTAATAATAGATTTGATTTGACTTACCCAAAGCAATCAAGATCACACCAACGACCTTGAATAAGAAAGTCAGATTATATTTAAAGACTCAAAATAAAAAAAAAAAGTTATCAGAAATCTCAACCTAAACAAAATTTGTCCATCTTAAAAGTCAACTGAAATACTAAAATAAACACAGGAAAAATAATGAGAATGAAGATGGAGAACATCAGCATCACTGAAGGTCAAAGAAAATGAAACTCACCGACAACTTCATGCTGCCTGCAATCTTCACTCCAAAACTAACAGAACAAAGAACACACATTTAAAGACATGTATCTACAGAGACATCTATTGGACAAAAACAAGTATTAGAGGTGGTTGAAGGAACAATAATGCGCTGTTGACTGTGTTGTCCAATAGATGTCGCTATTTAGACCGTTTTAGAGCTGTAGGCCTGCTTTTTCCACATCTGCAGTGCGGATAACAAACAGACATACCGTACAAATATAAATGAGTGAATAAATACATAAATGGGTACAGAGAAGAAGTGGAGGGGAGAGAGAAGAAGAGGTGGGCACAGAGAAGAAGTGGAGGGTCCAGAGAAGAAGGGGTGGGTATAGAAAAGAAGTGGAGGATATAGAGAAAGGCTGGGTACAGAGAAGAATTGGAGGGTTCAGCGAAGAAGTGGAGGGTACAGAGAAGAAGGGGTGGGCACATAGAGGAAGTGGAGGGTTCAGAGAAGAAGTGGAGGGTTCAGAGAAGAAGTGGAGGATACAGAGAAGAAGTGGAGGGTACAGAGAAGAAGAGGTGGGCACATAGAAGAAGGGGAGGGTTCAGAGAAGAAGTGGAGGGTTCAGAGAAGAAGTGGAGGATACAGAGAAGAAGTGGAGGGTACAGAGAAGAAGGGGTGGGCGCATAGAGGAAGTGGAGGGTTCAGAGAAGAAGTGGAGGGTTCAGAGAAGAAGTGGAGGATACAGAGAAGAAGTGGAGGGTACAGAGAAGAAGGGGTGGGCACATAGAAGAAGGGGGGGTTCAGAGAAGAAGGGGTGGGTACATAGAAGAAGGGGTGGGTACAGAGAAGAAGTGGAGGGTCCAGAGAAGAAGGGGAGGGTACAGAGAAGAAGTAAAGGGTACAGAGAAGAAGTGAAGGGTGCACAGAAGAAGGGGTGGGTACAGAGATGAAGTGGAGGGTACAGAGAAGAAGGGGTGGGTTCAGAGAAGAAGTGGAGGGTACAGAGAAGAAGTGAAGGGTACAGAGAAGAAGTGAAGGGTACACAGAAGAAGGGGTGGGTACATAGAAGGAGGGTACAGAGAAGAAGGGGAGGGTTCAGAGAAGAAGTGGAGGGTACAGAGAAGAAGGGGAGGGTACAGAGAAGAAGTGAAGGGTACACAGAAGAAGGGGTGGGTACAGAGAAGAAGTGGAGGGTTCAGAGAAGAATTGGAGGGTTCAGAGAAGAAGTGGAAGGTCCAGAGAAGAAGTGGAGTGTACACAGAAGAAGAGTTTTGTACAAAGAAGAAGTGGAGGGTAGAGAGGAGTGGAGGGTACAGAGCAGGAAGGGTGGGTACAGAAAAGGATACAGAGAAGAAGGGGTGGGTGCAGAGAAGAAGGGGTGGGTACAGAAAGAAGTGGGAGGTACAGAGAAGACGTGGAGGATACAGAGAAGATGTGGAGGGTTCAGAGAAGAAGGAGTGGGTACATAGAAGAGGGGTATACAGAGAAAAAGGGGTGGGGACAGAGAACAAGTGCTCAGCTGTATGTCTTTAACAATTGTTGACTGAGATTGTACGGTGTTGAATTAGAAGATTTAGGAACACACCTTTTTACCCATTGTAATTTCCCTTTTCTGATTTAGCCTTCAATGTGCTCCACATGTTGTACCCCTTAGTCATATGATTCATGTCCCAATTAAGATCTCCCATACCATCCAAAATCACACATGAGGCACATTTACAAAGTTCCTATGAGACAAAACTACTGTAACTTCACCTGAATAAGGTTTAAATTCTAGGATCTTAGACCTTCCAAATACATTATCTATCCACAGAGTTACATACAGCCCGTGTCCACAATGATACATCCAATCTGAAGGTTTTTCACATGGATTAGGTTTGGGGTAGGAAGACCCTGATCCACCCCTTTAACAAATGTTAATGATCAACAAGGAAAAGGACATCCGGGGAACTAAGTAGGGAAACACCACTACTCAAAATGCTAGTGTAACATCACCACCATATAATATTACAATGTGTGAGGAAACACCACTACAAAACCTAGACTGTAGGTTTCACTGAAAACAATTACCTTGAGATACAGACAGCATAAAAATTGTAAAAATGAAAAGACTTACCCACTGGGTGTACCTTGGACGAAGTGTTGAAAATTCTTAGGAGCCCGGAGAAAGAGAGAAATGAGACACACATACAGCTGTCAGGTTTTATTCAATCTGAAGTTTAGTGATAAAGTATGAGTATATATAGGACTCTTCTCAAGCAAAGTGTTTACAAATGCGTATCAAAACAGAAGGTTAGGCCGGTCCACACCGGGTCTGCGATATGCAGAGGACGCAAGAGAAAGAGAGCAAAAACTAAAACAACACCAGACAGTTAAGGCTTGTCAGTGATGGAAGATTACAAGGGAACATTATGTTACAGATAAAATAATCACAGGAAACTAGAACAAGCTGACATTATTCTAACAATCTACAAAACTGATTCCTTTAAATTGGACAGTGTAGCACCAGAATTCACAAGCCGAGTTGAGTCATGTTTTATTAAATTTTTAGTCTTTATTTTACAACCCCAATTCCAAAAAAATTGGGGCACCATGTAAAACACAAATGAAAATAGAATGTGAAGATCTGTAAATCACAGAAACCCTATATTTCACTGAAAATAGTACAAAGTCAACATATTAAATATTGAAACTGAGAAATTGTATTGTTTTTTGAAAAACACATGCTTATTTTGAATTTGATGTCAGCAACATGTTTCAGAAAAGTTGGGATGGGGCAACAAAGACTGAAAAAGCTGTGTAATGCTAACCCCCCCCAATTTGCTTAAATGGCAACAGGTCAGTAAGATGATTGGTTATAAAAAGAGCATCCCAGAGAGGCACAGTCTCTCAGAAATAAAGATGGGGAAGGGTTCACTGCTCTGTGAAAGACTGCATGGGCAAACAGTGCAACAATTTAAGAATAATGTTCCTCAATTTAAAACTGCAAAGAATTTGGGGATCACATCATCTATGGTGGGTGGCACAGTGGTGTAGTGGTCAGCACTGTCGCCTCACAGCAAGACAGTTCTGGGTTTGAGACCCAGTGGCCAACAGGGGCCTTTCTGTGTGGAGTTTGCATGTTCTCCCTGTGTCTGTGTGGGCTTCCTCCGGGTGCTCTGGTTTTCCCACAGTCCAAAGACATGCAGGTTTGGATAATTGGTGGCTCTAAATTGACCATAGGTGTGAATATGAGTGTGAATGGCTGCTTGTCTCTATGTGTCAGCCCTGTTATGATCTGGCGACTTGTCCAGGGTGTACCCCACCTCTCGCCCATAGTCAGCTGGGATAGGCTCCAGCTTGCCCGCAACCCTGCACAGGATAAGTGGGTATGGATAATGGATAGATGGATCATCTATGGTACATAATATCATTAAAAGATTCAGATATTCTGGAGAAATCTCTGTATGCAAGAGACAAGGCTGAAAACTAACATTGGATGCCTGTGATCTTCAGGCCCTCAGGAGACATTGCATTAAAAGCAGACATGTGTCTGTAGTGGAAATCACTGTATGGGATCAGGAACACATCAGAAAACCATCGTCTGTGAAAACACTTTATTACTGCATCCACAAATGCGAGTTAAAACCAGATATAAACAATATCTACAACCTCGATTCCAAAAAAGTTGGGACAAGGCCATGGGTGCAGATAGAGGGGGGGACGGGGGGATTCGTCCCACCCAGATTTACAGTGGTGCTTGAAAATTTGTGAACCCTTTAGAATTTTCTATATTTCTGCATAAATATGACCTAAAACATCATCAGATTTTCACACAAGTCCTAAAAGTAGATAAAGAGAACCAAGTTAAACAAATGAGACAAAAATATTATACTTGGTCATTTATTTATTGAGGAAAATGATCCAATATTGCGTATCTGTGAGTGGCAAAAGTATGTGAACCATTGCTTTCAGTATCTGGTGTGACCCCCTTGTGCAGCAATAACTGCAACTAAACGTTTGCGGTAACTGTTGATCAGTCCTGCACACCGGCTTGGAGGAGTTTTAGCCTGTTCCTCCATACAGAACAGCTTCAACCCTGGGATGTTGGTGGGTTTCCTCACATGAACTGCTCGCTTCAGGTCCTTCCACAACATTTCCATTGGATTAAGGTCAGGACTTTGACTTGGCCATTCCAAAACATTCACTTAATTCTTCTTTAACCATTCTTTGGTAGAACAACTTGTGTGCTTAGGGTCGTTGTCTTGCTGCATGACCCACCTTCTCTTGAGATTCAGTTCATGGACAGATGTCCTGACATTTTCCTTTAGAATTCGCTGGTATAATTCAGAATTCATTGTTCCATCAATGATGGCAAGCCATCCTGGCCCAGATGCAGCAAAACAGGCCCAAACCATGATACTACCACCACCATGTTTCACAGATGGGATAAGGTTCTTATGCTGGAATGCAGTGTTTTCCTTTCTCCAAACATAGCGCTTCTCATTTAAACCAAAAAGTTCTATTTTGGTCTCATCCATCCACAAAACATTTTTCCAGTAGCCTTCTGGCTTGTCCACATGATCTTTAGCAAGCTGCAGACGAGCAGCAATATTCTTTTTGGAGAGCAGTGGCTTTCTCCTTGCAGCCCTGCCATGCACACCATTGTTGTTCAGTGTTCTCCTGATGGTGGACTCATGAACATTAACATTAGCCAATGTGAGAGAGGCCTTCAGTTGCTTAGAAGTTACCGTGCGGTCCTTTGTGACCTTGCCAACTATTACACGCCTTGCTCTTGGAGTGATCTTTGTTGGTCAACCACTCCTGGGGAGGGTAACAATGGTCTTGAATTTCCTCCATTTGTACACAATCTGTCTGACTGTGGATTGGTGGAGTCCAAACTCTTTAGAGATGGTTTTGTAACCTTTTCCAGCCTGATGAGCATCAACAACGCTTTTTCTGAGGTCCTCAGAAATCTCTTTTGTTCGTGCCATGATACACTTCCATGTGTTGTGAAGATCAGACTTTGATAGATCTCTGTTCTTTAAATAAAACAAGGATGCCCACTCACACCTGATTGTCATCCCATTGATTGAAAACACCTGACTCTAATTTCACCTTCAAATTAACTGCTAATCCTAGAGGTTCACATACTTTTGCCACTCACAGATATGTAATATTGGATCATTTTCCTCAATAAATAAATGAGCAAGTATAATATTTTTGTCTCATTTGTTTAACTGGGTTCTCTTTATCTACTTTTAGGACTTGTGTGAAAATCTGATGATGTTTTGGGTCATATTTATGCAGAAATATAGAAAATTCTAAAGGATTCACAAACTTTCAAGCACCACTGTAAATTCACCTCGTTCGGTCCCCCCCACTTATAGGGAGGAAAAAACGTCTATGCTGTCTTTCTTTGCATAAGTCAAACCTCACGGAAAAATCAAAAGACTAATTACCATTCGGTTTATTGAGGTGCACAGCAGTACAGACGTAGCTGCAACTGCGCAGACTACACAGGTTGCGAGCTCGAGCTTGGTTGCTATGGTTACCCACAACAAGTTTGACAGGCATATCGGGGACAGCGCCTCCTAGTTCAGGACCCCAACACGGCATGATGAAGGGTGCCAAAAGGCAGAAAACGATTGCATCGTTTAAAAAAAAAACAAAAAAAAACGACTGTAAGTAAACTGTGCCTTACTTTATCATATCACCTTGCAATTTTTTGATAGTCTGTTCAAAGTAATGTCGTAGTGAAAGTAAAATCGTACGGAGAGATGCCTTTCTGGTAGCCTCCTTCTTTCGGTGGCAGCCTGTAGATACAGTGCTCAGAAGGCAGTTTTAATGTTTAATCTGGCGTTCCCTGCCATAATTTCAGCGAGCATATTGTTTCATAAGGAAACTTTGCGAAGAGTTGTTGACTGACTGCCGCTCACGCAACACACAGGCATAGTTAGAAAGTCAGGATGCACTGGTTTACACTTTACACACACACACACGTAGCCCAGCCTCTCGCTATGTTTAACAGTTGGAACTTAGCGGTTTTAAAACTACTTTTGCAGTTTTGCAATTTCTGTGCGTGATAATGTGTAAACTTTGGATTTCCATAGGCTATGTTAAAATGTTATCATTGTCCTGGCCTGCAGGTAGTTCCTGGTGATGGCAGTGAGGGAGGTGAAATAACATGTATACACACTACCGTTCAAAAGTCTGGGGTCACCCACACAATTTTATGTTTTCCATGAAAAGTCACACTTTTATTTCCCACCATAAGTTGTAAAATGAATAGAAAATATAGTCGAGACATTTTTCTGGCCATTTTGAGCATTTAATCGACCCCACAAATGTGATGCTCCAGAAACTCAATCTGCTCAAAGGAAGGTCAGTTTTATAGCTTCTCTAAAGAGCTCAACTGTTTTCAGCTGTGCTAACATGATTGTACAAGGGTTTTCTAATCATCCATTAGCCTTCTGAGGCAATGAGCAAACACATTGTACCATTAGAACACTGGAGTGAGAGTTGCTGGAAATGGGCCTCTATACACCTATGGAGATATTGCACCAAAAACCACACATTTGCAGCTAGAATAGTCATTTAGCACATTAGCAATGTATAGAGTGGATTTCTGATTAGTTTAAAGTGATCTTCATTGAAAAGAACAGTGCTTTTCTTTCAAAAATAAGGAAATTTCAAAGTGACCCCAAACTTTTGAACGGTAGTATACACACACGCACGCACACATACATGCATACACAAAATGGAATCATTTGCTGACAGCTCAGTCCCCCCCAGTTCAAAAATCCTATCTGCGCCCCTGGACAAAGCCATGTTTACCACTGTGAGACATCCCCTTTTCTCTTTACAACAGTCTGTAAACGTCTGGGGACTGAGGAGACAAGTTGCTCAAGTTTAGGGATAGGAATGTTAACCCATTCTTGTCTAATGTAGGATTCTAGTTGCTCAACTGTCTTAGGTCTTTTTTGCCGTATCTTCCGTTTCATGATGCACCAAATGTTTTCTATGGGTGAAAGATCTGGACTGCAGGCTGGCCAGTTCAGTACCCGGACCCTTCTTCTACGCAGCCATGATGCTGTAATTGATGCAGTATGTGGTTTGGCATTGTCATGTTGGAAAATGCAAGGTCTTCCCTGAAAGAGACGTCGTCTGGATGGTAGCATATGTTGCTCTAGAACCTGGATATACCTTTCAGCATTGATGGTGTCTTTCCAGATGTGTAAGCTGCCCATGCCACACGCACTAATGCAACTCCATACCATCAGAGATGCAGGCTTCTGAACTGAGCGCTGATAACAACTTGGGTCGTCCTTCTCCTCTTTAGTCCGAATGACACGGCGTCCCTGATTTCCATAAAGAACTTCACATTTTGATTCGTCTGACCACAGAACAGTTTTCCACTTTGCCACAGTCCATTTTAAATGAGCCTTGGCCCAGAGAAGACGTCTGCGCTTCTCGATCGTGTTTAGATACGGCTTCTTCTTTGAACTATAGAGTTTTAGCTGGCAACGGCGGATGGCACGGTGAATTGTGTTCACAGATAATGTTCTCTGGAAATATTTCTGAGTCCATTTTGTGATTTCCAATACAGAAGCATGCCTGTATGTGATGCAGTGCCGTCTAAGGGCCCGAAGATCAGACCCACCCAGTATGGTTTTCCGGCCTTGACCCTTACGCACAGAGATTCTTCCAGATTCTCTGAATCTTTTCATGATATTATGCACTGTAGATGATGATATATTCAAACTCTTTGCAATTTTACACTGTCGAACTCCTTTCTGATATTGCTCCACTATTTGTCGGCGCAGAATTAGGGGGATTGGTGATCCTCTTCCCATCTTTACTTCTGAGAGCCGCTGCCACTCCAAGATGCTCTTTTTATACCCAGTCATGTTAATGACCTATTGCCAATTGACCTAATGAGTTGCAATTTGGTCCTCCAGCTGTTCCTTTTTTGTACCTTTAACTTTTCCAGCCTCTTATTGCCCCTGTCCCAACTTTTTTGAGATGTGTTGCTGTCATGAAATTTCAAATGAGCCAATATTTGGCATGAAATTTCAAAATGTCTCACTTTCGATTCTTGATATGTTGTCTATGTTCTATTGTGAATACAATATCAGTTTTTGAGATTTGTAAATTATTGCATTCCGTTTTTATTTACAATTTGTACTTTGTCCCAACTTTTTTGGAATCGGGGTTGTATAAACACCACCACCTTCTCTGGGCCCAAGTTCTTTTACATTGGACTGAGGCGAACTGGAAAACTGTCCCGAGGTATGTTGAATCAAAAGTAGAAATTCTTTTTAGAAATCATGGACACTACATCCTCCAGGCTAAAGAGGAGAGGGACCATCCGGCTTGTTATTAGTGCACAGTTCTGGTATGAGGGGGCATTAGTGCACATGACATGGGTAGCTTGTACATCTGGAAAGGCATCATTAATGCTGAATGATACAGTGCATACATATTTCAGAGCAATATAGAATAGAATAGAATAGAATAGAATAGAATAGAATAGAATAGAATGCCTTTATTGTCACTGCACAAATGTACAACGAAATTTAGTTCATCACAGGAGAGCAAAGCCACTGCATACATATGCGCCGCCACTCTTGGGCACTTCAGCCCAAGGCCGTCCTATGTTAACCTAACTGCATGTCTTTGAACTGTGGGGGAAACTGGAGCACCTGGAGGAAACCCACACAGACATGGGGAGAACATGCAAACTCCACACAGAAAGGCCCCCGTCGGCCACTAGGCTCGAACCCAGAACCTTCTTGCTGTGAGGCGACAGTGCTAACCACTACACCACCGTGCCGCCCCATACAGACAAAGTCTTTTTCAGAGAAGGCCTTCTTTCTTTCAGTAAGACAACGCCAAACTGCTTTCTGCACATATTAAAACTGCATGGCTCCATAGTAAAAGAGTCCGGGTGCTAAACTGGTCTGCTGCAGTCCAGACCTGTCTCCCATTTAAACTATTTGGTGCATTATGACATGCAAAATATGACAAAGTAGACCTGAACTGTTGAGCAACTGAAAGTGTATATCAGGCGAGAATGGGACAACATTTCCCTTTCAAAACTACAGCAATTGGTCTCCTCAGTTCCCAAACATTTACAGCATATTGTTAAAAATAGAGGTGATGCAACACAGTGGTAAACACGCTGCTTTCCCAACTTTTCTGAAACATGTTGCTGACATCGAATTCCAAATGAGCATCTATATTTAAAAAAAAACAATAACATTTTTCAGTTTCAATGTTTGATATGTGGAGCAGCATGGTGGTGTAGTGGTTAGCACTGTCACCTCACAGCAAGAAGGTCCGGGTTCGAGCCCCGTGGCCGGCGAGGGCCTTTCTGTGTGGAGTTTGCATGTTCTCCCCGTGTCCGCGTGGGTTTCCTCCAGGTGCTCCGGTTTCCCCCACAGTCCAAAGACATGCAGGTTAGGTTAACTGGTGACTCTAAATTGAGCGTAGGTGTGAATGTGAGTGTGAATGGTTGTCTGTGTCTATGTGTCAGCCCTGTGATGACCTGGCGACTTGTCCAGGGTGAACCCCGCCTTTCACCCGTAGTCAGCTGGGATAGGCTCCAGCTTGCCTGCGACCCTGTAGAACAGGATAAAGCGGCTACAGATAATGGATGTTTGACATGTTGTCATTGTACTATTTTCAAAGAAGTATAGGGTTTTCATGATTTAAAAATTATTGCATTCTGTATTTATTTAGTTTACACAGCATCCCAACATTTTTGCAATTGGGGTTGTATACAAAAATTCATACTTCATCTTGTTTGAAGATATGTTGAACTCAAAGGAATTATTTTTTGGCATGAACTTGTAAAATTATATTTTTTTCAGTCTGTGGAGTGAAATTAGCAAATTACTAACAACACCTAGGCTTTATCTTTATCCTTCGGCGATGTGACTGAAGCCTAGTACCTTCTCCGAATTCTTCTTCTTCTTCAGTATTTTACAGCAGCTGGCATCCACAATGTTGCATTATTGCCACTTTTGGATTTTATTCCTTCTCAGTCTTGATCCATTTTAAAGCCTCTTCCAATCCAGACATCCTTAAAAAGCTAAACATGAGTTTCCTCCCTTGACCACTGTCTCCACATTCTAATATACTGTTAAGGTTTCCTCTTCCTGCCCTTTTTCCTGTAACTGTGTCATCATTTCATCTCATCTCATCTCATTATCTCTAGCCGCTTTATCCTGTTCTACAGGGTCGCAGGCAAGCTGGATCCTATCCCAGCTGACTACGGGCGAAAGGCGGGGTTCACCCTGGACAAGTCGCCAGGTCATCACAGGGCTGACACATAGACACAGACAACCATTCACACTCACATTCACACCTACGCTCAATTTAGAGTCACCAGTTAACCTAACCTGCATGTCTTTGGACTGTGGGGGAAACCGGAGCACCCGGAGGAAACCCATGCGGACACGGGGAGAACATGCAAACTCCGCACAGAAAGGCCCTCGCCGGCCCCGGGGCTCGAACCCGGACCTTCTTGCTGTGAGGCGACAGCGCTAACCACTACACCACCGTGCCGCCCATCATCATTTCATGTCTTTTATAAATTTCCTGCATGAGATAAAGATATGTTCTACCGTCTCAGCCTCATGGCACTGATTGTAAAGATGCGTATGGTGTTTTCTCATGACATGCAATGTGCTGTTAAGGTTGCTGTGCCCAATTCTCATCCTGCTTATGACTTGCTCTTTCCGTTTTGTTCCCCTATTTCCTGTCATACCCACGCTGTTGTGGAATGAGTGTAAGAGTCTCCCTTTTATTGCATTGTCCCAGTTCTGTTGCCACTCCTGATCGTCTGTTCTCCACACTCCACATTTCCCCTCTTATTTTGATAGTTTCAGATTGATTTCAACATTTTCTTTCTTGATTTTGCTTCTTTAGCCAGTTTATCTGCTCTCTCATTTCCCAGGATACCCATGTGTGCTGGGACCCACAGGAATGTGATACTTCTCCCTTGTCTAACTATCCTCGAGTTAGAAAACAAAATTTCATACAGCAGATCCTGATGACTTCTGGCTGTACCTGACTTGAAGCTTACAAGGGCCAACACAGAGTCACTATGTATTAGTATACTGCTGCAAAAATATATATTGTTTTTATATTTATGGTCACTATAATTATAGTATTCACAAGCTAAATCTTCATGAGATAAATCCCACCTCCTGTGTCATGATTAGCTCATATTATCCCTCTTCTACACTACTATTGGTTGATTTGTTAATATTGATATAACAGTAGTCAGTCAGGATATTGTATACATGATGTATTCAGCAATCCTAGGTCAGGAGGTGGGGTTATTATTATTATTATTATTATTGGCGGCACGGTGGTGTAGTGGTTAGCGCTGTCGCCTCACAGCAAGAAGGTCCTGGGTTTGAGCCCCGGGGCCGGCGAGGGCCTTTCTGTGTGGAGTTTGCATGTTCTCCCCGTGTCCGCGTGGGTTTCCTCCGGGTGCTCCGGTTTCCCCCACAGTCCAAAGACATGCAGGTTAGGTTAACTGGTGACTCTAAATTGACCGTAGGTGTGAATGTGAGTGTGAATGGTTGTCTGTGTCTATGTGTCAGCCCTGTGATGACCTGGCGACTTGTCCAGGGTGTACCCCGCCTTTCGCCCGTAGTCAGCTGGGATAGGCTCCTGCGACCCTGTAGAAGGATAAAGCAGCTAGAGATAATGAGATGAGATTATTATTATTATTATTAAGGATGCAGGATTATTAGGATTCCGAATACAGATGGGGAAAATGACTGTAGCCCACCGCTTTTATTCATTCAGGTGTATGCAGAAGTTTCCACCCCTTGTCAAATCACCATTTTAACAGAAAAGATTAAAGCAGCACTAGGTAGGAATTTTACTTTAAATATCAGCTTCAAAATCATTTTGATGGGACTCTGACTTGTAATAGGGAGACTGGCTTTTCCATTCTGAGCCCGCGCCCAGTTCGCCAGTTATAGCACTACTGTATGTAACTCTGGCACGGCGTCCCAGAGATCTCTCATGAGAACTGTTTAACATTTTACGACACTGAGGGAATTGCGTAACACTTTACAGCACTCTAGCTAGCTTCCAAAATCAGCCAGCAGCACTAGCCTTAAAAATAAGCTGAATTGGTATTGTCAGTATGGACGTCATGGCAGTTGAGGTGAAGAGGACAAAGAAGACACTGTGAGAGGAAGCTAGGAAGAGAAAAAGAGAGCATGAACAAGCAAGATAGTGGATAAGAGTAAATCTTGGAGCTAAGAGCCATAAAAGGCTCCTAGACAGACACTGAGCTGGGCTTCTTTCTGCTGAACAAGTGAGTAGTATTTAGAGTGACCATCCTCTTTTTCCTGGACATGTCTTCTTTTTGTCAATAGGAAATTTGATTGGGAGCCAATGCAGTGTGGATAAGACAGGGGTGATGGGGTCATATTTTCTAGTTCTAGTAAGGACTCTTGCTGCTGCATTTTGAACTAACTGGAGCTTGTTTATGCACTTATTGGAACATCCAGACAGTAAGGCATTACAATAATCCAACCTGGAGGGAATGAAAGCATGAACTATTATTTCTGTGTCATGTAGTGACATTGAATTTCTTATCTTAGCAATATTTCTGAGATGAAAGAAAGCTATCCGGGTGATGTTATCAATGTGAGTTTCGAATGAAAGACTGGGGTCAATAATCACTCCGAGGTCTTTTACTGCTGCACGTGAAGAAACAGAAAGGCCATCCAGAGTTACTGTGGAATCAGAAAACTTACTTCTAGCTGCATGTGGTCCAAGTACAAGTACTTCAGTCTCGTCAGAGTTAAAGCAGATACGCAGAACCTTTATTTTTAAATAAATTTCTGAGTGGATAGTATCTCCATCCTTGACTCTTGTATGCTGCATAAATGGGAATAAAATATATATTTTTGAGAGTTAAATCGACCGCAAAGTTGTGATTGGCGCTGCCCCGCTGAGCCAGCCAGCCCTGAGTGCATGACGTCACAGCGGGAACCGGTTTTAAGGCCGAGGCCTCCAGCTATAGACCAAAGTCATATACCATAAATAAAAATTTATGGTGAAGGTAAGAAATAGCGTTACCGACTTGCTCAACTAAGACTGATTTGACTTCATTGATTGTGGGCTGACTCTCCTTAAAACAGGATGGGTGTTATAACTTATGCAACATACATGTACATGCATGCATTTTCACTGATAAAACGTAAAAGGCTCATTAAATAATCAGATGAACTGAGACAATCACATTCTGAAGCAAATTAAATAATCTTACACCGCTAACTTAAACACACAATACAAGTTACATGTATTCATCTATATGCAGGTAAACAACATGTTGTTTTTGTTGTTTTATATCCAAATGAGAGTCGGAGCTTACCCGTCTGTGTTCTCACTTCTTGAAGGCCGATCTTGTGGCCAAATGTTTTGAAACAATCTGACTTTCAGTTGTTCATTCAGTTCTCCGTTCATTCACTTCTTCCACGTAAGGGCGAGATGGCAGCGATATCCAGTTTAGAAATAAGATGGCTGGTTCACTCATTCTATATTTTGTCCATACGGAGTACTCCGCCATTATTGCTTGGCTCAGGCAATTACTAAACCCTGAGACGGAACGGGACGTCACCGGTTTTAACAACAACCGCGGTGAGGTCACTGCCCGAGTGATATGTCCCGTCCCGTTCTATCCCAGGTTTTAGCAACAACCCTCGGCTCACTCCAGGAAGACTGGTGCAACTGAACTTTCCTTTTTAAAAAAATTAATTAATAAAATAAATATTTTCCTTTTCTTGTAGTTTTCTTTTTCTTTAATTATTGGTACTGCACCCTCTTTCAATCCGGGCTTATAGCCAACGCTCCTCGACAGATCTGAGGTCTCGTACAAGTCTTCAGTAAAATGTGCAGAGCAGAGGAGAGACCACTTCGTAGCCGTCCAGTGTGCCTGTGAACTTCTCGCAAAACGCGTCCAAATCTATGCAGTTTGAACATTCTTGGACCATGAATGCAACGCAAATCCACCTTCTGTCGTGTTGCTGGTGGGTGCAGCAACACATCTACGTGGCATGGCGATAAATTAGCTCTAAATGGAGGATCGGAGTTGCAGTCAGCTGTGTTTTAGTATAGCGGAAATGGCGATGAGACCGATAGACTTCCTGCTGTGACATTAAAGATGTCAAGGTCATTCACTCAGACCGCTACCTATATAAATCACTTTAATCGTAAAAATTACTATATTAGATTTATTGTTAACGCTTAACTATTCCTGTGCCATTCTTGAAGTCTCAAGGCGTTTATAAACGAAAGTGAGGCCATAGTTCTATGTATATGCTTTAAGCAGAAGGAAGTTAATAAGCATCCAGTGTCTAATGTTCTTCACACATTCCTCAGTTCTATTAAGCTGGTGTCTCTCATCTGTTTTTGCAGAAACATGCAACTTTGCGTCATCAGCATAACAGTGGAAACTAATATCATGTTTATGAATAATATCACCCAGAGGTAACATATATAAAGAAAAAAGCAGTGGAACAAAAGACAGAACCTTGTGGAACACCAAACTTTACCTCAGTATGTTTAGAAATATCACCATTTACATCAACATACTGATAGCGATCAGTTAAATAAGAGCTGAGCCAGGAGAGGGCCGTTCCCTTAACTCCCACAACATTTTCTAGTCTATCCAGAAGAATGGAATGATCAATGGTATCAAATGCTGCACTAAGGTCAAGCAACACAAGCAGCGAGACACAGCCCTGATCAGACGCCAACAGTAGGTCGTTTACTACTTTAACCAGAGAGCATGACTGAGCAAGAGAGTGGACAAGAATAAATCTTGGAGCTAAGAGCCATAAAAGGCTCTTAGACAGACGCTGAGTTGGGCTTCTTTCTGCTTAACAAATAAGTAATATTTAGAGTGACCATCCTCTTTTTCCTGGACATGTCTTCTTTTTGGGACCTAAAATGTGCATTCAGCTGGGATTTCTAAATTGACAAAAATGTCCACGATTTGGCTTTTGCTTTCTACAGTCGCCAATCGTTATGTGCGTTTTTGCATTGCTCTGACTTTTCTCTTTAGGTCCCGCCTTCTCGCACACCACCATTGGTCAGTCACGTACACGCCCTTCATGCAAACACTGGTCAAACTGCACCTCAGTCATTACCCTCAGGACCACAGCAACAGCCAAGAGACAGAGCAGCAGTTTGTTGTCAACAGTGGCACAAAAAGAGAGAGCGAGAAAAGCAGAGAGCATCTGAAGAGCTTAAAAATGCCCAAATGCAAATTTACAGATGAACTACAGACAAAATTCCAATGTTTCCATCTTGGTCAGGATCCATGGGAAGCAGAACGTATCACCTGCAAAGCTGGCATGTATGTGTCAGTGTCAAATAAAGGTGCTAGGGATCTAGAAGCCCACATAATTTCCACAAAACACAAAACTCCAGTTAAAGGAGAGAGTTCTTCATGTAAATTAACTGATTATTTTGTGAGATCGGGGAAAACAGAAGACACTTGCAAAGACTTTCATGCCTACTTGATTAGTAATTAAGGACTGTTGGGAAAGATTCGATCTTCAGGAAAGTGTACCAGAGCACAGTCGGAGGACTGAAAAGTGTCTTGTCAAACAGTGGATTTTTTATGGCAACTGATTTTTTATTTTATTTTCATGATAGGCTCCAGCTTGCCTGCGACCCTGTAGAACAGGATGAAGTGGCTAGAGATAATAATAATAATAATAATAATAATAATAATAATGCATTTTATTTAGAAGCGCCTTTCAAAACACTCAAGGACACTATACAAACAGTAAAAACAGTAAAACAAGACACAATAAAAGCACAGAGAAAGTAAACAGAGAATTTAGAGATGGTAAAAGTCACAATGAATATGCTAACTGAAACAAGTGAGTTTTCAGTCTGGATTTGAATAGAGGTAGAGAGTCGATATTACATATGTCGGGGGGGAGTGAATTCCAGAGTTGGGGAGCAGAGTGACTGAAAGCTCTACTCCCCATAGTACTGAGGCGGGCAGAGGGGACAGTGAGGAAGATGGAGGAGGAGGAGGAGGATCGGAGGGAACGAGAGGGGGTAGCAATGTGGAGAAGATTGGACAAATATGGAGGGGCAAGATTATGGATGGCCTTGAATGTGTGGAGGTTAATTTTGAAATTGATCCTGTATTTGAGGCGGCACGGTGGTGTAGTGGTTAGCGCTGTCGCCTCACAGCAAGAAGGTCCAGGTTCGAGCCCTGTGGCCGGTGAGAGCCTTTCTGTGCGGAGTTTGCATGTTCTCCCCGTGTCCGCGTGGGTTTCCTCCGGGTGCTCCGGTTTCCCCCACAGTCCAAAGACATGCAGGTTAGGTTAACTGGTGACTCTAAATTGAGCGTAGGTGTGAATGTGAGTGTGAATGGTTGTCTGTGTCTATGTGTCAGCCCTGTGATGACCTGGCGACTTGTCCAGGGTGAACCCCGCCTTTCGCCCGTAGTCAGCTGGGATAGGATCCAGCTCGCCTGTGACCCTGTAGAAGGATAAAGCGGCTACAGATAATGAGATGAGATGAGATGAGATGAGATGAGATGAGATCCTGTATTTGATAGGGAGCCAGTGGAGAGTCTGTATTGGGGTGATGTGATGAAAAGAGGGCAAATTGGTGATGATACCGGTAGCTGAATTCTGGACCAATTGAAGCTTATGAAGGGATTTTTGAGGGAGACCAAAGAGGAGAGAATTACAGTAGTCAATGCGGGAGGTGACAAGACTGTGCACAAGGATGGAGGTGGTGTGGGAGGTGAGGGAGGGGCGAAGATGATTTATGTTGCGTAAGTGAAAATAAGCAGACCGTGTAATGTTATTGATATGAGAGAGGAAGGATAGAGAGCTGTCTAGGATGACACCCAGGCTCTTGACCTGAGGGGAGGGGAAGACTATGGAACCGTCAATTGAAAAGGAGATACTGTCAGCTTTGGAGAGGGTGGATTTGCTGCCTACAAGGAGGACTTCAATTTTGTCGCTGTTCAGTTTCAGGAAGTTAGAGGTGAACCAGGATTTGATTTCAGCTAAGCAGGTGGTAAGGGAAGGGCAAGGGAGGGTGGAAGAGGGTTTTTCAGACAGGTAGAACTGGGTGTCATCCGCATAGCAATGAAAGTTGATCTTAAATTTACAAAATATATTGCCGAGGGGGCGGCACGGTGGTGTAGTGGTTAGCGCTGTCGCCTCACAGCAAGAAGGTCCTGGGTTCGAGCCCCGGGGCCGGCGAGGGCCTTTCTGTGTGGAGTTTGCATGTTCTCCCCATGTCCGCGTGGGTTTCCTCCGGGTGCTCCGGTTTCCCCCACAGTCCAAAGACATGCAGGTTAGGTTAACTGGTGACTCTAAATTGAGCGTAGGTGTGAATGTGAGTGTGAATGGTTGTCTGTGTCTATGTGTCAGCCCTGTGATGACCTGGCGACTTGTCCAGGGTGAACCCTGCCTTTCACCCATAGTCAGCTGGGATAGGATCCAGCTCGCCTGCGACCCTGTAGAAGGATAAAGCGGCTAGAGATAATGAGATGAGATGAGATATTGCCGAGGGGAAGGAGGTAGGTGATGAAGAGGAGGGGCCCCAGGACAGAGCCCTGGGGCACGCCAGAGGTGACGGGGGGAGGGTTGAGATCTTAAAGACGTGAGTTGAATGAACTGAGTGCGACCAGAGAGATAGGAGTGAAACCAGTCGAGGGGGGTGTGAGTGATACCGATGGAGGAGAGTCTATGGAGGAGGATGGAGTGAGAGATGGTGTCAAAGGCTGCACTTAGATCGAGGAGGATGAGAATGGAGAGTAGACCAGAATCAGCTGCCATGAGAAGGTCACTGGTGATCTTTAAGAGAGTAGTTTCTGTACTATGGCGGGGGCGGAATCCAGACTGGAAGTGCTCATATAGGGAGTTGTGAGATAGGTGGAAGTGGAGTTGAGAGGCTACAATTTTTTCGAGGATTTTAGAAATGAAGGGCAGGTTGGAGATGGGGTGGAGGTTGTTGTAGTCTGTGGGATCAGAGCCAGGTTTCTTGAGTATTGGGGTGACAGCAGCAACTTTGAATGGTGTGGGAACAGTTCCAGTGATGAGTGAAGAGTGGATGATAGCAGGTATGATGGGAAGGAGAGAGGGAAGGCAGGATTTAACAAGGGAAGTGGGGAGGGGATCAAGCTGACAGGTAGAGGGCTTGGACTTGCGGATGAGGCCAGAAATTTCAGAGAGATCAGGGAGCTGGAAGTTAGAAAACGGCTGGTGGAAAGGAAAGGGTTCAGTGGAGGGGTGAAATGGAGGGTTGGAGCTAAGATGTTGGTGAATTTTGTGAATTTTTTCATTGAAAAGTGCAGTAGTTTGTTGCAGGTGTCAGCTGAGTACAGGTGAGCGGGGAGAGGGTCAGATGGTTTGATGATTTTGTTGAGCAGGGTGAACAGTGCTTTGGAGTTGCCGTCGTTGGAATGAATTAGAGTAAAGTAATAGTCAGATTTAGCTTGAATGATGGAGTCCTTGTATTGAAGTATGTGGGCTTTGTACATTTCTTTGTGGACAGTTAGACCAGTTTTCTTGTGGAGACGTTCAAGTTGGCGACCTTTGGCTTTCATGGACTGGAGTTTGGGGGTATACCAGGGGCAGTTTGTGAGAAGGTGACAATCCGAGTTTTAACAGGAGCGATACAGTTCAAGATGTTGTGAAGACCATTGTTGTATAAAGTGACTAGTTCATCAGGGGAGGGGAGATGGTCAGGAATAAGAATATTGTCAATAGAGGCAGACAGTGAATCAATATTAATGTCCTTAATATTCCTGAAAGTGATAAGGCGAGGAGTCTTGATGATGGATAGAGAGAGTGTAATACTGATGGAGACAAGGAAATGGTCAGATATGTGGAGGTCATCAGCTGAGCAGTTGGAAGGGGAGAGACCAGAGCAGCAGATTAAGTCCAGTGTATAATGAGATGAGATGAGATATTTGGCCATGAAAAGAAACAGTGTTATGTACAATGTGTTAAAACCTAAACTATTTTTTGTGTTTTTATTTCATTGTTGAGGGCTGAAACTTGAACTCAAAGAAAGAAGATTATCTGCCCATAATGGCCATGAAGGCATTTGTTATTTGTCTTATTAAAGACTAGCTGTTTATCATGTTGTTGCCAAACATCTCTATCAGTAATGCACAACATTACAGGCATTCAACAGACGTTCTTATCCTGAGCGACGTTCAACAAGTGCAAAAGTCACGTACAAGAAGTGCTGAACTTCTAGACTAGAAAGTTCTAGTGCCAAATATATAAGTGACAGAATAACACTGAGCATAATATTCTGTTGAAGTAACAATCGGCAAACAGCCAAGGAAACGAACCAACCATACAAATGAGCTGACAAAGTACAACTAAATAGAGAAAAATAAAACCCCAACAGCTAACACTGAGTCATCGTGACCAGGCTGGACAGCATACAGTCTGGGTTGGTCAAGACCACTACACGATTATAAAGTGGGCAGGGAAGCAGGTGAGAGGTGCAGCCTGAAGAGGTGGGTTTTCATCTGCACTTCAAGGTGGTCAGGGAGTCGGCAGTTCTGACCTCAATTGGAAGGTCATTCCACCAACAGGGAGCCAGGACAGACAGCAGTCTTGAGCGGGCTGGGCAGGAGCAGAGAGGAGGAGAGGCCAGGCGACCAGAAGTAGCGGCACTTAGGGAAGTTCAATAACATACAGTAGTTGATGGGTGTGGACACATTTGTCAACTATTTCACCACTTGCCCCATCACCCCCACCCCAAAAAATCCCAACACATTGCCACACTGCCACCAATTACTTGAACCCCCCATCAGCCATAATCCTCCACCCACTCCGGGTATCCATCTGCCCCATGCCACCATCCTGCACCAGCGTCCTCTTTCCTGAAAACCAAAATACGGGGTTCACAAAAAAGTGAAGAGGGATGGTGAGTTAGGATTCAAGATGATGAATGCGTGCTGATGTTACATTATTAGTTCCTTTTCTGTTACTTGTGTGTGTGTTTCAAAATGAAAAGCTGTTATTACGGACTCAGGGTCCAGATAAAAGACAAGACATAACACAATAAATTATAGTAAAACAATAAAAATCATGGTTTCAGAAGAAAATAAATCAGTGTCCTACGAAGACACAACAACACCAATGTCTCCAAAGCTGGGACTGGTTGCATGTGGTATGAAACCTTACATTTGATAACCCCAAAATGTTCTCATTTTCAGTCATTAAGCCAGCAGATAAATCTATACATGAGATTTCTTAGAACGGTTTGTAAAGTACTGACTCCTGCAGCCACAAACATTTCACTCGCACTACACCATCTAGATCTCTTCAGTAACATTCTCCTGGCATCATTAGAAGCTACTTGAAGTCTCTCCAAGTTTGCTATCTTGTCCTTTGACCACAAGTGTGTAGTATAGAGTGGTGTACAATATGCTCTGAACAGAGACGCCTTCACTCTATCTGTACACGCACTAAACTTGCGTAAAAGAATGTTTGCTTGTGCTTTTACGGCTTTTTCCTGTAAATATCTTCATCGGCTGTCATTTGTTCTGCAATAAAATGTCCAAGATATTTTCCCCTTATTACAGACGCGATTATTAGATTATAATCAGACAAGTTAAAATCAGGACATTTTGAACATTTATCCTCTTGAGTTCTACAGACATTAACAACACTCTTACTGGCACTGCATTTGATATCATGTTCCACACCGTACACAGAACATACAGTAAGGAGTTGCTGGAGACCAGTGCTACATGGACTAAGGACCACAAGATCATCTGCATTCACAATATGGTTCACTAAAGTATGACCAATCATGAATCCAGTATTACAGGCTTTCAGTTGCTTGGAAAGATGAGTATAAAGTAAAAAAAAGAACTGGGGACAGAATTTGGCCTCGTCTAATCCCAAATACAGCAGAGTCTCCTGTGTACGGCGTCAGTCTTTTGACAGGTAACCTCATGGCCAAGTTTTTCTTTAAGCTGCACAGATAAACTTTACAGCATCTCGATCTAGAGCAGTGGTTCTCAAATTGGGGGGCCACTCGGCGAGTGGGGCGTGTGGCCACAGACCGCTCAGTGGCAAATGCAAGGGGCTGGTTTACAGTTGCACCAACAAATAATGAACGTCTTCATCTTCAGTCCAGCCAATGAAAACGGAGAGTTATTATTTGAAATCTCAGCAAGGAACTTTTATAGACACACCTCAAGTACATAAGAGATCACAGACATCGGAAACACACCACTGTGCAATCGAGTCGAGCTCGTACCATTGCAGCTTTCATATAGCCTACTATTAGCTTTTAAATTGCCTTTTACCAACAGCCTTTTTAAAGGCTATATCCTTCATATTATAGCTAGCCGACCAGCACTGCTACTGCAGTAATAATTTAAAGTCTTTTTAAAGACTATTTCAGCCCTCTTTTCTCACTTTAAAACTCCATTTAAATCCGATCTTACCATCTCTCTTTCCTACTTGTCAACTTACTTTCTCCTTTGTCTCCTTTGCCTACTTGTCAACCTACTGTTTTTCCTTTCTTTAATCTTTCTCCTATTTTTTCTCTCTTTCCTCCACCCTTTTTCTTCGATTAAAAATTGTAAGGTCCAACATCGTATCACAGTTAACTATATCTCATCTCATCTCATTATCTCTAGTCGCTTTATCCTGTTCTACAGGGTCGCAGGCGAGCTGGATCCTATCCCAGCTGACTACGGGCGAAAGGCGGGGTTCACCCTGGACAAGTCGCCAGGTCATCACAGGGCTGACACATAGACACAGACAACCATTCACACTCACATTCACACCTACGCTCAATTTAGAGTCACCAGTTAACCTAACCTGCATGTCTTTGGACTGTGGGGGAAACCGGAGCACCCGGAGGAAACCCACGCGGACACGGGGAGAACATGCAAACTCCGCACAGAAAGGCCCTCGCCGGCCACGGGGCTCGAACCCGGACCTTCTTGCTGTGAGGCGACAGCGCTAACCACTACACCACCGTGACGCCCTCAGTTAACTATATTTTAACTTAATTACATTACGCACGGTTTATAGATTGCTCATTTTAGCAGAGCCAAGTCCGGTGTGTGGTGGTAAGGTGCTAGCATTCTTAGCTGAGCAAGTCCCTTTGCTACGTTCACACTTACAGCATAACAATCTTTTATTGGGTTAATAAACAATATGGACAAATTTCTAATTCGTGAAAAAAGAGCTGGTCCCACTGATGCATCAGTTCCCAAAAAAACAAAACTCTGCAAATATGATGAAAGTTATTTACAATATAGTTTTTCTGTTCCTGGCACACTGGAACCACGTCCGCAATGTGTCGTTTGTGTGGAGGTGCTTGTCAATGACAGCATGAAACCATGAAACCATAAAGAGGCATTTGGACACCAAGCACCCTGACATGAAAAACAAACCAGTGGATTAGTTCAAAAGAAAGCGTGATGCCCTTCATCTACAAAAGTCCACCATAACCAAACATACCACTGTGTCTAGTCAGTGTCTCGAAGCTTCGTACATGGTCTCCCGAAGAATAGCTAAACTTGGGAAGCCACATACTATAGCTGAGACACTGATTTTGCCTACAGCACAGGATATTTGCAGAATAATGCTGGGGGAAAGTGCCGCCACTAAACTTAGTGACATTCCACTATCCAATGACACTGTAGCTCGCAGGATCTCTGATTTGGCCAGTGATTTTAAAGAGCAACTGCTACAACTAGTTAGACAGAGTCCTTACTATGCATTGCAGTTAGATGAGTCAACTGATATTGCTGAGCAGGCTCAGGTGCTTACCTATGTAAGGTTTGTGAAAGACCAGCGGATTGAAGAGGAAGTTCTGTTTTGTTTTCCTCTTCAAACCCATACAACTGGGGAAGCAACCTTTCATCTTATTGACTCGTCTGTCAAAAATGCAGACTTGGTCTGGGAGAAGTGTGTTGGTATTTGTACCGATGGGGCGCGATCAATGACAGGACATGAGAGTGGCCTAGTGACACGCCTTCAACAGGTAGCTCCATTAGTCAAGTCAAGTCAAGTTTGTTTGTATAGCGCTTTTAACAATAGACATTGTCCCAAAGCAGCTTTACAGAATCTGAATGAACCAAGACATTAGCCTATTTTATCCCTAATCCATCCCCAATGATGAAGCCTGTGGTGATGGTGGCAAGGAAAAACTCCCCCAGACGACATGAGGAAGAGACCTCTAGAGGAACCAGACCCAAAAGGGAACCCATCCTCACCTGGACAACAACAAACAACATGACTATAACATTAACAGTTTTAACATGAAGTCAGTTTCGTTGATGTTATAAACTCTTCATTAATGGAAACTTGAGTGCAAAACTGTTCATGACAACCACAGTCCCAAAGTTAGCAAGCCAACTGTAGTCCTCAGCCATAAAAGCATTACTGTAAGCGTCGAGCGTGTCTTCCAAGTGTGACTTTCAACTGTCCATATGGGGCTGTCCTCCACAGGAGCGATGTGATGAGACTCCAACCAGACACAGGGCATCAGGATGGATCAGGCAGGTCCAGGGAGCGGAAGAGGTTCAGCACCTCGATCCCAGGATTGACATGTAACTCAGAGGGACAGACTTGGGGGGGGTGGGGGGGTGAAGAGAGAGAAAACACAGGTTGTTAGGTATGCCCAGTGTCACCTGAATAAGTAGGTACAGTATACATTTTGCGCTAAGTACAAGCAGGGACTCTGGCAAAACTAACTATGACAGCATAACTAAACGGGGAGAGCCAGAAGGTAACAGAGGCATGAGGGGCCCCGGGACATAAAGCAGCAGCCACTACACCATCAACAAACTCGAGTGAGCAAGCAAGTGGGGACTGACAGCATCCATACATCCCAGTTTACCAAAACACTCCGTCTGAGGACCCTCCAGATCTACTCCTTTACCTCATAAACACCATTAACACAAGGCTTGACTAAACAGATATGTTTTCAGCCGAGACTTAAACGCTGAGACTGTGTCTGATTCCCGAACACTACTTGGAAGGCTGTTCCATAACAGTGGGGCTTTGTAAGAAAAGGCTCTGCCCCCTGATGTAGCCTTCACTATACGAGGTACCAGCAGATAGCCTGCACCTTTTGATCTCAGTAGGTGTGGCGGGTCATAGAGGAGCAGAAGTTCACTCAGGTACTGTGGTGCGAGACCATTCAGTGCTTTAAAGGTCAATAGTAGTATTTTATAATCAATAGGAAATTTGATTGGGAGCCAATGCAGTGTGGATAAGACAGGGGTGATGGGGTTATATTTTCTAGTTCTAGTAAGGACTCTTGCTGCTGCATTTTGAACTAACTGGAGCTTGTTTATGCACTTATTGGAACATCCAGACAGTAAGGCATTGCAATAATCCAACCTGGAGGGAACGAAAGCATGAACTATTATTTCTGCGTCATGTAGTGACATTGAATTTCTTATCTTAGCAATATTTCTGAGATGAAAGAAAGCTATCCGGGTAATGTTATCAATGTGAGTTTCGAATGAAAGACTGGGGTCAATAATCACTCCGAGGTCTTTTACTGCTGCACGTGAAGAAACAGAAAGGCCATCCAGAGTTACTGTGGAATCAGAAAACTTACTTCTAGCTGCATGTGGTCCGAGTACAAGTACTTCAGTCTCGTCAGAGTTAAGCAGGAGGAAGTTAATAAGCATCCAGTGTCTAATGTCCTTCACATGTTTCTCAATTCTATTAAGCTGGTGTCTCTCATCAGGTTTTGCAGAAACATACAACTGTGTGTCATCAGCATAACAGTGGAAACTAATACAGTGTTTATGAATAATATCACCCAGAGGGAACATATATAAAGAAAAAAGCAGTGGAACAAAAGACAGAACCTTGTGGAACACCAAACTTTACCTCAGTACGTCTAGAAATATCACCATTTACATCAACATACTGATAACGATCAGTTAAATAAGAGCTGAGCCAGGAGAGGGCCGTTCCCTTAACTCCCACAACATTTTCTAGTCTATCCAGAAGAATGGAATGATCAATGGTATCAAATGCTCCACTAAGGTCAAGCAACACAAGCAGCGAGACACAGCCCTGATCAGACGCCAACAGTAGGTCGTTTACTACTTTTTTTTACTCTTTTTATTGGTTTTTCAATTTTTTATAAACACAAACATTAGAAAAATCAAAACAAACAACAAAACATACAAAACAAAAAAGTCCCACCCCAACCTAATCTAACAGAGAGCGCTGCGCTATATATATATATCTATATATATCTATGTATACATGAAGTAAGTAAATAGAAAGACGACAGGAGACAGGTACATGAAGAACACATACATGAAATAAATGAAAGGGCAGACAGTCCTCATCTTCCAGGGGCAGATGGTGAATTAAAGCTTCTGTCAGAAGGAATGCAATGGTTCCCAGATCCTCCAAAACTTGTCCGATTTGTGAGTAAGGTCATGAGTCAACTTCTCAAGAGGAATAAGAGCAGAAATCTGTGATATCCATATGTCGACTGTTGGGACCTGGGGAGTTGACCACCACAGCAACGTACATTTTTTAGCCAGAAACAAAAGAATTATCAACAGAGATTTGGTGTCCATGTCCGAGAAATTATCTGGAGCATGGCCAAGTAGACAGAAAGAAGGAGTCAGCAAAAACTGTTTACCAGTGACCTCCTGGATTACAGAGTGAACCCCCTTCTAGTCAAGTCAAGTCAACTTTATTGTCAAATAATGCTATACATGCTCGACATACAGCTCAAATGAAATATCAGTCCTCTCTGACCCACGGTGCAAACAGGCAATGCAATCAATAAAAACAGAATAATTGAAAAAAAAACAAACATTCTAGAAAGTCTGGATGCAGTCACATGACCAAAACAAGTGAATAAATGTACCTTTGTGCGTTTTACATTTATAACAAAGGTTTGAAGTGTCAGGGAACATTCTCTGGAGGCAAACAGGTGTGTAATAAGTTCGGTGAAAAAATTTAAAGTTCTGTTCATGTATAGAGATTGAAGTACATTTAGGAAAAACCCTGCTGCAGATCTTGTCCCAGTCTACAGGATTAAACGTCACCTCCAGATCACGCTCCCACAATAACCTCAGAGAGTTGTAGCCTGAAGAATCAGAATAAAATAATGAAGTATAAATCTTGGATATCAGTCTTTTGGGAGATTTGGCCAAAACTATAGTATTTTCCAGCTCTGACAGTCTCATGCAGATCCCACCTGTCCTCAAGAGAGACCCTATAAAGTGACGGATTTGGAGATATTTGTAAAAATCCGTGTGGGGGATATTAAAACCAGCCCTGATTTGCTCAAATGACTTAACAGAGTCAGAGACGAACAGGTCTGTAAAGTTTGACAGGCCCTTAGATGTCCACGCCATCAAACCAATACTCCCAATCTGTGCTGGTAAATCTGGATTCAGAGCCAGGGGAGAACGGAGAGAGATGGCAGGGGGAATAATTAGGTATTTCTTCACATCTCGCCAAACCAGTACTGTGTTATAGACAATTATGTTATTCTTGAGATGATTTAACTGATCTATATTATTGATAAAAGGAAGAGAGTTAAGCCTTCTGGGATAACAAGATAGGGATTCAAGACCCAACCATAAGGAATCTTTCCTGTTCATAAACCAGTTTGACATCGTTTTAAGTTGTGCTGACCAATAATATAGTTGTAGACTGGGTAGGGATAAGCCTCCCAGATCCTTTGGCTTAGTAAGTATAGAGAACTTAACTCTTTGCTTAGATTAGATTAGATTAGATTAGATTAGATTAGATTAGATTAGATTAGATTAGATTAGATTAGATAAAACTTTATTGATCCCTTTGGGAGGGTTCCCTCAGGGAAATTAAGAAGGTTTGTTATTCAAGATTAAGGTGTTTGTTATTCCAAATATAGCAAGAGATATGAGAGTTCAGTGACTTAAAGAAGGCAGGGGTCAAATAGCACGTGAGATTTTAAAATACGTAGTTCAACCGAGGAAGAATATTCATTTTTATAGTGTTGATTTTCCCAAGAAGAGAAGTTGGTAAGAAGGCCCATTTTGTCAGATCATTCTTAACCTTTTGAATTAGGGGTGAGTAATTAGTTTCAAACAGATTATTTAAGTCAGGAGTGACAAAGATACCTAAATATTTGAAACCCCTCTTAGACACTTGAAAAGGAGATTGTATTGACATATCCTGGGGGACATTAAAGGGCATAGCGACCGACTTCCCTAGGTTAATCTGATAACCTGATAAGGTATTGAATATGGCTATAGATTTCAAAACTGCCGGAATAGATTTCTCGGGTTTATTCAAATATAAAAGGACATCATCTGCAAATAAGGAAATATTGTGGTTTTCGTCACCTACCCTAACTCCAGATATATCACGGTTGGCCAAAGGTTCAATAAACAATATAAATAATAAAGGTGACAGGGGGCATCCTCGTCTGCAGCCCCTGCGCACCGGGAAGCCGTCAGACAGCAGGCCGTTAATATTAACTGTGGCTATTGGGTCTGAATAAAAAGTTTTAATCATATTAATGAAGTTAGAGCCCAGACCGAATTTTTCTAATACCAGAAACAAAAAAGACCATTCCACTTGGTCAAAGGCCTTTTCAGCATCAAGGGAGACTATCAGCACCGGGTTTTTATGAGTATTAAGATACTGAACAACATTAAGAGCACAGCGTACATTGTCTGTGCCATTTCTTGATTTTACAAACCCTGCCTGATCTGGGTTTATTATTTTCAGAAGGATGTTTTCTAATCTCTGAGCCAGTACCTTTGCAACAATTTTGTAGTCCACATTTAGGAGACTAATAGGCCTAAATGATGAACAATCCAAAGGGTTTTTATCTTTTTTTAAAAGCAGACTAATGGAAGCATATCTCCAGGAGGGGGGATGCCATCTCTTAAAATACCATTGATGGTGGGCATAAAAATTAGATGGATCTCTGTCCAGAATTTCTTAAAAAATTCCAGTGGAAACCCATCTGGGCCTGGACACTTCCCATTTGGCATAGATTGGATTGCAGCCCAGACCTCCTCCGGCGTGAATGCAGCTTCTAACCTGGAGCGATCCTCCTCCGCAATGGTAGGCAAAGGAATATTGTTCAAATATGAAGCGATAGCTGCAGCGTCAGCCTTCTCTGCACTATACAGGGATTTATAGAAATCTCGGAATGTGCTATTGACGATCACTGGATCACATGTGACATCCCCATTTTGTGTTCTTATCCTGTTAATTGATCGATCATTATTTTGATTTTTTAATTGGTGGGCAAGCAGGCGACTGGACTTATTACCAAATTCATAATATTTCTGTTTAGTGTAAAGTAATAGTTTCTGGACATGGTGAGTATGATCCATATTAAGTTCGGTCTTAGCAGCCACTAGTGTCTTTAAGTTTGCTGGTGTGGGTGACTGTTTATGTATTTGCTCCAACCTAGTCACTTCTTTTTCAAGGTTTTTTCTGTTTTCCTCTAAGGCTTTTTCTGATGAGAGCTATAGGAAATAAGGTGTCCACGCAAAGTGGCTATAGGTGCATCCCAGATTGTAGCAGGGGACACCAGAGAGCTTTTATTATCGAGCCAGAATTGTGATAGGTTGTTCCGGACAAAAGTGCAAAAAGAGTCGCTATTCAAAAATGACGTGTTGAATCTCCAAATAGGAGTTTCAACAACAGATCTGAACTGAATGTAAAAAGTTTTTGGAATAAAAAAATAGTCCAGTCTAGAATACGAATTGTGAGGATGTGAATAAAACGTGTAGTCCCTCACTTCAGGATTTAAGTGTCGCCATATATCTATTAATGCGGTATCTGTGCATAAATTTTTAAGGATGGCAGACGACCTTGGGTTAGACATGTTTGCAGAGGAGGATTTATCCAGAGAAGCGTTCATTATACAATTAAAATCGCTGGCTAAGAAGCCCAGGCCATTGCAATGATGGTTAAACATCAAAATCATTTGTGAAATAAACTGGGGTGAATCATTATTTGGGGCATAAATATTGAGAATAGTTATTAGATTAGATTAGATTCACTTTATTCATCCCACAACAAATTCACGTGTTACAGTAGCAAGAAAATGTCATACAGATAGCAAATAAAACTGAAATAAAAATTAGACAAACGAAAGATTAAATACAGAGGGCTATTTGCATTTTCTACCATGAAAAAGTATAGAAATATTGCCTTATTGAGAGGCTCGGAAAAATTGCACATTACAGGTAGACTCTGTGTATGTGTGTGTATATATATATATATATATATATATATATATATATATATATATATATATATGTATATTTAAGGCCTATATTATTGCACATAATAAATGCATCGATGAGAGATGGCAGAGGTAGTAGTGGTGAAGTAGTACAAATATAACGACAAACAGGTTATTGGTGCAAGCAATTATATAAAAGCGTGAACCTGGACTTCCAGGTTATGGAGTGCAGCTGACGGACGACAGTAACTTGGCTCGTCACTGACTTTCTGATAAAATACTTGAAAAACGACTAAAAGTTAACTTAAACCAGGGCTGCCAACTTTTCGAAATTCCTTGGAGTGAGATTTTTTTTGGGGGGGTCGACGGCAAAATTTTTCCACACACCATGCAGTAAGTGGGAATTTTGTATTCAGTTTGACATTCACTTGTCCCCCTGCATTCTGGTGTTTTGTTTGTGGGTCGTCCAGCGATGGACAATGAAGGGGGGGGGGGGGGGGGGGGGGGTTGAGATTTTGGATTTAATAGATGTTCCTGCATTCTGGTGGATTTTTGGAGTGGCCTGCTGTGCCATACCTACATTCTTACACACCCTGACTTGCCAGGCCTTCAGCTTGTGGACAACAAAAGCACCAAGTTTTGGCTTAAAAGCTCCCACACTAGCAAACTACAGATGACTGCCAATGTTCCTGTAGCCCTATAGACCTGTGTTTCAGATTTAAAGGCAAGTTCATGTTTGAAAATATTTCATCAGCTAAGCCTAAACACCTTCTGAATTGAAACTAAATGTTAAGTTTTTAATAACTGTTGCAAAAATAAGATTGTCCCTCACTGACTATTCATTATGCATTTAAGGGCTTTCCCCACCACTGGGTTCAGCAGAAGATTGGCATGGGGATAAATATCAACAGCAAAAGAACAAATAAAATGCTTAAACAGTAAGCAAAATGTGCATGTGCTACAAGAAACATTAAAATGATTAAGTTTGAACAGTATTGAAACACAAAAAGCTGAACCTTTGCCATAGGTGGGAATGTGCACACAAAGTTGGGCTTAAAAATTTTGGTCATACTTAAATAAGCTATATTAATATATTTCTTATTAATTTATTTCTTATCTATGTTTCTTATTAGTAATAGAGCATTCGTCAGGGCCTGTTATCTGACAAATATTCTCTACCTGTCTTGCCCTCTTTGAAACCCTGTCTCCTCAGTATATTGTTCTGTCTTTTTTTTAACTATTCACAAGTTCAAGTTCTTTGATATTACAGGTGACCATGCTTTATTTACTTTAACTGAGCAATTACATACATCATAAATAATTAAAAATAAATACCCTGTAAATAAACAATAGGTATGGTGGCTAATGGCTCTTCTTGCATTTGTAATATTATCTCTCACTTGCTTTATTTTACAACATTTCCAGTATGGCTTCAAATAAAGTCATAAAGTATGATAACATACAGTAAACAAACTAAAAATGCACCTTAATAACCGTGTGCTAAGGAGGTGCTCTCCCGTGCTGCTTGTTGGGGAAGATAGAGGCTGTGGCACGGCAGGAGGCCTATAATGATTTAGCATGCCTAGTACACAGCTCTCGATATGGCATTAAATATTCTCACAACACTTATAGGCTAAAACGATTAAGAAACTTTATATAAGTTCATAATTACGCCAGTAACACCACACATTGGCGTGCATATGTACAAACCTGTCTGAGACACCCGTCTTCAACTCGGATACCTTCTTCTCCCTCCTCTTCCTCTAAATTGACGGTAGGCAATTATCCAACTTCCGGCAAGTGCAGCATCATTAGATGCGCCACCTACCATAGGGGAGTGTGTACAGAAGGGAACACCTCTCTGCCTGTTTAGCCGTGCGTAAGGCGTAATTGATCAATCGCAAGTGGTTGGCGTGATGCAATGGGTAGCCTAGATTAGATAGATAAACTAGATTTTTTTCTAGCATGAGAAATCGGAGGTATGGCGTGTGAGCGTGTGAAGACAATCAAGTGCGTGTGTCTCACGCTCATTGCGTGAGAGTTGGCAGCCCAGCTTAAACTCATTTTTATGTTTCAATAAGCTCTGAAGAACAATATGCCACCAAAAACCTCTAAACCTGGACAACAATCTTCGAAGCCAACAGCACAAAACAACATAGCCACGACCGGCGCTGGCCATGATGCTAATGACAACCAGGAGGAGGCTAATGCTAGCGGACCATCGAATATAGAGATATTGAACGCAATACGCTCGCTGAGGCAAGATTTCGGCAAACAATCAGCCGACATGATGGAGGCCGTTAACAGCATCAAGGGAGATTTGCTGTCCCAGTCAAGGAGAATAGGTGAAACGGAAGAGAGAATATCACATACAGAGGAGGATGTCACTGCTCTCCAGCAAAAAGTTAAACAACTGGAAGGAACAACAGAAATACTGCACAATAAAATCCAAGAACAAGAAGACAGGGCAAGACGCTCTAACTTGAGACTGGTCAGTCTCCCTGAGAAAACCGAAGGCACTGACCTGTGTAGTTTCCTGGAAAACTGGCTCCCTAAGGTATTGGGTGACACTCTCACCCCCACCCCAGTAATTGAATGGGCACGCCGTGTCGGCCAAGTTAATACGAGCCGGTCTTCAGCCCCCAGACCAATAGTTATAAAATTTTTGAACTATAAAGACTGTGAAAGTACACTTAGAGCAGCCAGAAGACAGAGGGAGGTACGTTATGAGAACCAACAGGTCAGCTTCTTCCCAGATTTATCAGCTGAAACCCGACAGAGGCAACATCTATTCGATGGAGTGAAGGCGAGGTTCCGAGCTCTGAACATCCGTTACGGGCTACTCTATCCTGCAAACCTGGTGATCACCCATGACAGCAAGCGCCTGGTCTTTGCATCCGTTACCGAGGCAGAGGGTTTTCTTCGCAACATTCAGTCCACTGGCTCCGTCAGTTTGCGGGGATCCCTAAGCCCCGAGAGCCGATGAATATATTCTCTAAATTTAATTCCGCTGCCCTCAACATCACATCTGGTAAATAAGGTAACAAAACATCTGAAACCCACTATGATCTTATGACAAAGGACCCGTGTTTTTGGTTACACTGCCTTTCCTTTCCTTTCTATCCACTATATGGACACCCTTATTTTGAGAACCCTTACTGTGGACATAATGTTTAAACATTCGTTTTGAAATATGGAAGCCGTATTGCATTTAAGTTTGAGAGGCATACATCCTTCAAACATCTCCATGTGATGTGTACATTATAAATACTGTGACATGTTAAGAAGTTAGCTAATGTGAGTGGCTAGTGTGTGGGTTTTCTTTTTTTTCTCATTTATTTATTTTTCTCTTTTTTCCTCTCTCTTTCTTTTTACTGGATTTATTCATTTTATTTTATTTTAATTTTCACCTCAATATTTATTTCTGGTTGGACTTAAAGTCTGTTTTCAACATGTTAGTGAGCCTTATGATGCTGTATTAGTGCATGAATCACGTTGCTCCTCATTGTGTGGATCAAACGTTGAACATAACCAGAGTTAATTACTCTTTTTGTAGTTCATATGTACTTCATTTGGGGAAGTGCATTAGGGGGTTTTGGGAAGGAATAGGATCTCGGTGCTATGTTCTGGGTCTCATCTTTTCAGTTTTTCGGTCATGTCTTCCGAATATGCAACTCTATTTTAAACACAGATGACTACTAGGTCAGAGTTAAAAATCTCTAGCTGGAACACAAGAGGGCTGAACAAATTGGTAAAACTAAAACAGGTATTGAATAGGATTAAGCAAATGAAGGCCAATATAATTTTTTTGCAAGAAACTCACCTGGTAGAAAATGATATACTGTAAATAGAGTTAAAAACAGGTGGCCAGGACAAGTTCATTCAGCCTTCTTTTCATCTCATGCCAGAGGAGTCATAATATTAATTCATAAATCAATCCCTTTTCAATTAAAAAACAAACACATCGACCCATCAGGGAGGTATATTATACTTAATGGTATCATAGTGTCCACTCAAGTCAGTTTAATATGTGTGTACGCTCCTAATGGAGATGACCCTTCTTTTTATCAAAACCTCTTTCTCTCTATATCATCCTACCCTGGTCAATACATAATTGGCAGTGATTTTAATTGTGTGCTAGACCCAACACAGGATTGATCAACTGGTATTGATACCGCTCATCAACAAACAAGGAATATTATCAAAAAATTCATGATTGATCTAAACTTAACTGATATTTGGCGATATCTTAATCCTAACAAAAGAGACTATTCATGCTTTTCAAGCACATATAAGACATACTCCAGAATAGATTATTTTTTAATTTCACACAGACTGCTATCAAAAATAGAGAAATGTTGGTATGACAGTATACTGCTGTCAGACCACGCACCAATCTCCTTGATAATGCAACTACCCAATGTAATGTCCTCACTGCCTAGATTTTGTTTTCAGTCTAAATGGCTCCAGTACCCGGACTTTGTTAAGTTTATTGACGGGAAAATAGATGAGTATTTCTCTCTAAATACAAATCAAACTAGTGCGTCAGTAAAATGGAAGGCATTCAAGGCCTATTTAAGGGGTGAGATAATAAGTTATACTACGCATAAGTCCAAAAAATATTACTCATAGCTTAACACTCTTGAACAAAAAGTTTAAAAAATTAGAGCAAGAACTTCACTATAGTGACGCTCCAGAAAAACGACAAGAACTCATGTTGCTGAAATCCCAGTACAACGAGTTAACCACCAATAAAATAGCCTCCAGTTTATTGTGGTTAAAACAATCATACTATGACCAGGGAGAGAAAGCTGGAAAGCTGTTAGCATGGAGGCTGAAAAAGATACAAACTGATAGAGCTATTAATTCTATTAAGTTACATGATGGGAAAATCCTGGTCGATCCTTCTGAAATCAACACTGCTTTCAAAGAGTTTTATGAAGGTTTGTACAAATCAGAATACAGCTCATCGAACAGCTCAGAAAAACAAAGGGAGTTTTTGGATAAACTCCACTTTCCAACATTATCTGAAGAAGCCAAAACCGACCTTGGCAAATGTTTGTGTATTGAAGAATTATCAGAAGCAATGAAAGGCTTGAGCAGCGGAAAGGCACCTGGGCCTGATGGCCTGCCTATAGAACTATATAAAACATTTGCAGGAAAATTGTTACCTCATCTCTTAGAGGTGTTTAATGAGTCATATGAAAAAGGAATTTTGCCCCCATCTTTAAGAGCTGCTGTAATTTCACTCATTTTAAAGCCAGACAAATGTCCCTTAGACAGAACATCGTATCAACCCATATCTTTAATGTCTTGTGATACCAAGATACTATGTAAGGCTCTGGCCAGGCGGATAGAATCACTAATACCCAACCTGATCGCCAATGACCAGAATGGATTTGTACTGGGCAGACAAGCTTTTCACAACACACGTAGGCTGCTAAATGTTCTATATGCCAAACAAAATGCCAGAGATCATGCGATCCTGTCATTAGATGCGGAAAAGGCGTTTGACAGGATCGAGTGGAGCTACCTATTTGACGTCTTAAAAAGATTTGGTTTTGAGGAAAAATATCTTAAATTGATTCAATTATTATATACTGGTCCAGTAGCAGAAATTGCGACCAATAACCAAATTTCTAAACCTTTTAATCTCAGTAGATCTACACGCCAAGGCTGTCCAATGAGCCCTCTATTATTTTTACTTGCTGTCGAACCTTTGGCCATGGCAATCCGTCAGTCATCTGACATTACAGGCATGACTATTGGTAAGACAGAACACCGTTTGTTTCTTTTTGCGGATGATATTGTTTTATTTTTAACAAAGCTAGGAACCTCACTCAGGGCTCTCAGCCATCTGCTGAAAATATTCGGACAATTCTCAGGTTACAAAAACAACAATAAAAAAAGTGCTTTGCTAATACTGAACAGGGGAGAGAGAGAAGGTCCCCAGACCCATACTCAGTTTACTAATACTCCAGAAGGATTTACTTACCTTGGCATTAAAATATCACCTGTCATTGAAGACATAATACCAATCAATTATAACCCACTGGTTAAAGCCATAGGAGAATCTCTAGAGAAATGGAGTTTAATGCCCATCTCTATGATAGGATGTATAAACATTATTAAGATGTCTGTCCTGCCCAAGTTTTTATATCTTTTTCAGGCAATTCCACTTCCACTGCCAGCCTCTTTTTTTTTCCACTATTAAGAAAAACTTCACCTGCTTCATATGGAACAACAAATGCCCTAGACTGTGTCTTTCTCTCCTTTACCTGCCTTATGAATGTGGCGGGCTTAAACTGCCTGATTTGAAGCTCTATTACTGGGCAGCCCAACTCCGGGCAGCCATATATTACTTCCATACCACAGAGGTTCCAGCTTGGGTGAACATAGAAAATGATACAATAGAGCTTCCACTATGTCTGTACCTTTATTCGTCACAAACTAAATCACTTGGAAAACGCACACAAAATCCATTCCTCAAAAACACTCTGACAATATGGCATGCAGCCCACACCTTTTTAAATGACACCCCCAAACTTTCTTGTTTCACACCTATATGGGGAAATGAAAACTTCACTCCTGGGAGGCGTGACATGGGATTTAGACACTGGATGGAGAAAGGACTAAGTAAAATAAAGGATCCTTATGAAGAAGGTACCCTTATGTCATTTGCACAATTAAAGGATAAACTTGACCTACCTGGGAAACATCACTTTAAGTACATGCAATTAAGAAGCTTCATATACTCCCAAATTAAAACCACCTCAGAACCCTCATTATCCACCATTGAACAATCCATGGTAAACCACTTGCATGGCAGGGGTCAAATATCCGTCTTTTATGGTTTGCTATTAGCAGGTTCTAAAGAAAACTCTCTTTCTTATCTATCTGCATGGGAAAATGATCTTCAGACAGACATCAGTGTAGAGCACGGGCGATTGCTCTAAGACAACGAGGGAGGCTCAGCCTCCTCTAAAAATGGCGAACATCGTGTAGGATGAATTGTGCTAGGCTTATGTTATAGCCGACCTTATAACATTGTTATTTCAGATCCAGAATCATAGAAATATATGTGCTCAACCCAACTACAGTGCGAAATCATTCCGTTATAACTTTCCCCAGTTCACCTAATGTGTGCGTGAGTTTTTCGCCCTCGTGACAGCGCGATGCAGCCCAGCCTCAGTGGACTTCAATGGCATTTGGGAGCTCTGCGCTTTTCAATCTCAAAATGCAAGACGGTTATTGGACAAATACTGTGAAAATGCCCGCCCACGGACTCCCAGCCTCACAGTGGGAGGGACATGGCAGTTTCCGCGAGGAGACTGGTGATTGGTGAAAGCGGCCGGATATTTTCTTTGATTGACAGCTCGTTTCAAATATAGACAGGCAGCTTGTGAATTTCAGTTCAGTCCCATGCGGATTCACAAGTGCTGTGGTGTATCGTAAGAGATCGGCTTACATTTCGATTTCATTCATTACATACGGTTCCTACCAGCTTTTTTAGTTTGTATATATTTTCATTGTAAATAAAGTGTAAATATAGTGTTGTCAAGTTTGCTATCTTAGTTCCAGAAATTTCATTTATTTGAGTGACTGAACTTGAACTTGAGGGGGCTAGTCAGCTAGCAAGAAAGCTGCGCACGGATGCCAAGCATTGCTGATTTAATTTTGGCGAAGCCATTTGCCAGTCTTCCTTTCGAGGAAAAAATTAAAATTAAAGAGCAGGGTAGACCAACGCCTCAAATTGACTTGGTGAAAAAGGTAGGGAATAATACTCGTTCCTTTCAGCTCTCCTGGTACGAGAAAGTGAATTGGCTAACAGCAAGTGACCCACATCAACAACAGTAAATAGGTTACTTTAGTAATATGTCATGGATGGACCAAAAATATAGAATCTATTTAAAATGTTTATGCTGAGTATATTATATTGGAATATATATTTTTCTGGATATGAATTAAACACAGCTACAATTTGGAAAACATTTTTAAACAAAAACACAGCCGAGAACATTTCACACTACAGACCTGGATTAAAAGTGAAGGGTTATCAAAATTGTCAATAAAACATTTCTCAATCAAAATAAGTAAAATATAGGGAAAGTGTCACTGAATGAAATGTGTGGCACCCAGCTCTATGTTTGGCTCCCCAAGGTCAGTGCTTGTGCCTATTCCAGAACACTCTGCTGTTACTGCTGAGGTTCCTGACAAAGAGCTGCTTTCAATAATGATCAATTTTTAAACAACATGCCACAATTTTAAAATATAAAATATTAAAATATATACCCCCCCCCCAACACCACCATCTTGTATATTGGACACTAGGCTAATGGGCCAAAAGAACCTGTTATTTCACAATTTGTGATGCTGCCAACAATCAGCCAGATCAGAGGCAAGAGTATGGGCAAAATTGATGTGTTTTTTCTTTTTTCTTTTAAAATCTGGAAATATCGTAACCGACCAGCCTCCCCTGTTTGAAAGACTACCAGCTACCACTGGTGTAGAGGACTGGGAGGAGGCATGTCTTCTGGCCCAAACTCAAACTATAAATACAAGATGCAAACTCCTACAGTATAAATGGTTGCTTAGGACTTATATCACTCCTGTTAAATTGCACCACTTTGATCCAAATATTCCTGACTGCTGCATCAAATGTATGGACGAAGTTGGTACCCTGCTACATTGTATGTGGAGCTGTACAAAACTGCAAGTATTCTGGAAAGAGGTTCTTGACTTAATCTCTAAGCTGACGGAAAGGGTTATTCCAGTTGAAGCTAAGATATGCTTGTTGCACATATATCCTGAAGATTTCCCAGCGACTGTAAAGGAATGTAAACTAATTAATTTCTGTCTGTTACAAGCTAAACGTGTAATTGCCTTAAGATGGAAGGAGATTCAGGGACCTACCTCTGCTCAATGGATTACAGAACTGTCATCTAATTTGGCACTGGAAAAACTGACCTACGTGGCAAGAGGAAAAGTTGAAGACTTTTACAAGATGTGGTCTGCTTTCCTAACCTTCATGAACAACTTAAATACTTAAATGCCTGGACAAGGACTGAGGCCACCACCTTTATGACCTCTTTATTTACCGTAGATCCTATTGGAGTGTGGGTGGGGTGGGGGGGGGGTTTGAGGGGTTTCTGTTTGAGTGTTGTATTGTTGTGTTTGTGAATGTATGTTCATTAATATGGAAAATCAATAAATAAATTGTGAAAAAAAAAAGCGTGAACCTGGACTCCGGTCGTGTAATAAAAAGAAACTAAAACACAAAAAAATTTGCACAGCAGCGCTTACCCTCCCCTATCCTGTCCCCAAACGACAGGAAAAAACTGCCCCAGAAGAAGTCACTGGGCATTATAGATAGATAGATAGATAGATAGATAGATAGATAGATAGATAGATAGATAGATAGATAGATAGATAGATAGATAGATAGATAGATAGAATGCCTTTATTGTCACTGTACACATGTACAATGAGATTAAAAGCAACTCCAATAACAGTGCAAACAGCATGTAGAGAAAAAAAAAGAGGGTATGTGTGTGTGTGTGTGTGTGTGTGGGGGGGGGTAAGATGCACAGTCCTGAGGTGTATGTGTTATGTGTAAGGTGCACAGTCCTGAGGTGTATGTGTTATGTGTAAGGTGCACAGTCCTGAGGTGTATGTGTTATGTGTAAGGTGCACAGTCCTGAGGTGTATGTGTTGTGTGTAAGGTGCACAGTCCTGAGGTGTATGTGTTGTGTTTCACATTATGGAGTGAGGTATTGCACATTATAAATTATTGCACAGAGAGAGTCATATTATAAAATAAAATATTACACATTATGAAGTATTGCAAGGTAAGGTAAGGTGCACAGTCCTGAGGTGTATGTGCTGTGTGTAAGGTGCACAGTCCTAAGGTGAATGTGTTGTGTTTCACATTATGGAGTGTGGTACTGCACATTATAAAGTATTGCACAGAGAGCATCACCTTATAAAGTATTGCACATTATAAATTATTGCACGAACAGAGTCACATTGTAAAATAAAATATTGCACATTATGAAGTATTGCACAGGGGGGTTAAACTATAAAGTCAGAGCATATCCGAATTCAGGGCGGTTATGGCTTTTGGAAAGAAGCTGTTTTTGAATCTATTTGTTTTTGTCCTGATGCACCTGTAGCGCCTCCCTGAGGGCAACAGGTCAAACAGATCAAAGCCAGGGTGGGAGCTGTCCTTGATAATGTTCTTAGCTCTGCTGAGGCAGCGGAAAGTGTAAATGTCCATCAGGGAGGGGAGAGGGCAGCTGATGATCTTCTGTGCTGCCTTTACTACTCTCTGGAGCCTCTCCCTGTCTACAGCAGTGCAGCTGCCATACCATACTGTGATACAGTACGTCAGCAGGCTCTCGATGGATGAGCGGTAGAAGGTCAACAGCAGGTTGGAGTTTAGGTTGTGCTTCCTGAGGACTCTCAGGAAGTGTAACCACTGCTGAGCCTTCTTAATGACCGCTGTAGTGTTTTCTGACCAGGAGATTTCGGCGGAGATGAGGACGCTGAGAAACCGGAAGGTGTGGACCCTCTCCACGTACTCGTTGTTGATGTAAAGGGTGGCTAGGTCAGTGTTGTGCTTCCTGAAGTCAACAATGAGCTCTTTGGTTTTCTTGGTGTTCAGAGTGAGGTTATTCTCTGAACACCAGGCTGCCAACTTCAGGACCTCCTCTCTGTAGGCTGCCTCGTCTCCCTTTGAGATGAGTCCGACCACTGTGGTGTCGTCAGCAAACTTAACGATGAGGTTGTTGTTGTTGTTGTGGGTTGAACTACAGTCATGGGTGTAGAGGCAGTACAGGAGGGGGCTCAGCACAAAGCCCTGTGGAGAGCTGGTGCTCAACGTGCGGGTGGAGGAGAAGTGGGGTCCAAGTCTCACAGTCTGGGGCCGGTTGGTAAGAAAGTCCTTTATCCAGGCACATGTGAGAGGGGGGAGGCCGAGAGTGTCCAGTTTACTGATGAGGATGTCTGGGATTATTGTGTTGAAAGCTGAACTGTAATCCACAAAGAGTATGCGGACGTAGCTCTGCTGCTGCTCCAGGTGGTCCAGCACAGAGTGTAGAGCTATGGTGATGGCGTCCTCTGTGGATCTGTTGTGCAATATGCGAATTGGTAGGGGTTGAAGTCTGGGGGGAGGTGGTCCTTGATGTGCTGAAGAACTAGTCTCTCGAAGCACTTCATGATTACCGGAGTGAGGGCCACAGGACAGTAATCATTCAGGCTGGTGACGGAAGACTTCTTCGGCACCGGGATTATTGTAGCTGATTTTAGACAGGGCGGGATGACTGCCTGAGCCACGGAGAGGTTAAAGATCCTGGTCAAGGTAGGGGCGAGCTGGTGGGCGCATGCTCTGAGCACCTTACCAGGTACTCCATCTGGGCCGGCAGCTTTCTTGGGGTTCACTGCCAGGAGCACCCATCTGACATCGTGCTCCTGTACAGCGAATGGAGTGGTGTAGGAACTGTGTGGTGGTGGGGGCAAGGCTGGAGCAGATGAGTGCTGCTGAGATGTTTCAAAGCGAGCAAAGAAGCAATTTAGCTCCTCTGCCAGCGGCGCACTCCAGTCTCCTGTTGACGCATCACAGTCTCTGAAGTTCGTGATGTCTTGTATGCCCCGCCACACCTCCCGTGTGTTGTTGCTAGACAGGTGGGACTCTAGATGCAGCCTATGGTCCGCCTTGGCTTTTTTAATTCCTCTTTTCAGGTCAGCTCGAGTGGCTCTGTACAGAGCTCTGTCACCTGACCTGAAGGCAGCGTCGCGAGCCCTGAGGAGTGAGCGGACCTGGCTGGTCATCCAGGGTTTCTAGTTTGGGATAACCCGGATGTTTTTATCCACCATCACATTCCCGATGCAGAGCCTGATATAGTCCAGTACCGTTCCTGTGAATGTCTCCAGCTCCTGGTGTTCAAATAAGTCCCAATCTGTCCATTTAAAGCAGTCCTGTAGTTTGGAGAGTGCGTTGTCAGGCCAGGTTGTGATAGTCCTTGTGGTGGGCCTGGCTCTGCATCTGAGGGGGGTGTAGGCTGGGGAGAGCAGGAGGGAAAGATGGTCTGACTGGCCAAGGGGGGGAGGGGTATGGCTCTGTACGCGTGCTTGATGTTGGAGTAAACATGATCTAGAGTGTTCTCCCCTCTAGTGGAACACTTAACATGTTGATAGAATTTCAGCAGTACAGTCTTCAAGTTGGCCTTATTAAAGTCTCCTGCGATTATGTGAACACCGTCAGGGTGGGCCCGCTGCTGTTTGTTTACGGTGTTCAGCAGGAGAGAGAGCGCTGTGTTAACACTGGTGTCGGGTGGAATATATACAGCTGTGACAATCACCACAGATAGCTCTCTTGGTAGAAAAAAAGGCCAGCATCTTACAGACATGTACTCGAGGTCTGGGGAACAGTGTCTGTCTATAATTGTTCCGTTGTTACACCAATTGTCATGCACGTAAATACAGAGCCCCCCTCCTCTGCTCTTACTGGAGTTCTCAGTCCTGTCCCAGCGGAGCAGAGTGCGACCTGCTAGCTGCAAGCTAGCATCGGGTATTTCCGGATGAAGCCAGGTTTTGGTGATAATTAAAACACAGCAGTCACGAACATAGCGATTTCCAGCGAGTTGTAATTCCAGATCATCCATTTTATGCACCAGGGATCTGGCATTGGAGAGATGGCTTGGTAGAGGTGGCTTGTGTGGTTGTTTTCTTAGCCTTAGCATAACACCAGACCTGCGACTCCGCTTCTGCTTCCTCTCCCTCCTCTGTCTGCACCACCTCCTAGACCCGACAACAATCTACGGAGAGCCCGGTGGTCTCGCTATGTCATCTGGGATGTTATGCGTGTAGTGAAAGTCACTCGAAACAGATATCTGGTGCTGGTCACCGATGGCCAAAAGTGTCTGATAGGTGTACTGGCTGTTCGCAGACCCAATGGTGCACAAACAAGCAAGAAAGAAATATAAAAACAAACAAAAAAAAGAGCACCGAAAAGGAGAGCTGTGAGCCGCTGCAACCACACGCGCCGCCATCTTGGAACCTAAGCATAGTTCGAATCCTAATTTGACCATTAGATCACAGTAACAACTAAGACACCTGAAACAGTGTCTATACTCCAGGCTGAATGGTGAACACCACTGAGAAACACCCCAGAAAGATGGGTTTCCGAATTCTGCTTTGACCACAACATTTACGCAAGGTGTACTTTAAATACAAACTACACACAAGGTGGATACAAGGGTATATGAACTGTTAAAGCTAAATTAAAAATGTAAGTGCTATATTTGTAAGTAAACATCATGGAAAAGTAAAAGCACTATAGAGTGTGAGATCAAACTGAATACAATGCAAAATGATCAGTTTTTATGCATTCTCTGTTGTAAAAGGTGAAAAGGTGGGGGAGAAGAAGAGAAAAAAAAGAAGAGGAAAAGGAACTAAAATCACCTTATTTCCAAGGGAGAGAGCTACAAATTAAATCAGCTTCGTTGTGTAAACTATTCTCTCAGAATCCATGTGGTGGTCACAGAAAAGTGCACATTGTTCAGTGGGGGCTCAGTGTACATAAGGTCCGACCTTCTCCATTATAAGTGGTAACATTGGGGATGAAGAAATTACTTCAATTAAGAGTATCCAGAAATGCAGCCGCAGACTCAGGGTTATCAAAAAGGTGAATTTGCCGTTCATGGAGACACCAGAGGCGCGCTGGGTAGGCAAATCCATGGTATTTATTATGACGAGCCAGCACTTTCCCCACGGTGTCAAACTCTCACCGCCTTTGCAGGACCTCCGCGGACAGGTCAGGGTAGAACCGTAGCTGGGAGCCACCATGGTGGATGTCGCGTTTCTTCATCGCAGCTCTGAGCACAGCCTCTCTTTGGGAATATTGTAGAAACCGGACCAAGATGCTTCTCAGGGGCTTATCTGGAGCCGGAGCCGGAGCCAGGGCTCAGTGGGCATGCTCAATCTCCAGCGGGGGATAGTCAGCAGGCAGGCCAACTAAAGTCAGTAATGTTGCCTGGAGAAAGTCTGCAAGAGAGATGTTGCCCTCCGTTTTCTCTGGGAGGTTGATAATTTTCAAGTTTTTACGTCGGCCACGGTTTTCTAAGTCGTCGATTTTCAGCTGCAGCTGCTCCACTGTTTTTTCCATGACAGCTATGCAGGTGCCGTGAGCACTGTGGCTGTCCTCTGTAGCAGAGACCCTCTCCTTGACCTCTTCCAAGCACTTTTCCAGGTCCGTCACTCGATTAGAGAGAGCTGATAAAGAGCTCTCCACCGAGGTGACAGATACTTTTATTTCGTTCAGTGCACTGTCAATAATATCCAGGCGAGCGCCGACTGATTCATCTATGTCGTTCACCCGGGAGGCCACAGACTTTATTTCAGCTAAGATCTGCTCCATAGTTGCTTGGTCAGTTAGCATTAGCTCCGAGGTGTGAGTATCATCTTGCTTAGCCTCACTCGGGACACGTGAGACTGCTTGTTGAGCAGTTTTCTTCTTAAGGGCGGAACCCGATGATGAAAAAATAGGAAAGTCCTTTTTGTGCTGCGGTCTAGGCATCTCTAGAGTACAATTCGGCTAATGGTGTTGAGTTTACTTGGAGAAAGTCACAGGTTTATTTGGAGCCTGGAGCGGAGGAAAGTCTCAAGCGTCCATCTTGATCCGGATCATGTGACCGCCCCTCGGTCGTTTACTACTTTAACCAGAGCTGTGTCTGTGCTATGATGAGGTCTAAATCCTGACTGATACATTTCATGGATGTTATTCCTATGTAAATATGAGCATAACTGCTGTGCCACAGCTTTTTCAAGGATCTTGGAGATAAAGGGGAGGTTTGATATTGGCCGATAATTGGACAGCTGACAGGGATCAAGGTCAGGTTTTTAATCAGGTATTTGATAACTGCTAGTTTAAAGGATTTGGGTACATAGCCAATCGTAAGAGAAGAATTTATTATTTTTAGAAGTGGTTCAATTACTTCAGGCAGGGCTCGAAATTCTTATATTTTTTCACCAGCCAGCCGGACTAGTTACCTTCCAAAGTAACTCGCCAAATAGAAAATCAACTAGCCAAAATTTGTTCAAGTATGAATTTTACTTCTGTCAAAAATAACACAAATGTGCATTTATTTCAAGACCCGAGTATTTTGATACTGTTGTTAAATACATAAATTAGAACAACACAGAGCACCATAATATAATCCAAAAAAATGCCAGATGACTGACCCCTTACTAGTTCTTTTAGGAACCAATTCGTCCGCTTCCATTTTTAATTTGTCACTGAAATTGACAGAGCTTACACGGTAGCCTATGCAACACCAGCGATTGCACGAACTGAGTCAGCGCTGTAAACCGAAACTAGAAAATCTTCCCATAAGTTCCTTTCAGCACCTAGATGTCACCTGGGATTGGTTGGCGAGTGTGTGACGTTATTGCTTTTTTTTTCCCCTTAGGCAGCCTCTCACATTACTGCCTGAGGGACAGGGAGAAAACCACTGGAAAATGTTTTAAACAAACGCAACAAACACGAAACAAACGCAAGTCGGCAGATGACCATAAAATACTCGATAGTTACAATATAAAAATTTTATGTATCTCACACAGAATTTTCGGAGATATATCGAGTATATTCGATATATTGCACAGCCCTAGTCTGAATCTTCGCTTCATATATATTTTTTATTTTCAACTAGCCAGTCGGGCTGCCTAGTGACAGGAATTACCTGCCAAATGACAAATTAAGTCGCCTCGGGCGACCGGACCACCGCGAATTTCGAGCCCTGTCAGGTATTATCTGTTTGGACTTCTCGAGTGCCTTCAATAACATCCAGCCCCTTATGCTTCAGGACAAACTGAACAGGATGCGAGTGGACCCCTGCCTGGCCACCTGGATCTCCAGCTACCTCACCGACAGGCAGCAGTACGTCAGGCTGAAGGACATCACATCTGACACTGTGATTAGCAGCACCAGAGCACCCCAGGGCACGGTGCTGGCCCCTCTTCTCTTCACCCTGTACACCATGGACTTCTGCTACAACTCAGAGCTGCGTCACATTCAGAAGTCCGCCGATGACACAGCCATCATTGGGTGTATCAGTGATGACAGAGAGGAGGAGTACAGGAGCCTGGTGAGGGACTTTGCCGTTTGGTGCAATAGGAACCATCTGCAGTTCAACACCTCAAAGACCAAGGAGCTGGTCACTGACTTTGGGAGGTCCAGACCAAGGTCATGACCAGTTCTGATCGAGGGAGTCGAGGTGGAGGCTGTGGATTCCTACAAGTACCTCAGGCTGTGGCTGGACAGCAAGCTGGACTGGACTTGCAACACCAACCACCTGTACAGGAAGGGACAGAGCAGGCTGTATTTTCTGAGGAGGCTGCGGTCCTTTAACATCTGCAGGAAACTCCTGTGGATGTTCTATCAGTCCGTGGTCGCCAGTGTCCTGTTTTACACCGTGGTGTGCTGGGGGGGGGGCAGCACATCCAAGCAGGACACATTCAGGCTGGACAAACTGATCAGGCGGGCCGGCTCAGTGGTCAGTATGAAGCTGGACTCTCTGGTGATGGTGGCAGAGAAGAGGACTATGGACAAACTACTGAACATCATGGACGATGCCAGTCACCCTCTGCACACCGTCATCAGCAACCAGAGGAGCCTGTTCAGTGACAGAATGCTCCTTCCCAAGTGCAGGACTAACAGACTTAAAAACTCCTTTGTCCCTCACGCCATCAGACTGTACAACTCCTCTCTGGGGGGGAGGAGGGGTAACAGGAGGACAGAGGATGGGAAGGAGCAGTAGCCTAGCCTGACAATAAGCAATACCGGACAATGTGCAATATAATGTGCAATACCTCTCCTGCTGGACTTTTTTCATATCTTTTTTTTTAAATATTTGTATATGTAAATACTTAATTTATCTAGAAGTTTTCTCTATTTTCTATTCTCTGTTTATCCTGTAATGATGCTGATGGAATTTTTAACTTCCCTGAGGGAACCCTCCCAAAAGGATCAATAAAGTTCTATCTATCTATCTATCTATCTATCTATCTATCTATCTATCTATCTATCTATCTATCTATCTATCTATCTATCTATCTAATAGACATGTAGGTAAGAGATCTAGTACACAAGTTGAAGCTTTTGATGCCGAGATTAATGAAAGTAATTCAGTTTCTCTAAGGGGAGTAAAACATTCTAATTGCTGATCTGATACAGTTATATTGTTAACTACAGGGTCACTTATATTGTCCGACCTTAAATTAGTAGTTTGAATTTTTTGTCGGATATTCTCAATTTTGTCATTTAAAAAATTCATGAAGTCGTTGCTACTCCATACTGCAGGTGTGCATGTGTCTATAGTGGACTTATTCCTGGTTAATTTTGCTACAGTATTAAATAGGAATCTAGGATTATTTTTGTTATCTTCTATTAGGGAGGAGAGATATGTTGATCTCGCAGCACTAAGAGCTTTTCTATACTTCAGGAAGCTCTCCTTCCACGCTAATTTGAATGCTACCAATTTTGTTTGACGCCATTTACATTCCAATTTTCGAATGGTCTGTTTTAAAGTGCGAGTGTCATCATTATACCAGGGTGCTAATTTTTTCTCTCTGGTCATTTTCCTTTTAAGAGGAGCTACATTATCTAAAGTATGGCGGAATGTTGACTCTAAGCATTCAGTTGCCTGATCAAGTTCTGCAGGGTCTGACAGTGACCCAATCAAAGTTGACAACTCTGGGAGATCATTTATAAAGCTCTGTGCAGTAGTTGACATGACTGTATGTTTAATACAGTAGCGTGGTGAGGTGCATACAGTGGGGCAAAAAAGTATTTATTCAGCCACCAATTGTGCAAGTTCTCCCACTTAAAAAGATGAGAGAGGCCTGTAATTTTCATCATAGGTATACCTCAACTATGAGAGACAGAATGGGGGAAAGAATCCAGGAAATCACATTGTAGGATTTTTAATGAATTAATTGGTAAATTCCTTGGTAAAATAAGCATTTGGTCACCTACAAACAAGCAAGATTTCTGGCTCTCACAGACCTGTAACTTCTTCTTTAAGAGGCTCCTCTGTCCTCCACTCGTTACCTGTATTAATGGCACCTGTTTGAACTCGTTATCAGTATAAAAGACACCTGTCCACAACCTCAAACAGTCACACTCCAAACTCCACTATGGCCAAGACCAAAGAGCTGTCAAAGGACACCAGAAACAAAATTGTAGACCTGCACCAGGCTGGGAAGACTGAATCTGCAATAGGTAAGCAGCTTGGTGTGAAGAAATCAACTGTGGGAGCAATTATTAGAAAATGGAAGACATACAAGACCACTGATAATCTCCCTCAATCTGGGGCTCCATGCAAGATCTCACCCCGTGGGGTCAAAATGATCACAAGAACGGTGAGCAAAAATCCCAGAACCACACGGGGGGACCTAGTGAATGACCTGCAGAGAGCTGGGACCAAAGTAACAAAGGCTACCATCAGTAACACACTACGCCACCAGGGACTCAAATCCTGCAGTGCCAGACGTGTCCCCCTGCTGAAGCCAGTACATGTCCAGGCCTGTCTGAAGTTTGCTAGAGAGCATTTGGATGATCCAGAAGAGGATTGGGAGAATGTCATATGGTCAGATGAAACCAAAATAGAACTTTTTGGTAAAAACTCAACTTGTCGTGTTTGGAGGAGAAAGAATGCTGAGTTGCATCCAAAGAACACCATACCTACTGTGAAGCATGGGGGTGGAAACATCATGCTTTGGGGCTGTTTTTCTGCAAAGGGACCAGGATGACTGATCCGTGTAAAGGAAAGAATGAATGGGGCCATGTATCGTGAGATTTTGAGTGAAAACCTCCTTCCATCAGCAAGGGCATTGAAGATGAAATGTGGCTGGGTCTTTCAGCATGACAATGATCTCAAACACACCGCCCGGGCAACGAAGAAGTGGCTTCATAAGAAGCATTTCAAGGTCCTGGAGTGGCCTAGCCAGTCTCCAGATCTCAACCCCGTAGAAAATCTTTGGAGGGAATTGAAAGTCCGTGTTGCCCAGCGACAGCCCCAAAACATCACTGCTCTAGAGGAGATCTGCATGGAGGAATGGGCCAAAATACCAGCAACAGTGTGTGAAAACCTTGTGAAGACTTACAGAAAATGTTTGACCTCTGTCATTGCCAACAAAGGGTATATAACAAAGTATTGAGATGAACTTTTGTTATTGACCAAATACTTATTTTCCACCATAATTTGCAAATAAATTATTTAAAAATCAGACAGGGGCGGCACGGTGGTGTAGTGGTTAGCGCTGTCGCCTCACAGCAAGAAGGTCCGGGTTCGAGCCCCGTGGCTGGCGAGAGCCTTTCTGTGTGGAGTTTGCATGTTCTCCCCGTGTCCGCGTGGGTTTCCTCCGGGTGCTCCGGTTTCCCCCACAGTCCAAAGACATGCAGGTTAGGTTAACTGGTGACTCTAAATTGAGCGTAGGTGTGAATGTGAGTGTGAATGGTTGTCTGTGTCTATGTGTCAGCCCTGTGATGACCTGGCGACTTGTCCAGGGTGTACCCTGCCTTTCGCCCGTAGTCAGCTGGGATAGGATCCAGCTCGCCTGCGACCCTGTAGAACAGGATAAAGCGGCTACAGATAATGAGATGAGATGAAAAATCAGACAATGTGATTTTCTGGATTTTTTTTTTCTCATTTTGTCTCTCATAGTTGAAGTGTACCTATGATGAAAATTACAGGCCTCTCTTCTTTTTAAGTGGGAGAACTTGCACAATTGGTGACTGACTAAATACTTTTATGCCCCACTGTATATCATTACTCAGACATATTTTGAATGAGCCCTGTGAGGACCTGGCGACTTGTCCAGGGTGAACCCCGCCTTTCGCCCGTAGTCAGCTGGGATAGGATCCAGCTCGCCTGCGACCCTGTAGAACAGGATGAAGCGGCTAGAGATAATGAGATGAGATGAGATATTTTGAATGAGATGAGATAATGATCTGAGATAACTTAGCAAGATGGACTCATTGCATGATCCATCGCGAGGCACTTGGAGCTAAAAAAATGCCGACATTCTTCCAGTCTGTGCTTCAACAGGCAGTTCAGATGATAAATTACATTAAGTCGCGTCCATTGAACTCATGGTTATACTGCAATCGCGCACAGAATGAGGAGGACCTGAGGCTGTGTTTAACTAAAATTGAGCCAAGAATTCAAGAACTTTGTCAAACAAAGCAGGCTCATGTGTCACACCGAGACATTTGTTAACACTACCTCCAGTACTCCAGTAGAGTTTATTTGTTTGTTCATGAGTTTTTTTATTAGCAACTTTGCAGAAAAAAAATGTACAGACGGATTTTCATGAAAATTTTTCTAGAAACGTTTCTTGGCCCAATGAAAAACTTAAATTTTGGAGGTGATCCGGAACTGCGTCTGGATCCAGAAATTTTTTAAAGGATATAGGGCAAAATTGAATATATTCAGTCTCGGACTGTGTTGTCTAACATTGTAATAATACAATAATATACAACAGTAAAAAACAGCCCACAATAATAATAGCTTATCTATCTTCTTCTTCTTTTTTTTTTGGGGGGGGGGGCTCAAAGTACACTTGCTTCAGTCAGGGGGGGCCCAGATCACAAATGTTTTGAGAATCCCTGATCTAGAGAGAACCAGGAACAAAAACACTCACCAGCTTATTGTGTGTGTGTGTGTGTGTGTGTGTGTGTGTGTGTGTGTGTGTGCACGCTCATGAAATAACCACATGTGAAAGGTGTGTAGTCCAATAAAATCACCTGTTTGGGACACTGTGTGTAACTGTCCCTGTGTCTGACCAGAGAGCTGTGATGATCATTTTGAGGGAACTGCCTACAGATGAGGAGAGAATTTACAACCCCCTCTAATTCACAGTAATTAATGGAATCGTTTCAGTAACTGATTTGTTCTGTATTTGTGAGTGTTGTAGGATTCCTGTAGGATAATTAGAGTCAAGTAGAATTAGCAAGATTAAGACTGCAGTACAAGAACACTCTCCTCAAAGGCTGAGATGCTTTTCTGCTCACCACGGTTGTAAAGAGTGCTTCTTTGAGTTACTGTAGACTTCCTGTCAGCTCAGACCAGTCCCATTATTCTCCTCTCCAGGATGTTTTCTGCTTTTCGCACCAGTCTGTGTAACTCTTGAGACTGTTGTGTGTGAAAATCCCAGATCAGCAGTTTCTGAAAAACTCAAACCAGCCCATCTGAAACTAACAACCTGCCACAGTTAAAGTCACACAGATCAGACTTTTTCTTCATTCTGATGTTTGATGTGAACATTAACTGAAGCTCTTGACATGTATGTGCATGATTTTATGCACCGTGCAGCTGTCACATGATTGGCTGATGAGATAACTGCATGAATGAGCAGGTGTACAGGTGTTCCTAATAAAATGGACAGTGAGTATATTGGAGCTATGGGTTGAAAAAATTAATTACACCATTTCGATCAAATTTTATTCTAATTGGGGAAGAAGAAGAAACATTTATTTTTCTCCTGCACACTCAAGCACAGTGAAATTCCTCCTCTGTATTTAACCCATCTGAAGCAGTGAACACATGCATGAGTAATGAGCATGTGCACGCGCACCACACACACACACACACACACACACACACAGAGCAGTGGGCAGCCATGCTACAGCGCCCAGGGAGCAGTTGGGGATTAGGCGCCTTGCCCAAGGGCACTTTAGCCACGAAACAGTTGGAGGGTAAAGTGCTGTTCATTCACTTGAGTCGGTGACCCTTTGGACCCTGTAATGGAAACTTCTAATAAACACTTCAAAACGCTTAGCAGTCGTCTTTTCAGTTATTTATTATAGTAGATCATATAAACAGATATATAAAATAGGAAGGGAAAGAGAAGAAGAAAAGAAGAGAAGACACCACTTCTGATGCCGAGAGTACGCGCACTCTGAGTTGTGTTTTAGTGGCTGTTATCTACAACCCTGATTCCAAAAAAATTGGGACAAAGTACAAATTGTAAATAAAAACGGAATGCAATGATGTGGAAGTTTCAAAATTCCATATTTTATTCAGAATAGAACATAGATGACATATCAAATGTTTAAACTGAGAAAATGTATCATTTAAAGAGAAAAATTAGGTGATTTTAAATTTCATGACAACAACACATCTCAAAAAAGTTGGGACAAGGCCATGTTTCCCACTGTGAGACATCCCCTTTTCTCTTTACAACAGTCTGTAAATGTCTGGGGACTGAGGAGACAAGTTGCTCAAGTTTAGGGATAGGAATGTTAACCCATTCTTGTCTAATGTAGGATTCTAGTTGCTCAACTGTCTTAGGTCTTTTTTGTCGTATCTTCCGTTTTATGATGCGCCAAATGTTTTCTATGGGTGAAAGATCTGGACTGCAGGCTGGCCAGTTCAGTACCCGGACCCTTCTTCTACACAGCCATGATGCTGTAATTGATGCAGTATGTGGTTTGGCATTGTCATGTTGGAAAATGCAAGGTCTTCCCTGAAAGAGACGTCGTCTGGATGGGAGCATATGTTGCTCTAGAACCTGGATATACCTTTCAGCATTGATGGTGTCTTTCCAGATGTGTAAGCTGCCCATGCCACACGCACTAATGCAACCCCATACCATCAGAGATGCAGGCTTCTGAAATGGGCGCTGATAACAACTTGGGTCGCCCTTCTCCTCTTTAGTCCGAATGACACGGCGTCCCTGATTTCCATAAAGAACTTCAAATTTTGATTCGTCTGACCACAGAACAGTTTTCCACTTTGCCACAGTCCATTTTAAATGAGCCTTGGCCCAGAGAAGACGTCTGCGCTTCTGGATCATGTTTAGATACGGCTTCTTCTTTGAACTATAGAGTTTTAGCTGACAACGGCGGATGACACGGTGAATTGTGTTCACAGATAATGTTCTCTGAAAATATCCCTGAGCCCATTTTGTGATTTCCAATACAGAAGCATGCCTGTATGTGATGCAGTGCCGTCTAAGGGCCCGAAGATCACGGGCACCCAGTATGGTTTTCCGGCCTTGACCCTTACGCACAGAGATTCTTCCAGATTCTCTGAATCTTTTGATGATATTATGCACTGTAGATGATGATATGTTCAAACTCTTTGCAATTTTACACTGTCGAACTCCTTTCTGATATTGCTCCACTATTTGTCGGTGCAGAATTCGGGGGATTGGTGATCCTCTTCCCATCTTTACTTCTGAGAGCCGCTGCCACTCCAAGATGCTCTTTTTATACCCAGTCATGTTAATGACCTATTGCCAATTGACCTAATGAGTTGCAATTTGGTCCTCCAGCTGTTCCTTTTTTGCACCTTTAACTTTTCCAGCCTCTTATTGCCCCTGTCCCAACTTTTTTGAGATGTGTTGCTGTCATGAAATTTCAAATGAGCCAATATTTGGCATGAAATTTCAAAATGTCTCACTTTCGACATTTGATATGTTGTCTATGTTCTATTGTGAATACAATATCAGTTTTTGAGATTTGTAAATTATTGCATTCCGTTTTTATTTACAATTTGTACTTTGTCCCAACTTTTTTGGAATCGGGGTTGTATTATACTCTAAAGGCATTCGGTTACTGCTTGCATCTTCACGTGATTGGCTCAAGATTTTCTATGAAGCTTTGTTAAAGCGTGCACCTGGCGTGCTCTGGTTTGTGCAGGCGGATGCGTAGTTATGGAGAACTCAGGCACCCTGCTTATCACCAGCCAAGGCCACAGAAAGGCGATTACAGCATTGGAAAAACAACTTTTCTCAGTACACTAAGTCACTTGAGCTCAATGTACAGAAACACAGAGAATAATAATGTTCATCCATTAAATTTCCCTCACAGCCCAAAGCTGCTTCTCAAACCTTCAGGCCACAAAGCGTGCTTCATAACACAGGAGCAAAACTTCAAATCCATTTTGAGTCCTTTATTTCATGAAAACATCTACAATACAGGATAACTGTGGATCATTTGGGATGAGTAATAGAAGAAATTTCTGTGAAAGGGATTAGTTTGGATGATATACAGAGTGGAATAGACTCTTATTGTAGGTAAGAGCACTGCTGTCACACGTAACTACAATGAGTTAAGAGCAGAGAGGAAAGAAAGAAGAGAAAGAAACTGGTAAAATAAAAGTGATTGGACACGTCAGATTATGGACCAGTTTCAGATTCCGTTGTAAAGCTTTTACTCCACTTCCTCGTCAGGACTGGCTTCAAGTAGATGTGCTGGACATGGGCAGACGAAGCGCACCTTGTAGTCCAAACACTAGGGTTATGACTGTGAAAGTGTTTTCAAAATTTCTACTTTCCTGATGTTGCATTTGGTGAACTTTTACTCATATATTACTTTTTTGAAGTTATTTTTATTGGGTCATGCAAAAACCTCCCGCACGCAACATCACCTCACTTTTGATAAATACATGCATATTAAATAAATAAATCATGATTATAAAATAAATTCATTGAAAGATGTGTAAAGTACTTTTATATAACAATAAATTGCTTAACAATTGTTGTAATAATAATTCTCATCTCATCTCATTATCTCTAGCCGCTTTATCCTGTTCTACAGGGTCGCAGGCGAGCTGGATCCTATCCCAGCTGACTACGGGTGAAAGGCGGGGTACACCCTGGACAAGTCGCCAGGTCATCACAGGGCTGACACATAGACACAGACAACCATTCACACTCACATTCACACCTACGCTCAATTTAGAGTCACCAGTTAACCTAACCTGCATGTCTTTGGACTGTGGGGGAAACCGGAGCACCCGGAGGAAACCCACGCGGACACGGGGAGAACATGCAAACTCCACACAGAAAGGCCCTCGCCGGCCACGGGGCTCGAACCCGGACCTTCTTGCTGTGAGGCGACAGCGCTAACCACTACACCACCGTCCCGCCCGTAATAATAATTATAATTGTTAATTAATACAAAACAATTGTTAAGCAATTTATTGTTATATAAAAGTACTTTACACATCTTTCAATGAATTTATTTTATAATCATGATTTATTTATTTAATATGCATGTATTTATCAAAAGTGAGGTGATGTTGGGTGTGGGAGGTTTTTGCATGACCCAATAAAAATAACTTCAAAAAAGTAATATATGAGTAAAAGTTCACCAAATGCAACATCAGGAAAGTAGAAATTTTGAAAACACTTTCACAGTCATAACCCTACCAAACACCTTTTGACTTTTACCTGCTGAGCGTTCACACAGGCAAAACCACTCACTGTGTCATAGCTGAGAGAGACAGAGGGGGGGGGGGGGGGGGGGGGGAAGGTAAAAGACGTGACAGCAAAAAGTAGAACATTCTTCATTAGCATTCTTATCTCTTCAGAATTGATTTGTTTCAGAATCTGATCCACATCACCACAGTCAGAAATCTGGGACCCCAAGCTGGCTACAGAAAACCTCCCATGGACAGAACGGGCTCATTGCCCAAACACGTCCACATTCTGCTTTGTACTGCTCCTGCCTTTCCACTTCATTCACTCCTGTATACCTGAGGAATACTTTGGAATATCGGAATAATAGTGAGAGAAACCTGAAGGACAAGTTGCTGTCTCACTGTACTGATGAATAAACAATTCTGCCAGAAATATGAGAGCTGTATTATTTCAAAATGGAAATGTGTCACAGCACTGAAGGCAAGTGGCCCCTTGTTTACATTACATTTAGCAGATGCTCTTATCCAGAGTGATGTACAACACACCCAGAGCAGCCTGGGGAGCAGTTGGGGGTCAGGTGCCTTGCTCAAGGGCACTTCAGCCATTCCTGCTGGTCCAGGGAATCAAACCGGCAACCTTTTAGTCCCAAAAATGCTTCTCTAAGCTCTAGGCCATGGCTTCCCCCATGGCTTCTGTTGTGGTCTGATTGTTTGATTTCTTTTACTATCTTTTAACCCAGTGATACAGTAGCAAACCACAACACTACAAATCTCAGAAGTATTTGGACGACACCCTTGTTCACCACCACTAGGATGTTACTATTCACACACACACACACACACACACACACACACACACACACACACACACACACACACACACAGAGTAAAATCAAACTCACTATGCAAACACTTGTCCAGTGGCTGCTGCATCAATGCCAGAGAGCGTTTGAGCCTCAATGGAGTAAGGATGATCACAGATCTTCCCCGGGTTCTCTGCTCTCAGGTGGACGAGAGTTTCATAATCTCCGAACCCACTGGGGTTGTCACGGTCAAACCACTGAGTGTAACAAACTAAAACACAGAAAAAAAACACCATTATGGCACAGTCTAAGCTGTAAGTTAAGAGTATTAGAGCTGTTTTATCCCACAACAATGCCGAGTTCTGCATTCTGATGGTCAGAAGGTGTTGATTAATTTTCTATAACAGCAGCTCTGACAGTAGTGCAGCTGTAAATCATAGGTTTATATTAAAGCCTGGAGTGATTTATTCCTTGCTGATGATGAGTGTTTGGTGTTGAAGGTGTTGGGAAGTTTGGAACTTACGCTTGGGACAAGGAGCAATTTCAATTACGCTACAGTTCCAATCTCCTTTCACTCTTCCAATCTGAGCCAAAGCTACTGAAAAGGCGCAAATAAAAGTATTAGAATTATAATATTAATATATAAATGATAGAATTATGTCAAGAACACTTTATCAGTGATGAAGTTCATTTTGTTTTGCAGAACCTACCAGCAGCAATCAAGATCACACAAAACATCTGGGAAAAAAAGCTGGAGTTAGAATTTAAAACATTAAAACAAACAGCTGCACACACTTTCAGGTTCTTTATAGAACCCTACAAGAGAGTGTTTCCTTTTCAGAAAGTGGTTTTGGAAGCCAATAGCCCTTTTTTCTAAACCCGTGTGTATTACCTCAGTAAGTGTAACCGGGTAAACTCCAAATTATTGCTCATTATTTTCTCGTTAACACCTAGAACCTGTCAGGAGTTTAATATTTCGCTTCTTGGTACTTGGAACACGCTTCAATCAAAGTACTTTAAAGAGATACTGCACAGTTAAATGTGTTTTTTGAGACATAAATTAAATTATATGACTGTACTGTGATAACATCATGAACATCATGAGCTTCACCTCTTCCTTCACTACAGCACTGAAATGAACTGTCTGTGTCAAATAAAATCTGAGTGTTTGGGAAAAGAGCAGCATTACTTTTGTGGTTTTCAGGTGACAACATTTGCAAAAAGCTTTACCTCTTCAATTGATCCATTTCTTCTGGATTTGACCTGGCACTGCTGCCTGTGTTCTTGATGCTGAGAAATATTAGCCAATCAGTGAAGAAAAACTCACCTTTGATCTTTCTTCACTTTATTTTATCAAATTATTCTACATTTTTCTATATCCTGTATTGTAGATGTTTTCATGAAATAAAGGACTCAAAGTGGATTTGAAGTTTTGCTGCTTTATACAAAAACATCCACGCATACACAAACAAACAAACAAACAAACAACTGAATTGACAATCAGAACAAAATAAGCACAAAAAAAATTAAGTGTCCTTGTTTCAGTGTCCTTGATAGGGCTGTGATAAAATCTATAAAAATAACAACGAAGTTCATTATCAGTTACTTGGACTGTGTTATGAAGCACACATGTCTCTTCAATTAGAATAAAATTTGATCGAAATGGTGTAATTAATTTTTTCAACCCATAGCTCCAATACACTCACTGTCCATTTTATTAGGAACACCTGTACACCTGCTCATTCATGCAGTTATCTCATCAGCCAATCATGTGACAGCTGCACGGTGCATAAAATCATGCACATATATGTCAAGAGCTTCAGTTAATGTTCACATCAAACATCAGAATGAAGAAAAAGTCTGATCTGTGTGACTTTAACTGTGGCAGGTTGTTAGTTTCAGATGGGCTGGTTTGAGTTTTTCAGAAACTGCTGATCTGGGATTTTCACACACAACAGTCTCAAGAGTTACACAGACTGGTGCGAAAAGCAGAAAACATCCTGGAGAGGAGAATAATGGGACTGGTCTGAGCTGACAGGAAGTCTACAGTAACTCAAAGAAGCACTCTTTACAACCGTGGTGAGCAGAAAAGCATCTCAGCCTTTGAGGAGAGTGTTCTTGTACTGCAGTCTTAATCTTGCTAATTCTACTTGACTCTAATTATCCTACAGGAATCCTACAACACTCACAAATACAGAATAAATCAGTTACTGAAACGATTCCATTAATTACTGTGAATTAGAGGGGGTTGTAAATTCTCTCCTCATCTGTAGGCAGTTCCCTCAAAATGATCATCGCAGCTCTCTGGTCACACACAGGGACAGTTACACACAGTGTCCCAAACAGGTGATTTTATTGGACTACACACCTTTCACATGTGGTTATTTCATGAGCGTGCACACACACACACACACACACACACACACACACACACACACACACACACACACACACACACACACACAATAAGCTGGTGAGTGTTTTTGCTTCCCGGTTCTCTCTAGATCAGGGATTCTCAAACATTTGTGATCTGGGCCCCCCCTGACTGAAGCAAGTGTACTTTGAGGGCCCCCCCCCCCAAAAAAAAAAAAAAAGATAGATAAGCTATTATTATCGGCACGGTGGTGTAGTGGTTAGCGCTGTCGCCTCACAGCAAGAAGGTCCTGGGTTCGAGCCCCGTGGCCGGCGAGGGCCTTTCTGTGTGGAGTTTGCATGTTCTCCCCGTGTCCGCGTGGGTTTCCTCCGGGTGCTCCGGTTTCCCCCACAGTCCAAAGACATGCAGGTTAGGTTAACTGGTGACTCTAAATTGAGCGTAGGTGTGAATGTGAGTGTGAATGGTTGTCTGTGTCTATGTGTCAGCCCTGTGATGACCTGGCGACTTGTCCAGGGTGTACCCCGCCTTTCTCCCATAGTCAGCTGGGATAGGCTCCAGCTTGCCTGCGACCCTGTAGAACAGGATAAAGCGGCTACAGATAATGAGATGAGATGAAATTGCGTCCACGTGGGCAACGGATCAGTAAAATATCAAGTACATATGGCAACACAGCGCTTGCTGAAAACGATGCAATACACATGCCACACCTCTACATGCGCTGTAAGACGGTCCCATCGGAGACACCAGAACAATAGAAGAAGTAGACACATGCACATACAGTGGTGCTTGAAAGTTTGTGAACCCTTTAGAATTTTCTATATTTCTGCATAAATATGACCTAAAACATCATCAGATTTTCACACAAGTCCTAAAAGTAGATAAAGAGAACCCAGTTAAACAAATGAGACAAAAATATTATACTTGGTCATTTATTTATTGAGGAAAATGATCCAATATTACATATCTGTGAGTGGCAAAAGTATGTGAACCTTTGCTTTCAATATCTGGTGTGACCCCCTTGTACAGCAATAATTGCAACTACACATTTCTGGTAACTGTTGATCAGTCCTGCACACCGGCTTGGAGGAATTTTAGCCCGTTCCTCCGTACAGAACAGCTTCAACTCTGGGATGTTGGTGGGTTTCCTCACATGAACTGCTCGCTTCAGGTCCTTCCACAACATTTCCATTGGATTAAGGTCAGGACTTTGACTTGGCCATTCCAAAACATTAACTATATTCTTCTTTAACCATTCTTTGGTAGAACGACTTGTGTGCTTAGGGTCGTTGTCTTGCTGCATGACCCACCTTTTCTTGAGATTCAGTTCATGGACAGATGTCCTGACATTTTCCTTTAGAATTTGCTGGTATAATTCAGAATTCATTGTTCCATCAATGATGGCAAGCCGCCCTGGCCCAGATGCAGCAAAACAGGTCCAAACCATGATACTCCCACCACCATGTTTCACAGATGGGATAAGGTTCTTATGCTGGAATGCAGTGTTTTCCTTTCTCCAAACATAACACTCCTCATTTAAACCAAAAAGTTCTAGTTTGGTCTCATCCATCCACAAAACATTTTTCCAATAGCCTTGTGGCTTGTCCATGTGATCTTTAGCAAACCAGATGAGCAGCAATGTTCTTTTTGGAGAGCAGTGGCTTTCTCCTTGCAACCCTGCCATGCACACCATTGTTGTTCAGTGTTCTCCTGATGGTGGACTCATGAACATTAACATTAGCCAATGTGAGAGAGGCCTTCAGTTGCTTAGAAGTTACCGTGCGGTCCTTTGTGACCTTGCCAACTATTACACGCCTTGCTCTTGGAGTGATCTTTGTTGGTCAACCACTCCTGGGGAGGGTAACAATGGTCTTGAATTTCCTCCATTTGTACACAATCTGTCTGACTGTGGATTGGTGGAGTCCAAACTCTTTAGAGATGGTTTTGTAACCTTTTCCAGCCTGATGAGCATCAACAACGCTTTTTCTGAGGTCCTCAGAAATCTCTTTTGTTCGTGCCATGATACACTTCCATGTGTTGTGAAGATCAGACTTTGATAGATCTCTGTTCTTTAAATAAAACAAGGATGCCCACTCACACCTGATTGTCATCCCATTGATTGAAAACACCTGACTCAAATTTCACCTTCAAATTAACTACTAATCCTAGAGGTTCACATACTTTTGCCACTCACAGATATGTAATATTGGATCATTTTCCTCAATAAATAAATGAGCAAGTATAATATTTTTGTCTCATTTGTTTAACTGGGTTCTCTTTATCTACTTTTAGGACTTGTGTGAAAATCTGATGATGTTTTAGGTCATATTTATGCAGAAATATAGAAAATTCTAAAGGGTTCACAAACTTTCAAGCGCCACTGTAAACCCCTTCTTCTATAGCATTAGCCACATAAACTTTTGATTATTAATCAGTAGCGTAAAACGAAAGACACGGAAAGAGGAATGAACGGGCGTAGATGGAAGCCAGTACGCCAACATTCTGATATCCTCCAGAATTCTTTAATGGTCTGGAATAAATTGAATGCTACACGTTGATGGATTACTTTGTTCTTCTACGCCCTTTTTGAGGAATGTATTGTCAGACTTAAACCAACATCTGAAGAGGTGAGATCGCTCCTTTTTTTTCCTATTTTTGCTGGCAGGATTGTTTTTGTTTTTGGAAAGCGCACAGGTGGTGCGCGGTTTGGTACTGCTTCCGCAGTGTTTGGACTAAAGACTCTGCCCTAAGGGCTATTCTCTCTCTCTCTCTCTCTCTCTCTCTCTCTCTCAGTCTCACTTTGCACCATTAGACAATAAATATTCACAGTGAAAATATTTTGTAAGCGCGTTTCATGAACCAAGTTATAGGATTTGTTGACAACTCGCATCGAGTTCGTTACACTTCTACCCGGCGTGAAGCACTGACAGTCATGTGGTTATGACATCACCATAAACAAATCTGTTCTACTCATCCAGACGACTTCGCAACGGCGCCGTTGCCAGATTTTTTCACTCTGGAACCCGTTCTCAAAAGATTTCGTTTTGGGGCACCCAAAACGCCGGTGCTGTGTGGACACCAGGCTGAAACGATAAACAATTTTATCAGATTCACCTGAATCCGTTGCCGTGTGGACAGGGCCTTAGTCACATTTAACTCCAGAAAAGCTTCCTGACACCAGTTCACAACATAGTCTATGATGGGGCCGTGTGATGTCTCATTGTCCTTCAGCAAACTCACCATGACTGTGTCATCTGCAAACTTTACAATATGATGGCTGTCCATCCCAGATCGACAGTCGTCCGCATAAAGGATGTAGAGGAGAGGAGAAAGAACACAGCCCTGAGGAGAGCATGTTGATGTAAAGGATAATCCAGACCAGTGGCCATTTACTCTCACTCTCTGGGATCTGTTGGTGAGGAAGTCTAGAATCCAGCCGGACATGCTAGTGTCCAGCTGAAAGTGGTCGAGTAGCTTCTGCACCAGTAGGTATATATGGTATTGAAGGCTGATGAGAAGTCCACAAACAGTGTCTTGGCATGAGTCTTGGAGCCCTCAAGGTGTTTAAGAATGAAGTTGAGCAAGGTTATAATTGCATCCTGGACCCCTCTATTGGATTGATATGCAAATTGTAAGGGGTCGAGGAGATGGTCAGTCTTTAAAATAATTTCCTTTTTGACCAGTTTTTCAAAGGACTTCATTACAAGTGAGGTTAGGGCTATGGGCCTGTAGTCATTAAGAGACTTTGGGTGGCTGTTTTTAGCTATGGGAACTATCATGGATTGTTTCCATACATCAGGAACTGTTTGAAGTTGCAGGGACATATTAAAAATATATTTAAAAATTGGGCCTAGTTGCTCTGCGCAGCGGGACAGCACACAACCACAAATATTGTCAGGTCCAGGGCTTGTTTTGGCTTTACAGTGTTTAAAAGTTCTTACCACACTGTGTAGAGAAAAACAGGCTGCTGACTGAGTGGAAACTAGCAAATTTTGTTTTAGAGCTGAAATTTCATTTCTGAAATTATATTTATCAAATCTTGAATAAAACATGTTTAGCTCCTGGGCTAGGGCTAAATCTGATGAAAAACCCTCCAAAGCCACTTTTTTCAGTGTTTTGTCATTTAGCCCAACCATGGTTCTGACAGAGTCCCATGCTGAGCCCAGGCTGTTGCTGCTCAATTTAAGCTCTATTTTGTGTTTATAGTCCAGCTTAGTCTTCCTTATTTCTTGTTTAATGTCCTTTTGAATATTTTTTAGCTCAAGAATGTTGTTTTGCTTAAATGCCTGCTTTTTCTTGTTTAACAAGGCTTTGAGATGTTTGCTAACCCAGGGCTTATTATTGGGGTAGGTTTTGACGACTTTAGTGGGGATGACAGTGTCCTCGCACCTACGCTCAATTTAGAGTCACCAGTTAACCTAACCTGCATGTCTTTGGACTGTGGGGGAAACCGGAGCACCCGGAGGAAACCCATATGGACACGGGGAGAACATGCAAACTCCACACAGAAAGGCCCTCGCCGGCCACGGGGCTCGAACCCGGACCTTCTTGCTGTGAGGCGACAGCGCTAACCACTACACCACCGTGCCGCCCCGTGCTTAATGTAATTAAGTTAAAATATAGTTAACTGTGATACAATGTTGGACCTTACAATTTTTAATCGAAGAAAAAGGGTGGAGGAAAGAGAGAAAAAAATAGGAGAAAGATTAAAGAAAGGAAAAACAGTAGGTTGACAAGTAGGCAAAGGAGACAAAGGAGAAAGTAAGTTGACAAGTAGGAAAGAGAGATGGTAAGATCAGATTTAAATGGAGTTTTAAAGTGAGAAAAGAGGGCTGAAATAGTCTTTAAAAAGACTTTAAATTATTACTGCAGTAGCAGTGCTGGTCGGCTAGCTATAATATGAAGGATATAGCCTTTAAAAAGGCTGTTGGTAAAAGGCAATTTAAAAGCTAATAGTAGGCTATATGAAAGCTGCAATGGTACGAGCTCGACTCGATTGCACAGTGGTGTGTTTCCGATGTCTGTGATCTCTTATGTACTTGAGGTGTGTCTATAAAAGTTCCTTGCTGAGATTTCAAATAATAACTCTCCGTTTTCATTGGCTGGACTGAAGATGAAGACGTTCATTATTTGTTGGTGCAACTGTAAACCAGCCCCTTGCATTTGCCACTGAGCGGTCTGTGGCCACACGCCCCACTCGCCGAGTGGGCCCCCAATTTGAGAACCACTGCTCTAGATCGAGATGCTGTAAAGTTTATCTGTGCATCTTAAAGAAAAACTTGTCCATGAGGTTACCTGTCTAAAGACTGACGCCGTACACAGGAGACTCTGCTGTATTTGGGATTAGACGAGGCCAAATTCTGTCCCCAGTTCTTTTTTTTACTTTATACTCATCTTTCCAAGCAACTGAAAGCCTGTAATACTGGATTCATGATTGGTCATACTTTAGTGAACCATATTGTGAATGCAGATGATCTTGTGGTCCTTAGTCCATGTAGCACTGGTCTCCAGCAACTCCTTACTGTATGTTCTGTGTACGGTGTGGAACATGATATCAAATGCAGTGCCAGTAAGAGTGTTGTTAATGTCTGTAGAACTCAAGAGGATAAATGTTCAAAATGTCCTGATTTTAACTTGTCTGATTATAATCTAATAATCGCGTCTGTAATAAGGGGAAAATATCTTGGACATTTTATTGCAGAACAAATGACAGCCGATGAAGATATTTACAGGAAAAAGCCGTAAAAGCACAAGCAAACATTCTTTTACGCAAGTTTAGTGCGTGTACAGATGGCGTGAAGGCGTCTCTGTTCAGAGCATATTGTACACCACTCTATAGAGGTTTTTGACCTGACGTCATAGGGTCACGTGATACTGTTTACGCCGCCATTTTGGAGGTCAAACAAAGCCACGCTTATCAGCAAACAACGCTTGTAATATCCATCTTCTTCATCGCTTACTTTTATCGTAGAATGCCTGATACGTGTTGTGCAGTTAGCTGCCACAACAGAAGAGGGGATAAACCTGGATTAACATTCCATAGGTTCCTGGCCGATCGACAGCGTTGCGAAAAGCGGATTGCGGCGATCAGGCGAGAGAATTGGCAGCCCACTGAACACACGCGTTTGTGTGGCGAACATTTTGTCTCAGGTAACTTTTCCAAAAGTTTAAAGATATCGTATGCGAGATAAATGACAAATTATACATGTAGCCTAGCACCTGGCCTACACGTAAGCCCTGTTAGGTGGTGTTCAGGCTACCTGGCACCGAGCCCCACTAGTCAGGCTATGATGGTTTTATCTTTATACATCCATGGTTTTATAGACGTGAGACGGGGACCGCTCGGCCTCATCAATGGGGCGACCTGGCACCGGGCTTCTTACTAGTGTTTGGGCGGCTTATGTGTAGTCTAGGTTTAACATACACGGTGCCCTCAGGCGAGGCAGAGCCATGTTGTTGGGTGGGTTGTACTTTTTAGATGTGAATATGCAATGGACAAAACTAGAATTCGATACTAGACATATTAATTATTATGCGTTTTTCTATATGATTAATGTATCTCTCTCTCTCTCTCTCTCTCTCTCAACCTGGACACTATTTTTCTAACTGCAATGAATTTACTTTTATTTGGTATCACGTTGAAGTAGACTGTTATGGAATTTTTTTGCCACAAAATGTTGTTGGAAATCTTTGCATGTGTTGTCATGGCAACCATTCAAACAATGCATGCTGTGAAAAGGGAAAATGCATATTTTTTGACAAATCTTTAAAGTAGGTTTTTCTATTTAAATATTAAAAGTAGTAGCCTACTTCTTAAAGTTATTCAATTTAGGTTTAGTAGCATATTGACAGTGTAATGTCGCTCGATAACCCACATGTTGGGTTAGCGGGAGTCGCCATTGTTGTGACCGCCAAAATGGCACCATCTACTTGTCGACATGGCAACGGTCACGTGAGTCGAAAACCTCTATACTGCACACTTGTGGTCAAAGGACAAGATAGCAAACTTGGAGAGACTTCAAGTAGCTTCTAATGATGCCAGGAGAATGTTACTGAAGAGATCTAGATGGTGTAGTGCGAGTGAAATGTTTGTGGCTGCAGGAGTCAATACTTTACAAACCGTTCTAAGAAATCTCATGTATAGATTTATCTGCTGGCTTAATGACTGAAAATGAGATCATTTTGGGGTTATCAAATGTAAGGTTTCATACCACATGCAACCAGTCCCAGCTTTGGAGACATTGGTGTTGTTGTGTCTTCGTAGGACACTGATTTATTTTCTTCTGAAACCATGATTTTTATTGTTTTACTGTAATTTATTGTGTTATGTCTTGTCTTTTATCTGGACCCTGAGTCCGTAATAACAGCTTTTCATTTTGAAACACACACACACACACACACACACACACACACACACACACACACACACACACACACACAAGTAACAGAAAAGAAACTAATAATGTAACATCAGCATGCATTCATCATCTTGAATCCTAACTCACCATCCCTCTTCACTTTTAAACTTGTAAGCAGATCCCAGGATGTGACACAGAGCTCCACCAGCTTTGAAGTCCAAGAAGCTTTTTGCCTAAAGACACAAGATGGACCGTCACATGTCAGCGGAGCAGCAAATTCTCATAAAGGCCCATTCTTTTTCACGATAAGATGACTGCATGTGGATGGTGTTGAAGAGGTTGACCGTATTTTGGTTTTCAGGAAAGAGGACGCTGGTGCAGGATGGTGGCATGGGGCAGATGGATACCCGGAGTGGGTGGAGGATTATGGCTGATGGGGGGTTCAAGTAATTGGTGGCAGTGTGGCAATGTGTTGGGTTTTTTGGGGTGGGGGTGTGGGGGTGATGGGGCAAGTGGTGAAATAGTTGACAAATGTGTCCACACCCATCAACTATGTTATTGAACTTCCCTAAGTGCCGCTACTTCTGGTCGCCTGGCCTCTCCTCCTCTCTGCTCCTGCCCAGCCCGCTCAAGACTGCTGTCTGTCCTGGCTCCCTGTTGGTGGAATGACCTTCCAGTTGAGGTCAGAACTGCCGACTCCCTGACCACCTTGAAGTGCAGACTGAAAACCCACCTCTTCAGGCTGCACCTCTCACCTGCTTCCCTGCCCACTTTATAATCGTGTAGTGGTCTTGACCAACCCAGACTGTATGCTGTCCAGCCTGGTCACGATGACTCAGTGTTAGCTGTTGGGGTTTTATTTTTCTCTATTTAGTTGTACTTTGTCAGCTCATTTGTATGGTTGGTTCGTTTCCTTGGCTGTTTGCTGATTGTTACTTCAACAGAATATTATGCTCAGTGTTATTCTGTCACTTATATATTTGGCACTAGAACTTTCTAGTCTAGAAGTTCAGCACTTCTTGTACGTGACTTTTGCACTTGTTGAACGTCGCTCTGGATAAGAACGTCTGTAATGTTGTGCATTACTGATAGAGATGTTTGGCAACAACATGATAAACAGCTAGTCTTTAATAAGACAAATAACAAATGCCTTCATGGCCATTATGGGCAGATAATCTTCTTTCTTTGAGTTCAAGTTTCGGCCCTCAACAATGAAATAAAAACACAAAAAATAGTTTAGGTTTTAACACATTGTACATAACACTGTTTCTTTTCATGGCCAAATATCTCATTATCTACAGGGTCTACAGGGTCGCAGGCAAGCTGGAGCCTATCATGAAAATAAAATAAAAAATCAGTTGCCATAAAAAATCCACTGTTTGACAAGACACTTTTCAGTCCTCCGACTGTGCTCTGGTACACTTTCCTGAAGATCGAATCTTTCCCAACAGTCCTTAATTACTAATCAAGTAGGCATGAAAGTCTTTGCAAGTGTCTTCTGTTTTCCCCGATCTCACAAAATAATCAGTTAATTTACATGAAGAACTCTCTCCTTTAACTGGAGTTTTGTGTTTTGTGGAAATTATGTGGGCTTCTAGATCCCTAGCACCTTTATTTGACACTGACACATACATGCCAGCTTTGCAGGTGATACGTTCTGCTTCCCATGGATCCTGACCAAGATGGAAACATTGGAATTTTGTCTGTAGTTCATCTGTAAATTTGCATTTGGGCATTTTTAAGCTCTTCAGATGCTCTCTGCTTTTCTCGCTCTCTCTTTTTGTGCCACTGTTGACAACAAACTGCTGCTCTGTCTCTTGGCTGTTGCTGTGGTCCTGAGGGTAATGACTGAGGTGCAGTTTGACCAGTGTTTGCATGAAGGGCGTGTACGTGACTGACCAATGGTGGTGTGCGAGAAGGCGGGACCTAAAGAGAAAAGTCAGAGCAATGCAAAAACGCACATAACGATTGGCGACTGTAGAAAGCAAAAGCCAAATCGTGGACATTTTTGTCAATTTAGAAATCCCAGCTGAATGCACATTTTAGGTCCCAAAAAGAAGACATGTCCAGGAAAAAGAGGATGGTCACTCTAAATACTACTCGTTTGTTAAGCAGAAAGAAGCCCAGCTCAGCGTCTGTCTAAGAGCCTTTTATGGCTCTTAGCTCCAAGATTTACTCTTGTCCACTCTCTTGCTCAGTCATGCTCTCTGGTTAAAGTAGTAAACGACCTACTGTTGGCGTCTGATCAGGGCTGTGTCTCGCTACTTGTGTTGCTTGACCTTAGTGCAGCATTTGATACCATTGATCATTCCATTCTTCTGGATAGACTAGAAAATGTTGTGGGAGTTAAGGGAACGGCCCTCTCCTGGCTCAGCTCTTATTTAACTGATCGTTATCAGTATGTTGATGTAAATGGTGATATTTCTAAACGTACTGAGGTAAAGTTTGGTGTTCCACAAGGTTCTGTCTTTTGTTCCACTGCTTTTTTCTTTATATATGTTCCCTCTGGGTGATATTATTCGTAAACATGATATTAGTTTCCACTGTTATGCTGATGACACACAGTTGCATGTTTCTGCAAAACCAGATGAGAGACACCAGCTTAATAGAATTGAGGAATGTGTAAAGAACATTAGACACTGGATGCTTATTATCCAGTCCCCCCAGGATTCCGCGGGCCTTTTTTGTGATTGTTGCAGGCTAAAATGTCTGATGTTGCGGGGGAGGTTCCAAAAAATTGCGATGAAAGTTGCGGTGTTTTTTAGGTTTTTGTTGTGATTACATTGCGGGAGGAAGTGAAAGTTGCAAGAAATTGTTGCGATTTTCTCTTTTTGTGATTAAAATTGAGTGATATGTTAAATATTAAGTTATTACTGAAAAACTATTGATTAAAAAAACCAAGACACTGAGAAATGGTCCTATAAACAACTTTACCAATATAAAATATTACCAGGACTACAAAAATGCAGAAAAATAGGCTTTACTTATCCAAATGCACCTGTTGGTTCAAAAGTTAAAGTGCAGAGAACCTCACAGGTCTCTCCTGAAGACTAAATTAAACAATAATTATAAACTAATAAAATAAATGGCTCAGGCTTCATAGAAGAAAAAAAAGCAATTTGAACAGAATCTCACAGTATGATGCTGAAGCTGCCTAAACAATGGAAAATAAAATACCATTTTGGCAAAAATGTTAGCATCCATTAATTTCTTGTATTAAGTAAAAAAATAAAGTGCACACAGTCCTTCACTGTAAACATAACACACTTTCAGTAACAGAATTTAAGCCTATATAAACACTGACTCGCACATGCTGCTTCTCTTGAACGTATACACGGAAGTAAGGCGGAAGGTAGTTTGTCGACGTCACCTCAAGACGACGCCAACGATTGGTCAAATTTGCGGGAAAGTTGCGGTGATTGGATATAATTGCAACACCGCCCTGAATTCGCAGGGATTGGTCGAATTTGCGTTGAAGTTGCAAATCGCAACATCGCGAAATCCTGGAGGGTCTGATTAACTTCCTTCTGCTTAAAGCATATACATAGAACCATCGCCTCACTTTCGTTTATAAATGCCTTGAGACTTCAAGAATGGCACAGGAATAGTTAAGCGTTAACAAATCTAATATACTAATTTTTACGATTAAAGTGATTTATATAGGTAGTGGTCTGAGTGAATGACCTTGACATCTTTAATGTCACAGCAGGAAGTCTATCGGTCTCATCGCCATTTCTGCTATACTAAAACACAGCTGACTGCAACTCTGATCCTCCATTTTGAGCTAATTTATCGCCATGCCACGTAGATGTGTTGCTGCACCCACCAGCAACACAACAGAAGGTGGATTTGCGTTGCATTCATGGTCCAAGAATGTTCAAACTGCAAAGATTTGGACGCGTTTTGCGAGAAGTTCACGGGCACATTGGATGGCTACGAAGTGGTCTCTCCTCTGCTCTGCATATTTTACTGAAGACTCGTACGAGACCTCTGATCTGTTGAGGAGCGTTGGCTATAAGCCCGGATTGAAAGAGGGTGCAGTACCAACAATTAAAGAAAAAGAAAACTACAAGAAAAGGAAAATATTTATTTTATTAATTTATCTTTTTAAAAAGGAAAGTTCAGTTGCGGGCAGTGACCTCCCCGCGGTTGTTGTTAAAACCGGTGATGTCCCGTTCTGTCTCGGGGTTTAGTAATTGCCTGAGCCAAGCAATAATGGCGGAGTACTCCGTATGGACAAAATATAGAATGAGTGAACCAGCCATCTTATTTCTAAACTGGATATCGCTGCCATCTCGCCCTTACATGGAAGAAGCAAATAAACAGAGAACTGAACAAACAACTGAAAGTCAGATTGTTTCAAAACAATTGGCTACATGATTGGCCTTCACCTTGCTGGTACCTCGTATAGTGAAGGCTACATCAGGGGGCGGAGCCTTTTCTTACAAAGCCCCACAGTTATGGAACAGCCTTCCAAGTAGTGTTCGGGACTCAGACACAGTCTCAGTGTTTAAGTCTCGGCTGAAAACATATCTGTTTAGTCAAGCCTTGTGTTAATGGTGTTTATGAGGTAAAGGAGTAGATCTGGAGGATCCTCAGACAGAGTGTTTTGGTAAACTGGGATGTATGGATGCTGTCAGTCCCCACTCGCTTGCTCACTCGAGTTTGTTGACGGTGTAGTGGCTGCTGCTTTATGTCCCGGGGCCCCTCATGCCTGTGTTACCTTCTGGCTCTCCCCTTTTAGTTATGCTGTCATAGTTAGTTGCCGGAGTCCCTGCTTGTACTCGGTGCAATATGTATACTGTTCCTACTTATTCAAGTGACATTGGGCATACCTAACAACCTGTGTTTTCTTTCCCTCTCTCTCCCCCCAAATCTGTCCCTCTGAGTTACATGTCGGTCCTGGGATCGAGATGCTGAACCTCTTCTGCTCCTTGGACCTGCCTGGTCCATCCTGGTGCCCTGTGTCTGGTTGGAGTCTCATCACATTGCTCCTGTGGAGGACGGCCCCATGTGGACAGTGGAAAGTCACACTTGGAAGACGCTCTGGACTCTTACAGTAATGCTTTTATGGCTGAGGACTACAGTTGACTTGCTGACTTTAGGACTGCAGTTGTCATGAACAGTTTTGCACTCAAGTTTCCATCAATGAAGAGTTTATAACATCAACCAAACTGACTTCTAACACAGATGATCCAGTTTTCTTTCAGAACCTTTTTGCTTCATCTCAACTTTATCTGACTGTCCCATCATAATTGCAGGCGACTTCAATACAGTTTTAGACCCCACAATAGACAGACCTGATCATTCAAAAAACAAACGAAAAACAATAAAACAGTTCATGAGCGATTTTGGCCTTGTTGATAGTTGGCAGCTTCAGCATCCAGACTCCAAAGACTATTCCTTTTTCTCACCAGTCCACCACTCTTATTCCCACATTGACTATTTTCTCACCAGCAATTGTATCATGCCAAATATCTCTGATTCAACAATTCATCCCATAGTCGTTAGTGATCATGCCCCTGTAACAATCAAATGGAACAGAACCCCTCCACAGAAATACATTAATAGATGGTGCTTCAATACTTCCCTCTTGCAAGACCACAAATTTAACAGTTTTATTAGGAGAGAGTAGGCATGCTTTCTAGAAATGAATGATTCCTCTGGATCATCTCCTTCCCTTTTGTGGGAAACAGGAAAGGCAGTGCTTAGACGAAGAATAATCTCATTTTCAGTATACAAAAAAAGAGAGAAAAAGAGCAGGAAGTAGAACTAAATAACAAAATTAAACAATTGGAAGAGATCAGCGCAAGTAACCCAACAGAAGAAATGCAGACTGAACTAAGGAAATGTAAGTTCAAAGTCAATGAAATACTTAATAGACAAACTCCATTTATGATCCATCATTTAAGGCAAGAAAATTTCCACCATAGCAATAAATCAGGTAAATACTTAGCAAATCAAATCAGATGGAACATGGAAAAAGCAACAATCCCAGTCATAAAGAACTCAGCAGGGAAGCTAACCAGCTCACCTGAAGAAATAAATCAGGCTTTCTACAATTTTTACAATAAACTTTACTCTTCAGAAATAAACCCCAACCAGGACGCCATTGACTCATTTCTTAACAGCATCAACTTACCACAACTCAATGAAAACCAAAGAAATAAACTAGAGTCACCCATAACTCAACAAGAACTGTTCGAGGCTCTTAAATGTATGCCTAATAATAAAGCACCAGGTCCGGATGGCTTCCCTGCTGAGTTCTACAAACAATTTTGGTTCATTTTGGCTTCACTTTTTATTAGGATGCTCAATGAATCAAAACAAAAAGAAAGACTTCCAGCTAGTATCACCACAGCTTCAATTTCACTTCTCCTTAAGCCCAATAAGGATCCAACAATGCCATCCAGCTACCGGCCAATCTCCCTACTCAACGTTGACAATAAAATAATCACTAAAACATTAGTGCACAGATTAGAAGAGGTCTCCCCATCCATTATCCACCCAGATCAGACTGGCTTCATTAAAGGCAGAATTTCTTCCTCCAACACCCGCAGATTGTTTAACATAATCTACCACTCCTCAACTATACAAGAAAAAGCTATTATAGCAACTCTTGATGCGGAAAAAGCTTTTGATAGAGTCAACTGGAATTTCCTGTTTTCCACATTAGGGCGGTTTGGTTTTGGGGAATCGTTCATTAATTGGATTAAAATTCTCTACACTTCACCTTCAGCCACAGTGATCACCAATGGACTGGACTAACATCACACAGCTTCACTCTGCACCGGGGAACTAGACAGGGATGCCCACTCTCCCCTTTATTATTTACCTCTCAACTACTGGGGAATTACTTTAACATCTTCTGAATATAAACTGTTTTGTTCTGTGCTGTATTGTAGAATGGGCAGAGGCTAATGATATTATAGCAGATGAGCAAAATGGGTTTAGAAAGAAACGGAGCTGCCTTGATCATATTGTTACCTTAACTACAATTATAGACACAAGGAAAAAGTTGAAGAAAGCTACTTTTTGTTCTTTTGTTGATTTTTCTAAAGCTTTTGATCATATAGACCGAAACATGCTCTGCAATAAGCTGTCTGCATTAGGCTTACATGGCAATATTTTGAATTGTCTTATTGCCTTGTATGAGAACGTCAAATGCTCTGTTTGGGTTAATGGATGTTTCACAGATTGGTTCCCAATCGATATTGGAGTTAAACAAGGGTGCATTTTATCTCCTATCCTGTTTGCCATGTATATAAATGATCTGTCTTTAGCTATTAAGGCCCTGGGTAAAGGTGTTTCTATTGATGATGAAAAAATATCCATATTGTTATATGCAGATGACATCGTTTTGATTTCTGAAACTGAGGAGGGGCTTCAGGAGATGCTCAATGTCGCTCATAGCTGGTGTCAGGCCTGGAAATTGAACGTGAATCCTGAAAAAACTAAGGTGGTGCATTTTAGAAATCCATCAATGCCCCTGTCTGAGTTTAATTTCTCCTGTGGCTTGTTTTCTTTTGAAACAGCTAAAGAGTACAAATACCTGGGTTTGATGTTAACGGAATTTCTACATTACTGTTAAGCATTTAGCATTGCATGCGAATAGAGCTCTAGGTTCATCTCATCTCATTATCTCTAGCCGCTTTATCCTGTTCTACAGGCGAGCTGGATCCTATCCCAGCTGACTACGGGCGAGAGGCGGGGTTCACCCTGGACAAGTCGCCAGGTCATCACAGGGCTGACACATAGACACAGACAACCATTCACACTCACATTCACACCTACGCTCAATTTAGAGTCACCAGTTAACCTAACCTGCATGTCTTTGGACTGTGGGGGAAACCGGAGCACCCGGAGGAAACCCACGCGGACACGGGGAGAACATGCAAACTCCACACAGAAAGGCCCTCGCCGGCCACGGGGCTCGAACCCGGACCTTCTTGCTGTGAGGCGACAGCGCTAACCGCTACACCACCGTGCCGCCCGCTCTAGGTTCAATTATAGCTAAATGTAAATCTATGGGTGGTTTTCCCTTTAAATGCTATACAAAATTATTTGAATCTTTGGTTCTGCCTATTTTGACATATGCTGCTGCTGTCTGGGGTTACAAAAGTTATTCCTGTGTTAATGCTGTGTTTAACCGGGCATGCAGATTTTATTTAGGTGTGGGTAAATACACCCCAAATGCTGCTATACAAGGTGATATGGGTTGGAAAACGCCATGGCAACATCAGTGGTCCTGTATCTTTAAAAACTGGCAGAGGCTCTGTGGTATGCCTGACAGCCGATTAAGTAAACGTGTTTTTCAGTGGGCAGTTCATTTGACAAATGTTAAAAATTATGCGCACACGATTAAAGCATTTTTTAGCTCTATGAATTTATCTCACCTTGCTCGTACAGATATGGTTTATTCTAGTAATGACCTTAAGTGTTTTGATATGGCAGTGCCAAAGGCAGACGAGGAATCATGGTTACAGTTAATAAATAAACCAGAGGGTAACAAACTTTGCACTTACCACCTTTTTAAGGATACATTTGAGACAGAGCCCTATGTACAAAATATATTATCAAGACAGCGTCGAAGTGCCTTTGCTAAATTCAGATGTGGAGTTGCTCCTTTAGCAATAGAAACTGGTAGATATACAAACACCCCAGTGGACAGACATTATTGTACAGTATGTAATAATGGCTCCATTGAATCAGAAGCCCATGTTCTTTTACACTGTGACATCTATGTGGACATTCATGATGAACTATTTCATACACTATCTAAGCATATTGTTAATTTTAATGATTTTGATGATACAAATAAATTGTGTGTAATTTTATCTGGTAAATATTGCATCAACGAATGTGCCAAAGCCTGCTACCTCATTCTAAATAGAAGACTGTTTTTTACGAGTTCCAATTTATAAAACAACCGTTTGTGCTTTGTCTCCTTGGTACCATATTGTATGTTTTTATATAATTTTTTTAATGATTTTTTTTAGTTGGTGTCTCAACTCTTTTTGAGTGATCCCCAACACTTCTTATTTTTGTCAAAGGGAGGGGGTAATTTGATTGAATTTTGTATTTATATACCTCTGTATTGTATTTTTATTGTGTGTTGTGGAGTGACACCGAAATAAAGTATATCTATCTATCTATCTATCTATCTATCTATCTATCTATCTATCTATCTATCTATCTATCTATCTATCTACATGTCAATCCTGAGATCGAGATGCTGAACCTCTTCTGCTCCTCGGACCTGCCTGATCCATCCTGGTGCCCTGTGTCTGGTAGGAGTCTCATCGCATCGCTCCTGTGGAGGACGGCCCCATATGGACAGTTGAAAGTCACACTTGGAAGACGCTCTGGACTCTTACAGTAGTGCTCTTGTGGCTGAGGACTACAGTTGACTTGCTGGCTTTGTGACTGCAGTTGTTGTGGACAGTTTTGCACTCAAGTTTCCATCAATTGAAGAGTTGTAACATCAATTAAATTTACTTCATTTTAAAACTGTTAATGTTATAATCATGTTTTCTGTTGTCACCCAGGTGGTGATGGGTTCCCTTTTGGGTCTGGTTCTTCTCGAGGTTTCTTCCTCATGTCATCTGAGGGAGTTTTTCCTTGCCACCGCCGCCACAGGCTTCATCATTGGGGATGAAATCGGCTTATGTTTGGGGTCATTCAAATTCTGTAAAGTTGCTTTGCGACAATGTCTATTGTTAAAAGCGCTATAGAAATAAACTTGACTTGACTTCAGCTGCATACCTTGTTGCAGCTACATTCTCATCTTTTATCAGCGCTGACCAGTCATATGGGATCTTTTGTACTTTCTTTGGTTTGTTGCATCTGAGTGATAGCCTGATTCTAGTTGTAATTGGTTGATCACATTCCAAGAACAAAAAGGAATTATAAGCCTCACAGTTCATTGCACTATCTTTCCACTTCCTGTTGATAAGTACATGATCTAATTGAGCCCTTTGTCCATTAGGACATGTGAATGTCTATAACTTCCCCTGTTTCTTTTTGAAATGGGTATTCAAATCCATTAATTTACATTCACTCATGAGCTCCAATAGTATTTGCCCATTTCTGTCAGTCTTTTCATGCAGACAATACCCTTTGCATCTATCTGAGCCAATCTTTGCATTAAAATCTCCAGCCACTATTTTCATGTTGTGTTTCACAATTTGTCTTATCAAACTTGTTAGTTCATTGTAAAGCTCGATAGCAGTTTCCTCATCCACAACATTTGTAGGGCTATAACATGAGATTATGGACAGCTTGGGATTCCCAATGAATGTGGCTATCATTACTCAAGCAGTGATTGATTCAACACTTAACAGTGATTCTGTACTGTTGGACTCAGTAACATACCAACACCTCTGTTTGACGAGTTGTTCTGTGCTTGTTCAGCTGCGCTGGATACTAACTTCCATCCCTTTCCCATGTCATGATACTTAATGTGGTCATCAGGGTGGTAGATTCTGTGTTCTTGTATGCAAGTCACTTCTAGCTTATACTTTTCAGAGAGTGCTGTCAATTTGTTAAGCTTAGTGGTACCAGTGGTTCTGGAGTTGAATGTGGCAATATTGACTGAGCATTTATGCTTGAGTATTTGATTCTCCTTGATGAGACCAGTAGCCAATTTTTCAACCCTGACCTGGCTCCCCATCAGGGACCGTGCTCCTTGTTGACCCATGTAACAAGTGACATATTACTGTGAATTATTGGGTAACTCTGTCATGGTTGTCTTTCTGTTGCTAATAAGATCAGGGGTCGCAACTCCTCCTGGAATCTTGTGGTTCTCAGCTCATTAGAGAATGGGTACCTGTCCATTGTCAATCAGTCAACTGATCGTCTGCACAGCCACAATGTTCATCATACCATAACATCGGCCTGTTGATGCATGCCACGTGAACTACTGCATACCCACAAATTATATGCAGGATTTTTTATCAAGGTTAGACTCCTCTAACCTCACTGTGTTCAGTTTGAAACGGGCACCTCGCTAAAGGAATTAATTTTGTAGATTGTTAGAATAATGTCAGCTTGTTCTAGTTTCCTGTGATTATTTTATCTGTAACATAATGTTCCCTTGTAATCTTCCATCGCTGACATGCCTTAACTGTCTGGTGTTGGACCGGTAGCAGAACCGGTGTGGACCGGCCCAACCTTCTGTTTTGATACGCATTTGTAAACACTTTGCTTGAGAAGAGTTTTATATATATATATACACGCTTTAAGAGTAAACATCAGATTGAATAAAACCTGACAGCTGTGTGTGTGTGTGTGTATGTGGGGTCTCATTTCTCTTTCTCCGGGCTCGTAACCAATGACCAAGAGGCTAAGGATAGACTAGTTGGAGACTGAACCCTAAGAATTTTGGAGACTTCATCCAGGATACAGTCAGTGGGTAAGTTGTTTTCTTTTTGACACTTTTCATGCTGTCTGTATCTGGAGGTAATTATTTTCAGTGAAGCCTAGAGTCTAGTTTTTATAGCGGTGTTTCCTCTCACACTGTAATATTATATGGTGGTGGTGTTTCCCTACTTAGTTCCCCGGATGTCCTTTTCCTTGTTGATCATTAACATTTGTTAAAGGGGTGGATCAGGGTCTTCCTACCCCAAACCTAATCCAGGTGAAAAACCTTCAGATTGGATGTATTGTTGTGGACACAGGCTGTATGTAACCCTGTGGATAGATAATGTTTCCGGATGGTCTAAGGTCCCAGGCTTTAAACTTTATTCATGTGAAGGTAGTTTTGAACTTCATAAATGTGCCTCAAATGGTATGGGAGATCTTAATTGGGACATGAATTATATGACTAAGGGGTACAATGTGCGGACCACAATGAAGGTTGAATCAGAAAAGGGAAATAACAGAGGCTAAAAAGGTAAAAGGGTGTGTTCCTAAACCTTCTAATACAAGTAGTCAGAGCCTCAGTCGACAACTGTTAAAAGATACAGGTGAGCATTTCTTCTCTGTCTCCTCTATGCTGGAGGGGACAGCGGACCTTGTAACTGATGTTCCCTCTCTGAATCCTGAAAATGATGCTCATTCTGAAGTAGAATCTTGAGGAATCAGTTTTGAAGTCCTTTATTAAAATCTAAAAATAGAACATATGCATATATTATACAGTGTAAATCTCATCTCATTATCTCTAGCCGCTTTATCCTTCTACAGGGTCGCAGGCAAGCTGGAGCCTATCCCAGCTGACTACGGGCGAAAGGCGGGGTTCACCCTGGACAAGTCGCCAGGTCATCACAGGGCTGACACATAGACACAGACAACCATTCACACTCACATTCACACCTACGCTCAATTTAGAGTCACCAGTTAACCTAACCTGCATGTCTTTGGACTGTGGGGGAAACCGGAGCACCCGGAGGAAACCCACGCGGACACGGGGAGAACATGCAAACTCCGCACAGAAAGGCCCTCGCCGGCTGCTGGACTCGAACCCAGAACCTTCTTGCTGTGAGGCAACAGTGCTGACCACTACACCACTCAAACCAAGATTATCCGATTTAACAGACTTATGTTACCGCCGTTAACTCAAGCCAAAATCCAAACAACTCTGATCTCCACATACAAGTGCACTACAGGGGGTAATGAGATCATGAAACACATACCCTATGTAGTGAGATAGCAGTCCTCACATGTCCCAGAAAGCAATGTAGGTTCTTCTGAATAAATCAGACGCTACCATCTCATCCGGGTACTCAGGCTCTAGTGCAGCTACACAGTTAATTAATGCTTTTTCCTATATTTTGGCAAAATGGACAAATCTGGTTTAAACTACATTTATTTCTCGTTTATGTATGTATTCACTCATTTATATTTGTTTCTCTGTTTGCTATCCGCACTGCAGATGTGAAAAAGCAGACCTACGGCAATAAAACTGTCTAAAGAGCGACATCTAGTGGACAACACAGTCAACAACGCATGATTATTCCTTGAACCTCCTGTAATATTTGTTTTTGTCCACTAGATGTCGCTGTAGATACATGTCTTTAAATGTGTGCTCTTTGTTCTGTTAGTTTTGGAGTGAAGATTGCAGGCAGCATGAAGTTGTCAGTGAGTTTCATTTTCTTTGAGCTTCAGTGATGTTCTCCATCTTCATTCTCATTATTTTTCTGTGTTTTAGTACTTTAATTATCTTTTAAGATGGATAAATTTTGTTTGGGTTGAGATTTCTGATACTTTTTTTTTTTGAGGCTTTAAATATAATCTGACTTTTTTTAATTCCAGCTCTTTGGTGTGATCTTGATTGCAGTGGGTAAGTCAAGTCAAATCAAATCTATTATTACTGATGCCAAGAGGCCTTTGTGGGTGTGAGGGACTGTTTTGATAATTTTTTATTTCTGCTTTGCAGGAGCCCTTTCTCATTCCCATTATAAGAGTCCTTTACAGAAGCCTCTGCCTATTCCTCCTTCTCTGCCGCCTCCTCCTGTCCCCTATTGTAAGTTGTAAAATTTCCCAGCTGATGTGTTAAATCATGTTATAGAAACTGATGTTCTATGTTAACAGTACACAGTGAAAAGCAAACTCTCATCATAAACCAACTAATGTAAACATACAGTATTGTATCTTCAATTATAATCTTTTTTTCTCTCAGCTTGTTACACTCCGTGGTTTGACCATAGTGATCCGGTTGGATTGGGAGATTATGAAACACTCACTGAACTGAGAACAGAATATCCAGGGAGGATCTGCCCTTACCCTTTATCCATTGATGTTCAGACTGTCTCTGGTATTTCAGCCTCATCCACTGGACAAGTGTTTCTATAGTGAGTTTTTTTTTAGTTTCACTGTAGTGAGTCTTCCATGATGCAGTGTTGGTGTTTTAACAGTCAGCGGTGAAGCTGTAAAGTTTGTGACATCTTCAGGACTGGAGTTAATGCTATGCAGTTTCTAGATACCAATAACTGTGGGTAAATTACTGTGGTATAAAACGGGTGGACATGCTGTTCTAGGAAAAGCAGCTTCAGGCTGGTAACAGGAACGCTGCATCAACACACTGGCCATCATTCAGTATTTAACTGTAACAGTTTACTTGTGTAACCCTAGTCTTGACTTCTGAACATTGTGGTGCAAACCATTACAGCTGCTTCTAGAACACTGTAGAACCTGTTGGAATTAGAACTGTTCTGTGTTTTATAGATCAGATTCTTCATGTCCTATGAAATTGAGACATGGTTCTGTAAAATCTCTCTCTCTCTCTCTCTCTCTCTCTCTCAGCTATGACACGGTGAATGGCTTTGCCTGTGTGAATAGTCAGCAGGGGAAGTTAAAGTGTCTGGATTACAAGGTGCGTTTTCTGTGCCCCTGTGCCTGGGGCCAAAAGGCAGAGCCTCTAGATAACGCCGACTAAAAGGTTCACCTGTGTCTCCCCTCATCTTTCTGCAACATTCTGAATTGTTTCATGTCTCTTTTAATTAATAACTTGAATCTGTGTGTGTATGAGAACAAGTGCTCAAGAACATGTACAGAACAAACTTGATCAATTGCATTTGATTTTGAAGATTAACTGCTTGAACAATGAGTTTGCTCTTTAATGAGAAACTGATGAAACAATAAAAAAAATTACTGGCCTTCAGTCCTGCTGCTTGTCTGATTCTTGATCTCTACTCAGATGGGATTAGTTTTCCATGGAGTATCTCTGGGATATTGGTCTCCTCCAAATCAGTCATGTCAATGGTGGTGTAGGTTTTTAATGAATGGCATATGTGCAGGTCTCCGATGCAGTGTTTACCTTCTCTAAACTGAGCAGTATAAATACTGTAACTCCAGGTAGTCCTGTCTGAACTGCCATGTCAGGAGGGATTGGGTTCTATCTTGTGGAAAAGGGGTTTTGTGCTCTTTAGTCAGTGTAAAGGCAACCCAGAAAGTGCTCACTCCTCGTTTATTGTCCCCTGCTGAAAAACACCACTGAGGTTAACATGCAAAACAAGTGCATATGGACAACATTTTAAATAACATGCCCATCTGTGTGATTGTGTGAATTACTGAGCTAGAGAGGGTTGTAAATACTTTACTTTTCCATCGGTAGCGCCATCAAAATGATCATCACGACTGTCTGGACAGAGACGTTGCACACAATGTCCCAAGCCGGTGATTTTATTACACAACACGCCTTTCAAATGATGGTTATTTCCTTGGATGCAAGAACAGGAAGACTGATCTCTACAATGACTAACCAAGAGTCCTCTAGATTTATCAGGGAAGTAATGAGTCTGGACTCCCCATCGGGAGGTCTGGGGGTTTTGGTTTTTTTCCCTGTAGTGTCACCCTGTGGATGGAAAATCTTTCAAGTTCCAATAAATGTTTGATTTATAAAGTCTAATGTGGCTGGTGGGGGTTCCCATATAGCCTAGGCCTATTTAGATTGTTCGCTAACTTTGACAGAAGGTAGGCCTACACTTCACTATCAACCAAGAACAGGAAGTGAAATTAATGAGAGGGCAGATGGAAAAAAGATATGAAAATGTCTGTCAATTAGAATAGGTACATGCTGTATTTTAAACATATTTGTGAAGTTACAGCCAGGTCTAGATGGATCACACACAAGAGCAGGGGCGATCTTAACATAGAGGCATAGATAGGTGGCTGCTTGGGGCCCCCCACCAGTGTTCGTAGTAGGGGGGCCCCCAACCAACCTCAAAAAAAGAAAAAGCCCCTTATCATGATTCATGAAGACTTCAAAAGTATGGTACATTTTACTAATATTCCTAAGAAATACATTGAAGTAGTAGTTAAACTGTCCAGTTCATGGTTATCTGTCCCTACACATACACCCCATACTTTCACAATGAAATGGACGAGTCCATAACACTGCGCAGTGCAGCGCGAAAGGTAAACACATAGTGACCGGAGTCTGAACAACGCGAAAATGAAAAGGAGTTACCCAACCGGATCAAAAAAAAAAAAAAAGCGAAAAGACGCTGAGAAATATGTGACAATGCTGCCTAAGTTGGGAAACTTTTTTGACAACTACTGTTAGCAATAGAGACCGCGACAACAACGTCAACGTCATTCAAAGTGTTGAACATGATGCCGGTAGAGCAGCAGCTGCTGTGAAGTGTCACTAGCTGAGGAGGATAACGTCAAGCAAGACACGTTGTTGCCACCTTCCGTCACCGACAGTGTCAACGTTGACACAAATGAGGTGGAAGAGTTATCCAGTGATGGCCATTTTGACACCGATGATGATGAACATATTGTTAGTTGGTGACAATGTTTTTTTATTATTATTATTTTACATTTTCCTACATCTGGCTGTGCACCATATACGTGTGAAGACCTGTGAGAAGACATCAACAAGTAGCACTCTGTGATGTGGAGAACAATCTCTCTTTTCTCTCATAGACTCTCTCATTCATTCACTCACCCTCTCTGTCTCACACACACACAACTCTCTCTCTCTCACTGTCTCATTCTCTCTCACTCACTCACTGACACATACATTCACATGGATACGGAGTTGCTGAGAGCCAAATGCCACCTCATCTCTCCTCAGTCCACACTTCTTACCTCCCCTCACTCACCCACTCACTCACTCACTCTCTCACACACACACACACACACACACACACACACACACACACACACACACACACACACACACTAACTCACTCACACACACACTCACTCACTCACTCACTCACTCACTCACTCACTCACTCACTCACACACACACACACTCACTCACTCACTCACTCACTCACTCACTCACTCACTCACTCACTCACTCACTCACTCACAAACACTCACTAACTCACTCACACACACACACACACACACTCACTCACTCACTCACTCACTCACTCACTCACACACACACACACTCACTCACTCACACACACACACACACAAACACTAACTCACACACACACACACACACACACACTAACTCACTCACTCACTCACCCACTCTCTCTCTCACACACACACACACACACACACACACACACACACACACACACACACACTAACTCACTCACTCACTCACTCTCACACACACACACACAATCATGTACATAGTTTTATTTATAGAATGTTTGAAATGTTCTGATCTTTAAAAAAATAAACAGTGCTGGTTGTCCTGGCATTTTGGCAAAGACAGATGTTATCTGAAATCTTATTCTCTGTTGGGTTCCATCATGACTATTAGTTTGTGCAGTGCTACACTTTGTGTGTTCTCTGCTTTCCATCTTCATTTTGGAGTAAAGAAGTGTATGCAGGGTTTAAAGGGGAATGGTTTTTTTCTCCTCTCCAACCTTTACTTCCCTATAGATTAGCTTTACCTGCCTATCCACCATGCAGTCGGTACATTTTTTTTTTTTGTTTCGGATCGGATGAGGGGGGGCCCCATACATACCTTCACCTGGGGCCCCCAATTTGCTAAATCCGCCACTGCACAAGAGACAGATGACTTATTCATTATGGGTGTGGTCCAATGATGATTGAGGAGTTAAAATGTTTTCATAAAAGATTCTAGTGCGTGAGGTTTTGCAGCATATATACTGTGGTCTAAGCTCTCAACTTGTCATGACATAAAGAAGGACTCCAGATGGAGAAAGCCCAATAGAAACTGTAAGGGGCAAAGACCAGGAAAAGAGAGAGGGAAAAGGGGAAAGTTTGTGAAGGAATGAGAGAAAAATTATTGATGTTGATGAAAGACCAGAGGGAGGATATAAAGCAGCATTTCAGTGAAAATATTGAGAAGGAAGCTTGAAGTTGACATCCAAGTTTTGTAAGGTTTAATTGAGTAGACTTGTGGTTCTTTTTCCATTTGTTATCTTTTTATGTTAGTGTTCATCTCTGATATCACAGTAAATAAAACTACGTAGTCATATTTGTGTAAAATCCTGTAATATTAATCTACCTTGCCAGTTGATATGGTTCTTTGGCTGCTGGTTCCGTATCCTTCAGCTTGTCAATAAATGCATGTGTACAGCTGTCCATGATGGGCTCAAAGTGTGCTCTGTATTTACGATAGTGGTATAAAATTGAATTACACTCCGCAACTGTAGCGAGAGCCCAAGAGCAAAAACTACCAATTTTCACAGAATCTTCTTTTGGCTGCTCCCGATTAGGGGTCGCCACAGCGGATCTTTGGTCTCCATTGCTCCCTGTCTTCAGCATCCTTCTCTACCACACCTGCCACTTTCATGTCCTCTCTCACCACATCCATGTATCTCCTCTTTGGCCTTCCTCGTTTTCGTTTGCCTGGCAGCTCCATCCTCAACATTCTCCTTCCCACATGCTCTGCATCTCTTCTCAGGATGTGCCCGTACCATCTCAGCCTCATCTCTCTTAGCTTCATTCCCAAGCTCTCCACATGTGCTGTCCCTCTGATGTGCTCGTTCCTTATCCTGTCCAACCTCCCATCGCAAACCTTAACATCTTCAACTCCGCCACCTCCAACTTTGCCTCCTGTCTCTTCGTTAAGGGGACGGTCTCCAATCCACACATCACAGCTGGTCTCACTACTGTCTTATACAGCTTACCTTTCACTTTTGCTGGGACTTTCCAATCACAAATGACTCCCAAAATCCTTCTCCACCTGCTCCACCCTGCCTGCTCTCTCTTTCTCACCTCACTATCGCAGCCCCCATTTTCCTGCACAGTTGACCCCAGGTACTTGAATTCACCAACTTTCTTTAAGTCTACTCCTTTCATCTTCACTACACTCTCATCCCCATTCTCATTGATGCACATGTTCACATATTCTGTTTTGCTACTGCTCACCTTCATTCCTCTTCATTCCAATGCATCCCTCCATCTCTCCAAACCCAACTCAACCTCCTTTCTACTTTCACCACATATCACAATATCATCCGCAAACATCATGTTCCATGGTGACTCTTGCCTCACTTCGTCCGTCAAGCTATTCATCACTATGGCAAACAAAAAAGGACTCAAAGCAGATCCTTGATGGAGTCCCACCTTCACCTTCAACCATTCAGTCGTTCCAACTGCACACCTCACTGCTGTTTCACTGTTCTCATACATGTCCTGCACCACTCTAATATACTTCTCATTCACTCCAGTCTTTCTCATACAATACCATAACTCATCTCTTGGCACTCTATCGTATGCCTTCTCCAGGTCTACAACACACAATGTAGCTTTCTCTGGCCTTCCCTGTACTTCTCCATTAACATTCTTAAAGCAAAAATTGCATCCGACGTGCTCTTCCTTGGCATAAACCCGTACTGCTGTTCACAGATTGCTGCCTCTCTTCTCAATCTCACCTCCAATACCCTTTCCCATAGCTTCATGGTGTGGCTCATCAATTTTATTCCTCTGTAATTACTGCAGCTCTGTACATCTCCCTTATTCTTGTATATTGGGACGAGCACACTCTTTCTCCATTCATTTGGCATTTTTTTCATTCTCTAGGATCTTATTAAACAAACAATCTCGTTAGGAACTCCACAGCCGTCTCACCCAAACATCTCCAAGCCTCAATCTGGATACAATCTGTTCCGACTGCTTTCCCAGTCTTCATTCTTTTCATGGCTGCCCTCACCTCATCCTTACTAACCAACTCTGCTTCATGATTTGCTGTCTCCAATGAATCTGACCTTTTCTCTCTTGGATTCTCCTCATTTAATAAATCCTCAAAGTACTCTTTCCACCTTCTGAATACACTCTCTCAGCACATTTCCATTTACATCTTTCATGACTCTTACCTGCTGTACATCCCTTGCTTCCCTGTTTCTCTGCCTAGCTAGTCTGTACAGGTCTTTCTCTCCTTCTTTGGTCTCCAGTCTTCTGTACAACTCCTGGTATGCATCTGCTTTCACCTTCACTACCGCTCTTTTTGCCTTCTGTCTCGTCTCTCTGTATAACCGCCTGCTTTCCTCGTCTCTCTGATTGTCCCAATTCTTCTTTGCTAGCCTCTTCTCTTTTATAATTTCTTGCACTTCTTTGTTCCACCACCATGTCTCCTTGTCTTCCTTCCTTCTTCCTGATGACCACCCTAGCACCTTCCTTGCTGCCTCTCTTACTAGTACAGCAGTAGTATTCCAATCTTCTGGCAGACTTCCATGACCACTCAATGCTCGTCTCATTTCTTCCCTAAACTCCTTCTTATGTTCAACCTCTTTTAGTTTCCACCACTTAATCTTCGGCTCCACTATTTCACGCTTCCTCTTTTTCCCTTTCAAGCTCATCCTGCACACGACCACTTGATGTTGTCTAGCTACACTCTCCCCTGCCATCACTTTACAGTCTCCAATCTCCTTCAGGTTACCCCTTCTGCAGAGTATGTAGTCCACCTGTGTAGATCTTCCTCCACTCTTAAACGTCACCCTGTGCTGCTCTTTCTTCTCAAAGTATGTATTGACTATTGCCAAATTCACCCTCTTTGAAAAATCAACCACCATTTGCCCTTCCACATTTCTCTCTCTTACACCATATCTGCCCATCACGTCCTCATCTCCTCTGTTTCCGTCGCCAACATGTCCGTTGAAATCTCCTCCTATCAGCACACGTTCCTCCCTCGGTATACTTTCTACCACTTCATCCATCTTTTCCCAGAAAGACTCTTTCTCTTCATTCTCACATCCAACCTGTGGGGCGTACGCACACACAACATTGATGACCACTCCTTGAATCTCCAACTTCATGCCTATCACTCTATCTGACACCCTCTTCGCATCAATCACACTGTTGACCAACTCTCCCCTCAAAACAATACCAACACCATTTCTCTTTCCATCGACTCCATAATAAAACAACTTGCATCCATCTCCAATGTTCTTGGCCTTGTTTCCTTTCCACCTCGTCTCCTGCACACACAAAATGTCCAACTTCATTCTTTCCATCATACCTGCTAACTCTCTCGCTCTGCCAGTCAATGTTCCCACATTCAGTGTTCCTACCCTCAATTCCAAGCTCCTTCCCTTCCATCTTTCATGCTCTCTCCTAACACGCCTCCCCCTTCTCTTTCTCCTTCTCTGTTTTGGTGCAACAGTAGCACACTTTCCACCGGCACCCTGTTGACCAACAGTACTAGAGGCGGTCGTTGTTAACCGGGCCCCGACCGATCCGGTATGGTATTTCTCTTTTCATTCCGCATGTTAGATTTGGCACAGTTTTATGCCGGATGCCCTTCCTGACGCAACCCTCTCCAATTTATCCGGGCTTGGGACCGGCATCAAGAGTACGCTTATGCACCCCCAGTGACTGGATTAATACTACTTTAATATACTCATCCATTTATAATTGTTGTTGACACTAAGGTATCTCATGCTCTTCTTTTGAGACAATCCACAACCAAATTATTAGGAAGCCCATTTTAATCCTGGGTAAAATTGTGTGTTCTGTGATGATTTTCTGTTTACCACAGTGTTCCTAATAAAGTGGCTGGTGAGTGTATATAAAAGTAGGGGATCTAATCAGTGGTCTCAATTTTGTTGTGGGTGGATAGGATGTGTGTGAAATGCCCAGCCTGAATTTCTGTCCTTGTTTGGCCCTGACCCCGCAATATAATATTGACGTATTGGTAAAGATTACATTTGATGTTGTAGGAGAAGAGTTTTTGTGATGGCTTTTAAAGGAGTATCATTGATGCTAGATATAATATAATAACCTTAACATTCTGTGATACTCACTGTACTGCTGCACCTAAAATACAGTGGTGCTTGAAAGTTTGTGAACCCTTTAGAATTTTCTATATTTCTGCATAAATATGACCTAAAACATCATCAGATTTTCACACAAGTCCTAAAAGTAGACAAAGAGAACCCAGTTAAACAAATGAGACAAAATATTATACTTGGTCATTTATTTATGAGGAAATTGATCCAATATTACATATCTGTGAGTGGCAAAAGTATGTGAACCTCTAGGATTAGCAGTTAATTTGAAGGTGAAATTAGAGTCAGGTGTTTTCAATCAATGGGATGACAATCAGGTGTGAGTGGGCACCCTGTTTTATTTAAAGAACAGGGATCTATCAAAGTCTGATTTTCACAATGCATGTTTGTGGTAGTGTATCATGGCACGAACAAAGGAGATTTCTGAGGACCTCAGAAAAAGCATTGTTGATGCTCATCAGGCTGGAAAAGGTTACAAAACCATTTCAAAAGAGTTTGGACTCCACCAATCCACAGTCAGACAGATTGTGTACAAATGGAGGAAATTCAAGACAATTGTTACCCTCCCCAGGAGTGGTCGACCAACAAAGATCACTCCAAGAGCAAGGCGTGTAATAGTCAGCGAGGTCACAAAGAACCCCAGGGTAACTTCTGAGCAACTGAAGGCCTCTCTCACATTGGCTAATGTTAATGTTCATGAGTCCACCATCAGGAGAACACTGAACAACAATGGTGTGCATGGCAGGGTTGCAAGGAGAAAGCCATTGCTTTCCAAAAAGAACATTGCTGCTCATCTGCAGTTTGCTAAAGATCACGTGGACAAGCCAGAAGGCTATTGCAAAAATGTTTTGTGGATGGATGAGACCAAAATCGAACTTTTTGGTTTAAATGAGAAGTGTTATGTTTGGAGAAAGGAAAACACTACATTCCAGCAGAAGAACCTTATCCCATCTGTGAAACATGGTGGTGGTAGTATCATGGTTTGGGTCTGTTTTGCTGCATCTGGGTCAGGACGGCTTGCCATCATTGATGGAACAATGAATTCTGAATTACATCAGCAAATTCTAAAGGAAAATGTCAGGACATCTGTCCATGAACTGAATCTCAAGAGAAGGTGGGTCATGCAGCAAGACAGCGACCCTAAGCACACAAGTCGTTCTACCAAAGAATGGTTAAAGAAGAATAAAGTTAATGTTTTGGAATGGCCAAGTCAAAGTCCTGACCTTAAGCCAGTGGAAATGTTGTGGAAGGACCTGAAGCGAGCAGTTCATGTGAGGAAACCCACCAACATCCCAGAGTTGAAGCTGTTCTGTATGGAGGAACGGGCTAAAATTCCTCCAAGCCGGTGTGCAGGACTGATCAACAGTTACCGCAAACGTTTAGTTGCAGTTATTGCTGCACAAGGGGGTCACACCAGATACTGAAAGCAAAAGTTCACATACTTTTGCCACTCACAGATATGTAATATTGGATCATTTTCCTCAATAAATAAATGACCAAGTATAATATTTTTGTCTCATTTGTTTAACTGGGTTCTCCTTACCTACTTTTAGGACTTGTGTGAAAATCTGATGATGTCTTAGGTCATATTTATGCAGAAATATAGAAAATTCTAAAGGGTTCACAAACTTTCAAGCACCACTATATGTCATTATTAGCTTAGCAGATCTAGCCACTGGGATTTTTGCCCATTCCTCAACGCAAAACTGCTCCAACTCTTTCAAGTTAGATGGGTTGCGTTGGTGTACAGCAATCTTCAAGTTATGCCACAGATTCTCAACCGGATTGAGGTCTGGGCTTTGATTAGGCCATTCCAAGACATTTTAATGTTTCCCTTTAAACCACTCCAGTGTAGTCCAATCCACACAAAAACACTGCAATTAAAGACCTGGTGGTGTGCCATTATTTTAATTCCACATGCTTAGCCTCCTGAAAGGAACCCTTTGTTCTAAGTGTGTGTGTGTGAGATCTGGGTAATTGTGTGTAACTGATGATGAAGATCTCTGTGCAGCCTGAGGTGCATAACCTAGTAATGATCATTTAAGCAGCTACGCCCTACAAGCACTTATAATTAAGGTCGAAATAATCAGTGTATTTTCCAGCGAGGTGTGTGTAGTAAGCATGGAATGTAGAGTATGATGAGCATGTGTACATGGTGAAAACACATTTGTACAGAGTTTGTGTAAGAATGGATCAGAATGATGAAGGACATCTCCTGCAAACAGGACTTATGTCCTGAAAACTAATCCAGTGACCAGGTACCTGGCTTTGGATTAAAATGTTATGGTACTTTATTCATGATGCTATCAATCTTCAGAAAAGCTACAAAACATCTCCAAAGCCTCACTGATCCACCTCTTGATTTTACACTGGCTTTGGGAGATTTTTCATCAAACTTCATCTAAAAGACGTTTAAAGGCACATGGAAGGAGAGTTCACTCCTGATGTGATCACACTCACACACACACACACACACACACACACACACACACACACACACACACACACATCAGTGAGGAAACCTACTCAGACATGGGGAGAACATGTGAAACTCCACACAGACAGAAACCCGAACTCAGGACGGAGCCGGGAACCTGGAACTGTGAGGAGACAGCGCCACCCGCTGACCCACCCTGCTGCCCCCCAATTCTACCTCTAACACCTGGAACTGGGGTCAAAGTTCAGATTAAGGTTAGGCCTGGGGTTAAGAGTGCATGTGAGCTCCTTAAAATCTTAAGCTTTAGAACTTTGGTATTCGCTGATGTGAACTTTAATTAGAATTAATTAACGGAGCAGTTGACATGGTATCATGTGATTTGTTTAATTGCTGGTTTCGCTCCTGTTGTGTTTGGTGACTGTCACTCTGGAACTTTTTAGTTATTTGGGCGTGTAGAAAAAAACAGGTCAAATATTTCTATTCCTGGGTATTTATAGCAGCATACCACCCGGGCATTATATACAGTATAAGTAGTGTAAGATACGTGGTTATGAGAGAAGCTTCACGGCGCTCGCTGTTATTCAGACGTCACTGAGAAAAAGTCAAGTTACTGGTAAGAAGAAATAACCTTTAAAATAATGATTACAACAAAATATTCTCTCTTCTTTACATGTGTGTTTTTGTTCCATCAGCTTTGGAGTGAAAACTGCAGGCATCATGAAGGAGTCGGTGAGTTTCATTTTCTCTGAGTTTCACTGAGACACTGATGATGAAGATCTCTGTCTATTTCCCTCTCATTTTTCTGTAATATTTTATTTAATTTAGTTTTAAGCTGTAAAAATGTTTCACTGATGTATTTGTTATTTTTAACATACATTTTAAAATATTTAATAAGTTGAACTGTTATTTATAGCTTTAGAACTCATACGTTTTGTTTGGTTTTTTTACTGGGAACCCATAAATGTTCAGAATTCGTGGCTGTTTTTTGTATACACATGAGCTGAGCACCGTCTTCATCGGCCAGCACCGGCAACATGGCAAAACCCAACGGAGGAAAGAGATAGCTGTGACAAAAGCTGGTGCCCTGCCCACCTCTGATTAGAGGGCATTAACATTCTTTCTTCTTTTCTAATAAAAATTTCAGAACGTAGAAAATTACCAATCAGTCGATTCTACATCAGCATCGGCCTTGAAAGGTTTAGGATGATTTAACCAGTAGATGGTGTTTTGAGCCGTTTTCAATCCATAAAATGCAGAATTTTATAAAAGTCTTACTTTTGTTAATATTGACACCACCACTGATGTGTCTTATCACAGTACAGTCATATCATTTAATTTACGTCTCAAAAAACACATTTAACTGTGCAGTATCTCTTTAAAGTACTTTGATTGAAGCGTGTTCCAAGTACCAAGAAGCGAAATATTAAACTCCTGACAGGTTCTAGGTGTTAATGAGAAAATAATGAGCAATAATTTGGAGTTTACCCGGTTACACTTACTGAGGTAATACACACGGGTTTAGAAAAAAGGGCTATTGGCTTCCAAAACCACTTTCTGAAAAGGAAACACTCTCTTGTAGGGTTCTATAAAGAACCTGAAAGTGTGTGCAGCTGTTTGTTATAATGTTTTAAATTCTAACTCCAGCTTTTTTTCCCAGATGTTTTGTGTGATCTTGATTGCTGCTGGTAGGTTCTGCAAAACAAAATGAACTTCATCACTGATAAAGTGTTCTTGACATAATTCTATCATTTATATATTAATATTATAATTCTAATACTTTTATTTGCGCCTTTTCAGTAGCTTTGGCTCAGATTGGAAGAGTGAAAGGAGATTGGAACTGTAGCGTAATTGAAATTGCTCCTTGTCCCAAGCGTAAGTTCCAAACTTCCCAACACCTTCAACACCAAACACTCATCATCAGCAAGGAATAAATCACTCCAGGCTTTAATATAAACCTATGATTTACAGCTGCACTACTGTCAGAGCTGCTGTTATAGAAAATTAATCAACACCTTCTGACCATCAGAATGCAGAACTCGGCATTGCTGTGGGATAAAACAGCTCTAATACTCTTAACTTACAGCTTAGACTGTGCCATAATGGTGTTTTTTTTCTGTGTTTTAGTTTGTTACACTCAGTGGTTTGACCGTGACAACCCCAGTGGGTTCGGAGATTATGAAACTCTCGTCCACCTGAGAGCAGAGAACCCGGGGAAGATCTGTGATCATCCTTACTCCATTGAGGCTCAAACGCTCTCTGGCATTGATGCAGCAGCCACTGGACAAGTGTTTGCATAGTGAGTTTGATTTTACTCTGTGTGTGTGTGTGTGTGTGTGTGTGTGTGTGTGTGTGTGTGTGTGTGTGAATAATAATAATTATTATTATTATTAATATTATTATTATTGGGCGGCACGGTGGTGTAGTGGTTAGCGCTGTCGCCTCACAGCAAGAAGGTCCTGGGTTCGAGCCCTGGGGCCGGCGAGGGCCTTTCTGTGCGGAGTTTGCATGTTCTCCCCGTGTCCGCGTGGGTTTCCTCCAGGTGCTCCGGTTTCCCCCACAGTCCAAAGACATGCAGGTTAGGTTAACTGGTGACTCTAAATTGAGCGTAGGTGTGAATGTGAGTGTGAATGGTTGTCTGTGTCTATGTGTCAGCCCTGTGATGACCTGGCGACTTGTCCAGGGTGTACCCCGCCTTTCGCCCGTAGTCAGCTGGGATAGGATCCAGCTCGCCTGCGACCCTGTAGAACAGGATAAAGCGGCTAGAGATAATGTGATGTGATGTGATTATTATTATTATTATTATTATTTACATTTATATAGCACCTTTCTCAAACTCAAGGTCACTTTGCATAGCTCAAAGAAAACAACACACACACACACACACACACACACAAGTTGCTAAAGAGAATTGAGTTTATGCCGTGGTAGAGGAGAAATGTTCATGAAACAGAAAGGTTTTGAGATGAGATTTGAGGAAAGGAAGAGAAGAGCAGCCACGGCGGGGTTGAGGAAGGGAATTCCAGAGTTTGGGAGCCGTGGCGCTGAAGGACCTACCACCCAGGGTAGAGAGTCTAGTGTGAGGAACAGCAAGGAGATTATAGCTCGAGGATCTGAGAGAGCAGGATGGAATATAAGGGGTCAGGAGGTCACAGATGTAAGAAGGAGCAAGGTTATGGAGAGCTTTGAAGGTGAGTAGTATGATTTTATATTTAATTCTGGACAGAACAGGTAGCCAGTGAAGCTGAGAAATGATGGAGATGATATGAGCAGATGGTTTGGTCTGGGTGAGGAGTCTCACTGCAGACTTCTGAATGTATTGTAGTCTTTGAAGGGATTTAGTGGGGAGGCCAATGAAAAAGGAGTTACAATAATCTAAGTGGGACATAATGAAGGAGTGGACCAACGTTTGAGCATCACTAGTGGAAAGAAAGGGGCGAAGGCGGGCAATGTTCCAGAGGTGGAAGAAAGCAGTCTTGGTGAGGGATTTAATGTGGGGATTAAAGTTGAGTGAGGGGTCGAGCAGTATTCCAAGATTTCTAACAACAGGTGAAGGTTTAACAAGTGCACCGTCAATGTTAAGACTGAAACTGGAGGATTTGGACAATGAAGATTTGGGGCTGATAAGCATGATTTCTGTTTTATCTGTGTTAAGTTTTAGAAAATTATTCTGCATCCACAACTTTAGGTCTGATAGACAGTCGCTGAGGGAACTGGGAGGGGGTCAGTGGGGGAGGATGTAGTGAGATATAATTGAATGTCATCAGTGTAGGAACGGAAGTTAAGACCGTGGTTACAAATAATTTGGCCAAGGGGCAGTACGTATATAAGGAAAAGGAGCGGCCCAAGAGCAGACCCCTGGGGGACACCACAAGTAATAGGGGACATGAAGGACTTATGTAGATCCAGTGTGACAAACTGTTGTCTGTTGGTGAGGTAGAACCCAAACCATTGGAGGGCTATGTCTGTGATACCAATATCTGACAGACGGGAGATGAGTGTGTCATGACTGATGGTGCCAAATGCAGCAGATAACTCAAGGAGAATGAGAATGTTAAGTGAACCACTATCAGCAGACAGGAGGGAGGTCCTTTACCACTCGCTGGAGAGCAGTCTCTGTACTGTGATGTGTGCGGAAACCAGACTGAAAGGGCTCATACAGATTGTTTTCAATGAGAAAGGAGTGAAGTTCTGAAACAACCACTGTTTCCAGTATTTTTGCTAAAGAGGGGAGGTTGGAGATCGGTCGATAATTAGACAGAGAGGTTGGATCTAAATCAGGCTTCTTTAAAACGGGAGTCACTGCAGCTGTTTTGAGGGCATTGGGAACAACACCAGAGTTGAGGCGTGAATTAACCAACAATGCAATCGGCTCACAGATGATTTTGGAGCATGCCTTGAGGACAGGAGATGGGGCGGGGTCAAGCTGACATGAGGAGGAGTTAGACTTAGCAATGATAGAGACAGAAAGGGAGTCAACAGTTGTGAAGCGGGTGAGTTTAGGGCCGAGAGGAGGAGAATATGGGGAGAGAAATAGAGCAGTAGGTTGAAAGCACTGGTAAATTTGGTTAATTTTGTCTTCAAAGAAATTTAAGAAAGCCTGACACTGTTCAGTTGTCTTGGGGCAAGCTGCCACAGGAGGTTTGAGAAGTTTATCAACAATCTTAGGCCTAGTAGCGTCCTCGTGGTGGTGAACAAGGCTGTCGTCCAAATACTTCTGAGATTTGTAGTATTGTGGTTTGCTACTGTCTCACTTGGTTAAAAGATAGTTAGAGAAACCAGACAATCAGACCACAAGGGGCCACTTGCCTTCAGTACTGTGACACATTTCCATTTTGAAATAATACAGCTCTCATATTTCTGGCAGAATTGTTTATTCATCAGTACAGTGAGACAGCAACTTGTCCTTCAGGTTTCTCTCACTATTATTCCGATATTCCAAAGTATTCCTCAGGTATACAGGAGTGAATGAAGTGGAAAGGCAGGAGCAGTACAAAGCAGAATGTGGACGTGTTTGGGCAATGAGCCCGTTCTGTCCATGGGAGGTTTTCTGTAGCCAGCTTGGGGTCCCAGATTTCTGACTGTGGTGATGTGGATCAGATTCTGAAACAAATCAATTCTGAAGAGATAAGAATGCTAATGAAGAATGTTCTACTTTTTGCTGTCACGTCTTTTACCTTTCTTTCTTTGTTTTTATCCTCTGTCTCTCTCAGCTATGACACAGTGAGTGGTTTTGCCTGTGTGAACGCTCAGCAGCCAAACTGCAAAAGGTGTTTGGACTACAAGGTGCGCTTCGTCTGCCCATGTCTACCGTACGTACTTAAAGATGAGGTTCTCATCGAAGGAGGCTAAGAACAGACAGCACTGAAATGAACTGTCTGTGTCAAATAAAATCTGAGTGTTTGGGAAAAGAGCAGCATTACTTTTGTGGTTTTCAGGTGACAACATTTGCAAAAAGCTTTACCTCTTCATTTGATCCATTTCTTCTGGATTTGACCTGGCACTGCTGCCTGTGTTCTTGATGCTGAGAAATATTAGCCAATCAGTGAAGAAAAACTCACCTTTGATCTTTCTTCACTTTATTTTATCAAATTATTCTACATTTTTCTATATCCTGTATTGTAGATGTTTTCATGAAATAAAGGACTCAAAGTGGATTTGAAGTTTTGCTGCTTTATACAAAAACATCCACGCATACACAAACAAACAAACAAACAAACAAACAAACAAACAACTGAACTGACAATCAGAACAAAATAAGCACAAAAAAAAATTAAGTGTCCTTGTTTCAGTGTCCTTGATAGGGCTGTGATAAAATCTATAAAAAATAACAACGAAGTTCATTATCAGTTACTTGGACTGTGTTATGAAGCACACATGTCTCTTCAATTAGAATAAAATTTGATCGAAATGGTGTAATTAATTTTTTCAACCCATAGCTCCAATACACTCACTGTCCATTTTATTAGGAACACCTGTACACCTGCTCATTCATGCAGTTATCTCATCAGCCAATCATGTGACAGCTGCACGGTGCATAAAATCATGCACATACATGTCAAGAGCTTCAGTTAATGTTCACATCAAACATCAGAATGAAGAAAAAGTCTGATCTGTGTGACTTTAACTGTGGCAGGTTGTTAGTTTCAGATGGGCTGGTTTGAGTTTTTCAGAAACTGCTGATCTGGGATTTTCACACACAACAGTCTCAAGAGTTACACAGACTGGTGCGAAAAGCAGAAAACATCCTGGAGAGGAGAATAATGGGACTGGTCTGAGCTGACAGGAAGTCTATAGTAACTCAAAGAAGCACTCTTTACAACCGTGGTGAGCAGAAAAGCATCTCAGCCTTTGAGGAGAGTGTTCTTGTACTGCAGTCTTAATCTTGCTAATTCTACTTGACTCTAATTATCCTACAGGAATCCTACAACACTCACAAATACAGAATAAATCAGTTACTGAAACGATTCCATTAATTACTGTGAATTAGAGGGGGTTGTAAATTCTCTCCTCATCTGTAGGCAGTTCCCTCAAAATGATCATCACAGCTCTCTGGTCAGACACAGGGACAGTTACACACAGTGTCCCAAACAGGTGATTTTATTGGACTACACACCTTTCACATGTGGTTATTTCACTGGACAGAGGAACAGGAAGACACATCCCTTGTCCTTTTTCCCCCTCCTTTTTAAATCAGGCATGTCTGCTCTTTCTGGAAAACTACCACAGTCTGAATGCCAACAGCGCTGAGCACTGATTTCAGTATGTCCTTGTGGGTGTGAGGTGTGAGGGAAGGATGATCAGACACCATCAGTCACATATACAGTACACAATATTGGCTGAAGAACATGGACACCTGACCATTGAACATCCCACTTCCAAACCCTCAGCATTAACATGCAGATGTTGCCCCATCCCGTTGCTGTTATAATAAGCACCACTGTAGCTAGCAGTTAGTTAGTTTTGACAGAAGTTAGGCCTTCTGTCACACAGACAGAAAAGTTTCAAAGCTATTGGTCACAGGGGTCAATCTCAGGATCTCAATACAAAGATCTCGAACTAAAGAAATGCCATGGTTTGAGTATTGTCCTATGTATCATCACACAGATGGGCATGTTATTTAAAATGTTGTCCATATGCACTTGTTTTGCATGTTAACCTCAGTGGTGTTTTTCAGCAGGGGACAATAAACGAGGAGTGAGCACTTTCTGGGTTGCCTTTACACTGACTAAAGAGCACAAAACCCCTTTTCCACAAGATAGAACCCAATCCCTCCTGACATGGCAGTTCAGACAGGACTACCTGGAGTTACAGTATTTATACTGCTCAGTTTAGAGAAGGTAAACACTGCATCGGAGACCTGCACATATGCCATTCATTAAAAACCTACACCACCATTGACATGACTGATTTGGAGGAGACCAATATCCCAGAGATACTCCATGGAAAACTAATCCCATCTGAGTAGAGATCAAGAATCAGACAAGCAGCAGGACTGAAGGCCAGTAACTTGTTTTATTGTTTCATCAGTTTCTCATTAAAGAGCAAACTCATTGTTCAAGCAGTTAATCTTCAAAATCAAATGCAATTGATCAAGTTTGTTCTGTACATGTTCTTGAGCACTTGTTCTCATACACACACAGATTCAAGTTATTAATTAAAAGAGACATGAAACAATAAGAATTCAGAATGTTGCAGAAAGATGAGGGGAGACACAGGTGAACCTTTTAGTTCTTGACGGCTGCAGCTGCTCGGGACCACGGACATTGGCACTGAAAACGCACCTTGTAATCCAGACACTTTTTATTTTCCTGATAACGATTCACACAGGCAAAGCCATTCGCCGTGTCATAGCTGAGAGAGAGAGAGAGAGAGAGAGAGAGAGAGAGAGAGAGAGATTTTACAGAACCATGTTTCAATTTCATAGGACATGAAGAATCTGATCTATAAAACACAGAACAGTTCTAATTCCAACAGGTTCTACAGTGTTCTAGAAGCAGCTGTAATGGTTTGCACCACAATGTTCAGAAGTCAAGACTAGGGTTACACAAGTAAACTGTTACAGTTAAATACTGAATGATGGCCAGTGTGTTGATGCAGCGTTCCTGTTACCAGCCTGAAGCTGCTTTTCCTAGAACAGCATGTCCACCCGTTTTATACCACAGTAATTTACCCACAGTTATTGGTATCTAGAAACTGCATAGCATTAACTCCAGTCCTGAAGATGTCACAAACTTTACAGCTTCACCGCTGACTGTTAAAACACCAACACCGGAAACTCCATCCATAAACTTTCCAGAAACCTCCTTACAGATCATAACTACTACAAACCCTGTTTCCAGAAAAGTTGGGATATTTTCCAAAATGCAATAAAAAACAAAAATCTGTGATTTGTTAATTCACGTGAACCTTTACTTAACTGACAAAAGCAGAAAGAAAAGTTTTTCAATCATTTTACTGATGAGCTTAATTGTATTTTGTAAATATAAATGAAAGTTTTAATTTGATGCCTACAACATACTCAAAATAGTTGGGACAGAGGCATTATTACCATTGTATTACATCACCTTTCCTTTAATATCACTTTTTAAATCATATGGGATCTGAGGATACGAATTGTCTCAGTTTTACTATTGGAATTTTTGTCCATTTTTGCTTGATACAAGACTTCAGCTGCCCAACAGTCTGTGGTCTCTGTTGTCTGATTCTCCTCTTTATATTTTCAAGAAGCAACTGATAAAGGAAATCTTGTATAATCCAACTACAAAATTACACTGATCTATCTTTCCAAATCCTTGTTATAAATAAATTGTTCATAAATGATGATGTTTTCATGTTTAATATTAGACTTGTCGATCTTTAGCTTAACCCTATCATATTTTCAGCAAATCGATGTCATTATTGTTATTTTACTATGTATTCATAAAGTTGACCCTAATATTGTCATTTTTATTTTAACAAGGGGAGACCCTCAAAAAAACATCAGGTTTCAGGCCTCCCCTGCATGTTTTGTATTTGTTATATTTTGTTAAGCCAATTTTGTTCTTGTATTTGCAATAAACAATAAAACAAAACAAATAAAATTGTAAAAAAAAAAAAAAAAAAAGGTTGTGCAATACATTCTCAATAGGAGACAGATGTGGACTGGCAGCAGGCCAGTTAAGCACACTCACTCTGTGTCTATGAAGCTACACCATTGTAGCCCCTGCAGAATGAGGCATGGCATTGTCCTGCTCAAATCAGTATGGATTTCCCATGAAAAGAGGTCACCTCAGTAGTAACATATGTCGCTAAAATTCCAATATACGCCTCCGCATCAATGGTACCTTCACACACATATAACTCACCCATGCCGTGGGCACTGATCCCCCCAAAACCATCACAGATGCTGCTTCTACACCTTCCTCTGACAACAAACTGGATGGATATGTTCACATTTGGCACTGAGAACTCGCTGTCCGGTTTTCCCGAAAACGAGCTGAAATGTGACTCATCTGACCACAGCACATGTTTCCACTGTCTTTCAGTCCATCTGAGAGGAGTTCAGGCCCAGAGAAATCAGTGGCATTTCTGCATAGAACTGATGAACGGCTTCCTCCTTGTGTAATACAGTTTCAGGTTGCATTTCTGGATGCAGCGGCGGACTGTGTTAATTGACAGCGGTTTTCCGAAATACTCCCAAGCCCATGTGGCTACTGTGGCAGCGGTGGCATGGCCAAGCATCAGTTTGTGAATGGTGGGTGGGGCCAGGGAAGGTGAGTGGCAAAGTCAGTACACCTGTTGGCAATTAATGTTGTGTCTGTGTGTTTTGCAGTGAGGATGAAAGGTAGAAAAGGAGGAAGAGAGCAATGAGAGAGGATCTCTCCCAACCAGAGCATGCGCGTATGTGTGTGAGAAAGCGAACGAGATTACTAAAGCTGAAAAGCAAACACACAATTGAAAATACAGTCTGTGTTAACATCATTTCCCACCTGCCATGCTTCAGTACTCCACCCACATCAGAGGTTCACTACAACTATATTTGTCACATTAGCATGACGGTTTCTCAGGCAGTGCCACCTGAGGGCTCAAAGGAACTCAGCCTTCAAGTCTGGTGACGAGAAGGCACTGAGAACAGCGAGAGCCAACTTGAACCATGCCATCAGACTAGCAAAGCGTGCTCACAGTCAAAAAATTCAGGACTTTTTCCATGACGCTACTAACACCAGGGATATGTGGCAAGGCATACGGGCTATCATAAACTCCCCTCCCCTCCCGAGTGTAATGATGACGTGGACTTCCTCAATGAACTCAATAACTTCTTTGGGAGGTTTGAGGCACTAAATAGCACTCCTGCAGTGAAAAGCATCCCCATCAGGATGAAAAGGCACTCTGTCTTGATACAGCTGAGGTGTGGAGTACTCTGAGGAGAGTCAACACACGGAAGGCCCCGGGCCCCAACAATATTCCTGGTTGGGTGCTCAGGGAATGTGCAGACCAACTGGCTTATGTTCTATCAGACATTTTCAACACCTCACTGGATCAACCCAAAGTCCCATCATGTTTCAAGACTGCCACCATCATCCCAGTGCCAAACAAACCTCAAATCACATCACTCAATGACTACCGGCCTGTCGCACTCACTCCCATTATGGTGAAGTGCTTTGAGAGGCTAGTAAAGGAGCACATCACCTCCAGGCTCCCTCCCACGTTTAACCCCTTCCAGTTTGCCTACCAGCCAAACTGCTCCACTGAGGATGCCATCTCTTCTGGTCTTCACCTGAGCCTTGCATACCTGGAGGAGAATAACAGTCATGTGCGGATGCTGTTTCTGGATTTCAGTTCAGCATTTAATACCATCATTCCACAGCATCTGGTGAACAAACTGGGACCCCTGGGCTTCAGCACCCCCCTGTGCAACTGGCTGCTAGACTTCCTCACTGAAAGAACACAGTCAGTGCAGGTCGGACAGAATACCTCCAGTGTCATCACCCTCAGCACAGGCTCCCCTCAGGGCTGTGTCCTGAGCCCTCTGCTGTTCACTCTGATGACACATGACTGCGTACCCAGGGCTACCAGCAACCACATTGTGAAGTTTGCAGATGACACAACAGTGGTGGGCCTCATCAGGGACGACAATGACCTGGCCTACAGAGAGGAGGTGGAGCAGCAGGTGGGCTGGTGCAGAGAAAACAACCTGATCCTCATTGTCGACTTTAGGAAGAACCAGCCCAGCCACGCTCCACTTCTCATCAACAACACGGCTGTGGAGATGGTAAATAGCACCAAGTTCCTGGGGGTGCACATCACAGACAACTTCACCTGGTCTGTGAACACTGTCACTGGTCAAGAAGGCACAGCAGCATCTCCACTTCCTGAGTAGGATGAGGAGAGCCTACTTGCCTCCACCCATCCTCACTACATTCTACAGAAGCACCATAGAGAGCGTTCTAACCAGCTGCATCTCTGTGTGGTGTGGAGGCTGCAGTGCTTCTGACTGGAAGAATGTGAGGAGAGCAGTGAGGACAGCAGAGAAGATCATTGGGACTTCTCTTCCCTCCATTCAGGACATTGCACCTAAGCGCTGCATGTCCCAAGCCAGAAACATCAGTGACCCCTCACACCCTCACTATGGACTGTTCTTCCTCCTGGCCTCTGGAAAGAGGTTCCGCAGCATTCGGTGCAGGACCACCAGGTTCTGTAACAGCTTTTCCCCCCAGGTCACCAGACTGCTGAACTCCAAATCCAAACTCTAAATCAAACTGAACTCTAAACTTCTATTTACACTTCAACAATTCCTAATTCCACAGGTCACTTTGTAATATTTTTGCTGCTGCATATTTTAATATATATTTAATTCCATGCTGAGCCAAATTGCAATGAAATTTCGTTGTGTACACTTGTTGCATACCAAGTGACAATAGAGGATGTCTATGTCAAATTAGCATGACGGTTTCTCAAGCAGTGGCACGTGAGGGCTCAAAGGTCTCGCCCATTCAACAGTGGTTTCTGGCCTTGCCCTTTACGCTGGGTTGGATTGACTGGTAAAGTTATCAATTGGTTAAAATCATACTTAAAAGATAGAAGCTTCTTTGTTACCCTGGGAAATTGTTCCTCAACGTCAATGCCCTTGACCTGTGGTGTCCCCCAGGGGTCGATTCTTGGACCATTACTTTTCAACCTTTATATGCTCCCACTTGGGCAAATTATCAATAAAAATTCAATTTTGTATCACTGCTATGCAGATGATACCCAAATTTATTTTGCTCTATCACCAAATGATTATGCCCCCCTTGAATGTCTCTACCAGTGTATCGATCAAATCAATAGCTGGATGTCACAAAATTTTCTTCAGCTGAACACAGATAAAACAGAAATAATTCTATTTGGAAAAAAAGATGAAAGACTCAGGATTACCACTATTCTTGACACAAAAGGGATTAAAACTAAAGAAATGGTTAAAAATCTTGGTGTTTTCATTGACAGCGAGCTAAACTTTGACAGTCACATGAAAGCAATCACTAAAACGGCATTTTATCACCTAAAAAACATTTCCAAACTAAGAGGACTTATGTCAAAACATGATCTGGAAAAACTAATACATGCCTTCATCTCTAGTAGGGTTGATTACTGCAATGGCCTTTTCACAGGCCTGCCAAAAAAGACCATCAAACGACTTCAGCTGGTTCAAAATGCAGCGGCGAGGGTTCTTACACGAACAAAAAGGACAGAGCACATTACTCCAATTCTAAGGTCCCTTCACTGGCTTCCAGTAAGCTACAGAATTGACTTTAAAGCATTGCTGCTGGTGTACAAATCTCTAAATGGTACAGGGCCCAATTACCTCTCTGATATGTTGCAGCGGCCTAACCCAATCAGATCTACCAGATCGCAACAGAAAAATTTACTATTAAAACCTGTTGTTAAAACAAAGTGTGGTGAAGCAGCTTTTAGCTACTATGCAGTGCAGCTATGGAACCAACTCCCAGAGGACATTAAAAATGCTCCTGCTGTTGGCAGCTTCAAATCTAGGTTAAAGACCAAGCTGTTTTCAGATGCTTTCTGTTAAATAATTAATATTTTTTTTTATAATCTTTTTCTCTGCATGTTTTAAATTTATTTTAACTTTATTCTATTTTATTCTGCTAGGTTTTTTTTTTTCTCTTTCTCTTTCTTTTTCTCCTTTTTCTTTTTGGCATTTTAATATTTTATTTCTACTATTGTTTAATTCTTATTATTTTCTTTTAATTCTTTTAATTCTTTTAATTAATTATTTTAGAATAAAGATAAAATTATTTTATGTAATTTTATTTCTCTATTGTTTACTGTTTTTGTTTTTATTTCTGTAAAGCACATTGAACTGCCATTGTGTATGAAATGTGCTATATAAATAAACTTGCCTTGCCTTGCCTTGCCTTACGCATTGAGATGTGTCCGAATTCCCTGAAACTTTTCACAATATTATGCACTGCCAATTTTGGACAACCTAAAATCTTTCATTGAGAAGTGTTCTTCTTGAATTGACAGACAATTCTCTCATGAATTTTGGCACAAAGCAGTGAGCCACGCCCCATCCTTGCTTGCAAAGACTGAGCCTTTGGTGCTGCTCCTTTTAAACCCAATAATGATACCAATTAACTTGCTTACTGTGGAATCTTCCAGAATGGTGTTACTTGAATATCCGATAAACTTTTCAGTCTTATTTTGCCTCTGTCCCAACTTTTTTGAATGTGTTTCAGGCATCAAATTCTAACTTCATTTATTTTTACAAAATACAATTAAGTTGGTCAGTAAAACTATTGAAAATCTTTCCTTTTCCTTTTGTCATTTAAATAAAGGTTCACATGAATTAACAAATCACAGATTTTTGTTTTTGTTCCATTTTGGAAAATATCCCAACTTTACTGGAAATGGGGTTCGCACATAGATCTGAATCCCTTTATGTGGAGCAGCCAGAACACAAGTCCCTGTGAATGAGCTGTTACTATAGAATTAACCTTAAAGCATATTAGTATAAACCTGTGATCTGTAGCTGTCACGCTGTCACAGCTGTTGTTATAGAAATGAAACGCCTTCTGATTAATCTGAGTCCTGAAAGCTGTTTAACCCCAATTTTAAAACTGCAACATGGAAGACTATAAAAGAAAACTCACTATTGAAATGACTGTCCAGTGGATAAGGCTGAAAGACCAGAGAGAGTCTGAACCTCAATGGCTAAAGGCTTGGCGCAGATCTTCCCTGGATATTCTGTTCTCAGCTCTTTGAGTGTTTCATAATCTCCAAATCCATTTGAATCATCACGGTCAAACCACTGAGTGCAACAAACTGAGAACAAAGATATAATAACTTTATAATTAAAGATACAATACTGTATGTTTACATTATTATTTGGTTTATGATGAGAGTTTGCTTTTCACTGTGTAATATTAACATAGAACATTAGTTTCTACAACATGGTTTAACACATCAGCTGGGAAATTTTAAAACTCACCATAGGACTTAGGAGGCGAAGCTGCCTGGTTTTGGGAAAGGGTTCCTGCAAAGCAGACATAAAACTTATTACAACAGTCACTAACACCCACAAAGGCCTGTTGACATCAGTAGTAATAGATTTGATTTGACTTACCCACTGTAATCAAGATCACACTGAAGACCTTGAATAAAAAAGTCAGATTATATTTAAAGCTTCAAAATAAAAAACATATATCAGAAATCTCAACCTAAACAAAATTTGTCCATCTTAAAAGACAATTAAAGTACTAAAACAAACACAGAAAAATAATGAGAATGAAGATGGAGAACATCAGCATCACTGAAGCTCAAAGAAAATGAAACTCACCGACAACTTCATGCTGCCTGCAGTCTTTACTCCAAAACTAACAGAACAAAGAACATATTTAAAGACATGTATCTACAGAGACATCTAGTGGAAAAAAACAAATATTACAGGAGGTTCAAGGAATAATCATGCGTTGTTGACTGTGTTGTCCACTAGATGTCGCTCTTTAGACAGTTTTATTGCCGTAGGTCTGCTTTTTCACATCTGCAGTGCGGATAACAAACAGAGAGACAAATATAAATGAGTGAATAAATACGTAAATTAGAAATGAATGTAGTTTAAACAAGATTTGTCCGTTTTGCCAAAGCGTAGGGGAGAAAAAGCATTAATTAACTGCGTATCCCCGCTCGAGCCTGAATACCCGGGTGAGATGGTGGCGTCTGATTTGCTTTATGGGACACATGAGGAGGGTGCAGTGCCTCAAATGGACTGCTATCTCACGACATAGGGTGTGTGTTTCATGATCTCAGTATGCGGAGCGGTTTGGCTTTCGGCCCGGTTTAACCGCGCTAACACAAGTCTTTTAAATTTAATAAAGGTCTGTGTTTGGGTTCAGTCTCCAGTCTGTCCTTGTCCTCTTGGTCATTGTTTACGAGCCTGAAGAAAGAGAGAAATGAGACACACACACAGCTGTCAGGTTTTATTCAATCTGAAGTTTACTGATAAAGGATGAATATAAAGGACTCTTCTCAAGCAAAGTGTTTACAAATGCGTATCAAAACAGAAGGTTAGGCCGGTCCACACCGGGTCTGCGATATGCAGAGGACGCAAGAGAAAGAGAGCAAAAACTAAAACAACACCAGACAGTTAAGGCTTGTCAGTGATGGAAGATTTCAAGGGAACGTTATGTTACAGATAAAATAATCACAGGAAACTAGAACAAGCTGACATTATTCTAACGCTGTTGACTTTTATTCAATCAGAATAACTACAGATGGTGATGTTGGACATCTTCAGGTCAGGTGTACTGTACATGTTACATCAGTAACAGAGCACGCAGTCTGAGTTACCAACGATCTGACACAGGATATCAAGAGGTGGGAGACAGCACCACGCTAATACGAGAATTAATACTAGAATTCCAGAAGGCTGCGAGAATTTTCGTCCCAAGCCAAAGCGGATGCCCCTCATCATCTCACTCATCATCTTTTCAGCACAGTTATCACCTATGCAACTTTACATGGTTATGCAAATGTTAAACGCTTGTCATTTTGAGTGAAGCTACACCTGAGAAAGAGAAAAAAAACCTGTGTGCGCGCACTTGTCAGAAACGTGATACCCGCATTAGCGCAGAATGTGTCACGTTCAGCAACAACAAGAAGTTTAATTTATATCAGGCCTTTCACCAACCCAAGGACGCTTAGCGTAATGGCACTTCGGAAAGAGAAACAAATCAACCGAAAGAAAAGATAACAAAGAAAACAAACAGGAGACAGAAAAGGAAAAAACAAAATGACAATTTCCATGAGCATAAAGATAACAGATTTGCTCAAAGCACTGAAAAAGACAGAACAGTCAGTGGTAAGAAGAGGAGGGATAGCAGACAGAGAACAGATAAGAGACACAGTATCAGATGGTGTAAAAAATAGGCAGTGTTGAACATAAACATGCTAAATGCGTGCTGTTCCTTGGAAGTGATCATATTTTTGGTCAACTGAACAAATCAGTTTGCAACTAATGAACATGATTGTGAGTGTAGCTCCCTGGTAAGAGTGAACGATGAAGAGAAGTAGAGATAATGGGCGAAAATATCATTTGTCCTTGTCTTGATCAGTGTTGTCTGACAGCAGTGCGTGCTGATGCGCGACACTACTGGTTTGCTTATATCAGTAGACTCCAAGAATTCTCGAATGGTGGGTTACATTTGATAATTTAATTGCTGATCAAATTTCACACTGGATTCAGTGCAGTTCATTAAAATTTTTTGAAGAAATTAAAGTGAACGAGATGAGTTCACTTTTAGGACTGTGAACTATGAATGTGAAGTAGTTAATTTTAACCTGTGCGAACTGAACTTTGAACAAGAGAAAATAAGAATAGGTTAAAAAAATCTATTGTCATCTTTTAAAATGAAAATGTCACATGAGAAAAGGCAGGACAGACTTAGGGAGAGCTGAACGAGCATGTTTATTGTGTAGGAGAGGATGTCATTGACAAAACATTTCTTTGAAGCCCAGGGCTTCAGAGATCATCAGGCGTAGGTGATCTATGAAGAACTTTAAGGACAGTTATAGTGGGAGTGAGAGTATTAACAAACATAGTGGAGGTGAAAGGGCAGGGTGAGCCCTCCCTAGCTGCCCATTTTGGTACCTCATCAGCAAGAGTAGTACCCTTACGCTCTTCCTTTTCATCAGAGTCATGACCTTTAACCTTCACCATGGCTAATTGTGATGGTAAAGTACAAGCATGAATGAGGTCTGAGATGAGCCTGGCATTCGAGATTGGCTTGAAGGATGTGTTAATATTTTGTGAAGGTTGATGTTTTCTGACCCAGAGAACAATATTCACATGCCCAGTGACCTGGTTTTCACAACAATGACAGATGCCTGGGTGCCTATTTTTGCCTTTATTGTGTGGGAGTTGGGTCTGACCTTTTGGATAAGAAACAATGAGAACATTATGCTTAGGGTGGGTTCCCATTTTGACTGGCAGAGCTCCAACTAATTCTAATTCACGAACATGCTCGGCAAGCTATGGAGGAGTTAATTCATACAAGCCAGTGGTGGTGAATTTCATGTGCACTTCTAACATATTGCCCAAAAACGTAGTCACATATACAACAGACATATCTTTATCTAGAGATTACCCAGCATGTTGAGTCCATGCTTTATGGAAACTGGCCACAGAAAGCGAGCCTAATTCCTGAGTCTCTTGTTTGCAATTAATGACATGAGTGAGCTTGTACACCACAATGTATGCATTTTTTTTTTTAAATGCCTGCATGCAAAAGTCCTCGAAATTATCAAGGATGGACCAGAAATAAACATAAGAGGATTCTGCTTCAGAATTAGGGAGCACATAATTTTTGGGATTCAGAGAGATAACATCAGTTACAAGGTCCTCTTCAGTACATGAGTGCTGTAACGGACATATCAGAATATGGTGAAAATTGGGATCTGCAATTTGCACATAAAGAGAGGATGAGCATAGAGTGTCAACCAATGCATGTGAATTACTCAGGGAAGGTAGACTTTTAAACATTTTGTGAATTTCAGAGGTTTTACTTATACAGTACCATTTTAGCACCTACTTGAACAAAAGGAAATGTGTATTAGTCAAAGTGCTTTCAGAAGAGCAAGACGGTCCAGAAGGGCTGGGTACAGAGAAGAAGTGGAGGGTACAGAGAAGGAGGGGTGAGTACAGAGAAGAAGAGGTGGGTATAGTGAATAAAGGGAGGGAACAGAGAAGTGGACAGTACAGAGAAGAAGTGGAGGGAACAGAGAAGAATGAGTGGATACAGAGAAGAAGTGGAGGGTACACATAAGAAATAGAGGGTACAGAGAAGTGAAGGGTACACAGATAAAGAGGTGGGTACAGAGAATAAGTGGAGGGTACAGAGAAGAAGTGGAGGATACAGAGAGGAAGGGGAGGGTATAGAGAAGAAGTGATAGGTATAGAGAAGAAGTGGAGGGAACAGAGAAGAAGTGGAGAGTACAGAGAGGAAGTGGAGGGAACAGAGAAGATGGGGTGGGTACAGAGAAGTGGAGGGTACAAAGATGGGGTGGGTACAGAGAAGTGGTGGGTACAAAGATGAAGAGGTGGGTACAGAGAAGAAGTGGTGAGTACAGAGAAGAATTGGAGGGTCCAGAGAGGAAGGGGAGGGTACAGAGAAGAAGTGGAGGGTCCAGAGAGGAAGGGGAGGGTACAGAGAAGATGGGGTGGGTACAGAGAAGAATGGGTGAGTAGAGAGAAGAAATGCTCAGCTGTGTGTCTTTAAAGGATATATGCAGAACCTTTATTTTTAAATTAATTTCTGAGTGGATAGTATCTCCATCCTTGATGCTTGTATGCTGCATAAATGGGAATAAAAAATATATATTTTTTGAGAGTTTAAATCAACCGCAAAGTCGGCATTTGAACTGCCCCGCTGAGCCAGCCAGCCCTGAGTGCATGACGTCACAGCGGTAACCGGTTTTAAGGCTGAGGCCTTTGACAGCTACAGTGGCATGCAAAAGTTTGGGCACCCTTACTGGAAATGTCTGTTACTATGAATAGTTAAGTGAGCAGAAGATCAACTGATCACCAAAAGGCATAAAAGTAAGGATGACACATTTCTTTTCAGCGTTTTCTGCAAGATTTGTGTATTATTTTTGTTTTGTACAATTGGAGAGTGAAAAAAGAAAAGGAACATCATGTGAAAGTTTGGGCACCCCAATACATTTGAGTTCTTAGGTAACTTTTACCAAGGTTCCAGACCTTAATTAGCTTATTGAGCTGTGGCTTCTTCAAATTCTTCATTAGGAAAGGTCAGATGATGCAGACTTCAAAGCTGTATAAATTCTCTGACTCCTCAAACTTGCCCATCAACAGCCATGGGCTCCTCTAAGCAACAAAGCAGGAGAAGGCTACAAGAACGTAGCAAAGTGTTTTCAGGTAGCTGTTTCCTCAGATTGTAATGTTATGAAGAAATGGCAGTTAACAGAAACAGTGGAGATCAAGGTGAGGTCTGGAAGATGAAGAAAACTTTCTGAAAGAACTGCTCATTGGATTGTTAGAAAGGCAAATAAAAACCCTGTTTGACTGCAAAAGACCTTCAGAAAGATTTAGCAGACCCTGGAGTGGTGGTGCACTGTTCTACTCTGCAGCGACACCTGAACAAATATGACCTTCATGGGAGAGTCATCAGAAGAAAACCTTTCCTGCGTCCGAGCCACAAAATTCAGCGTCTGAAGTTTGCAAATGAACATCTAAATAAGGTTGATGCATTTTGGAAACATAAAATAGAAAAATAGAACTTTTTGGCCACAATGTGCAAAGGTATGTTTGGAGAAAAAAGGGAGCCAAATTCCAGGAAAAGAACACCTCTCCGACTCTGAAGCATGGGTGTGGATCGATCATGCTTTGGGGTTGTGTTGCAGCCAGTGGCACAGGGCACATTTCATTGGTTGAGGGAAGCATGGATTCAAATAAATACCAGCAAACTCTGGAAGCAAACATCACACCATCTGTAAAAAAGTTGAAGTTAAAAAGAGGATGGGTCCTACAGTAAGACGATGATCCAAAACACACCTCAAAATCTACAGTGGAATACCTCAAGAGGCCCAAGCTGAAGGTTTTGCCCGGGCCCTCACAGTCCCCTGACCTAAACATCATTGAAAATCTGTGGATAGATCTCAAAAGAGCAGTGCATGCAAGACAGCCCAGGAAACTTGTAGAACTGGAAGCCTTTTGCAAGGACGAATGTGTGAAAATCCCCCAGGTAAGAACTGAAAGATTATTAGCTGGCTACAAAAAGTGTTTACAAGCTGTGATACTTGCCAAAGGGGGTGTTACTAGGTACTAGTCATGCAGGGTGCCCAAACTTTTGCTTTGGGCCCTTTTCCTTTTTATTGTCATTTTAAAAATGTCTCATCTCTTCTCATTATCTGTAGCCACTTTATCCTGTTCTACAGGGTCGCAGGCAAGCTGGATCCTATCCCAGCTGACTACGGGTGAAAGGCGGGGTACACCCTGGACAAGTCGCCAGGTCATCACAGGGCTGACACATAGACACAGACAACCATTCACACTCACATTCACACCTACGCTCAATTTAGAGTCACCAGTTAACCTAAGCTGCATGTCTTTGGACTGTGGGGGAAACCGGAGCACCCGGAGGAAACCCACGTGGACACGGGGAGAACATGCAAACTCCGCACAGAAAGGCCCTCGCCGGCCACAGGGCTTGAACCCGGACCTTCTTGCTGTGAGGCGACAGCGCTAACCACTACACCACCGTGCCGCCCATTTTAAAAATGTAAAAGATGAAAATAAAAAATTGTTTTTGCTTAAAATATAAAGGGAATGAGTCATGTTTAACTTTATGCCTTTTGGAGATCATTTCATCTTCAACTTGCTTAACTGTTCACAGTAACAGCAATTTTGACCAGGGGTGCCCAAACTTTTGCATACCACTGTATAGACCAAAGTCATATCGATAAAAATTTATGGTGAAAGTAAGAAATACCGTTACCGACTTGCTTAACTAAGACTGATTTGACTTCACTGATTGTGGGTTGACTCTCATTAAAACAGGATGGGTGTTATAACTTCTGCAACATACATGTACATGCATGCATTTTCACTGATAAAATGTAAAAGGCTCATTAAATAATCAGACAAACTGAGACAATCACATTCTGAAGCAAATTAAATAATCTTACACCGCTAACTTAAACACACAATACAAGTTACATGTATTCATCTATATGCAGGTAAACAACGTGTGGTGCTGTTTTTGTTGTTTTGTAACCAAATGAGAGTCGGAGCTTATCCGTCTGTGTTCTCGCTTCTTGAAGGCCGATCTTGTGGCCGATTGTTTTGAAACAATCTGACTTTCAGTTGTTCATTCAGTTCTCCGTTCATTTGCTTCTTCCACGTAAGGGCGAGATGGCAGCGATATCCAGTGTAGAAATCAGACGGCTGCTCCACTCATTCTCCATTTTCTCCCTACTGAGTACTTCGCCATTACTGCTCGGCTCAGGCAATTACTAAAACCCGGGACGGAACTGAACGTCACCGGTTTTAGTAACAACCGCGGGGAGGTCCCTGCCCGAGCGATAATATGTCTTGTCCCGTTCCATCCCAGGTTTTACCAACAACCCTCGGCTCACACTCCGGGAGAACTGGTGCAACTGAACTTATTTTCCTTTTAAAAAAATTTTAAATTAAATTAAATTAATACTTTCCTTTTCTTGTAGTTTTCTTTTCCTTTAATTGTTGGTACTGCACCCTCTTTCAATCCGGGCTTATAGCCAACGCTCCTCAACAGATCAGAGGTCTCGTACGAGTCTTCAGTAAAATGTGCAGAGCAGAGGAGAGACCACTTCGTAGGCACCCAATGTGCCTGTGAACTTCTCGCAAAACGCGTCCAAATCTTTGCAGTTTGAACATTCTTGGGCCATGAATGCAACGTAAATCCACCTTCTGTCATGTTGCTGCACCCGCCAGCAACACAGCTATGTGTCATGGCGATAAATTAGCTTAAAATGGAGGATCGGAGTTGCAGTCAGCTCTGTGTTTTAGTATAGCGGAAATGGTGATGAGACCGATAGACTTCCTGCTGTGACTTTATTGTTAACGCTTAAAACTATTCCTGTGCCATTCTTGAGGTCTCAAGGCATTTATAAACAAAAGTGAGGCCATGGCTCTGTGCATCTTCTTTAACAATTGTTGACTGAGATCGTACGGTGCAGACTGCTTGTATTAGAAGATTTAGGAATACACCTTTTTACCTTTTTAGCCTTAGTTATTTCCCTTTTCCAATTCAACCTTCATTGTGCTCCACACGTTGTACCCCTTAGTCATATAATTTATGTCCCAATTAAGATCTCCCATACCATCTAAAATCATTGAGGCACATTTACGAACTTTGCATTAGACAAAACTACCTTCACCTGAATAAGGTTTAAAGTCTAGGACCTTAGACCTTCTGAATACATTATCTATCCACAGGGTTACATACAGCTTGTGTCCACAACAATACATCCAATCTGAAGGTTTTTCACTGCAAAAATTGGCCTTTCAAAAATAAGAAATGAAAGATTAAAACAAGGGCGACACGGTGGTGTAGTGGTTAGTGCTGTCGCCTCACAGCAAGAAGGTCCGGGTTCGAGCCCCGTGGCCGGCGAGGGCCTTTCTGTGCGGAGTTTGCATGTCCTCCCCGTGTCCGCGTGGGTTTCCTCCGGGTGCTCCGGTTTCCCCCACAGTCCAAAGACATGCAGGTTAGGTTAACTGGTGACTCTAAATTGACCGTAGGTGTGAATGTGAGTGTGAATGGTTGTCTGTGTCTATGTGTCAGCCCTGTGATGACCTGGTGACTTGTCCAGGGTGAACCCCGCCTTTCACCCGTAGTCAGCTGGGATAGGCTCCAGCTCGCCTGCGACCCTGTAGAACAGGATAAAGCGGCTAGAGATAATGAGATGAGATGAGATTAAAACAAAGCATATTTGCTTGAATCAGGTGAAAAAAATCTGCCAATGGAACTAGTCAAATTTGACTTGGTAAGATTTCTTAAAGTAAGATGAAAAATCTAACCTGTTTTTAGATGAAATAATTCCAAAATAAGATTGGGGAACTTATTATGCGAGATCTGATTAACTCAAAATAATCACAATAGTTCTTATAACAAGATCGTACTTCTTACATTTAGCCATTCAAGTCATTTTTATTTATTTCATTTTAAGGGTATTTCACTTAAATTCATGGCAAAGTCTTAGCAGTAAAAACTAATTTAAGATAAATATACTAATATTAGGATTGTTAAATTCTACAACTAAGCATTGCTAGCTTAAAAGATTCTCCTTTTGTGACCTGTAATTAGTAAAATACTCTAGATATGAGACCAGAGACTATCTTGAATCAAGTTGATGACACGTGTAGCATTGCAACAAGTTTTTTTTTTTTTCCCATTTCAACATTCAAACATTAAAACATCTCTTAAGATTCCACTTCCCCAGGACCTCAGGCACAAAAAAAAAAAAATAAAAAAAAATAATAATAATAATAATAATAAGTCTATGCATTTTGACTTACAGTGCTTACACAATGGCAAAGCAACAGTGCATTTTGGGGGCACTGACTATTCATGTGTACGAGGGGTTTACAAGATCAGGCACAAAAAAACAAACAAACACTGAACTTAACTCACAGCATTCCAAAAAGCCCTCACTAAAACGCCTCCACTCACTCATAGCCTTTTTGAAGGCACTTGTCTGGTCTAGAGTCTGTACAGCATCTAGAAGGATCTCAATCTGAATGACTGAGTAAACAGTCACAGTAAACTTAGGATATGAAAGGTGACCCAAACGTCTACGCATTTTGACTTACAGTGCTTACACAACGCCAAAGCAACAATGCATTTTGGGGGCACTGACTATTTGTTTGTTTGTTTGGTTGGTTGGTTGGTTGGTTGGTTGGTGCCTGATTTCAGTAAAGTTCATTTATTCCCAAAACAAGCATACTTTGGGTTTTTTTTTTCTTGAAACAAGATGAACCGCATTTGACAAATGTCCAAAATGTACTTACTTGTTTTAAAAAAAAACTTGTTTTATTTTCAAAGGTGCTCCAAATAAGACTTTTTCAAGATGGACTGTCTAAAAACTAGCCTTTCTAGCTAAATGAGGTTTTGCTTGTTGGGCAATTGTGTCTTATAATAAGGGTGGCGAGATGTTTTGACTTGAAAATAGACAAATAAACTTCCTAAGATTTTTATTTTTTGCAGTGTTCACATGGATTAGGTTTGGGGTAGGAAGACCCTGATCCACCCCTTTAACAAATGTTAATGATCAACAAGGAAAAGGACATCCGGGGAACTCAGTAGGGAAACACCACCACCATATAATATTACAGTGTGAGAGGAAACACCGCTATAAAAACTAGACTCTAGGCTTCACTGAAAATAATTACCTCCAGATACAGACAGCATGAAAAGTGTCAAAAAGAAAACAACTTACCCACTGACTGTATCCTGGATGAAGTCTCCAAAATTCTTAGGGTTCAGTCTCCAACTAGTCTGTCCTTGTCCTCTTGGTCATTGGTTATGAGCCCGGAGAAAGAGAAATGAGACCCCACACACACACACATACACACACACACACACACACACATACACATACACACACACACACAGCTGTCAGGTTTTATTCAATCTGAAGTTTACTGATAAAGGATGAATATAAAGGACTCTTCTCAAGCAAAGTGTTTACAAATGCGTATCAAAACAGAAGGTTAGGCCGGTCCACACCGGGTCTGCGATATGCAGAGGACGCAAGAGAAAGAGAGCAAAAACTAAAACAACACCAGACAGTTAAGGCTTGTCAGTGATGGAAGATTACAAGGGAACATTATGTTACAGATAAAATAATCACAGGAAACTAGAACAAGCTGACATTATTCTAACAATCTACAAAACTGATTCCTTTAGATTGGACAGTGTAGCACCAGAATTCACAAGCCAAGCTGAGTTATGATTTATTAAACCTTTAGTCTTTATTTTACACAAAAAAATCATATTTCAACTTGTTCTAATAAATATTGAACTCGATCGAAGAAAATTCGAAGAAGTACACCACCTCCTCCAAATTCTTCTTCTCTGGGATTTTACAGCAGCTGACATCCGCAATGTTGCATTATTGCCACCTTCAGGTTTTATTCCTTCTCAGTCTTGATCCATTTTAAAGCCTCTCCCAATCCAGTCATCCATAAAAAGCTAAACATGAGTTTCCTCCCTTGACCACTGTCTCCACATTCTAATATACTGTTAAGGTTTCCTCTTCCTGCCCTTTTTCCTGTAACCATGTCATAATTTCATGTCTTTTATAAATTTCCTGCATGAGATAAAGATATGTTCTACCGTCTCAGCCTCATGGCACTGATTGTAAAGATGCGTATGGTGTTTTCTCATGACATGCAATGTGCTGTTAAGGTTGCTGTGCCCAATTCTCATCCTGCTTATGACTTGCTCTTTCCGTTTTGTTCCCCTATTTCCTGTCATACCCACGCTGTTGTGGAATGAGTGTAAGAGTCTCCCTTTTATTGCATTGTCCCAGTTCTGTTGCCACTCCTGATCGGCCGTTCTCCACACTCCACATTTCCCCTCTTATTTTGATAGTTTCAGATTGATTTCAACATTTCCTTTCTTGATTTTGCTTCTTTAGCCAGTTTATTTGCTCTCTCATTTCCCAGGATACCCGTGTGTGCTGGGACCCACAGGAATGTGATACTTCTCCCTTGTCTAACTATCCTCGAGTTATAAAACAAAATTTCATACAGCAGATCCTGATGACTTCTGGCTGTACCTGACTTGAAGCTTACAAGGGCCAACACAGAGTCACTATGTATTAGTATACTGCTGCAAAAATATTGTTTTTATATTTATGGTGGGCGGCACGGAGGTGTAGTGGTTAGCACTGTTTCCTCACAGCAAGAAGGTTCTGGGTTTGAACCCAGTGGCCAACAGGGGCCTTTCTGTGTGGAGTTTGCATGTTCTCCCCGTGTCTTCGTAAGTTTCCTCCAGGTGCTCCGGTTTCCCCCACAGTCCAAAGACATGCAGGTTAGGATAATTGGTGGCTCTAAATTGACTGTAGGTGTGAATTATTGTTTGTCTCTATGTGTCACCAATGCAATGATTTGGCAACTTGTCCAGTGTGTACCCCGCTTCTTGCCCATAGTTAGCTGGGATAGGCTCCAGCTTGCTCGCGACCCTGCACAGGATAAGTGGTTATGGATAATGGATGGATATTTATGGTCCCTATAATTGTATTATACACAAGCTAAATGTGTAGAAGCTCACCTCCTGTGTCATGATTGGCTTATAGTATCCCTCTTCTACATTACTATTGGTTGAGTTGTTAATATTGATAAAACAGTAGCCAATCAGGATATTGTATCCATGATGTATTTGCCAATCCTAGGTCAGGAGGCGAGATTATTATTAGTAGTAGTAGTAGGAATAGAAGTAGTAAGGAGGCTGGATTATTATGATTCTGAATACAGATGGGGAAAACAACCGTAGTCCACCTGTTTTATTCATTCAGGTGCATGCAGAAGTTTACACCCCCCAGCGCAGATTTAAGGGGGGACACACCCATGCGTGCACACACACACACCCATCCAAAAAAAAAAGTTTTAGTATATGGTTACTTGGAATTGTGACTTGAGTGTATTGCAGATACCAAGATATGCCCACCATTTTTTTTAATAATAAGGTTTAAAAAAATAAACAAAATAAATCATTATGTGGGACTGAGCTGAAGAGTTTATGGTTTAAAGTTATATTTAATATTAGGTCCTAGCTTAAGGCTCATTCACAACTCGCCGTACGTGCTATTACAGGCGGTCTACAGTAAACCATTTGGCAAAACCTTGCTTGAGACTTGCGTGACACTTGCGTGTGTTCAGCACCGTAGAAGGTCGCAGACTGGCCGTGGAGACTTTTGGTCCTGCACATGCAAATTCTACAGGTCTTCCAAAAAATCAAGAGTACATACACTACGTACGGGACCCGTACTCCTTTTGCATGCCTGAACCAAGTCAGCAGCACAGCTAGTAGGGGCTTTTTGCAATGACAGTATGATACATGGTCATTGTACAAGTGATGTGCCTGAGAATTACTACACAAGTACTCCACACTTGCTATTTGTGCAACCCCCAAGACAGAAATAGATCTCACTTTCTACCCCTATGTGTGGTGTGCACGCAGTGCATGCAGCCCGCACGAGACACGAGGGGCAAGACTCTGGGTATATATATTAGGGGAGGAACCAAGGAACCGATCATGTAGCATTGTAGAAGGGAAGAAGACCACCTCGTTTGCTGTTTTTATTTGAGTATATGTTAATTTACCATGCAAATGTCAAATAATAAAACATGAGTATAAGGGAATAACGCATTTTATTACATTGTAAAAAATCCCAACTAAACAGCCCAACAGTTTGAGCACTGAAACACACTCTGACTCCGAGCTGCTGTCCTGCTCCTGCTGAGTGGTGGGACGGGGTGCCGGGATGTCCTCGTCCTCATCACTGAGCATGGCACAATGGCCTGACAGCAATGATGGGATTGCAATGTCCTCACTTCTGGGCATCGTTAGTCGAAACATACATGAAAATCAGCATATATAATATTAATTACATAATCATATAGATAACGAAATGAATGTTTAAACCATGTGTATTATAGTGCAAGAGTTTTAATTAGTATTTACCTGTGAAAATACCTCTGGCGGGGTGCTGTGCCTTCTATTGGCTTGAAGGCATACTTCTCCCTGTCCATGCAGGGCTTGCCAGTGCTGCTACCATCATCATCAAATTATTCCTCCTCCTCCCTCTCTGCTGTTTCAGGCTGGGTTACTTCACTTTTGCTCGCTTCTTCTTGGGTCCCATTTTCTAAAGCCAAAATGATAAGATACTGCAGCAGGCTTACTGCGTACACACACATGTCAGCTGTCCGGCTCCTGCTCATATTCATTAATAGGGTCTCCCTGTACTTACTACACTCTGTGTATGTACATGGGACATGTGCTGTTTTGGGGGTGAGCCTCACTTTGATTTTTACGACAGCAGCTGGATCGGTCTGTGAGAGATGTTGATTTTTGCAATGGCTCTGAAGAAAAGCTGCTTGAAATCCCCCAAGTCTTGGGAACTAAGGGCCTCTGCATGCTCTTGCGACAAGGCTTTCGCAGATAGCTTTTCGCAGACAGTTGTAATTTATCATTGAGCGGGGAGTAATAGGCATGCGCGATGTTATTCACCGCCACAACGCAAAGGGGCGCAAAGTCGCGAAATCGCTAGGAGTAGTTGGTTGTGGATGTGGTTAGTGGAGTGTTTATCCTCCGGTTACTTATAATGACTAGAACTGGAGTCGTATAGATGTACGTACGTCCTCACTTCCTCGATCAACCGCTCTTCGTGCTGCTCCATTTTCGCTCGTGTTTTTAAAAATGGCGGTCGTGAAAACAAACCAAACCGGGAAAGTAAGGAAGCGGAAGTGCGTGTACAGCGGATGTAGAGTGGACCAATCAGAGCCCTCTTGTCTGCGACGTTGTCTGCGAGGCTTCTGCGGTGGTCACAATTTTTGGGAGGTGCGCGCAGACCGTCTGCGAAGGTAGGGGGGCTGCGCAGACGCTATCTGCGATGCCGTCTGCGAGGACTGGGTTGTCAGCATAAATTGGCCTTAAGACTTATTATAGGACTTGTTCACATGCAACTCACACAATCATTGTATAGTTATCTCGGTCTGTTAGACTCAGGAGCTCAGATTGGACTTACTGACTTCGTATTATAGACATGCAACTCTTGCAGTCTTTGTTTATAGTTATCTCAGTATTAAGCGCTGTCTTAAATGGCCACTTACATTCCCTCAGTTTACCTGGGTCTATTCTCTGTCTTATCTGTACATTGAATGTCTTGAGCAGGAGCTCAGATTGCAGTTGCTAAAATAGTAATAATTTACTGATATAAGGTGTTTTGTGGTCAGTGTTCTACACTGTAGTGTGTCATGTGGTAATGCATTTTATGACAATACAACTTTCATAAATATTACCGTATATCAGTTGTAATTATATTCTACACATATACCTGCAACTCTGACGATATCATTTTCAGTAACTAATAAAATGGTTTTGAAAGTTCCTACTTTTAAAACATATTTTTGATACTGTAATTTTCTTTAAGAGATTTCATTTACAACATGTCTCCGACAGCTCAAAATGCATCTCCAGGCATTTAAAAACTGCAGAGCTTCTGGGGGCGTCTGGTGGCCCCTGGACCCTTGGCCTTACTGGGTTGATGCCCCCCCCCTTCCCATTTTCCTGTATCCCCCCCCCCTTTTGTCAAATCACCATTTTAACAGAAAAGATTAAAGCAGCACTAGGTAGGAATTTTACTTTAAATATCAGCTTCAAAATCATTTTGATGGGACTCTGACTTGTAATAGGGAGACTGGCTTTTCCATTCTGAGCCCGCGCCCAGTTCGCCAGTTATAGCACTACTGTATGTAACTCTGGCACGGCGTCCCTGAGATCTCTCATGAGAACTGTTTAACATTTTACAACACTGAGGGAATTGCGTAACACTTTACAGCACTCCAGCTAGCTTCCAAAATCAGCCAGCAGCACTAGCCTTAAAAATAAGCTGAATTGGTATTGTCAGTATGGACATCATGGCAGTTGAGGTGAAGAGGACAAAGAAGACACTGTGAGAGGAAGCTAGGAAGAGAAAAAGAGAGCATGAACAAGCAAGATAGTGGATAAGAGTAAATCTTGGAGCTAAGAGCCATAAAAGGCTCCTAGACAGACACTGAGCTGGGCTTCTTTCTGCTGAACAAGTGAGTAGTATTTAGAGTGACCATCCTCTTTTTCCTGGACATGTCTTCTTTTTGAGACCTAAAATATTCATCCGGCTGGGATTTCTAAGGCAACAAAAATGTCTGGGATTCAGCTTTTGCTTTCTACAGTCTCCACTCTTTGTGTTTTGTTTTTTTTGCATTGCTCTGACCTTTCCCTTTAGGTCCCGCCTTCTCGCACACCACCATTGGTCAGTCACATACACGCCCTTCATGTAAACACTGGTCAAACTGCACCTCAGTCATTACCCTCAGGACCACAGCAACAGCCAAGAGACAGAGCAGCAGTTTGTTGTTGACAGTGGCACAAAAAAAGGAAAACGAAATCAAGAGGGTCTGAAGAGCTTAAAAATGCCCAAATGCAAATGTAAATTCACAGATGAACTACAGAAAAAATTCCCATGTTTCCATCTTGGTCGGGAGCAGGGAGAAGCAGAATGTATCACCTGCAAAGCTGGCATGTACAGTACCAGTCAAAAGTTTGGAAACACCTTCAAATTTGATGTTTTAATTTTTTTCCTACATTATAAATTAATACTGAAGTCATCCAGACTATGCAGCAACATGTAAAGAATCATTTAGTAAACTTTAAAATGTTAATCAAATCAAAATATGTTTTAGATTTTAGATTCTTCAAAGTAGGCACCTTTTGCTTTGATTACAGCTTTGCACACTCTTGACATTCTCTCAATCAGCTTCATGAGGTCATCACTCAAAATGGTTTTCCAACAGTCTTGAAGGAGTTCCCAGAGGTGCTGAGCACTCATTGGCTGCTTTGCCTTCACTCTGCAGTCCAACTCATCCCAAACTTTTTCGGACTGACTGACCTTCATTTCTTAAAGTAATGATGGACTGTCATTTTTCTTTACTTAGTTGAGTAGTTCTTGGCATAATATGGATTAGAACAGTCCTCAAATAGGGCCATTCACTGTATACCAACTCTACCTCTTCACAACACAACTGATGGTCTCAAACACATTAAGAGGTCAAGAAATTCAAGAAATTAACTCTTGACAAGGCACAGCTGTAAACTGAAAGCCATTCCAGGTGACTACCTCGTAAAGCTGACTGAGAAAATGCCAAGATGTCCAAAGCTGTCATCTAAGCAAAAGGTGCCTACTTTGAAGAATCTAAAATATAAAACATATTCTGGTTTGATTAACACTTTTTTGTTTACCAAATAATTCCATATATATTTCTTCATAATGTCGATGACTTTAGTATTAATCTACAATTCAGAAAAATTTAAAATAATGAAAAAGCACTGAATTAGAGGCGCTTCCAAACTTTTGACTGGTATTGTAGGTGTCAGTGTCAAATGTCAGGGTGCAAGCACTTACAGATGCAAGCACAGGGGAGAGTAGGTGCATTACAAACTATCAGCAAATCCAAATCAATAAGCTGAAGATGTAGTCAGGGGCTGGCACGGGTCAGTCAATCAACTAACAGGATGTCAAAGGGCAGGTGAGGAAATGGATTTGGAAAATAAACATAAACTGAGTCAAAACATGAGTAGTCAGGCAGGAAGCCAGAAGGCTTAGTATGATCAGGTATGGAGACACAGAACAATACTTCACAACAGATGTTTGTGACTGCTGAGCTTATATAGGGAAGTGATTACTGGCAAATAGGAGACAGGTGCACTTGTTAGTATTCCAGAGATGAGGGGCACTGTGGGACTTGGGAGTTGTAGTCTGGAGCGGCCATGTTTGGAGGCTGCTCTGACCTCAGGTTTTCAGCTTTGTTACTGACAGAACCCCCCTTGAGGTGCTCCCTCTGGGAGCAAACTCCTTTCTTGGATGACCTCTCTTTTTTGGCACTGGCTTGTCAGGATGCTCTTTGTGGAATTCCTGGATGAGGAGTGGATCCAAGATGTCTCTGGATCTAACCCAGCTGCACTCCTCTGGGCTGTACCCCTCCCAGTCAACCAGGTACTCCAGCTGCCCTTGTCTGCACTGAGAATTGAGGATTTTATGAACCTAGTATATAGGGTCTCTTTCTAGTTCCAGGGAGGGATGTTCTTGGGTGGGTGTGTTTGTGACCAGAGGGCCTTGGATGGCGGGCTTTAAGCATGACACATGGAATGTGGGTTACATCCATTCTGCAGTGAGGTAGGAGTTCCAACTTATAAGAAACCTCATTGACTCTGCGAAAGAAAGAAAAGAAAGCACAACTTTATTCATCACACACTTGTGAAATTTACTCTCTGCATTTAACCCATCTGAAGCAGTGAACACACACATGAGCAATGAGCACACACACATACCCAGAGCAGTGGACAGCCATGCTAACAGCACCCGGGGATCAGTTGGGAGTTAGGTGCCTCTCTCAAAGGCACCTCAGCCCAAGGCCGTCCCATATTAACCTAACCTGCATGTCTTTGGATTGTGGGGGAAACCAGAGCATCCCCACGTAGACATGGGGAGAACATGCAAACTCCACACAGAAAGGCCCTTGCTGGCCACTGGGTTCAAACCCAGAACCTTCTTGCTGTGAGGTGACCATGCTAACCACTACACCACCATGCCGCCCATCACCTTATAAGGACCAATGTATTGGGCTTGGAGCTTCCGGCAGGTATTTGGCTCTCGAAAGTCCTTAGTGGACACACACACTCGGTCGCTAGAAGCATATTCCAGGGTTTCCCCTCTATGCTTGTCTGCATACTGCTTATACTTATTATTGACTAGTTCTAGTCTTTGATGAACTTCCTCCCATACTTGCTCACTCCTCTTAAACCAAGAGTCCACCACCAGGATTTGAGTGGGGGAATCATCCCAGGGGAAGAGTGATGGTTGATAGCCAAGGATACATGGAAAAGGAGTTAATTGAGTAGCAGAATATTTCAAAGAGTTCTGGGCATATTCCACCCAGGGAAGGAATCATGCCCAGTCTTTCTGGTTCCTCATACAGAAAATCCTGAGGAAACAGCCTACCCCCTGTTTGGTGCATTCTACCTGGCTGTTGCACTGTGGGTGGTATTCAGAAGTTAAGCTCACTGATACCCCTAGTCTGTCCATGAACTTTGTCCATAACCTAGAGCTGAACTGGGGACCCCGGTCACTGACAATATCTTCAGGGATACCATAATATCTGAAGATATGTTTAAATATGAGTTCTGTGGTTTTGAATGCTATGGGTATGTAAAGGGTTAAAAATGTATGCAGGAATAAAGAATGGTATTAAGAGACATTACAGTTCATTATGGGACTAGGGTACAGTTCATGACTAAAATAAGTTAAGTGTGTTTAAAAAAACAGACACCTATACACCGATATACATTATTTTTTAATTTATTTTTATTGTATCCTAAGCAGTGACTAAAGACCAATTTCATTGTGGTATACTTGTTACACTTGTGATACTAAAACCAGTAGCTAGATGGCGCATTATGTGGCGTGATATAGAATATTCCAAAAACACACATGGAAGAAGAATAAATTTTCCCGCCGTGAAGTTAACACCAGCTGAATGTGTTTGTCTCTTCTCTTCTGTATCACAGTCATACAGCAGGTTTGTCACCAGCCCAGGTACCCCCAGGCCTGAGGCTAGCAACAGGTAGACCGAGTAGAGGGAGGAGTTTGAGGGCTTTGGAGAATTGATCTATGACCACTAGGATGACTGTATTGCCTTGGGATCAGGGTAGGTTGGTAATAAAGTCTATGGTTATATGTGACCAGGATTGTTGAGGCACCGGGAGTGGACATAGCTTTCCAGCAGGAGGAGCTTTTAGTACCTTCAATTGGGCACAGATGGAGCAGGATGAGGCAAAGTGGTAAATTTCAGAGATCATGTTCTCCCACCAATTCTTATTTTTGTGAAGTTGATAGGTTCGATGACTACTGGGGTGTCCTGTGGCTGGAGAGGAGTGGGCCCAAGTGATGAGTTTACCTCAGAATCAGGGCAACACATACATGAGTCCAGGGGGACAGTTCGCAGGCAGATTGGGAGGTTAAGATTGTGCTATTTCTTTATTTATGTCCCAAGACATGGCTTGTACAAAACATTCAGGTGATAAGATGGGTGTGAGTTCTGGAGTGTTGTTTGAAGTGGCATGGATTCTGGAGAAGGTGTCTGCTTTAGTGTTTCTAGATCCAGGGCAGTGGGAGATTGTGAATCGGAATAAGGTGAAGAATAAGGCCCATCTGGTTTGACGTGGGTTCAAGCGTTTAGCTGTCTTCAAGTATTCTAGATTTTTGTGGGTGTGAGGATAGTGAATGGATGTGTGGCGCCCTCTAACCAGTGTCTCCATTCGTCTAGTGCCAGTTTAATGGCTAGGAGTTCTCAATTGTTAATGTTGTAGTTCTGCTCAGCTGGGGTGAGTTTCTTGGAGTAGAAAGTGATGGGGTGTCATTTTGGTTTATCCCCTAAGTGTTGAGAAAGCATTCCTCCCACTCTGGTCTCTGAGGCGTCGACCTCTATGACAAAAAGTTTAGTAGGGTCTGGATGCTGAAGGATGGGGGCTGTTGTGAAGGCAGTCTTGAGCTGGTTGAAAGCTTTCTTGGCTGCTGGGTTCCACTGGCAGCATTGCAGCCCCTTCTTTAGTAGGGTCATGAGCAGCTCAGCGATCATGCTGAACCTGTGGATGAAGCAGCGATAAAAATTTGCAAACCCCAGGAAGCATTGTAGTTCTTTCACGGCAGTGGGAGTTGGCCAAGATTTGGCCACCAAGACCTTGATCTTGTCCATACTTCCATCTTCTGCGCTGATTATGGACCCAAGGAAGGATATCTGGTGGATGTGAAACTCACATTTCTCTGCTTTAGCATACAAGTGGTTCTTCAGTAGTTGGGCGAGTACTGACCTTACATGTTCATGATGCAAATTTTCATTGGGGGAGTAAATAAGGATGTCATTTACGTAAGCTGTTACAAACCTCCCCAGCATGTCTTTGAGTACATCATTTATGAGGCACTGGAAGACACTTGGCGTGCAAGAAAGCCCATAAGGCATGACCAAATTTTCGAAGTTCCCAGATATAGTACTAAATACAGTCTTCCGCTCATCGCCTTCTCAAATCCTGACTAGGTTATAGGCACTTTAAAGATCCAGCTTTGAGAAGATCTTAGCTGATCTGAGCTGTTCCAAAGCCAATGGCACCAGGGGAAGCAGATAAGGATATTTGACTGTGATTTGGTTCATGCCTCGATAGTTTATGCAGGGATGAAGACCTCCTCCTTTCTTCTCTACAAAAAAGAAGCTGACTGAAACTGGAGATGTTGATGACCTAATGTACCCCTGTTGCAAAGCCTCCTGCACATACTGTATCATGGCAGCTTGTTCAGTGATGGACAAGGGGTATATGCGGTTGCAAGGAGGAGTAGTACCTGGGAGGAGGTCAATGGCACAGTCATAGGTTCGGTGAGGAGGCAAGCCACTAGCCTTACCCTTACTAAAAACTTCCTTGAGGTCCAGGTCACATGAAGGAATGTTGTTTGAGGAGTCAGGCAGTGGGCTCTCCACCAAGGTGGACAATATTGAGATTTGTGGGAGTTTCAGGCAGTTCTGGTAGCAAGACAGGGACCATTGAAGAATTTCTCTGTGTTGCCATGAGATGAGAGGGTCGTGAAGCTGGAGCCACAGGAACCCCAAGACGAGATCATGATGTGCTGTGTGAGTGACCAACAAGGAAATGTGTTCAGCATGAAGTGCTCCCACCTGGATTTCGAGGGACGACGTGTGTGTAGTCACGAGCCCATCACCAATGGGACCCCCATCAAAGGCCTTAAGGTTTACTGGTCATTGGAGTTCTTCTGTGGGTAAGTTATATTTCTGGACAATCGTGGTACTGATGAAGTTCCCCTCTGCCCTGTGTCTATGAAGGCTGAGAGAACATGGGTCGAGTCTGGGAGCTTTAGCAGTACAGGCATCTTTAGAGAATATGATATGTGAACCATTTCATGACTCACTGGGCTAGGTTGACTGTTTTTTTGACAGATATGACTCTCCTTCTTAGGGTTTGGTGGGCAAACTGGGCACCTGGTTGTCAGATGGCTGGACTCACCACAGTAAAAACATAATCCTTCACAGCACCTCCTATCCCTCCCTGAACATTGTAGGCGAGCATGAGATACCTCCACAGGGGCAGATCCAAGAAAATGGGAAGGGGGACATTAACCCAGTAAAGCCAGGGGTCCGGGGGCCACCAGAGTCCCCCGGAAACTGCAGTTTTTAAATGCCCGGAGATGCATTTTGAGCTGTCAGAGACATGTTGTAAATGATCTCTTCACTGTAAAAAATGTAACTTGCAAAATTGTTGAGTGACAAAAGGATTCTAAGTTGAATGAACAAATTTCCCTTCTAATTGTTCAAGTAACTAAAAAAATAGTTGAGACACCTTTCCTTCGCCACAAGTTCATAGGAATTGGAAAATTAAGCTAAGTGAACTTATATATTCAAGTGCTGATTGACGCCCCTTAACCGATATGCCACTGCGCATGCGCACTTCACAAGCTTGAAAGTTTCAATGGTTGGGTGGAGTGAGAAGTCCGTGGAAACTGACAAGAGACATTGTATAGGAGTATAGACTAAGCTTTCCTCAACAGAGGCCAGGGAATTCCCTCCTTGTATGTCGGTATTTGTTTCTGTTTGTGTAATAATAGGCAAAGTGAAGTAGAACTTAAGTGTTGAGAGGTTTGTGTTAACTACAAAATGTAATGCACACTAAATCATTGTAAAAAAAATAGTCAAGCCAACTTAAAAATGTAATGCAACCTGCTGCCAAAGGATTTTGAGTAAACTCAACTTCGAACCATGATGTGCCAACTTGCTCTTCTAAGTTAATTGGCATTATTTTTTCAATTTATTTCAACTAAACAATTTGTTGGACTGAACTTCTAAAGGCAAGTCAACTCAACATAAAATACTCTTCTATGTGAACTTAAAAGAACATTTTGGGGTGTCATGGCTCAGGTGGATAAGGCCCCATGCCATAAATCTGGAGACCCGGGTTCGATTCTGACCTAAGGTCGTTTCCTGATCCCTCCCTGTCTTTCTCCCGCTCATTTCCTGTCTCTACACTGTCCTATCCAATAAAGGTGGAAAAAGCCCAAAAAAAGGAGGATAACTTAATGTTTTTTGTGCCAACTTGCTTTTCCAAGTTAATTGGAATGATTATTTCAATTTATTTCAACATCACAATTTGAATGCACTGAACTTGCTAAATAAAGTAAGGTCAACATAAAATACTCATCTGTGTCGACTTAAAAGAGCAAGTCAGCACAACTATTTGGCCTGGAGTTGAGTTTACTCAAAATCCTTTGGCAGCAGGTTGCATTACATTTTTAAGTTGGCTTGACTAATTTTTTTACAGTGTTTGAAAGAAAATTACCCTATCAAAAATGTTTTAAAACTAGGAACTTTCAAAACCATTTTATTAGTCATTGAAAATTATATTGTCAGAGTTGCAGGTATATGCGTAGAACATAATTACAACTGATATACAGTAATATTTATGAAGGTTGAATTGTCATAATGCATTACCACATGACACACTATGGTGTAGAACACTGACCACAAAACACATATCAATAAATTATTACTATTTTAGCAACTGCAATCTGAGCTGACTGGGGAATTTTAAGCAGACTGTCACAGGCCAAACAAGTCTGAAATATTGTTTGTCCATCCAAATTTCAGCCTGTCCGAATGACCGGTCAAAGGCCCGGAACAATGCAGCTAGGGGTTAGCTGAAGCGCTTTAGATGCCTGGAGATTGCTTCTCAGCTATTTCCAGGCACATTTTGGTCGGTCAAAGGCCAAATTCCACTAGACATTAGTTGCTAATTACACTACAAATTGAATATAATTTGCAAGAAAATCTCAGAAGATTCAAGAAAAACCTATTTAAACTTCTACCCAAGAAAACAGCACACACAGATCAGTTCCATGTCTAGAAAAAAGTATGTGGGGGCCAAGGATGTTCCAGTTGGTTACAACTTACTGGTAGTCTTACTGTATATAGAAGAAGCCTTTATTTGCCACATGCTCAAGCATAATGAAATTTGTCTTCTGCATTTAACTCATCTGAAGGAGTGAACACATGTGCACGTGCGCACACACACACACACACACGAGTAATGAGCACACACACATACCCAGAGCAGTGGGCAGCCATGCTACAGTGCCCGGGGAGCTGTTGGGGTTAGACCCTAACACTTCAGCCCAAGGCTGCCCCATGTTAACCTAACCGCATGTCTTTAAACCATGGGGGAAATCCCTAAGTAATATAATAACACTCATGAAACATTAATGTCAACAATGACTATTTTTATACTATGTTTATAATAAGTCTATAAGAAATTTAGTAATTAGCAATACAACTATTCTTACATAATAGAGTTAAAATTGAGTACACGATTCCAAGTAACTGTAACAAAATGATTTTTAAAATGGCTCAAAACTAGATATGGTCATATCATTTGGCATTCAGACTAAAATCTACTGGACTAGAACTTAGAAAATAGAAGAAAACACCGCAAAAGAGAAACAAATGGAAACCAAAAAAGTGAAAGTGATTATCATGCCGTTACCATGGGAACAGTCTTTTATGAATGTGTAAGTGGACAAGTTTTATATTTCTTCTAATTTAGGTAATTTAAAAAATATAATACTATTTGGCAGTGGGCACATAGGAAAATGTAAAGTTTGTCAATATGTTTATCATGCTTGTATGATAAAAAACTCACGAAGATATTTATCAAAATACATGACCTACTCATTCTAAACCTGCCGAGCTTCACCGAAGCTCTCAGCTCCAGAGGGTTAAAATACAGTGGAAAAAATACTTTGTCAGGGTCCAAAACCTATAGTAGTCTATTTTCTTTTACCGTTAGCGGTAAACCTACCTAGCTGACAACAGCGCTGTGTGGTATCAGGCCAGAATGCACTCCTACTTGCTGATGAGAGGTGACTTGTCATTCATCGAGAGTGTCCACAATCCGCCAATCACAGGCCATGTTACGACATAATGTATTCGCCCAGTGTAACATTTGGAAGAAAATAAGTAGATGAGACCCATATTTTTACAATTTTTCATGGGTCATCCAGTTTAATTCTTTTGAAATACAGACAGACGAATGTGAAAATTACCGGTCAGTGTCCACCGGTCCAGCCTTATTTCCCACACTGTTATTATATCGATGCACGAAGTTCCCCTGCCCTTTTGTTAGTTTTTTCTTTTTTTCCCCTGCCCTGTTAAAATCCAACAGGATTCACCCAGCTTGCTTTTCACTGCATTCGTGCCACAAGCAAAAAAAAAACTAAGCTAGGACCTACTATTAAATATAAGTTTATACCATAAACTCTTCAGCTCAATCTCACATAATGATTTATTTTGTTTGTTTTTAAACCTTATTAATTAAATGAAAAAATGGCAGGCATATCTCAGTATCTGCAATACTAAAACTTTTTTTTTTTGGACAGAGGGGCGCACGCCGGATGCGCCCTCCCTTAAATCCACACCAGCTCCATGGAAGTCGGGGATGCCAGAGGGGCTGGAGGAAACTCTAACATGGGTCGGTTTCTCAGAACATGGTCCAGGCGAATAGCCAGATCGATGAGGGAGTCTAGAGTGAGATGTTCATCACGGCATGCCAGTTATTGAGTACTCCAGGGTGTAGACCTTGACGAATGGTGGCCTTAAGAGCGAGCTCATTCCAGCCACTACTGGCAGCTAGCATACAAAATTCCAATGCATACTCAGCCACTTTCCTATCTCCCTGTCTGATGGTTAGCAGGCTCTCGTCGACCTCGACACCTTCAGGTTGGTGATCAAAAACTTGCTTGAACAGTTCAATAAATCTATTGTATGTGGTGGTTTGTTCACCCCCATGCTCCCAAACAGCACTAGCCCACTGTAAAGCCTTGCCTGTGAGAAGACTGAGGAATTGGGCGATTTTCTGTTCCTCTGTGTCTCCCATGAGAGTGGCAAAATATAGGGAGCATTGTAGAAGAAATCCCTTGCAGTCAGAAACTTCTTCTTTTCAGGACGTGGAACCATTTGGGCTGCACCAGCGGAGGACAAGGGGTGTGTCAGGATGGCCTGCGAAACAACAGCAGTGAGTTGTGACATTCTAGTGTTAAGACTGCTTATCATTTCCTGATGCTCTCCTAATAGTTGCCACTGAGCTTTGAGCACAGTTTGCTTTGTGTGTTCTGTTGCATCCATTGCTGCTGAAGTATCCTGTTAGGGTGCGGGCACTTACGGATGCAAGCGCAGGGGAGAGCAGGTGCATTGCAAACTGTCAACAAATCCAAATCAGTAAACTGAAGACGTACTCAGGGACGGGCATGGGTTGGAAGGAAACCGAGTCAGAAAATAAACATAAACTGAGTCAAAACATGAGTAGTCAGGCAGGAAGTCACAAGGCTTGGTATGATCAGGTACGGAGACACAGAACAATACTTTGCAATAGGTGTTTGTGACTTCTGAGCTTATATAGGGAAGTAATTATTGGCAAATAGAGACAGGTGCACTTATTAGTCTCTCACTGAGATGCCCGAACATTGGCTCCTGGTCCATCCACCTTGTCATGGTGTGAGAGCCCGAATGCATCGATTTCCTAGTCCCAGGGTAGGTGCAACATTCCTATTCTGTAACTTCAAATGAAGGGTGGAGATTGGATAGTCGCACCAGCATAGATAGACCACCAGCATGTCAGTTATGCTGAGAGGTTGCAGCCCCACCAGCTGACTATGCCAGCGTTGGGCCTACAACCCATCATGGTGGAATCTAAATCTTGTAATGACACTGACTAGAAGAAACTGGACTGACCTCTCTTGGAACCGACCAATGCGCATTGCTGATAAACAAGTATTGAATTTCCGTAATAAGGTCCATATTGCAACCTGGAATGTACAAACACTTCTTTGTACAGGATATGCAACACTTTTGTCAAACGAACTGTCCAAATATGATTTAAGCCTAGCTGGCATCTGCGAAGCCCGATGGTCTGGATCTGGAGAGTCCATTGTTGGAGACCACACCGTCATATGGAGTGGGCCAGAGGATAGAAGTGGACTCTATGGAGTAGCCCTAGCCATTCCCTCACATCTAAGAGGATCGCTCATCAGCTGGAAACCAATCTCTGACAGACTGCTCATAGCTTGCCTCCTTCACAAACATGGGAAAATGACTGTTATTGTCACCTACGCACCAACAGAGGCCACCCAGGATACAGACAAGGATGCATTCTATGACCAGCTACAGGAAGCTATCCAAGATGCTCCACCACATGACATTACCCTAGTCCTCACCGATGCTAATGCCACCCTGTCAGCCAACTCCCGGAACATCTATCAGCAGGATGTGATTGGCCCCATATTCGTGGATTCAGCCACCAACAACAATGGCAGCCACCTACTGGAGCTCTGCAGAGCCACAAATCTCTGCATTGCTGATATGTGGTTCCCTTGCAAGAGGATCCATCACTGGACCTGGTACAGCCCTGATGGAAGAACCAGAAAAGCCATCGACCATATCCTCATCTCAAGCCGCTGGAAGTCGTTCATCACTAACTGCCGAGTCTACAGAGGCGCCCAACTTGGCAACACAGACCACAGGCTGTTGATGGCCCACATGAAGCTCAAGCTTAAGGTTGACCCATCCATCAAAAGGCAAGTACGTCTTGACTCCTCTCGACTCAAGGACCCAATGATCCAAGAAGCCTACAAATGTGCTATCACCAACCGATACAGCGCTCTAGCTTCGGATGCAACGTCGGACTGGCAGCACTTCAAATCTGAAGTCTACAAAGCGGCTGAGGAAATAATAGGCAGGAGCAGACCCTTCTCCAAACAACCATAGATCTCACAAGAGACCCTTGACATTATCGACTGCCGCTGAGCTGCACGCCTTCGTGGGGAGAAGACTAAGTATCACCGTCTCAACGGAGTTTGCAACACAGCTATCTGTCAGGACTGCAAGAAGTACTGGATCGAACAAGCGGCTAAGCTAGAAGCCGCGGCAGAGCGGAATGACCAAAAGCAAATCTACAGTCTTCTTCGCCAAGCCAAGGCTGGCCCTCGACAATGCAGCTTCCTTATCAAAGACAATGCCGGTAACATCATCTCCACAGAAGTTGACTGTATTAACCACTGGAAGGAACACTTTAGTTAGCTGTGAAACCATCCTCCAGTTCCTGAGGATCCAACACTGGCCGAGGCTGCCAATGTGACTGATGCCACAAACCCCAATTGCCCCACTACTCCCGTTACCCCAGATGAGGTGAAGGCCGCTCTGAGGAAACTGAAGAACAGGAAGGCCCCTGGCATCTGTAACATCACAGCCGAGATGCTGAAGGCTGGAGGTGACCATATGACCCAGTGGCTCACTCAGACAATAAACCATGTGTGGATCCTACAAAAGCTCCCTGATGACTGGAGATGGGGTATCATCTTACCATTCTGGAAAAGGAAGGGAAACCAGCTGGTATACAGCAATCACAGGGGCAGTACTTTACTCTCCATCCTGGGCAAGCTGTTCACCTGTATCCTACTCACAAGAGCCATCCCAGCCATCAGGAGCAGACGGCGCCCACAATAAGCAGGCTTTATGCCAAACCGCTCCACCATCGACCACATTTCTACACTTTGCCTAGCCATTGAGAAGATTAGATTAGATTAGATTAGATTAGATTAGATTAGATTAGATTAGATTATAGGTTAGATTAGATTAGATAAAACTTTATTGATCCCTTTGGGCGGGTTCCCTCAGGGAAATTAAGATTCCAGCAGCATCATTACAGATAAACAGAGAAAAGAAATGGAGAAAACTTTTAGATAAATTAAAATAAATTAAGTATTTACATATACAAATATAAAAAGAATAAGATATGGGGAAGAGAGGAAGGGGGAGGGGCGGCGGCAGGAGAGATATTGCACATTATATTGCACATTGTCCGGTATTGCTTATTGTTAGGCTAGGCTACTGCTCCTTCCCATCCTCTGTCCTCCTGTTACCCCTCCTCCCCCCCAGAGAGGAGTTGTACAGTCTGATGGCATGAGGGACAAAGGAGTTTTTAAGTCTGTTCATCCTGCACTTAGGAAGGAGCATTCTGTCACTAAACAGGCTCCTCTGGTTGCTGATGACGGTGTGCAGAGGGTGACTGGCATCGTCCATGATGTTCAATAGTTTGTCCATAGTCCTCTTCTCTGCCACCGTCAACAGAGAGTCCAGCTTCATGCCGACCACAGAGCCGGCCCGCCTGATCAGTTTGTCCAGCCTGGATGTGTCCTTCTTGGATGTGCTGCCGCCCCCAGCACACTACGGTGTAAAACAGGACACTGGCGACCACAGACTGATAGAACATCCACAGGAGTTTCCTGCAGATGTTAAAGTACCGCAGCCTCCTAAGAAAGTATAGCCTGCTCTGTCCCATCCTGTATAAGTGATTGGTGTTGCAAGTCCAGTCCAGCTTGCTGTCCAGCCACAGCCCAAGGTACTTGTAGGAATCCACAGCCTCCACCTCGACTCCCTCAATCAGAACTGGTCGTGACCTTGGTCTGGACCTCCCAAAGTCAATGATCAGCGCCTTGGTCTTCGAGGTGTTGAGCTGCAGATGGTTCCTGTTGCACCACACAGCAAAGTCCCTCACCAGGCTCCTATACTTCTCCTCTCTGTCATCATTGATACACCCAATGATGCCTGTGTCATCAGCAAACTTCTGAATGTGACACAGCTCCGAGTTGTAGCAGAAGTCCGCGGTGTACAGGGTGAAGAGAAGAGGGGCCAGCACCGTGCCCTGGGGTGCTCCAGTGCTGCTAATCACAGTGCCAGACGTGATGTCCTTCAGCCTGACGTACTGCAGCCTGTCAGTGAGGTAGCTGGAGATCCAGGTGACCAGGCAGGGGTCCACTCGCATCCTGTTCAGTTTGTCCTGAAGCAATAGGGGCTGGATGGTGTTGAAGGCACTCGAGAAGTCCAAGAAGAGGATACTCACTGTGACATTTCCCTTATCCAGATGTGAGTGGGCTCGGTGTAGCAGGTAGAGGATGGCGTCTTCCACACCGACACCTGCCCGGTATGCAAACTGCAGACAGTCCTGGGCATGTTGTACCTGGGGTCTGAGGAGGCTGAGGAAGAGCCACTCCAACATCTTCATCAGATGTGAAGTGAGTGCCACCGGTCGGAAGTCGTTCAGCTCGCTGGGCCGATTCTTTTTGGGAACTGGAACGATGCATGATGTCTTCCAGAGGGTGGGCACTCTCCCCAGCTGCAGGCTGAGGTTGAAGATGCATTGGAGTGGTTCACCCAGTTCAGCAGCACAGGTCTTCAGTAGTCGGGGACACACCTTGTCCAGGCCTGCTGCTTTCCTGGGGTGAAGCTTCCTCAGTTGACCTCTGACCTGGTCTGCAGTAATGCATGGAGGAGTCTGTGTTGAGGTGGGGGAGGAGGGGGCTGCTGTGATGACTGGGGGGAGGTGTGTTGAGGGAAGAAGGAGAGATGGCTGCAGTGAGGGAGAGGGTGGGGGGGGATGTGGGCTGGTTGAACCGATTGAAAAAGTCATTCAACTCATTCGCCCTCTCCACTGTCCCCTCAACGACTCTGGTCTTTGTATTGTGGCCTGTGATGGTTTTCACACCTTCCCAGACCTCCCTCATGCTGTTCTCCTTCAGCTTCTGCTCCACCTTTCTCCTGTAGCTGTGCTTAGCTTCCCTCATGCAGCATTTTACCTCCTGCTGTGCTGCTTTCATTGCCTCCCTATCCCTGCTCCTGAAGGCAGCCTTCTTCCTGCTGAGGACAGCTTTGACTTCCTGTGTTACCCATGGCTTGTTGTTAAGGTAACACCGTATAGTCTTAGCGGGGGAGACCACATCTGCACAGAAGTTAAGGTAATCCGTCAGACAGTGTGTCAGCCCCTCTATGTCCTCACAGTGTGGGCTAAGCAGCACATCCCAGTCCGTGATGTCATAACAGTCCCTGAGGGCATCTTCCATTTCAGGGGACCACCTCCTGATGGAGCTAGTTGTTGCAGACTGCCTTTGAACCAGGGGGGTGTACTTCAGCTGTAGAAGAACCAGGTTGTGGTCAGACTTCCCTAGTGGGGGGAGGAGTGTGACTCTGTATGTATCCCTCATGTTAGCATACAGCAGGGGTCGGCAACCCTAGGCACGCGTGCCACAACTGGCATGCCGAGGAATTTCCAGTGGCACACTGACGATGATACACAAACCTAATTATTCAACACATTAAAAATGTTCAAACGTCATCTTGAACTGTCATTGGCTGTTGCATGGCAAGCCTGCTCTTTTAGCATGACTACACAACAATATAGCGCCCCCTCCCAGTGTGGCCAGATACTGCTGACATTTTCCAGTCCAAAATATGTTCAAAACCTGCCAAAATGCACTTAAAACCACCCAATCTGGCAACACTGCCCCCTCCCCATATTTCTCACGAGATGGGCTCACTTGATGCAGCAGTTGCGCTAAGATGGCAAAGAATCCGACAGTTCGGGCTTTCCTCTCCTCGTGGACCAAAGAATATGGGTTCATTTCTCAGAAGGACCGTGCTGTGTGCACGTTGTGTTTTGAAAGTGTTGTGTGTCGAACATCCAGTGTTAAACGTCATTTCAAGGCAAAGCACGAAAAGACTTTCAAAGATCAGGCAGATAGGGATGAATCACTCTCACGCGCAGTGTGCGGATATGGGAAGCAAGCCCACACTTTAACACTTTTTGTCTTTGCCTCAGCTAAAAACAATGCCACTGAAGCTCGCTATATAATTTCTCACTGCATAGCTAAACATGGAAAGCCATTCACAGACGGTGAATACATTAAGGAGGCCTTTCTCTCCGGCTCGGATAGTCTTTTTGAGGGGCTGCCAAATAAAGAGACAATAAAATCAAGAATAAAAGACATGCCCGTATCAGCCAGAACTGTTGAGCGGCGAATTGGTGAAATGGCAGAAAACTTATGGGTGCAGCAAACAACTGGCATAAAAGATGCAGCGGTATTTAGCATTGCGCTTGACGAAAGCGTAGATGTGAATGATGTGGCACGTTTGGCAGTGATGGCAAGATATTGTGGTGTGACTGTGAGAGAGGAGCTCTGCTGTTTAAAGCCAATGAATCCTACTGGGCATCTTTACCCGAAAAGTTCAACTGTCTTCGCAATATCGCACTGGCTTTATTGTCAGTGTTCGGATCAACATATCTGTGTGAACAGAGATTTTCGCACATGAAGAATGCACTTTGCCCCTCCCGAAGTCGTCTGACAACGGGCCATTCGGAAGCATGCGTCCAACTCAGTGACCAATCACCATCCCCACATCTCGGAGCTGAGTAAGGGGAAGCAGGGCCAGGGATCACACTGACTGATAGGCAAAACATTTATTTTGTAACAAGGCTACTTCAAATTTGCAGTTTATTGTTAAGCCACTTTACGTAGGCGACTTGTCAATGTTCTCTGACACTCATTATTTAATTTTTTTTCTGTAGTTTTATTATTCATCAGTTCCATTTCCATTCGGCTGCTACGTCTTTATTGTGAATAACTTGGGCCTGTTACCTACTGAAAGATTTTGGATGTTATTTTGTGAATTTGTATAAGCTGCTTATAATGTTCTTATCCAATGTGTGTGTGTGTGTGTGTGTGGGGGGGGGGGGGGTTCTTAAACCTTGTGTGTGAGGTTAATGGCATAAAACAAGTGCAATGGTGTTTTACATTTGCTCAATGCATTAAATATCCATATCCGTCTAAAATGTGTGGTGTCTAATTACACATAGTTAACAACACCTATTTGAATGGCACACTAACTAACAAGAAAATTTCTAATTGGCACTACATGGCAAAAAGGTTGCCGACCCCTGGCATACAGCAAGTCAATTGTCCTGTTGTTCCTTGTTGGACAATCCACAGCCTGGTAAAAAGCAGCCAAAGTAGAGTCCAAAGTAGCGTGATTAAAGTCCCCAGAAATTATCATAAATGCCTCAGGGTGCTGTGCAGGCAGCCTTGCTGTGACAGAGTGAATCCTCTCACATGCAGCGGCTGCCCTCGGAGGGATGTAAACACAGATGGTGATCACGTGACTGAACTCCCTCGGCAGATAATATGGCCGCAGGCTAACAGCTAGCAGCTCCAAGTCCGGGCAACATAAAACTGTCTTTACAGAGATATGTCCCGGGTTACACCAGCGGTTGTTAACATAAATGATAACCCCACCTTTGCTTTTCCCGCATGTTAGTGTCTCTGTTGGCTCTCACAGCAGTGAATCCCCACAGGTCCACATTAGCATCCGGTACGAGGTGTGTTAGCCATGTCTCCGTAAAGATAAATAAGCTGCTCTCCCGATAAATCCGCTGGTTGTTCAGAGCGGAAAGCTCGTCGACTTTATTTGGCAGCGAGTTCACATTCCCCATGATAACGGAGGGAATGGATGGTTTGTAATGCCGCCTGTTGTCCGCTAGCCTAGCCTTTAGCTTAGCTCCAGCCTTGCAGCCCCTGGGTTTCCTCCTCAGCTCGGCCAGGATGGGGTGTCGTATCCTGGCTCGTCCCATTGTTTTCAGGGCCAGCAGCTCCTCTCTCAAATAAGTGAGAAAACTGGCTCCTGGTTGCATGTTAAAGTTAAATATATCCATGCTATATAGTAAAACACACTATGTCTTTGTAAGAAGAGCAGAAAAGTTAAAAAAAGGTGGAAAAAAGAGGTTTAAAGAGCTAAAAATTACAGGGTTACTAGAGAGGCAGCCGTCTCACACAGCGCCCACAATCATCAAGCGGAGAGCTGCGTCAGAGTGAACGGCAAGGAGTCAGAGTGGTTCACCATCAACAGCAGAGTTCGCCAGGGCTGTGTGGCTGCACCGGATCTTTTTAATTGTGTCATTGACTACTTAATGACTAAGGTCTGTGAACGCGTTTCTGGGGTGTCCTTTGGACAGTACAACCTAGCGGATCTTGAGTATGCCGACGACACCACCTTGCTCGCTGACGATTTGGATCGACTCCAAGAAGCCCTCAAGGTGTGTGACAAGGAGGCCAAGAAACTCGGCCTCAGCATCAACTGGAGTAAAACAGAACTTATGCACATTGGTGAAGGCCCCGATCCTGAACCTCTTGTCCTCAACCTTTGCATAGTTAACTTCGTTTTTTCATTCAAGTATCTCGGATCAATAATCTCCAAGACTGGTGACCTAAAACCCAAAATTAATGAAAGACGCACTCAAGCTGCAGCTGTTCTGCAGTCCCTGTGGAAACCACTCTGGCATCACCACCACATTACACAACAGACTAAATGACACATTTACAACTCTTCTGTCGTATTGGTCCTCCTGTACGGCTCTGAAACCTGGCCATTAAACAACACTTTGGCAGCCCGACTCGATGGCTTTGATAGTAGAGCCCTAAGGAGGATCACTGGTATTTGATGGCACGAACATGTGAGCAACAAGGAACTTCTTGAGTTGACTAAACAACCTCCTGCTTCATGCCTAGCTGCAATGCGATGGGTATGTTGGTATGGACATATCCTACGCCTCCCACCTGAGCACCCCACCCAAGCCATATTGGATTTTAATCCCAAACAAGCAGGATGGTGGCGGCCAAGGGGGCCCCTTGCACCCGTTGGATGGATGTTGTGGCACATGATCTGAGGAACCTTAACATCTCGCTTCCCCAGGCACTGCAGATGGCGGAAAACAGAAGCAGATGGTGAAGCCTAGTGAACTTAGTCGTCTCTATGCACCACATGCAAGAGGATGAGTGAGTGAGTGCACTTAATAGTATTCCAGAGATGAGGGGCACTGTGGTGCTTGGGAGTTGTAGTCTGGGGCAGCTATGTTTGGAGGCTGCTCCAAACTCAGGTTTTCAGCGTTGTTACTGACATAAAGGTGCTAGTGATCTAGAAGCCCACATAATTTCCACAAAACACAAAACTGCAGCTAAAGGAGAGAGTGCATCAGGTAAATTAACTGAATATTTTGTGAAACCATGGAAAACAGAAGATGCTTGCAAAGACTTTCATGCCTACTTGATAAGTAATTAAGGACTGTTGGACCTGTTCACGTGGGTTTATTGACAGTGTAGTGGCTGTTGCTTTGTGTCCCAGGGCTCCCTCATGTCTGTGTTACCTTCTGGCTCTCCCTTTTAGTTATGCTGTCATAGTTAGTCTTGCCGGAGTCCCTACTTGCCCTCAATGCATAATGTACACTGTTCTTAACCATTAGGTGACAATGAACATACCTAACAACATGTGTTTGTTTGTTTTTTTTCTCTCTCTCTCTCTCTGAGTGTGTGTTGAGTTACATGTCACTCCTGAGACACCAGTGATGCTGACTTCTCCTGCTCTTCAGACTTGCCTGATTCATCCTGATGCCCTGGACTCTCATCACTTCACTCCTGTGGAGGACGGCCCCATATGGACGGTCTAAAGACACACTTAGAAGACACTCTGGACAAACTTTTGCTTCGGGCCTTTTTCCTTTTTTGTCATTTTGAAAATGTAAAAGATGAAAATAAATTGTTTTTGCTTAAAATATAAAGGGAATGAGTCATCTTTAACTTTATGCCTTTTGGAGATCATTTCATCTTCAACTTACTTAACTGTTCACAGTAACAGCAATTTTGACCAGGGGTGCCCAAACTTTTGCATACCACTGTGTGTGTATATATATATATATATATATATATATATATATATATATATAAAATGTTCTCATTTTCAGTCATTAAGCCAGCAGATAAATCTATACATGACATTTTTTAGAACGGTTTGTAAAGTATTGACTCCTGCAGCCACAAACATTTCACTCGCACTACACCATCTAGATCTCTTCAGTAACATTCTCCTGGCATCATTAGAAGCTACTTGAAGTCTCTCCAAGTTTGCTATCTCGTCCTTTGACCACAAGTGTGTAGTATAGAGTGGTGTACAATATGCTCTGAACAGAGACGCCTTCACTCCATCTGTACACGCACTAAACTTGCATAAGAGAATGTTTGCTTGTGCTTTTACGGCTTTTTCCTGTAAATATCTTCATCGGCTGTCATTTGTTCTGCAATAAAATGTCCAAGATATGTTCCCCTTATTACAGACGCGATTATTAGATTATAATCAGACAAGTTAAAATCAGGACGTTTTGAACATTTATCCTCTTGAGTTCTACAGACATTAACAACACTCTTACTGGCACTGCATTTGATATCATGTTCCACACCGTACACAGAACATACAGTAAGGAGTTGCTGGAGACCAGTGCTACATGGACTAAGGACCACAAGATCATCTGCATTCACAATATGGTTCACTAAAGTATGACCAATCATGAATCCAGTATTACAGGCTTTCAGTTGCTTGGAAAGATGAGTATAAAGTAAAAAAAAGAACTGGGACAGAATTTGGCCTCGTCTAATCCCAAATACAGCAGAGTCTCCTGTGTACGGCGTCAGTCTTTTGACAGGTAACCTCATGGACAAGTTTTTCTTTAAGATGCACAGATAAACTTTACAGCATCTTGATCTGGAGAAAACCAGGAAGCAAAAACACTCACCAGTGTGTGTGTGTGTGTGTGCGTGAGCGCGCGCGCACATGTGAAAGGTGTGTAGTCCAATAAAATCACCTGTTTGGGACACTGTGTGTAACTGTCCCTGTGTCTGACCAGAGAGCTGTGATGATCATTTTGAGGGAACTGCCTACAGATGAGGAGAGAATTTACAACCCCCTCTAATTTCAAACTTCAAATCAAGTTTTATCAAGTTAAATACAGAAGACATGGATCCCTATAAAGCCCTATCAAGGACACTGAAACAAGGACACTTAATTTTTTTTGTGCTTATTTTGTTCTGATTGTCAATTCAGTTGTTTGTTTGTTTGTTTGTTTGTTTGTTTGTTTGTTTGTTTGTTTGTGTATGCGTGGATGTTTTTGTATAAAGCAGCAAAACTTCAAATCCACTTTGAGTCCTTTATTTCATGAAAACATCTACAATACAGGATATAGAAAAATGTAGAATAATTTGATAAAATAAAGTGAAGAAAGATCAAAGGTGGGTTTTTCTTCACTGATTGGCTAATATTTCTCAGCATCAAGAACACAGGCAGCAGTGCCAGGTCAAATCCAGAAGAAATGGATCAAATGAAGAGGTAAAGCTTTTTGCAAATGTTGTCACCTGAAAACCACAAAAGTAATGCTGCTCTTTTCCCAAACACTCAGATTTTATTTGACACAGACAGTTCATTTCAGTGCTGTAGTGAAGGAAGAGGTGAAGCTCATGATGTTCATGATAACTGTGGATCATTTGGGATGAGTAATAGAAGAAATTTCTGTGAAAGGGATTAGTTTGGATGATATACAGAGTGGAATAGACTCTTATTGTAGGTAAGAGCACTGCTGTCACACGTAACTACAATGAGTTAAGAGCAGAGAGGAAAGAAAGAAGAGAAAGAAACTGGTAAAATAAAAGTGATTGGACACGTCAGATTATGGACCAGTTTCAGATTCCGTTGTAAAGCTTTTACTCCACTTCCTCGTCAGGACTGGCTTCAAGTAGATGTGCTGGACATGGGCAGACGAAGCGCACCTTGTAGTCCAAACACCTTTTGACTTTTACCTGCTGAGCGTTCACACAGGCAAAACCACTCACTGTGTCATAGCTGAGAGAGACAGAGGATAAAAACAAAGAAAGAAAGGTAAAAGACGTGACAGCAAAAAGTAGAACATTCTTCATTAGCATTCTTATCTCTTCAGAATTGATTTGTTTCAGAATCTGATCCACATCACCACAGTCAGAAATCTGGGACCCCAAGCTGGCTACAGAAAACCTCCCATGGACAGAACGGGCTCATTGCCCAAACACGTCCACATTCTGCTTTGTACTGCTCCTGCCTTTCCACTTCATTCACTCCTGTATACCTGAGGAATACTTTGGAATATCGGAATAATAGTGAGAGAAACCTGAAGGACAAGTTGCTGTCTCACTGTACTGATGAATAAACAATTCTGCCAGAAATATGAGAGCTGTATTATTTCAAAATGGAAATGTGTCACAGCACTGAAGGCAAGTGGCCCCTTGTTTACATTACATTTAGCAGATGCTCTTATCCAGAGTGATGTACAACACACCCAGAGCAGCCTGGGGAGCAGTTGGGGGTCAGGTGCCTTGCTCAAGGGCACTTCAGCCATTCCTGCTGGTCCAGGGAATCAAACCGGCAACCTTTTAGTCCCAAAAATGCTTCTCTAAGCTCTAGGCCATGGCTTCCCCCATGGCTTCTGTTGTGGTCTGATTGTTTGATTTCTTTTACTATCTTTTAACCCAGTGATACAGTAGCAAACCACAACACTACAAATCTCAGAAGTATTTGGACGACACCCTTGTTCACCACCACTAGGACGTTACTATTCACACACACACACACACACACACACACACACACACACACACACACACACACACACACAGAGTAAAATCAAACTCACTATGCAAACACTTGTCCAGTGGCTGCTGCATCAATGCCAGAGAGCGTTTGAGCCTCAATGGAGTAAGGATGATCACAGATCTTCCCCGGGTTCTCTGCTCTCAGATTGATGAGAGTTTCATAATCTCCGAACCCACTGGGGTTGTCACGGTCAAACCACTGAGTGTAACAAACTAAAACAGAAAAAAAAACACCATTATGGCACAGTCTAAGCTGTAAGTTAAGGGTATTAGAGCTGTTTTATCCCACAGCAATGCCGAGTTCTGCATTCTGATTGGTCAGAAGGTGTTGATTAATTTTCTATAACAGCAGCTCTGACAGTAGTGCAAGTTTATATTAATGCACTTGTTCTAATATGTTATCATTTCTATAGTAACACCTCATTCACAGGGGCATGTCCAGCAGATGTTCCACTTATAATAAACAGATTAAATAAAATCGTTGATATCGTGAAGTTTCTGGAAGGAAATGTTTATTTAATATTTATGGAAGGAGTCTCCAGTGTCAGCACTTTGTAACAGTCAGAAGTAAAGCTGTAAATTGAACTTTTCCGACATCTTCAGGACAGAGGAGTTTACAGTTTATGGTTTGACAAGCTGTGTTTTTGTCTCATTAGGTTCAAGACAGAAAAACGAGGGGCTGGTGAGGGAACAGCTGTTTACAGCTGCTATAACGTAAGTGACAACAGAAACTAAATTGTTTCACTGACAGTCCAGAATATTAAATGTAACTATAAACAGATAAAAACAGCAATGTATTGTTCTTTAATAAATTAACATTATAATTGTTGGTAAAAATTTTGTGTTATAAGAGGAATAGAACACTTGGTGATATGCTGTTATGAGAAAACACTGGATCAACTTTAATAATCTATGGTAACACAATGGTGTTGTGGATAATTTTCCTCCCACAGCATGACATGGAGTGATTTATTCCTTGTTGATGTTGAGTGTTTGGTGTTGAAGGTGTTGGGAAGTTTGGAACTTACGCTTGGGACAAGGAGGAATTTCTATTTTGTTGTAGTTCCAATCTCCTTTCACTCTTCCAGTCTGAGCCAAAGCTACTGAAAAGCAGCGAATAAAAGTATTAGAATTATAATATTAATATATAAATTATAGAATTATGTCAAGAACACTTTATCAGTGATGAAGTTCATTTTGTTTTGCAGAACCTACCAGCAGCAATCAAGATCACACAAAACATCTGGAAAAAAAAGCTGGAGTTAGAATTTAAAACATTAAAACAAACAGCTGCACACACTTTCAGGTTCTTTATAGAACCCTACAAGAGAGTGTTTCCTTTTCAGAAAGTGGTTTTGGAAGCCAATAGCCCTTTTTTCTAAACCCGTGTGTATTACCTCAGTAAGTGTAACCGGGTAAACTCCAAATTATTGCTCATTATTTTCTCGTTAACACCTAGAACCTGTCAGGAGTTTAATATTTCGCTTCTTGGTACTTGGAACACGCTTCAATCAAAGTACTTAAAAGAGATACTGCACAGTTAAATGTGTTTTTTGAGACGTAAATTAAATTATATGACTGTGATAAGTGGTGGTGTCAATATTAACAAAAGTAAGACTTTTATAAAAATCTGCATTTTATAGACTGAAAATGACTCAAAACACCATCTGCTGGTTAAATCATCCTAAACCTTTCAAGGCCGATGCTGATGTAGAATCGAATGACTGGTAATTTTCTACGTCCTGAAATTTTTATTAAAAAAGAAAAAAGAATGTTAATGCCCTCTAATCAGAGGTGGGCAGGGCACCTCTCCAGCCCGACCATTGAATGGGAGTCTGTGAAACCGCACTCATTTTCAACAATGCTGATCGAGACTCACTGAGAAACTCCTGCCTCACACATCCACACCCCTCCTCCCCACCTCATTCCTTAGCCCCTCCGCACTCCCCATTCCTTGACCACTTTTTAGTAAGTTTCAAATTATGCAGTGGGTGGAGTTTGGCTCAGAGCTGGGGGTGAAGTTACACTTGAAGGGTTGTTTAAGATAAGATAAGAAGATAAGATAAGATAAGATAAGATAAGATAAGATAAGATAAGATAAGATAAGATAAGATAAACTTTATTGTCGTTGCACAGTCACCCATACAATGAAATTGACGTGCCACAACTGAAGGTATATTAAAAACACATAAGAACAAGAACATACATAAAAACAAGAACACATAAAAACAAAATATTGGTCATGTCATGAAAATGAAACAAATAAATAAATAAAATCAAGGTAGTTAAAAGTTATTGCACTTCATAAAAATAGCAAAGAACATTTTAGCAACCCATGTGTGCATTAAGTGTCCTGACAGCCCATGGAAAGAAGCTGTTTTTCAGTCTGTTTGTTCTGCTCTTTATGCTCCTGTACCTCCTTCCAGAGGGCAGCAGGCTGAGCAGGTGGTGTCCGGGATGGAGGTGGTCGCAAATGATCTTCCTAGTTCTGGAGAGGCATCGAGAGCTAGCGATGTCATCCAGGGAGGGCAGAGGACAGCCGATTGTCTTTTCAGCTGACCTTATCACCCTCTGCAGCTTTTTCTTGTCAGCTGCTGTGCAGCCAGCATACCACACCATGATGGAGAAAGCCAGCACACTCTCGATGGTGGAGCGGTAGAAGGTCACCAACAGCCTCTCTTCCAGTCTGTTCCTTCTGAGGACTCCCAGGAAGTGGATTCACTGTTGGGCCTTCCTCACCATGGTTATTGTGTTAGCTGACCAGGAGAGGTCCTCAGAGATATGAGTCCCCAGGAATTTAAAGTGTGGACCCTCTCCACGCAGTCTCCATTGATGTAGAGGGGAGTGGGGTCAGGCTTGTGCCTCCTGAAGTCCTTGACCACCTCCTTTGTCTTCTTGGTGTTGAGAGCCAGGTTGTTTTTGGCACACCATTCTGCCAGCTGCTGCACCTTGTCCCTGTAGGCCAACTCGTCCCTTCCAATTATGAGCCCCACCAAGGTGGTGTCATCCGCAAATTTAATTATTGTGTTGGTGGGATGGGTGGGAGTACAGTCATGGGTGTAGATGGCATACAGGAGAGGGCTCAGCACACAGCCTTGTGGAGAGCCAGTGCTAAGCATGAGGGTGGAGGAGCTGTGAGTGCCGATCTTGACAGTCTGTGGGCGGTTTGTAAGAAAGTCTCTGATCCAGGCACAAGTGACTGGGGGAAAGTCCAGGGTAGTCAGCTTGTCCACAAGGATGTCAGGGATGATGGTATTAAAAGCTGAGCTGTAATCGACGAAGAGCATCCTTATGGTCGTCCCCGGCTGTTCCAGGTGGCTCAGAGCAGTGTGGAGGGCTGTGGAGATGGCATCATCCATAGATCGGTTTGCTCTGTATATGAATTGATATGGATCAAAGGCAGGAGGGAAGCAGTCTTTAATGTGATGTGGCATTAGTCTCTCAAAGCATTTAGCGACTACTGGTGTTAAGGCAATGGGTCTGTAGTCACTGAGATTGCTGGTGGTTGAGTTTTTGGGGATGGGGATTATAGTAGCCAACTTGAGACAAGGTGGGACAGTGGCGTGTGTCAGGGAGAGATTAAAGATCTTAGTGAAGACTGCTGAGAGCTGGTAAGCACAGGATTTGAGTACTTCACGAGGTACTCCATCTGGTCCAGCAGCTTCCCTTGTGTTCACAGATCTGAACACATGCCTCACTTGATGTTCCTGGAGAGTGAGTGTGTGTGAGCTTGCGGTCTGTGAGGGGTGTGTGACTCTGTGAGGTCTCTTGCCTCAAAGCGGACAAAGAAATGGTTTAATTCCTCTGCCAGTGAGGTGTTGGCACTGATGGTCACAGAGGTGTTGTCTTTATAGTTTATGAGGTGTTTTAGTCCTTGCCACACTTGACATGGGTTGTTGTTTGACAGATGGTCCTTCACTTTCCTCTTGTAGGCCTCCTTTGCACCTTTAATGCCCCTCCTTAAGTCTGCTCTCAGGGGGTGCCTGAGAGCAGCTAATGGAGTAGGACGCATATTTAGTAGCTCCCACGGACTTTGTTTAAAATCCTTTTTAGTCGGCCATAACTCCTGACTCTTTTTGATGCTACGGTGTGTTTTTCTACAAGTTTTCAAATTTCAGCACTTTTGACCAAGTTGATAATGCAGAAAGAGTCCACTGAGCTTTGTAAAACTTCTCGGCAGATGCGGCCTGCTGTGCACAGCAAGACCCTGTGCTCAGGTACCTCGGCTTCACCTGATGATCCCACCCCTTCCGATATGGAGGCACTGAAGCTAGAAGTACTAGCATTGCTGAGGCTAGACATTGTGGCCATTTTTAAGGCTGAACTCCATGAAGCATTGGGCGACGACCTGACCACAATAAGAGCTGACCTTCAATCAGTGAAAATGCAACTCAAGAATGACAAGGCTGCTACGAAGGCCGAGATAGCCACACTCAAAGGTACTGTGGGGGATATCGAGGTGTCTCTTTCCGGCTGCGCGGTTGATGTTGTTCAGATTAACACCAAACTCGAGAAGTTAGCGGCTCAGGTTTCCAAACTGGAAAGTAAATGTGAAGAACTTGAATCTAGGTCTCGTAGGAATAATATAAGGATCATGGGCGTCGCTAAAGAGATGGTTGTTAACACCACTGCAGTTGCTGTGCTGCTTAAGGAGGCATTTAAGATGGAAAAAGAACCACTACTTGACCGTGTGCACCGAACTACCCAGCCCAAGCCGCGACCAGGAGAGAGGCCGCATCCCATCATCGCCAGGTTCCATTACTACAGCGATTGTGCGGATGTACTGCGGCATGCCAGAGAGGCTCAATGGATTTCTGTTGGCGACACGAGGCTCTCTGTGTTCCCCGACCATACTGCTAAGGTGGCCAGGGCCCGTGCAGCGTTCAATGAAGTCCGAAAGCTACTGCGCGGTATGGAGGGGGTCCGTTATGGGTTGTTCTTTCCAGCTCGACTTCGGATCAGCCATAACGGGGTGGTTAAGGACTTTGTTTCAGCAGAGGATGCTATGACCTATGCCAAGAAGCTGAACACTGCCTGACATTTTTACTCTACACGGTGTAGTACTGTCACACTGGGCCGCAGGCCTTCAGGCCGTTTGTTTACCTATGAATAGTATTGGCCTGGCATTATTTGTTTATGTGTGTGTTATTAATAGGTCTTCTCCTTTGTACAGTATTTATAAATATTTTGTTTACTTAATATTTTGCACTGATAATATACTAACCTTAAAAAGTCAGGACTTACTAAGCTGCAATGTTCTGGATGTTTTTACTGCATATTATATGCTACCTTATATGATATACTGGTATGTTCACTTATTGAAATATGGTACTTTAGTATTTGGTCAGTGTTGGCCACTGTTATTGAGGCCATTTGTTGAGGTTTAGCTCAGGTTTTCTCCGAGTTGTTGTCATGGTTCTGTGGCAACAATGGTCTTTTCACCTTTTTCACTGTGTTCTCCCTTTTGGAGACACAATTTTTTGTTGTTGTGTGTTTATGTATATGTGTCGGGTGGGGGGAGTGGGATGAGAGTTTAGTCCACTCTGGTTGTTTTAAATCGTTTCTGGGGATCCCTTATTTCTTTACACACAAATGTGTTCAGCTAGCTTGAACTCCAGCACTTCTGGCATGGGTAAGCCAATTCATTTTCTTACTTGGAACGTATGTGGTTTGGGCAGTTCTACTAAAAGGTCTATGGTCTTTAGTCAACTTAAAGGGCTTAATTCTGACATAATTTTTTGCAGGAGACCCATCTTAGACGTAAAGATCATTACAGGCTCCAGTCTCCCTGGATAGGGCAGATATACCACTCTGACTTCAACTCTAAAGCTAGAGGGGTTGCTATTAAGTTCAATAAACGTCTTCAGTTTCAGTCTACAGACATCATTGCTGATAAGGATGGCAGATATATTATAGTTGCAGGTACACTAATGCAAACAAAAGTGGTGATGATTAATGTTTACGCACCAAACTTTGATGATGTTAATTTCTCTAATAGATTGCTTAGCAATATACCCCATTTGAACACCCACAAGTTGATCCTTGGAGATGACCTGAATTGCGTGTTTGACCCTGTACTGGATCGCTCTAGTCCCCACTCTATACCCCTTTCGGCCATGGCTAGGTCTTTTTCTGATTTTATGACTCAAAGTGGCTTGGTTGACCCTTGGAGATTCTGCAATCCCCTAGCAAAGACATTTTCTTTCTTTTCCCCAGTACATCAGTCATATTCGAGAATAGACCACTTTTTTGTAGATAATAGACTTAATTCATGTGTTGTTTCCTCTGATTACTCAAGTATTCTAATATCTGATCATGCGCCTTTGTATCTAGACATCCAGTTCTCCATGCTTAAACCTACACCTCCCCTCCGGAGGTTTAACTCTCTATTACTTGCAGATAATTCATTTTGTGAGTTTATTTACAAATCTATTGATGACTTCCTGTCCTTTAATCAAAATGAATCCACATCTTATTCATTACTTTGGGAGTCTCTAAAAGCCTTTCTTAGGGGGCAGATTATATCTTTTTCTTCTTATTCTAACAAGAAACGGAATGCTAGACTTATAGAGTTAGCCTCTGCTATTGATGACCTTGATCGGGAATGTGCCTCTACTCCCTCTCCAGAATTATTTAAAAAGCAGCTAAACCTTAAAGCGGAGTTTGATCTCATCTCTACCAGAAATGCAGAGCGTGTGCTATTACAAACCAGATGTATTTACTATGAACATGGTGATAAACCAAGCCAATTGGTAGCTCACCAGTTGAAGTGTCAGTCCACTTTGCATCTTATATACCAGGTTAATAATGACTCCAATGTTATTGTCACTGATCCTGTAGCAATTAATAACACATTTAAATCTTTTTACTCCTACTTATACAAATCTCAATTCCCCACTGACACCACTGAAATGAACAAGTTTCTGGCTGATCTTCAAATTCCCACTATTGAACCTAACAGAGCAAAGGAATTGGACGCTTCTTTTTCCCTTGAGGAATTAAAATCTTCAATTAAAGCAATGCAATATAATAAGGCCCCTGGCCCAGATGGACTCCCTATCGAGTTCTTTAAGAAATTTATCGATAAATTGTCCCCTTTACTTTTGTCAGTGTTTAATGAATCTTTTGAAAATGGCTCGTTACCACCTACTTTGACCCAAGCTTCGATTTTTCTTCTTTTAAAAAGTGAGAAGGACCCCGCATTATATAGCTCTTATAGACCCCTGTCCTTACTCAATGCTGATGTGAAGATTTTGGTCAAGGCTGTTGCCAGTCATTTAGAGAAGGTTTTGCCTAATATTATCCCTGAGGATGAAACAGATTTTATCAAGAGTCGCCATATATTTTTTAATACTCGTACTCTTTTTGATATCATTTATTCCAAGCCCTCTGACAACCTACCTGAAATTGTGGTCTCCATGGATGCTGAAAAGGCGTTTGACAGGGTGGAGTGGGAGTACCTGTTTGCAGTTCTGGAAAAATTCGGTTTTGGCGATAAATTTATTAGATGGGTGAGATTATTGTACACCTCACCACAAGCCAGTGTCCATACTAATGATGTTCACTCAGATTATTTCATGTTGGAACATGGGACATGCCAGGGGTGCCCTCTATCTCCATCCCTCTTTGCTTTGGCGATTGAACCTTTGGCTATCTCAATACGTTCCTCCACATCACTAAGGGGTGTTATCCATAATGGTGTTGAATATCGTCTGTCTCTGTATGCGGACAATTTGTTGATGTATGTACTGATGTATGTATCTTGCCTTCCAAATGTCCTATCCATCTTAGATAAGTTTAGCTCATTCTCAGGTTACAAGGTAAATCTTAATAAAAGTGAATGTTTCCCTATTAATGCAGCTGGTTTGCTTCTCCAACAAACCGATTTGCCTTTTAAAATCAGTCCTTCTGGATTTAAGTATCTTGGTGTCTATGTGACTCGCACTTTTTCTGGACTCTTTTCTGCTAACTTCACCCCACTCGTAACTCAAGTTAAATCTGATCTTCAGAGATGGAATAATTTGCCTCTCTCTTTGGTAGGAAAGATTAATGTTGTGGAAATGAACGTTCTCCTGAAATTCCTTTATCTATTTCAATCAATTCCTTTATTTTTACCTAAATATTTCTTTGACTCTTTAGATAAGGTAATTGGCTCCTTTATTTGGGGTGCGCGATCTCCAAGGGTCCATAGATCATTACTACAGAAATGCAAGTTTAGTGGGGGTCTTGCCCTGCCAAATTTACTATTTTACTATTGGGCAACCCATATTCATAAAATACGCTGTTGGATTGATTTTCCTAATTTAATTTGGTGCAAACTAGAAGCTCAATTTTGCTCTAATTCGTCCTCTATATCTGCTCTTATATATTCTTCTCTTCCAGTCAAGATTTCAATGCATATTGAAAACCCTGTTGTGCTCAATACTTTTAAGATCTGGTTTCAATTTTGGAAATATTTTAAATTTTCTGCTGCATCTCCTCTGGGTCCACTATGTAATAATCACTTGTTTTCCCCCTCATGTATTGATTCTGCTTTTTCAGTATGGCATAAAAAAGGTATCCATTGTTTCCGGGATATGTATTCTGATGGTATTTTCAATAGCTTTCCCAATTTGTCATCATTGTATGGATTACCTGCAAACCACCTGTTTCGGTATTTTCAAATTAGACATTTTGTCTCTAAATGTTTCTCTTCTTTCCTCTCTCTACCCCCCCAGCAATCTTGGGAAGACTTGCTTACTCTCAAGACGCCGAGTAGGGGGTTTATTTCAGTGTTATATAACCGTATACTGAGCCTCAGTGATCACTCCAACTTGAAAATTAAGGCTGCATGGGAGGAGGAGATAGGTCTTCAAATCAATGATGACTGGTGGAGTGGAGTGGAGTGGTGAGCAGGTTGGGCACTGTCTCATCCTGTGCGCATTTGGTACTTATTCAGTTTAAAGTGATACACAGGGTTCATTTTTCTAAACTGAGGTTATCTCACATTTTCCCTGAGGTACAGGACAAATGTGACCATTGTTCAAATTCACAGTGTCATCTGAGTCATATGTTTTTCTTTTGCCCTCGCCTACACAATTATTGGTCCAGTTATTTTAATATAATATCCACCATAATGGGAATTGACATACAACCCTGTCTTTTCATTGCCATTTTTGGAACTCCTGTTGACCCAAGGCTATTCAATTCTGTTCAGTGTGAAATTATTAATTTCACCTCTTTGATAGCCAAATGCCGCCTCCTCCTCCAGTGGAAGTCTTCTACCCCCCTCTGTGTCTCAGTGGCTTAAGGACACCATTTTCTTTCTCAAACTTGAGAAAATTAAATACACAATGAGAGGGTGCACCCATAAGTTCTTTTCCAAGTGGCAATCCTTTATTTCGTATTTTAATGAGTTGCGGGTCCTGCCAGATTAGATGCTGGTTTGTTAAATATCCATGTTTGTGATTTCTGCCTCAGCCAGAATGGGACGTGTGAATGTTGGGATTAATTTGTTGATTTTGTTTTGTTTTATTAATTTTATTTTTGTGGCTGTTGTTGTTAATGTTTCCTTTATCTAGTTGTCTGTCTGTTCTTAAAAAAAGAGAAGTATTTGGTAAGTCTGTACTGCAGTTTCATCATCATTCTTATTTTTGCCAATAAAAATATTTTGAAAAAAAAAGTCTGCTCTCGCCGTGCTGTACAGGGCCTTGTCACCTGTCCTGAAGGCGGAGTTATGGGCTCTCAGGAGTGACTGAAGTTCGCTTGTCATCCAGGGCTTTCTGTTTGGATAAACATGAATGTGCTTGTCCACCGTGACATTATCCATACAAAACTCGATGTAAGTGTCATTAAAGCCCTGTAAGTCCTGTTGTTCAAGGATATTCCATTCTGTGACAGCGAAGCAGTTCTGCAGCTTGGAGAGTGCACCCTCCGGCCAGGTTTTTACAGTCTTTATGACCGGCTTAGTTTTCTTCCTGAGGGGAGTGTATGCAGGGATGAGGAGCAGTGAGAGATGGTCAGACAGACCCAGATGTGGGAGGAGGACTGCTCTGTAAGCATGCTTCAGATTAGAATAGACACGGTCCAGTGTGTTAATCCCTCTGGTGGAGCACTGTACATACTGTACAAATTTGGGAAGGACAGCCTTTAAGCATGCTTGGTTAAAATCCCCAGCAATGATTTGTACTCCCTCAGGATGAGCCTACTGCCGTCTATTAACAATATCATGTAGGTGGGTGAGAGCTATGCTAACGTTAGCATCTGGTGGAATATAAACAGCAGTAATGAGCACCACTGTCAGCTCTCTGGGCAGATAGAAGGGTCTGCAAACAACTGTCATTGCTTCTAGGTCAGGAAAGCAATGGGTGTGTGTGATGTTACTGTTTGTACACCAGTCATTGTGAACATATACACACAGTCCCCCTCCTCTGTTCTTTCCGAAGTCTCCATTTCTGTCATAGTGATGAGCGGTGCGGTCTGCTAGCTGTACTGTAGCATCCGGGATCAGTTGATGTAGCCAAGTCTCCATGATGATCAGCACACAGCAATTGTGATAATTAAGTGCACACCGCAATCACGATTAAATAATTAAGGCTACATTCACATCACAAGCCTCATTGTTCAACTGTGATTTTTTTTGCTCAGATCGGTTTTGTCTTGAGGGTTCACATTCATAAATTACAAGTGACTTGTATCTAACTCATGTAAACGTATCTGTCCTCTGAAATGGTACATTGATACATTTTTGTCACCAGAGTCGTTGAGGGGACAGTGAAGAGGGCGAATGAGCTGAATGACTTCTTCAACCGGTTCAACCAGCCCACGTCCCCCCCGCCTTCCCCCTCACTGCAGCAATCTCTCCTTCTTCCCTCAACACACCTCCCCCCAGTCATCGCAGCAGCCCCCTCCTCCCCCACCTCAACACAGACTCCTCCATGCATCACTGCAGACCAGGTCCTTCACCCCAGGAAAGCAGCAGGCCCAGACAAGGTGAGTCCCCGACTACTGAAGACCTGCACTGCTGAACTGGGTGAAGCACTCCAACGCATCTTCAACCTCAGCCTGCAGCTGGGGAGAGTGCCCACCCTCTGGAAGACATCATGCATCATTCCAGTTCCCAAGAAGAACCGGCCCAATGAGCTGGACTTCCGACCGGTGGCACTCACTTCACATCTGATGAAGACGTTTGAGCGACTCTTCCTCAGCCTCCTCAGACCCCAGGTGCAACATGCCCAAAACTGTCTGCAGTTTGCGTACCGGGCAGGCGTTGGTGTGGAAGACGCCGTCCTCTACCTCCTACACCGAGCCCACTCGCATCTGGATAAGGGAAATGTCACAGTGAGGATCCTCTTCTTGGACTTCTCGAGTGCCTTCAACACCATCCAGCCCTTTATGCTTCAGGACAAACTGAACAGGATGCGAGTGGACCCCTGCCTGGTCACCTGGATCTCCAGCTACCTCACTGACAGGCCACAGTACGTCAGGCTGAAGGACATCACGTCTGACACTGTGATTAGCAGCACTGGAGCACCCCAGGGCACGGTGCTGGCCCCTCTTCTGTTCACCCTGTACACCGCGGACTTCTGCTACAACTCGGAGCTGTGTCACATTCAGAAGTTTGCCGATGACACAGCCATTGTGGGGTGTATCAGGGATGACAGAGAGGAGGAGTATAGGAGCCTGGTGAGGGACTTTGCTGTGTGGTGCAAAAGGAACCATCTGCAGCTCAATACCTCGAAGACCAAGGAGCTGGCCATTGACTTTGGGAGGTCCAGACCAAGGTCATGACCAGTTCTGATCAAGGGAGTCAAGGTGGAGGCTGTGGATTCCTACAAGTACCTCGGGCTGTGGCTGAACGCCAAGCTAGACTGGACTTGCAACACCGACTACTTGTACAGGAAGGGACAGAGCAGGTTATACTTCCTGAGGAGGCTGCGGTCCTTGAACATCTGCAGGAAACTCCTGTGGATGTTCTATCAGTCCATGGTCGCCAGTGTCCTGTTTTACACCATGGTGTGCTGGGGGGGCAGCACATCCAAGAAGGACACATCCAGGCTGGACAAGCTGATCAGGCAGGCCGGCTCTGTGGTCGGCATGAAGCTGGACTCTCTGGTGATGGTGACAGAGAAGAGGTCTATGGACAAACTACTGAACATCATGGACGATGCCAGTCACCCTCTGCACACTGTCATCAGCAACCAGAGGAGCCTGTTCAGTGACAGAATGCTCCTTCCCAAGTGCAGGACGAACAGACTCAAAAACTCCTTTGTCCCTCACGCCATCAGACTGTACAACTCCTCTCTGGGGGGGAGGCGGGGTAACAGGAAGACAGAGGACGGGAAGGAGCAGCAGCCTAGCCTGACAAGAAGCAATACCGGACAATGTGCAATATAAATGTGCTATATAATGTGGAATACTGCTCCTGCTGGCCTTTTTTCCCCCATATCTTATTCTTTCTTTTTATATTTGTATATGTAAATACTTAATTTAATTTATTTTATCTAGAAGTTTTCTCTATTTTCTATTCTCTGTTTATCTGTAATGATGCTGCTGGAATTTTAATTTCCCTGAGGGAACCCTCCCAAAGGGATCAATAAAGTTCTATCTAATCTAATCTAATCTAATCTAATCTAATCTGATCTAATCTAATCTAAAGTCATCTGCATCATTAGCAACAAAAAATGTCGTATAAAATTATTTATTTTTCTTCGGCAGAGTAGCCATGCTCGTTTGTGGCTGTGCTTTGCCATTTCTTTGGCATTAGAACGTGACTGTATATTGGTAAGTTCCTTCCAGTTTGACTTAAACTGATTAATTTCCCCAAATATCTCACCAGCTTTTGTCACAGCTATAGCTCTCCTCCATTGTTGTTTTACTGTTTTCAAATTCAGTGAAAAACCTGAATTTCTGACAGAAAAACATTCTGAACACTCTGTTGTCTAGAGAATGTTTAAGGGTTCCCAATCAAAGAACCATATGGGTTCTAAAGCTATAAATAACAGTTCAAATGGATAACTTAATAAATATTTTAAAATGTATGTAAAAATACATTAAAAATCACAGCACATCATAATAACTGCAGTCAATAAAATCCAAAGAACATTTTTACAGCTTAAAACTAAATTAAATAAAATATTACAGAAAAATGAGAGGGAAATAGACAGAGATCTTCATCATCAGTGTCTCAGTGAAACTCAGAGAAAATGAAACTCACCGACTCCTTCATGATGCCTGCAGTTTTCACTCCAAAGCTGATGGAACAAAAACACACGTAAAGAAGAGAGAATATTTTGTTGTAATCGTTATTTTAAAGGTTATTTCTTCTTACCAGTAACTTGACTTTTTCTCAGCGACGTCTGAATAACAGCGAGCGCCGTGAAGCTTCTCTCATAACCACGTATCTTACACTACTTATACTGTATATAATGCCCTGGTGGTATGCTGCTATAAATACCCAGGAATAGAAATATTTGACCTGTTTTTTTCTACACACCCAAATAACTAAAAAGTTCCAGAGTGACAGTCACCAAACACAACAGGAGCGAAACCAGCAATTAAACAAATCACATGATACCATGTCAACTGCTCCGTTAATTAATTCTAATTAAAGTTCACATCAGCGAATACCAAAGTTCTAAAGCTTAAGATTTTAAGGAGCTCACATGCACTCTTAACCCCAGGCCTAACCTTAATCTGAACTTTGACCCCAGTTCCAGGTGTTAGAGGTAGAATTGGGGGGCAGCGGGTGGCGCTGTCTCCTCACAGTTCCAGGTTCCCGGCTCCGTCCTGAGTTCGGGTTTCTGTCTGTGTGGAGTTTCACATGTTCTCCCCATGTCCGAGTGGGCAGAAAACCCAAGAAAACAGTAGGCTACATTTTCCAGTTTGTTTTCATTACACTGTATACATCCTGATAAAATACTGGGATGTGCCCATCAGGTTCGACAAAAATCTAAACATAACCAACATTTCTTTTGATGTACTGAGGGAATGAGCTATCAAGTCTTTTGACATGTCTCATACAACTATGTTAGACCACCTAATGTTAGCTAATGTTACCTACTCTAGTTGAACAAACTAGAAAATGTCGACTTCAAGCGTCCCTCTCAAGATTTTCACTGAAGTGCTGCTTTATATCCTCCCTCTGGTCTTTCATCAACATTGACAATTTTTCTCTCATTCCTTCACAAACTTTCCACTTTTCCCTCTTTCTTTCCCTGGTCTTTGCCCCTTAGAGTTTCTTTTGAGCTTTCTCCATCTGGAGTCCTTCTTTATGTCAAGACAAGTTGAGAGCTTAGACCACAGTATATATGCTGCAAAACTTCACACTCTAGAATCTTTTATGCTGCTATAGATACCCATGTATAGAAATATTTGACCTGTTTTTTTCTACACGCCCAAATAACTAAAAAGTTCCAGAGTGACAGTCACCAAACACAACAGGAGCGAAACCAGCAATTAAACAAATCACATGATACCATGTCAACTGCTCCGTTAATTAATTCTAATTAAAGTTCACATCAGCGAATACCAAAGTTCTAAAGCTTAAGATTTTAAGGAGCTCACATGCACTCTTAACCCCAGGCCTAACCTTAATCTGAACTTTGACCCCAGTTCCAGGTGTTAGAGGTAGAATTGGGGGGCAGCAGGGTGGGTCAGCGGGTGGCGCTGTCTCCTCACAGTTCCAGGTTCCCGGCTCCGTCCTGAGCTCAGGTTTCTGTCTGTGTGGAGTTTCACACGTTCTCCCCATGTCCGAGTAGGTTTCCTCACTGATGTGTGTGTGTGTGTCAGGAGTGAACTCTCCTTCCATGTGCCTTTAAACGTCTTTTAGATGAAGTTTGATGAAAAATCTCCCAAAGCCAGTGTAAAATCAAGAGGTGGATCAGTGAGGCTTTGGAGATGTTTTGTAGCTTTTCTGAAGATTGATAGCATCATGAATAAAGTACCATAACATTTTAATCCAAAGCCAGGTACCTGGTCACTGGATTAGTTTTCAGGACATAAGTCCTGTTTGCAGGAGATGTCCTTCATCATTCTGATCCATTCTTACACAAACTCTGTACAAATCTGTTCTCACCATGTACACATGCTCATCATACTCTACATTCCATGCTTACTACACACACCTCGCTGGAAAATACACTGATTATTTCGACCTTAATTATAAGTGCTTGTAGGGCGTAGCTGCTTAAATGACCATTACTAGGTTATGCACCTCAGGCTGCACAGAGATCTTCATCATCAGTTACACACAATTACCCAGATCTCACACACACACACTTAGAACAAAGGGTTCCTTTCAGGAGGCTAAGCATGTGGAATTAAAATAATGGCACACCACCAGGTCTTTAATTGCAGTGTTTTTGTGTGGATTTATTTATTTTAGGTGCAGCAGAATGGTGAGTGTCACAGAATTCAAGATTCCTTTATTGTCACTGCACCATACAGTACAGTAAAATTGAAGCACGCAATCCAGTCGGTGTATTCATACAAACAGTATTGGGGGGGTCAAATCTGTTCAAGATAACCATTCAAGTAAAAAGATAAACAAATCTATACAAGATAGTCAATAAAAAAGATACACATATCTTTTCAAGAACTATTTGACAAAAAAAAAACATAAAAAAAAAGTTGGATCTATGTATCGAGATTGTGACCCATGATACAGCGGGTTATTGCACAGTAATAAGTGAACGTATTGCACAATTAGGCGTGATAATTTCCCATGTTGACAAAGTGCAGTTGAGCAGGAGCAATATAAATAAATAAATAAATAAATATAGGTGATCGAGAGAATCGGAGAGCGAAGAGCCGCTGCCTCTGTGCGCGCCGCCATCTTGGATAATGTGTAGGTTATATCTAGCATCAATGATACCCCTTTAAAAGCCATCACAAAAACTCTTCTCCTACAACATCGAATGTAATCTTTACCAATACGTCAATTCAGACGCAATATATATTTCCTGGGATAAACAGTAAGCTTTATTTTCCAGTTTGTTTTTGTCAAAATATCCATGTCCTGATAAAATACTATGCGAATCGAACAATTTTGAGGAATGTCAAGCAGTTGCCAGCCATGTGGCGGCATTGCAGGAGGAAAAAGAACATCAGATGCAAGACAAATCAGGCTATCAGGATTTCTCCAAAATCTTCTCATAGCCAATCCAGGTCTGGTTAACCAGTTAAAGAGAAGCTATTTGTCATCCCCAACACAACTGTGCCAACTGCCATTGTTGAAGAGTCAAGCCCAAGTAACCCAAGATATCAGACCAGCCCCTGCCACAACTACTTATTCCACACAGCATTTTACTCCACAGACACAGGTTGCTTTGGTTCTTGCCTGGTGAAGATTAGACATGGGCAGGAAAGGAGAAGCTATTTTAAGTGCCTTAATCAGTCAGGCTGTGTATGTTGATCTCTGGTATCTCAACAGTGGCTCCTTTCTATTGGCCTTCTGATGTTTCATTGTATACCAATTATCACATTACTGCACTAAGTAAATGTGGATATTCAGAGACATTAGTGGCTCTACATTCTCAGCTCCAGGCAGAGCTGAGGAGTTAAAAAAAAATCCATTTCTGCTTCAATCCTACCAAACACATTTTGGTGGACTTAAAATAGTTTCTCCTTTCCTGCCCATGTCCAATCTTCACCAGGCAAGAACCAAAGCAATCTATGTCTGGAGTAAAATGCTGTTTGGAATAAGTAGTTGTGGCAGAGGTTGGTCTGATATCTTGGGACTTTGCAAGAAAGACAGGTACAACTTGGAGGATGAAGTGCTAGTGTCATAAAAAGTCAAGTCAAGTTTATTTTTATAATGCTTTTAACAATAGACATTGTCGCAAAGCAGCTTCACAGAAAATTAAAGACTTTAAACATGAGCTAATTTTATCCCTAATCTATCCCCAATGATGAAGCCTGTGGCGACGGTGGCAAGGAAAAACTCCCTGAAAAGACATGAGGAAGAAACCTCGAGAGGAACCAGACTCAAAAGGGAACCCATCCTCATTTAGCTGATAACAGATAGTGTGATTATAAATAACTCGCTTTTAGAACAGTGCCCTATATCGTCACAAAGTACAACTGTGTAACCAGGAAATTAATTATACTTTAACAGGAAGTCTGTTTTGTTGTAGTTATAAACTGTTTACTGATGGAAACTTGAGCGCAAAACTGTTCATGACAACTGCAGTCCTAAAGTTAGCAAGTCAACTGTAATCCTCAGACATAAAAGCATTACTATAAGAGTCCAGAGCGTCTTCCAAGTGCAACTTTTGACTGTCCATATGGGGCCGTCCTCTGCAGGAGCGATGTGATGAGACTCCAGCTAGACAGAGGCCATCAGGATGGATCAGGCAGGTCCGAGGAGCAGAAGAGGTTCAGCATCTCGATCTCAGGATCGATATGTAACAGACAGACAGAGGGAAGAGACGGGGGAAAACACAGGTTGTTAGGTATGTCCAATGTCACCTAATGAGTAAGAACAGGATACATTTTGCACTGAGTGCAAGCAGAGACTCCAGCAAAACTAATTATGACATCATAACTAAAAGGGAGAGCCAGAATGTAACACAGGCATGAGGGACCTCCAAGACATAAAGTAGCAGCCACTACACCGTCAACAAACCCCAGTGAGCGGGGGGATCCATACATCCCAGTTTACCAAAACACTCTATACTATTAATAAAAGGCTTGACTAAACAGATATGTTTTCAGATGAGACTTAAACACTGAGACGGTGTCTGAGTCCCGACCACTACTTGAAAGGCTGTTCCATAACTGTGGGGCTTTGTAAGAAAAACCTCTGCCACCACTGTAGCTTTCACTAGATGAGGTACCAGTAGCTAGCCTGCACCTTTTGATCCAAGTAGGCATGGTGGGTCATAAAGCACCAGAAGTTCGCTCAGGTATGAGGTGTCCAAGTTAGTTTTGCAGATGGTGCTCAAGCTAAACCCCTTGGACACATGTTAATCAGTGTATCTGACCCCAAAAAAAGAAATCTCCTGAAGGGGTGACCAGATTCATTATTTCCTCCAGGAGGTTCAAGTCAGTTCACTTTTATTTGTAATGCTTTTAACAATGAACAGTCACAAATCAACTTTATCAAATTCTAAAAATCCCAGATATTCAATTTTTTTTTTTTTTTAAATTATCCCTACTGAGCAAAACAGAAGTGAATGTGGGAAGGAAGAACTCAGACAGCATGAAGAAGAAACCTTAAGAGGAACCAAACTCAAAAGGGAACCCATCCTTATGTGGGTGACACCAGAGTGTGACTATAGATCAGCTCTTCTATAACTGTATAATAAATAGTCAAAAAGTACAATTGTGTAAACAAGAACATATGAATAACTTATGAGTTTGAGCATCAAAGTCATTTCTGAATTCATCAGTTTTAACTTTGAATCTGTTGTACAGTGCCATGCAAAAGTATTCATCCTCCTTGATGTTTGTCCTGTTTTGTCTCTGATGTTATGGTGTTAATGGTCTGAATAACGTTTAATGTTTTTATCTGATATGACGTTAACTGACAGGTGCACTTTCTGCCTGTTTTTTTTTCTCTGAGCGGTTGTTGTTGGTTTTTTTCACTAGACGGTTGTTTTTACTACCGTACCTGTCTTTGGAGATGATATACCTATAGCCTACTTGAGCTCTGATTTGATGAAATAAAATTCGACAAAAATGAAGAATGACACTCCTCGATGATGACTACAGCTTTAATAACAAAGATGAAAGAGCCATGGGGCGATAATAAGCCCTACCGGTAAAAATATTCTAAAAGCAAACTGATTAATGCATCAGTAATAAGCTACTAATATTAGTTATAATAATAATATAGGCTATTAGTAATAACGATAGGGCGGCACGGTGGTGTAGTGGTTAGCGCTGTCGCCTCACAGCAAGAAGGTCCTGGGTTCGAGCCCCGGGGCCGGCGAGGGCCTTTCTGTGTGGAGTTTGCATGTTCTCCCCGTGTCCGCGTGGGTTTCCTCCGGGTGCTCCGGTTTCCCCCACAGTCCAAAGACATGCAGGTTAGGTTAACTGGTGACTCTAAATTGAGCGTAGGTGTGAATGTGAGTGTGAATGGTTGTCTGTGTCTATGTGTCAGCCCTGTGATGACCTGGCGACTTGTCCAGGGTGAACCCCGCCTTTCGCCCGTAGTCAGCTGGGATAGGCTCCAGCTTGCCTGCGACCCTGTAGGACAGGATAAAGCGGCTACAGATAATGAGATGAGATGAGTAATAACGATAGTGATAGTATTAAAGATAGTAGTAGATATTTAAAATAATCAGACTAGGCTACTTACAGGGCAAGTAACCACGCGCCGCTTATCAGATAGAATCACAGATTCTATGGATAGAATAACCCTTCAAAAAAAAGTGCGACTTATAGTCCGGTGCGACATATATATGTTTTTTTCGTCTTCATAATGCATTTTTTGGCTGATGCGACTTAAACTCCGGAGCGACGTATAGTCCGGAAAATACGGTACATTTCAGATGTTCTAACAGATCAACATTTACCTCATGCTCTGATAGAATGTTCCAAAACACGCCTCGAGCAATGTGTCTAGCTTAGACAGAAGGTCACACAGTAACTTACAAGTTACACAGAATTCAATGCCTTCTAGCTGGCATTCTAACTACAATATTAAAAATAAGTATTAAGTATTAAGAATTACTGCCTTCTTGGTCAAGAATAAATATTTACAATTATTTATCCTTACAAAGGAATAAAACCTTACAATATGTGTGTGAATGAAACCTTCAATCATAAGCAAAACAATATTCATATCAGCGATTCAGCAACTCCAGCACCCATGCACGTCAAAGCGCGAAACGCCCCCACGACAACTCCACCATGTTCAGTCCCAGCAAAGAAGCGTGTGTCCTCTCCACTGGAGGAAGGCCAGGCCACACAGGGACAGTCCAAAACCACCGCTACAATAAAGGACCCTAAAAAGCTCCAAAACATCAAATCACAAAGCCTCAACAATCCCAAATCACATGCAGCTACAAAACCAACCTAAATCATGGCTCTAAATCTAACAATTGGTTAGGTATGGCTTGCTTTTATTCGACACTGGATTTGACAAAGGGATATAGCAGATCTCCTTGACTCTATTATCCCAGGAGAAAATGGTCTTTTCCACTACATTTGGTTTACACCAATTCATCATCCTTCTGTTTGGGTTGTTTGGGGCCCCAACAACATTTCAGCATCTCATGGACCAAATCCTCCATCCCCACAATGTGTATGCCACTGCCTATTTAGACAATGTTATTATTTATAGTAATTATTGACAGCGATATTTACAACATCTAAGGGCTGTCCTGAGGTTGCCGATGTGTGCGGGGCACACAGCAAACTTGAAGAAGAAGTGTGCAATTGGACAGGTGGAAGTATGGTATCTGGGTTTATACTTGGGTCATGGGCAAGTACATCCCCAAATTGATAAGACTGCAGCAATTGCGGCCTGCCCAAGACCTAAGACTAAAAAGGGGGTGAGGCAGTTCCTGGGGCTGACTGGCTATTATAGGTGGATCATACCTAACTTTTCGGAAGTCACCAGCCTGCTGACTGACCTCACTAAAAAGGGGGCACCAGATCCAGTCCAGAAGGCAGAGCCATGCGAACAGGCTTTTGCTCAAGTTAAAGCAGTTTTGTGTAGGGCCCCGCTGTTACATTCACCTGACTTTTCTCTCCCCTTTGTTCTGCAGACCGACATGTCAGACAGATGGCTAGGGACTGTTTTGTCCCAGGTGGTGGAGGGGGCAGAGTGCCCAGTGCTGTCCATCAGCCACAAGCTCTCAATGCAAGAGTCAAAGTACTGCACCACAGCAAAGGAGTGTTTGGCCATCAAGTGAGCAGTCCTCACTCTCCAGTACTGCCTGATAGGACACCCTCTGTTCTGACCATGCCCCACCCCAGTGGCTCCACCGCATGAAGAATGCCAATGTATAGACCACTCGTTGGTATCTAGCCATCCTAGATACTCCACCTAGGAGGAGGAGGAGGTGGTGGCGGCTGTATAGATATCTGGTTTTGGGAAAGGGCTCCTGCAAAGCAGACATAAAACTTACTAAAACAGTCACTAACACCCACAAAGGCCTCTTGGCATCAGTAATAATAGATTTGATTTGACTTACCCACTGCAATCAAGATCATACCAATTAAAAAAAAAATCAGATTATATTTAAAGCCTCAAAATAAAAAATTAAATCAGAAATCTCAACCCAAACAAAATTTGTCCAGCTTAAAAGTCAACCAAATTACATAAATAAACACAGAAAAATAATGAGAATGAAGATGGGGAACATCAGCATCACTGAAGCTCAAAGAAAATGAAACTCACCGACAACTTCATGCTGCCTGCGGTCTTTACTCCAAAACTAACAGAACAAAGAACATATTTAAAGACATGTATCTACAGAGACATCTAGTGGACAAAAACAAATATTACAGGAGGTTCAAGGAATAATCATGCGTTGTTGACTGTGTTGTCCACTAGATGTCGCTCTTTAGACAGTTTTATTGCCGTAGGTCTGCTTTGTCACATGTGCAGTGCGGATAACAAACAGAGAGACAAATATAAATGAGTGAATACATACATAAATTAGAAATGAATGTAGTTTAAACAAGATTTGTCCGTTTTGCCAAAGCGTAGGGGAGAAAAAGCATTAATTAACTGCGTATCCCCGGGTGAGATGGTGGCGTCTGATTTATTCAGAAGAACCTGCGTTGCTTTCTGGGACACGGAGTTTGCGGAAATCACAACAAAGATAGTAATACAAAGGTATTGATTTTATATAATATGTGAACGTGTGACGTGTTCAAATATATTCTTAGACAATTCATAGCTATTTAAAAACGTTGCAGCTTATTTTACTAAACTGGCACCGTTACACGTGTGTTGCCGTTTATTCATCCCGTCAGGAATTTACTTCCTATTTCTGCGTGACGTCATCACCATTGGCGACGTCTTGCATCGCGAGACAAGAAGACAACATCGCGCATGCGCAGGTTCGTTTTCAAATTTCTGCACGGTGAACTTCATGGTGTAGAGTCTCGCTGTGAGAGGAAACAATGGCGACTGCGGGAAGTGCGGCGACTGCGGCGGGCGGCTCGGGAGGATCAGCGGCCGGTCAGGCGGGATCCGGTGCTTCCCTGGGCAGAAAAAAGGACGGAGGGCCGTCGGCTAAATTTTGGGAGAGCGCTGAGACGGTTTCTCAACTCGAGACGGTTCGGATGTGGATCGGAAAACACTACAAAAAGGTTAGCTGGATCATGCTAATGCTAAACTTGCTGTTGTAAACTGCGTGTCTCAAATGGACTGCTCTCTCACTACATAGGGTGCGTGTTTCATGGGCTCCGTGCCCTCTGTAGTGCCCTCTGTAGTGCACTTGTACGCGGAGTGCGGAGCGGTTTGGGTTTCGGCCCGGGTTAACCGCGCTAACACAAGTCTGTTAAACCGTATATTCTTGTTTTGAGCTGTGAAGATCCGGTTCTGCTGGCTGAAAACAAGGAATATGAATCGTTAGTAAAAACAAAAAAGTTAATAGTGCAATTATTTGCTGAACCAAACTAGTTAGGAGTTAGTTAACGAGCTCTTATGATTCATTTGTCAAGACTTCTTTTGAATATTTATACTGTGTAATAATATGCACATGTTCTATTTTTAGATTTTAATTTAATAAGCGTCTTTAAAACTCATTTCTCTAGCTTGGACAGCAGAATTCGCTAACCGTGCTAACTTATGTTTAGTACATCTTAGTTTTTGGTCTTTATTTTATACAAAAATTCATACTTCATCTAGTTTTAGAAAATGTTGAACTCGATCAAAGAAAACTCCTTAATTCTAATAATTTTATGCCGTAAACTTATTGTTTGTTTGTTTTTTTCCAGTCAGTGGAGTGAAATTAGCACATTTGCTAACAACAACTCGGCTTTATCCATCTGCGATACAAGAGAAGCCCGCCTTCTGTGTCGTGATTGGCTAACAGTGTCCCTGTTCTGCACTCCTATTGGTTAATTTTGCCAATATTGATATAAGAGAAGCTAATCAGGATTTTGTTTGCATAAGGTACTAGCTAATCCTAGAATAGGAGGCGGGATTATTATTATTTTGCATATGGATGCGGAAAAATATCTGCAGCCGCCGTTATTCATTCAGTTATGTGCAAAAGTTTAATCCCCCTTTTTTGTTAAAACACCATTTTAACAGGAAAGGGTTTTTTTTTTTGTTTTTGTTTTTTTTTTTAAAAGGTCTGTCGATGATTTGACACCCTTCAGATGATCCACTAATGTTGTATCTCAGGGCAATTAACTTTTGTATTAATGCACTTATTTGTTTTTTGTGGCTATATGTAAATTTATTTTAATTTATCTAGAAGTTTTCTCTACTTCTTTTCTCTGTTTATCTGTAATGATGCTGCTGGAATCTTAATTTCCCTGAGGGAACCCGCCCAAAGGGATCAATAAAGTTTTATCTAATCTAGAGGTGAAGTGAGGGAGTAGCCACTCAGTGCGTTTACATGCACATCCAAATCGAGCTGCTGTCGGTAATCGAGCTGAGGGTCCCAGCAGGGTGCCAGAGAAATCCAATCCTACATGCACACAAGGAAATCGAGCTATTGTGTGAGGTACATTGTGCACCCGAGCCACAGGTGGCGCAACACGCCCCATCGTGTTGGTACACTTCCGGTTGTCGTCATGAAGAAGAGCTATTCAAGAGTGTAAACAAAGTTATCAGTTCCGTGTTCTCCATTGTGCGTTTTTCTCCCGTCCATGAATTTTAATATATTCAACTCCTTAAGCTGAATGAGCATGAACTCTGTCTCCTCATTGCTCCAGAAGTGCACGTTTCTGCTCGCCATTTTCTCTTCTTTGTTTGTTCCTCCTGACCTCTTCTGCTGCTCGCTACTACTGTTGTCATGCCAACCGAGGCTGTTGTGTTTCCTGCTTGTGGTCTCGTCACTCGTCACTTCCGGAAGGGGCAGTGCTGAAGTAAGTAGCTTGACTGCATAGCTCGATAAGGTTTACATGCACTAAGTAGCTCGGCAAAAATCGCATAATCTAGGTTGTGTAGCTCGATTACGAGAAATCAAGTTCGGTTCAATTTCAGCCGAGCTAAGGTGTTTCCATGGCATTTAGAACTTTGATTTCAGTCGAGCAACGGCAGAAATTCGATTTTCTCTATGTGCATGTAAACGCACTCGCTATGTCATTGTGATGCAAGAGTGAGTGTAACAATAGCACATGCGTATACACGTAAGCATTACAATCACCAGAACAGTGAATCGTGATCTCGCGATATGAACAGTTGATCTCGCGTTATCAAAGGTACACAAGAATAAGTGGCGAAGCCACTATCATCGTGTTGTAAGATTGAGTGTAGCGATAGTGAAACTTCGTAAGCAGTCAGCACTTATCCTGATCAAGTTTGGTTACCCGTTCTACTTCTTGATAAACTTGGGAACCAATCAGAACCAGAAACGAAATAAGAGAAACTGTGTTATAACTTTGTAATATCGGAAGATAATCAGCAGATAAAAAGATAAACGAAATTCACCTCATGGTTCGCCAAGGCTACTGATTGGATATTAAATAAGTGGTGTTTATTTTAAGAAAATTTACCTTTTGATAATCGCAGCTTTTGTTTGGTCCTTCTGAAAGGTCAAATGAAAGGTTTTGTAAGGGTTTTTTTTGGGGGGGGGGTTAAGCTTTTTGGCAGGTATATTGAGAAGCCAATATCAAATTTATGCTATTCACTTTAATTTTTTAATTATACTTTTTGAGTCTTTACATTTGTGAAACAAAATGTGCTCATTAGTATTAAATAATGCTAAGACAATTCATGAACATGCGCTTTCTTACTAATTTGAAAATATAGTTCACAGCTATATATAATAAATATAAATCTCCCTTAACGAAGAGGCAGGAGGCAAAGTTGGAGGTGGCGGAGTTGAGGATGTTAAGGTTTGCGATGGGAGGTTGGACAGGATAAGGAACGAGCACATCAGAGGGACAGCACATGTGGAGAGCTTGGGAATGAAGCTAAGAGAGATGAGACTGAGATGGTACGGGCACATCCTGAGAAGAGATGCAGAGCATGTGGGAAGGAGAATGTTGAGGATGGAGCTGCCAGGCAAACGAAAACGAGGAAGGCCAAAGAGGAGATACATGGATGTGGTGAGGGAGGACATGAAAGTGGCAGGTGTGGTAGAGAAGGATGCGGAAGACAGGGAGCAATGGAGACCAAAGATCCGCTGTGGCGACCCCTAATCGGGAGCAGCCAAAAGAATAATAATAAAGATAGCATCTTGCTTTATCTGGCCTCCACTGTGGAAATTTTTTTTTTTATTACAATTCAAATGCTTTTGTAAAATTTGATTTCCATATAAAATAACTCCATCATGAAGAATTAAAGCCCCTCCTTCACAGATGAGTGAAAATATTGAATAAATTTCCTCTTTTTGATTGATTGGATTAAAAATGCCAAGTTATGATGACTGAATTGATTATTCACTTAAATATAAATATGATCCAGTTTGGGTATTTGATATGGTGAAATAGGACGCAATGGAAAAATCAAGAACACACCGGAAAGATGAGAATAACGGCGGTGGTAAAAGAACAGCGACTGTACCGGCTGAAGGTCGCACGGGTCTCTGCTGCGGCGCGCGAGCAACGGGACATCACTACCGCACCGGACAGAGCGTGAGGCGGGGGCGGGGCAAAATGACTGGCCGTAGAGTCTATCAAAAGTTCGATCTAATTTGACCATGATTGCAAAATATTGGTCAAAAATACACAAACACTATGAAATATGAAAGTACCATAAGATATTTATATAAGAAACATTCTGTTGCCTTATCCTGCAGGACTAAAACAAAATAAAACTGTCAAAACTCACCTTTTCTGTGATAACGTCCGAACAGATCACCCGCGTAACAGACTGCAAATGGAAGCACGATCAACTTCTAACTGTTGGAGTGGAAAATTCCATTCTACACATGCAAATTGTTAATGTGTGTCCTTCCCCGCACACAAATAACACGCTACGGTAAAAAATAGACCACAACTCATTTTATAGCTCAGAAATTCATACAAGCCCAGCTACCATCGTAACATATTCTGTAAGAAACATATTCTATACCTAACTTTCAGCTTTCGTTTTAAAAAACAAAATCGCAGATTTATAACTAAATGTTTATATGGTGTAGTGATTTTAAGTTACTACTTTTGGTGAGGTCGTGACCTCGACCCTGAGACTTTCCGTTTAGATCAAAACACACGATCATATTGGTTTGGGGTTTGCGGAAAATGGAGTTATGACGGTGATCAAATATTTTGCATGATGTTTTATTACGGTTATGATTATTCTGTGAGCGCACCAATCCTTAGGTGGATACAGTTACAACTTAAAATACAATCAGTGATAACTGTCGACTTTTCAGTGGACTACAACCTTTTTAAGGGAATGCGATGGAGTCAACCATTTATCATGTCCCAGATCAAGCCGCCATTTTTCCACAAATTTGCAGAATTTTTGCCAAATTCTGAATAGAGTATTCACATCAAAGATTTAATTTTATGTCTTATTTCTTTTGTCATTTTATTTCAAATTAAAACCAACATCACCATTCAAAACAGTATAGTTTATTGACTGTGTACATTTAGTGGGGTTAGTAACCGATTGCCAATCGAAATCATCGGTTGTAATGACATCTGAATCGGTTGTTTTTCGGCCAAATGCAATTTTCCTGTAATTGTTTGAACTTTCTCGTCGGACTTATTTGATAAGGAACGCCGCTACTTGCGGGCCTTTTGGTTGCTGAGACTGTGTACATGTGACTAGATAAAAAGTGGGAATCGATTGGCTAATCCTTCTTATCCAACCATTTAGCGCGTATTAAACTATAGCATATCACGTGGTTCCCTCATGGTAAGATGGTGACCCTATCCTGTATGGTATAGCGTGATGGCAACCGCAAAAAAACAAAAGCGAATGCTGTTTGATTTCGGCTTCACAGAAAAAACTGGCAAGTCTTGCAGGAAATGCCCAGCAGTGTTCTCCACGGGCGCTTTTAAAGTGGCGCACCGCCATGTTATAATTCTGGCCTGCCACCCTTCCCTTGGCCAAAAAAAAAAAAATCAGCATACACCAAATAAATTGTAAAGTATTTGCTTTATTATAATTTTGTAACTAACACGCAGAAGACCATTAAACGAATGCATACCGGGCGACCTGAAGTGGCCAAAATAACTAGCCAGCAGCTAAATAACTCTGCGGGTGTTTGTTATTGTGCACCAGTTACGCTTATCTATCGTCTTTTCTGACCATACACAGTTACAGTAATCATATAACAGCGCACACACACACGAGTTAAGTTCAGGTCTTTTATTTTACGTATCTGTGATTGTGTAGGCGAGAGCTGCGTTTTCCCGCTGCTTCTGTGGTTGTTTACTGCAGGACTTCTGGGTTTCTGGGTCAAAGGACCTGAACTACGGCGGCCGGGTGGCTTTGTAGTGCCAGTCTCGGGCACGCACGCCAGCTCATGCATTGATTGGAGTGGTTTCACCCAATTAACATGATGTGTATTGTAAAAAATTTATTGTAATTGGGTATTTTGTTTATGCATGGAAGTTCATTTATTTTCACGCACAGGAAAAAAAATATAATTAATTCAGGAAGGCGCGACAAGCGCATCAGTCTCAACTGAAATGTCAAATGAGTCTCACATTGACAAAGATATGTACAGTGAGTGTGTTAATTTTTTGTAAAATGATTTTAACAATGATTTAGCATTTCCTGTCCATTTATTGGCCAGTTTCACTGTCAAAGAAGCCCAAAGTCCGTCAGCTTCAGGAGGTCTTCGTCCCCTCTGCCACCTTTTATTTTTGAAAAGTGGAGAACCCTGCCCAGTTTACATTTTGTTATTGCTATTTTGCATGTTTGTCGTTATACATTCGATTTCTTCATTCTGCAAGCGTTCGTGTTATGTTCTGATTTTCCAAATCTTGATTGGGCTTTGTGGCATACGAACTGAAATTGCCATGAGACCCAGGAATGACTGAATCTTTATTTCAGATGGACCATGGAAAACTAACGATTGGCTGTTAGAAATTGTGAAATTCGTTTTATATTTTTGTGTGTGTGTAGGGCGTCACAGTGGTGTAGTGGTTAGCGCTGTTGCCTCACAGCAAGAAGGTCCGGGTTCGAGCCCCGTGGCCTGCGAGGGCCTTTCTGTGCGGAGTTTGCATGTTCTCCCCGTGTCCGCGTGGGTTTCCTCTGGGTGCTCCGGTTTCCCCCACAGTCCAAAGACATGCAGGTTAGGTTAACTGGTGACTCTAATGCCGCTTTTCCACTACAAACGCGGCTGAGTCGGGCTGAGCGGGGCTGTTGGAGTTGCATTTCGACTCCAACCGTGCTGAACCGTGCTGGCTGGAAGTGGGTGGACACATTGGGTGGAGTTAGCGAAAGTGGGTGGACGTCACGTGATGTCGTTAGGCGGCGCAAACAGTGACATCAGTGATCTTTTAAGCGGTAGTCTCATGACCCGGATAGTAAACAATAAACATGGAGGACATGGAGTCGTTAGTGTTGCTGGTCTTGGTGCTGTGGCTTGTTGTCACCGACAACGCGGACAGATACTGGCAAGAGCGTATAGATGAGGCGAGGCGCATAAGGCTTCAGAAATTCTCGTAATTTGTAATTCTTCTTCCGGGTTTGCGGTGTTTACAGATCCCAGCACGCTCACGGGGCGTGTGTGGGCATGTGAGGACACTCCTCACCAATCAGTGCACAGGGGAGTGTCTGCTCACACCCCTATCCCCACTTGGCTCGGTTTGGCTCGCTTCAGCCCCACTCCAAAACGGTGCGAGTTTTGGGTGCTAAGCAGGGCTGAAGCGAGCCGAGTCGTGCTGCTCTGAGAGAGTCGAAACGCGAGCCGTGTCGGGCTGAAGTGAGCTGAAAAAGGGTAGTGGAAAAGGGCCATAAATTGAGCGTAGGTGTGAGTGTGAATGGTTGTCTGTGTCTATGTGTCAGCCCTGTGATGACCTGGCGACTTGTCCAGGGTGAACCCCGCCTTTCGCCCGTAGTCAGCTGGGATAGGATCCAGCTCGCCTGAGACCCTGTAGAACAGGATAAAGCGGCTACAGATAATGGAGGGATACATATATAAAAGCAAGCATGTGATATCCCCTTTGTATTAAAGGAGGTTCAGAGTTCAAAAGATTTCAGATCTTTTGAAAAAAATGTACACAAAAACAAATGTGTACAAACTCATAAATTTATCATTTTAATGATTAACATTAATTGCTTGACAGATGTCGAGTCTTGATGTGACGCCCCTACAAGGATACACTGCATTCCATCACAAGTCAAAATGTAAATAATGTCAATGTGCCTCGTGGGCGTGTTTGACCCAAAAACAGGCCGTATGCAATAATGGAATAGTGATCGATTATTTATAATTTAATGTTTAGCCGAACAGCCTTTATACACGGACCTGTACACGCACATGTTTCACTCGGTAATCATGGTGACGGCTAAAATTACAGACTTGCCTGTGGTTTGAGGCCTTTTTGAAAACCAGGCATGTAACGTACCGCTCCTCTTAGTTGGCATTTCTAGCCATGTGGTAGCGCGGCTCAGTCACAGCACATGAAACAGTGTCAGCACCTTGTCAGCCAATCAGATTACATCTTAGTTACAGCACACGGCAGTGTAATGGCTGCCTCTGTTTCCTACGGACGTGTTAGTATCTGGCCATTATTTAGTTGAATAAAACGTAGTTTCACATTGCACACTTCTCGGTTTTGCAAAAAAAAAAATTTGTTTTTGCGCTCGGTGAAAAATCAGCCGGTTGACGGCAGCAGATCGCCATCTGCAATCGGATTTGCTGCTGCCAACCAGCTACTTTTGAGACCTCTGAACTAGGGCTGCACGATATCGGAAAAATATGCGATATTCGATAACATGACTGAATATCTCAATATCGATATGTATCACGATAATTAAATATAGAATGTTTTTCTTACCTCTACTCGCCGTTCTGCCCTGTATCTAGCATTTTAAAAAAAACTCAATGCATCGCTGCCATTCCAACATTATTTTTTATTGGAAAAACATGGCTACACCTGCAATGGTGTCCATCAATCATCTTTAAATCTCTTAATTTTTGTGAGCGCAGCAGAAAATGTCTTAAGTTGAAGTAAACAAAAAACTGAAAACTACATTACATTAACATAAAGCATTCAAAATGGCAATTTCAGCGGCTCCCGGGAGATGAAGGTGAGCGACACAGATTCACCATAAACTCAAACACAATCTGTTAATAACACATGCGGATGAGAGAGCAGTGGTGTGTGTGTGTGAGAGAGAGAGCAGTTGTGTGTGTGTGTGTGTGTGTGTGTGTGTGTGTGTGTGTGAGAGAGAGAGAGAGTGAGAGCGGTAGTGTGTGTGTGTGAGCGAGCGTGTGTGTGTGAGAGAGTGAGAGCGGTAGTGTGTGTGTGTGTGTGTGTGTGTGTGTGAGAGAGAGAGTGAGAGCGGTAGTGTGTGTGTGAGTGAGCGAGCGTGTGTGTGTGTGAGAGTGAGAGGTAGTGTGTGTGTGAGAGAGTGAGAGGTAGTGTGTGTGTGTGAGAGAGAGAGCGCGGTTTTATGTTTTTATGCTTCTGTACAGCAGTGTTTGTCCCAGCGAGCCGCCCCACCACTGTTTTACAGGTACATGTCTTGCAAAGTACCTGAGTTTGCAGTACGTCACCCCTCCTGAATCCAAAGCACTTCCAAATAGCAGACGTGCATTTTTTTTTTTTTTTTGGAAACCAGTTCCTCCTCACACAAGTTTGTCTCACCACACTTGCTCCCGCCTTCCGCCATCACCACGAGGCTTTTACTTGTTTTGCAATAGGGGGCGGAGTTATCCTGCGGCGCTTGTTGACATTCAAATGTGATTGGACGGCACAGAAAAATGTGCCTTTTATCGAAATTTAAGTAATTTTTGCAGTATGTGTATCGCAAACTATGATATCGCGATATCGATACTTTTTCAATATATTGTGCAGCCCTACTCTGAACGTGTGTGTATATGCTATACAGGGTTTTCCACGAGGGGTTTTAGAGGTGCAGGCCGCCCCCCTTTCTGTGATTCCCGCCCCCGTTTAATTTCTGCCGCCCCTTTACAAAAGGAAGCATGCCTGCCAACCTGTACGCATCTTGCGTAGCCGCTACAAATTTTTACCGCATTGTACGACTGTACGTTTTCACATTAAAAAGTGCGCATATCGTCCGAACTCGCATTTCAGTCAAGTTCTCGCTGAAGTTGATACCGCTGATCTGTGAGAAAAGTCAAAGCCAGAATGGAACGCTTTGCCCAATCCCCCGCCCCTCTTCCAGAGCGTGTGGCTCTGCCCTCTTCAGCCCCTCCCCTTCCTCCTTCGCGTCTCTGACTTGAGTGCAGCGGTGCAGCCAGGTGGCGAGAGCAAGTCGGGGATTGAAACGTCGGTTAGAGACGTCGTTTTTATATTTGTAACAGAAACGGTTGTGTTTCACGTATACTCGAGCTTCCTAGCCGTTATTTTGTGCATTTACAACACCAGCAGTACAGGCTAGGTCTTCATTTAACTTGGAAGCCATCACGTGAGGTCGCATATTCGATGCGGTAACCAACAAAACCTGATTACAATTCCTCTCGCGCTCTCATTGAATCACTATAAGTACCACTTTATTGATGTGCTCAACAAAACGTAGCGTGTTGTATATGTTAAGGGCAGTCGGTAACTTCTGTCAGTGGTAGCCTAGAATGTTTGCAGATGATGTGAAGTCGAAAATTGGTCATCCCTCTTATGAAAAAATCTGCGTGGTACTGCAGTATCAAATGCTTTTTTCTACAGTATTACTGCAGTAAATGCAATATTTCGAATGTAAATGCAATAGTTTGCACATGAAAAAGGCGTACTACAAAATACTGCAGTGTACTGTATAATGCAATATTTTTACTGTATAATGCAATATACTTCCAACATGTTAAAAAATGCAAAAGTCTAAACCTATTGCATGGGAAATTTGTGCAGACCATGTTTTGTGTTGAAAGTGCCTTTTTTACATACTGTATTAATTTAATGTGTTATTTATTTTGAAAGAGCGGCTCTGGTTTAATTTCATTTCATTTGCACATGTATTTAATGTTTGTTGTGCTTTTCAAAACAGAAGGAAGTTCCCAAGAGCCATCAATAACAGTTTCCCAAAGTCTATCAATAGGAATGTTTTACAAAACTGGACTATGTTCCCAAGGTCAATCAATAAAACTGGATTGAAAGTGTGTGTGTGTTCTGCTGGTTGTGGTCTGTGGGGGCGCATGCGCGCCGGGTTGGGGTGAGGTTGATGCGTGGGGGGGTACTCATAAAATTTTTTTCAAGGTTGGCAGGTATGAGGAAGAGACGTCCCTTTGTTTTCTTTGTGACAGATAGCCTTTCTCTGTTGGAGTACCGACAACGCAACAACACCCGAGTGTGAAATTCATTTACCAGCAATTAGTTTAGTCAGTCTGACGATTATAGGCTACGTTTACATTAGACCGTATCTGTCTCGTTTTCTTCGCGGATGCACTGTCCGTTTACATTAAACCGCCTGGAAACGCCGGGAAACGGGAATCCGCCAGCGTCCACGTATTCAATCCAGATCGTGTCAGCTCCGGTGCTGTGTAAACATTCAGAATACGCGGATACGCTGTGCTGAGCTCTAGCTGGCGTCTCATTGGACAACGTCACTGTGACATCCACCTTCCTGATTCGCTGGCGTTGGTCATGTGACGCGACTGCTGAAAAACGGCGCGGACTTCCACCTTGTATCACCTTTCATTAAAGAGTATAAAAGTATGAAAATACTGCAAATACTGATGCAAATACTGCCCATTGTGTAGTTATGATTGTCTTTAGGCTTGCCATCCTTCCACTTGCAAGTGGTAAGTGGTCTGCGCTGGGATCACACACACAGCGGCTCAGTCCCGAAAACACTGCTAGTGCACTTCACCCGCGTGCTCTGTGAGCTGCGCAGGGCCGGAGTGCGCACCCTCCAGAGGGCACTCGCTGTTCAGGGCGGAGTGATTTGGAGTGCAGGATGCCTGCGGAGCCGAGCGTATCTGTGTATTGGTATTGTTGTGTGCACGCAAATCGTGTATTGGTGTTGCTGTGTGCACGCTAATCGTTTTAAAAACGTTAATCTGATGATCCGCTGATACGGTCTAATGTAAACATGGGCTTAGTCTAAGAAAAGCGTTTCACACTTCGGTGTTTTTGACACATTGTTCTTGCGCCGGGAGATAACACGCCTTTATAATAACGTGTGAATCGACACCAAGTTCGAGATAACTGATTGTTATTGTCGGCAGAGAAATAAAGGATAAAAACAAAAAGTTCAAAGTTGGTGGAGCAAGCGCGATATTGCCTATAAAACCGTGAGGATATAACCTGGCTGTCAGTGTTACTGTAGCTCTTGAAGTGCGTACACTCTGTCGAAATGTCTCTCGAGCGATTCGGTTTTAGGCATAAGCGTTCCACTGTCGACATCGAAAACATCGATCCAAATTGATTTTGTATCGGTCCAATTGATTCCTCTATTGCAGCGGTTCCCAAACTTTTTTGGCCGCGCACCCCCTTCTATACTCCAACCAGGTTGACGCACCCCCAGTCCCCCAGTTTCAAAAAACACACGCTTTCTTACAAAGGCAGCATCTTTAATCGTGCTAAAATTATAATAAACATCGTTTGCAACACCTGCAGGAAACCACAAAAGTGGAAAAAAAAAAAAACAAAGCTTTCTTACAAAAGCCTAGGTCACAACCGGACGTACGATTTTTTTAGCCATGTGATTTTTGGTGTTTCCCAAATCGCTGCGGTTTTTTTTTTTTTTTTGGTTCATGGAGAAAGACGCGCGTTGGCCGTAAGTTTGTCTTGCAACCTGGAAAAAAACGTAAGCACCCGTAGAGTTTGTTTGACATGACAAAGAACCTCTGCGGCCGGTCTGCGGCTCGAAAATCAGCACGTGATACGCGCGCCCTCCGTGCGTTTCTTGCACGTAGACCGGCCATAGGAGCACCGCCAGTGCTGCACTTCACAATCCGATGGATCCTCTTCTTTATCTGTTCCTGATATGCTCCTTAATTGTTGTATCTCTTTAAAATGCATATGTTCATAATTATCATTGCTATTTTTACTGTTATGTTAACTTTTTTGCAAATTAGATCCATTCATTTTCATAACCTTGTAATGACAGGGTTGTGTTGCTAGTGTTTTAAACACGGATGAAGGCTATATAGGTCCTATTTTCAGTAGCAGTATATATTTTTAGCAAGATCAATGCCATTTGGCCAAATACATACCAATATTAATGCGACGGATGGGCCTGCATCTTGGCACAGAACTCTCTGATGTTTGGGGTAATTGAAGACCGTCTCAGCCTCAAATCTTTCTCAACATCTCCCAGTCTCCTCCTTCATCCCTGATTTGTGGTGGCGCATTTAGTTTTGCCGATTTCAACCAGTTGAGCATCGCGAATGAATGAATGAAGCCACAAACTACTGCAGAACGAGGGTTATGTATATAACCGCGGTTCTATGAGTTTCGGATGACCGCCAGAGGCGGTGCTTTCAGCACATGGATATCCATCACACGAACGTGCAGGTCGGGTAATAGTAACAACACCCCGTGACCCCGGCATAAAAGACCGGTAAACCCAGGAAGTGACCTCTTGGCAAATCTTCTCGTGTACACTCCGAGTGACTGCCAAGCTCTGGCGGTCATCCGAAACTCATAGAACCACGGTTATATACATAATCCTCGTTCTATTTCGTTTCTCCTGACCGCCAGAGGCGGTGCTTTCAGCACATGGATGACTAATACCAACCAGGTCATGAGGAGTGCCTACCCATACTCAGTGCTGCTGCGACGGGCCTGGAATGACAGCCGTCGCCACAGGATTATGTGGGACGACATTAAGACGGTAAAACCTGGTGAAGGTGCAGCTGGAAGCCCAGGAGGCTGCGCTGCATATGTCTGAAAGGGGCACGCCCTTCAGTGATGCCCATGAGGCCACCACGCCCCGTGCAGAGTGCGCCCTGACAGCCGGAGGAATCGGGGAGCCACTGTGCCTGTAGGCATGTAATATGGCCTCGACTATCCACTTGGATAGCCTCTGCTTAGAGAGCGCCAGACCCCTCCTCGGCCCTGTGTGGCACAGAAACAGGGCGTCACTCCTACGGGAGCCCTCTGTACGGGACACGTACACCCTGAGGGCGCGAACTGGGCACAAAAGTTCCGACCTCTCACCATGGCCCGCCTCGAACGCCGCAAGGCTAAGGGGCTGGTTGACGAAGGTAGCAGAGAGGGTCTTCGGGAGGAAAGAGGGGTTAGGCCACAGAGTGACCCCACTGTCGCCGGAGTGCCACTGCAGGCACTCCCCACTGACTGACAGCGCGTGTAATTCCCCGATGCGCCTCGTCGATGTAATGGCCAGAAGAAAAGCAGTCTTCAGGGAGAGCCATGAAATGTCTGCCGTGAGCAGGGGCTCAAACGGTGCGTCGCAGAGAGCCTGCAGCACCAAGTGAAGATCCCATGTGGGTACCCGGCTCCGTCGGGGGGGTCTCAACCGGAGAGCACCCTTCAAGAAACGTGCCACCAAGGGGTGGGACCCCACGGTCCTTCCCCCAACTCTGGCATGCTGAGCAGAGATGGCAGCTGCATAGTCCTTGATGGTGGAAGGAGTAAGACCCTTATCAAACAGAGACTGGAGGAACAGTAGAATGGTCGGCAGGGGGCAGCATGTAGGCTCCTCCCCCCGAGTTGAGCACCAGTTGGAGAAAAGCCTCCATCTGTTGGCGTAGAGGGCATTGGTGGAGGGTGCCCGAGAGCTTGCAATGGTGTTGACCACTGCCGGCTCACAAAGACCTAGCAGGGGGTCCGGCCCTTCAGCGGCCACACCCAGAGCTGCAGACGGGCTGGAGCCGGGTGCCAGATCTGCCCTCCTAGCTGTGATAGCAGGTCCGTCCTCACTGGCAGGCACCAGGGGTCGCCGTTCAGAAGTTGCAGCAACTTGGGAAACCACACTCGGCCCGGCCACCGAGGGGCGACAAGCAGCAGCCTGTGGTGGTCCATCGCAACCCTGTGTAGGGTTGGCACGATCAGCGGCAGAGGGGGGAAGGCATACAGCAGTTGCCTCGGCCAAGCATGCACCAGCGCATCCTGGCCCAGGGGACTGGGGCCGTGGAGGCTGAACCACAGAGGGCAGTGTGTCGACTCCTGGCAGGCAAAGAGGTCCACCTCTGCCCTGCCAAAACGTTCCCAGATGGCGAGAACCACCGCTGGGTTGAGTCTCCATTCCCCGGGATCGGGGTTCTGGCAGGACAGCAGATCCGCTGCCCTGTTGGCAGTGCCTGGCAAGTACATGGCACGCAGGCTCGAGATGTCGATGGGCCCACCGCAGAAGTTGGCCGGCCACTTCCAAGCACTGGAGGGACTTGGTGCCTCCCTGGTGGTTGATGTAGTACATTACCGTAGCGTTGTGCGTCCACACCAGGACGTGTCTGCCGGCCAGGCCTGGGAGGAAGTGCTGTAGGCCGAGGAGCACAGCCCGTAGCGCCGGGTGGAGGTGGAGACCGTTGAGCCACCTCTGAAGTGGACGCAAGTCCAGGAGCCCCAGTGGGACCAGAGAGGAGGCTGCTGTAAGCATGCCTAGCAGGCGCTGAAAGGTCTTCAGGGCGAGTGACCTGCCCCGTCTGAAGCGGCCATGCAGCAGGCGGATGTTGTGGATCCTGGTCTGGGAGGGGGTTGCCATCAACGACCTCGAATCCAGGTGCATGCCCAAGAAAGTCGTCTCCTGGCTGGGCACCAGCGAGCTCTTCTTGTAATTCACCCTGAGCCCCAGCTCTGCGATATGTGAGAGCACAGTCACGATGTCGGTGCAGGCCTGAGCTGCTGACCGTGAACAGACGAGCCAGTCGTCCAGGTAAGGCAGGACACGCAAACCCCTTGCCTGAAGTGGTGCCAATGCCGCTGCCACACACCTGGTGAATACACGGGGTGCCAGCGATATCCCAAAGGGCAAAACATTGAACTCGAAAGCCTGGCCCTCGAAGGCAAACCGCAGGAACTGCCTGTGGTGTGGCGCAATGGGAACATGGAAATAGGCGTCTTTCAGGTCGACGGTGGCAAACCAGTCGCCCACCTGGATGTGGTGTAAGACATCCATTGTACGCAGCATGCGGAATCTCATGGTCTTCAAATGGGAGTTGAGGGACCTCAGGTCGAGGATCGGGCGGATACCGCCGTCCTTCTTCAGAACCAGAAAATACCTGGAGTAGAACCCACCTTGCTGTCTCTGTCTGTCGATGGGAGAGATTGCTCCTTTCTCCAGGAGGGTGGCGATTTCCTGCCAGAGGACGAGGGACTTCCCCGGATGGCTCACGGTGGTGTGTTTGATCCCATGAAAACACGGCGGTCGGCGGCAGAACTGGATGCGGTAACCCTCGGTGAGGGTCACCGGCACCCAGGGGTCTGGGGTCAACGCTCTCCAGCTTTGGAGCTGTTCGCTGGAAAAGCGGCCGACCGCCGGCGCGCTGATGTCAGCGCCGCCCAGACCGCCCCCATCGGTCACCATGGGGGCGACGAGGAGCGGACTGGGTGTAGGGGGCAGCGCCGCGGGTCCGGGAGGTGGTGGGGCGACGAAAGTCATCAACCCGTCTGGTCTCCTGGCGGGTGCGTGGCCGAGACAGTCGGTGTGGGCCCCCTGAAGGACTGGGCAGCGTTGCCGTGGTGGTGGGCCTGGCGGAGGCCAGCGAACTGCTGTCGTGCCTGGACGACCTGGGCACTCCGGTCTAGGGCTTGCTGAGCGGCCTCGCCAAACAGCTCCCCGGGGACAACAGGGGGAGAGCGCAGCACACGCCGGTCGGGCTCGGCCAGAGGGGACTGCGCCAGCCATATCTGCTGGCGGGCGAGGGTGAGATACGACATCAGCCGGCCCAGTTCCCGCGACGGGTAGGCAAAGGCCTGGAGAGCCGCGTCGCACAGCTCCCGTGATGCCGCGCTCGTCCCCTCCAGCGTCTGGGCAAGGGCCAGCAGCAGATGGGGCATGGAATTGTCAATACGACCCATTCGTGCTGCCGTGTTGTATCCCCGCACGATGAGGTCGTCGGTCGCGCGGCATTGAGTGCGGGGGCATCGGGCCGCAGAGCCTCGTTGGGCGAAAGGACGAGGGCAGCCACGGAGGGCTCAATGTTGGGCATCTGCTGGAGGCCGTAGGTAGGGGCGTCCTGCATTGCTGCCAGGGTGCTGCAGTCACTAGGGAGGGGGGAACGGCGTCTAGGGTCCGCCCAACACCTCTGTAACTCCTCGATGTATGGGGCCGAGGGCGGAACAGACAACGAGGAAGGCTGTGTGGAGCCTCTGAAGAAAGCGCTCTGATGCTGGGCCACCGGGGGCATGTCCAACCCCAGACGGGCCAATGTAGCCCTCAGCGTTGGCTGGATGGATGAGCGTCCGCCTTCCGACGCTGCCATGGTGCCATGGCTGGTGGCCTGGGAACCGGCTGGAGAGGTGGAGTCGTGACCGTCAGACCCACCGCAGTCAAAGCTCTCCGACGCCCGGATCGACAGCTCATCCAGGCCGCGTGCATCAACGGCCGGTGACAGAAGCGGTGGTGATGGCGAACGGTCGGGCTGCCAGGCAGATGGGGTGGCTGCGGGAACACTGCTGCCCTGTGGCGGAGGCTGGAGATTCGCCAGCAGGGCCTTCATCTCCTCCAGCTCGGTGGACATCACCTCCACCTTCCGAGCCAAATCGCCTGGGCGCTTCTTTCTCGCCTTGGAAGCGGAGACGTGTGGGGGAGCCCCACGGCGCTTGCTGGGCCCTGCTGCTGCAGCCGGCACCCTGTCCTGTCCCCCCGAGGCCCGGGGGATGTCAGACGGAGGATCCATCCGAGCCAGCCTGGCGGTCCGTGCAGCTACGCTCAGGCACATGCAGTCTGCGCAGGCCATGTCCGTCAGCCCTTGCCGCAGGTGATCAATACCCAGGCACGAGGGGCACTCACGGTGGCCGTCCTCTGGCTCGAGGGGGGCCCGGCAGTTGGCGCAGCAAGAGAATGGGTCCATGACACCTGGCTGGCAGAAGGGAACTTAAAAAATAGGGCGAGAACACCCCAAGTAAGTATCCCAAAATAAACAATCAGGCGGCAACGAAAAAACGACCGGGCGAACACACCCGTGGTCGGGACGCAACTAAACAGTCACTCACTAGCGTGAGAAGACATCATACGCCGCTAAAACACACAAGACAGCCGGCCCGTGAGCAGGCCGGAGGTAAGGTTACACAAAACAAGGCGGTCGATAATATTAACAAGGATAGGCGCCGTGCGCGACAGAACTGATAAACAGCGGTGAAAAACACCGCTTTAATTTAAATGAATGAAAACCGCTTACCTGAACGAAAGCAAGCCGGCCTCCAGCGGCGAGGACACCGCCTCGGAGGGCTAGTCAGCTAACTCCACCGAGCGAGAGCACTCAGCTTAACGGAGTAACAAACAATACGAATACAACACACAAGACAGCCGGCCCGTGAGCAGGCCGGAGGCAAGGCTACACAAAACAAGGCGGTTGATAATATTAACAAAGATAGGCGCCGTGTGCCACAGAACTGATAAACAGCGGCGAGAAACACCGCTTTAATTTAAATGAATGAAAACCGCTTACCTGAACAAAAAACAAGCCGGCCTCCAGCGGTGAGGACACCGCCCCGGAGGGCTAATCAGCTAACTCCACCGAGTGAGAGCACTCAGCTTAACGGAGTAACAAATCAATACGAATATAACAAGAGAAAAGAATTGGTGGACTTAACGCAGTTTCTTGGAGGATGCGTAAGCACAGCCCCAACCCTACGGGTAACGAAACTAACACAGCGCTTTGTCCAAATTCCAATCCAACTCGCAACCTGCAAACGCGAGAAGATGCAAGAGGTCACTTCCTGGGTTTACCGGTCTTTTATGCCGGGGTCACGGGGTGACGTCACCCAGGTCACACGTGACTTTGTTGTTACTATTACTCGACCTGCACGTTCGTGTGATGGATATCCATGTGCTGAAAGCACCGCCTCTGGCGGTCAGGAGAAACGAAATAGAACCGTTACAGCGTAGAAGAAGAGTTAAAAATCGCCATTACATTTTTTATCTTGCACACCCCCTAGTGGCAGCTGCGCGCACCACACTTTTAGAATAGAGCAGGGTTTCCCAATGATTACTATTTGAGATTATTTTATGCAAATGAGATGTAAATTTATGCAAATTTGTTTCAAGGTCATCCGATTGACCCCCCACCCCCTATATTTTCAATCCGTGGAGAACCCTGCTATAGTTACTGTATGGACATGGTATCAGGAAACAATTTTATTTATAAGCAGTAGCCACATGGACCCATTGGGTACCTATTTTTACAGTTGGATATATGCATCCGCATAAATTAGCCTACACTAATTTTGTTTTTTGCAGTACGTCCAGACCGACTCTCCATCCTGTAAATCGTTAGCAGGACTGGTGATTCAGCTGCTTCAGTTTCAGGAGGACGCGTTCGGACGCAGAGTGAGCAATCCGGCCCTCACCAAACTACCCGTAAGTCCACACACCCAGTTCTCTTCCAGGTAGGTTGGATTGATCGTCTCAGTCCTGTCCGTGTTGAAAGCTGTCTGTAGACGTCGTCGCACAAAGAGAATTTGTGAATACTTTCAAGAAATTGTGGAATAAAGGGCCAATTAGTAATATCATTGTGGGTCACAGTTAATCACTGCATCTGTATACAATGGTAAAATTAATCTAGTAACGTGGTCATATCACTGTGCGTTCCACTCGTACGAGAGAAACTGTGGTCTGTTCAACACCATCCACATGCAGTCGTCTTATCGTGAAAAAGAATGGGCCTTTGTGAGAATTTGCTGCTCCGCTGACACGTCACGGTCCGTCTTGTGTCTTTAGGCAAAAAGCTTCTTGGACTTCAAAGCTGGTGGAGCTCTGTGTCACATCCTGGGATCTGCTTACAAGTTTAAAAGTGAACAGGGATGGTGAGTTAGGATTCAAGATGATGAATGTGTGCTGATGTTACATTATTGGTTTCTTTCTGTTACTTACAGTATCTCTCGTGTGTGTGTGTGTGCGCGTGTGTGTGTGTTCACTCAGGCGACGGTTTGATCTGCAGAATCCATCCAGAATGGACAGAAACGTGGAGATGTTCATGAATATTGAGAAAACTCTCGCACAGGTAAGATGCACACCTGAGAGAATTGCAGGTGTCGTGAAAGTGTGTATTATATTATAATATATAAAGTGTGATACATTTTTAAACTTCCTGTGAATGACTCGATTTATATTTTGTCCATTGTGATGCGTATAATGTGAAGTATTGTAGGTTTTGGTAAGTTTGTGCTTTAATGCTTCATCTGTCCCTGGAAAAACCTCTTGTGTAACGTTGCATCCTGCAGAATAACTGTCTGACTCGACCAAACGTGTACATCTCATCTGACGTGGACCAAAAACAGGCCGGCAAACTGAAGGACATCATCAAGAGGCATCAGGTCAGAGGCATGCGTTCAGTGTGTGTAGTGTTCTGGTTCTGGTTCTGATTTTACACGTTTTCTTTGTTCATTAGGGCTCCATCACTGAGGACAAATCCAAAGCTACTCATCTCATCTGTCCATCTCCAGCTCAGACAGAGGAAGGTCAGCTTCAACACACACACACACACTCTCAACATGTCATTGTGTGTTCTCAGGGTTTATTGCTATGAGGTTTACAGTTTAAAATTCTTTTGTGTATATAACATGTATTTGATATGTTTTCCAGAACAGCTTGTACACTGTCAGTGTTTCTCACTTTATTTTCATTATAACATGAGAGAGAGAGAGAGAGAGAGAGAGAGAGAGCGCGGCTGTGAGGGGAAAACTGACACTGCTAGTCCAAAAATAAAGTATTGTTTGGTTTAGTTGTGTTCAGCGATGGCGTGGTGTTTTGTGTGTGTGATAAAGCTAGAAACAGCAGTGGCAGCAGTGTGATGTGTTTACAGCAGGAGCAGATTAAACAAGGCCGAAGGGTTTTGCACTCATGTCCCTGTGGTGAGAAACAGAGGTGCTGTCGAGTCCAGGGGAAGTCAGTAAATGGAGTCAGTATTTTAAACAAAGTCAGAAGTGAGGAAATGCCCTGATCCTATTCTGTGACTAACTGTGGGAGCTCTGTGATTTACAGCCGAGTTCTTTACTGAGGAACTGAAGTGTGGTGCCTTTTTTTTTCTCTCCCCTTCCTCCCCCCAGAGGAGTGGCTGCGTCCCATCATGCGCAAAGACAAACAGGTGCTGGTTCACTGGGGGAATTATCCTGACAGGTGTGTGTCTCTCTGTCTCTCTCTCTCTCTCTCTCTCTCTCTCTGTCTCTGTGTACCGAAGGCCACACAAAGGCTGTGTGTGTATAATGAATTCTAGTCAACACTCTTCCATTTGTTGAACGCGACAGTCCAAGGTGCCAACTGTTAGTTTTAGCCATAGTGCTTATGACTTTTGACCCTTCACTACACTGATACCTCACTGAAACACCTGAAAATGACATTTAAAGGTGGGGTATGAGATTTTGGAATAACGGTTCCTGCAAACCATATTTTGAAAAGAAACACGCCCGCCCTTGCCATGCTCCCACCCCCGCGTCTCCACCCCTCCTCTCCCTTATAAAGCCTGAGAAAATCAGCTTTTATAATGGGTGTCTATTGCATTACACACCAGTGGAGCAGAGTGTAGAGAGCTTGGAAAAATAGCTCAAACTTTCTCATTTAAACTGTGTTTTCAGCCCCAATTTTCACTCCACACACACAATTTTCTCAAAAGTAGTAGCCACACTCACACAATGTGTCTACCTACACGATAGGACTTGCAGTTTTTGAATGAGCAGCCTGAAAGTGAGGAGAGCACAGCCGCCCAGCCACATAGACTGCCATTATAAAACTTGGCAGAAAAGTCACTCGTTTTTAACTCGCTCTAGTGACCTCATTTTTTTACACTACAGACAAAAAAATTACATCAGTGTGTTCAGGAGAGCCTTGTGGCACTCGGTGTGAAAGAATTTTGTGAATATCTCCTTCCATTTTCATGTAAATCCCTGTTGTTTGGAGGAAGCGCCCTGAGAGAATCCTGCGCTCTGTGTGACACTCTCGCGCGCTCACACACAGAAGGGCCGGGCTGCTCGCGGGCTTCAGTCTGATTGATGTGTCAGTATCCAATCATTTTGAGGTGGTACCTCGATATGATTGGATGGCGTTTTTCCTTTATTTTACACTGTAGACTGGATTAAAATATTTCGTTTTTGGGTCAAACCTTCTATTGTACTGCTTGCAACATGGGTGTGAGGAGCTTTTCAAGCAATATGGTAAAAAATACTCCTGAAAAACATCTCATACCCCACCTTTAACTGGGAGAAAAACATCAGTAAAACAGCAAACACAAAAGTCTACCAGGTGAATTGTGTTTTTGTTTTGTTTTTTTCTCACACGTGCTTGGATTTTATTGCTCGCAAGAAATGTTCGCACCTCTGGACAGGTGTGTGAGATACTGAGTGCATGCTGCACTGTTACAGCCTGAGCAGCAGAGGTTCACAGACCCTGTCCTATCTTGTATAGCCTAGGTTACAACCGGACATACGATTTTTTTTGGCTGTGCGATTTTTGGCGTTTCCCAAATCGCTGCGTTTTTTTTGTTTGTGGAGAAAGACGCACGTTGGCTGTAAGTTTGTCTTGCAACCTGAAAAAACTGTAAGCGGCCATAGAGCTTGACATGACAAAGAACCTCTGCGGCTCAAAAATCAGCACGTCACACGCGCGCCCTCCGTGCGTTTTTTGCACGTAGACCGGCCGTAGGAGCACGTACGGCCGGTTGTGACCGAGGCTTATGGGATGTAGTTTCATGTACGCGCACCACATGTGGGTTTCTTTAAGACATGTACACATTTGCAATATATGTTGTTTTAGCCACACCCAACAGGAAGTGAGTTATTTTGGGTTTTGTGCGTTTTGACACGTCTTGCGTTTTGTAGTATTCCTCATAGATGGATCATCAGGTTCGTGTCAGTCACTGCTCGTCACCGCTTGCAGCTATATTTTTAATTCTCTCTGATGGATTTAAAACCATAATGCATGAATCCAACAGTGGTGACTCGTATCAACACGCCTTGTATTTAAAGTCTCAGATAACACTAATGGTTTAAAAGTTTTCCTCTGTGCAGATGTGTTGGTGTTTTTCAGTGCTCTTTTGGTTTTACTGTGTGCAGTTACGACACCTGGGTTTCTGCCAGTGATGTGGACGGTGAGATGGAAGAACCTCCGAGCTCAGAGAAACCATGGAGGGTGAGAAGCTGGGAATAATAATCCTGCAGAGTCCACACACTCCGTCCTCTTCTTCCCATTACATTACATTTGTTTGTTTGTTTTATTTATTTATTTATTTATAGTTTTAGAGTTTTAGTAGTTTTAAAGACAGTCTGACATCAGAACTGAAATCCTTTTCTTGTTCGCTCACTGTACTCAGATTGTGCAAAAATTCTGCCTGACTGATAGAACCGCAAAGACAGTTACTGTTTTGTGTGTAATTTTGAATTGAAGTGCAGCTTTTTTTTTCTGTCCAGCTCTAAAGAGCCTCTGATTTTATTTATTTTTAATATAAATTATGTCGCTGTGATTTGATCTTATCCCCCATGTTACTATCAAACTCCCCAGCAAAGACCCTTCATCTGAGATTCCCAATGTTCATAAACCAACCAGTTTCACACCCACGGGAGTAAAGCCCTATTCAGACGGGATTAAATGAACGTGGATTCTGGGGTAGTTTCCTGTTTTACAGCAGCTGCTCTGTTATTTTATTTCCATCCGGATACACGTCTGTGACACTCTACACAGATGTCACATTGCATTGGGGGAAAGACGCGTCAGACTGCTGTTACTTCCTGTATTCAGCCTTGTAGTGTGTGGGAGTCTCAGTGCCCCCCCCCCCCCCCCCAGGTATTAAACACCTCCTGAGTCATGAAATGAAAAATGGCTGCTTTAGAAGAGGCACTGAGCAATATACACTACCGTTCAAAAGTTTGGGGTCACTTTGAAATGTCCTTATTTTTGAAAGAAAAGCACTGTTCTTTTCAATGAAGATCACTTTAAACTAATCAGAAATGCACTCCATACATTGCTAATGTGGTAAATGACTATTCTAGCTGCAAATGTCTGGTTTTTGGTGCAATATCTCCATAGGTGTATAGAGGCCCATTTCCAGCAACTCTCACTCCAGTGTTCTAATGGTACAATGTGTTTGCTCATTGCCTCAGAAGGCTAATGGATGATTAGAAAACCCTTGTACAATCATGTTAGCACAGCTGAAAACAGTTGAGCTCTTTAGAGAAGCTATAAAACTGACCTTCCTTTGAGCAGATTGAGTTTCTGGAGCATCACATTTGTGGGGTCGATTAAATGCTCAAAATGGCCAGAAAAATGTCTCGACTATATTTTCTATTCATTTTACAACTTATGGTGGGAAATAAAAGTGTGACTTTTCATGGAAAACACAAAATTGTCTGGGTGACCCCAAACTTTTGAACGGTAGTGTACCGCAACTAGATACGTTCCCCTGAGCAGAAGATAATCATTAAGAAGAGTGAGATTACGCAGATTGAGTTTAAAGTAGCCATTATAACTGCAGCTACAGGTATAACGCCTTACTTTAGATCCACATGCACAGTGTTCTATAAATAACTAGTTACATCACTGCCAGGTTCTTAACTATTTAATGACACGTGTGATGCAAACATCCAGATTTGTTAGAAAGTCGCTCCTCCTGAGGTCGGCTTATTGCGGTCCTGATGCAAGTTTTATCGCCGAGGAGATGTGTAAGGAAAAAAATCTATTACAGACGTCCCCAATAAACTAACTCAGTCTGACTCGAGGTTATATTGAATAAATTGATCATATAGTGTGTGAATTTCTATACACTCGCTCAAGGATTGTTAAAATTAAACATTAATCATGTGGATATGAAACATCACTTGGATGTGTGAGGTTTTTTTTTTTTTTTGATGTTACCTGGTCCAGGTGCACGGCAAGTGGGTCCTGGACACAGACGCGTTTAACGAGTGGATGAACGAGGAAGATTATGAAGTAGACGAGAACAGGAAGCCAGTGAATTTCCGCCAGCGCATCTTCCCTAAAGAGGAGGAGGTAAGCGATCACCGCTAACACTGCTGGATGTGTTCAGCACATGACTGCTCAGCTCTGCAGACCTGCATCTTCCAATACTGTTTAACACAATGTGTGGGTGGGTGTGTAAAATGTCACACTTTCCTGTGTTGGAGTGTTTTTAAACTGTTTTCTAAAGCAAGTGTAAAGCCTTCTGGGTAATTTTGTAATCCTGAATCATACAGTAGGTTTTTTTTGGGGGGGGGGGTTAAACTACAAAATGCAAACTGAGCTGACTGTGACTCAACAGGTGTGTGTTAGTTAAAGCAGTATTGGAATGGTGTTTGTGTGTGTGAGAGTGTGTGAGAGTTTGACGTGTCTGGTAATCAACTGCTCAGGCCTGCATCGTCCATCTGTATCACCCCACACTCTCCACCCTTCCTCATCCTCCTCTTCCCTGTCTTTTCATCCTGCTGTGCGTGAGACCGTTCCATTCTGTCATTCATTCTCGCATTCTCTCACTCTTTCTCTCATCCTTCATCCTGTTGCCGTGGTTACTGATCAGTCTTCCCGTACACCTGATCGTAAGGAGCGAAAGTCTCTGGCTGGAGGGAAGAAGAGGCGGCGCTCCCCATCGCCCCCGAGTACCCCTGCAGAGTCCCGCAAGAAGGGCACCAAGAAAGGGTGCTTACACACACACACACACACACACACACACACACACACACACATACACGTGTGCATATACACTAGGATCAATGTGTGTGTTCAGGATCGTTCTCTCACACTACTCTGTGGTTTCAGGAACAGTGGGCTGCACTGGAAGCGCCGAGCTCATCGTGATGATGATGAGCAGGATGAAGATCTCACCAAGGACATGGAGGATCCATCTCCTGTTCCGGGAATAGAGGAGGTTTCTCTGCCCAAAAATGGTTAGCACTTGCACGATTTAGTGGGACTGGAACAAAGTATCAATGACGTTAAAATGATTGAATTGGACTAAATTTTATTTCATACTATAGCGCTGAATATTTACGCTTGCAGTAAAAGCTCATTAACTTGTAGTCAGCAGTAAAACTAAATACAGACGAAGTGGCTGTTGATGCTGATGTTTTTCTTTTCCTGCAGTTAATCAGAAGAAGGACAGCGAGAGCACGCCTCTGAAAGGAGGAACCATGGCTGATCTGGGTAAGAGCGCCCCCTGTCTGCATGCAAGTGTACATAAATCAGTAGGCTGGGGGGGTGTTTTAAAAAAAAAAAAAAAAGTCAGTTATCTCAGTGTTTAAATAAAATGAAATATTTAATCATAGTGATGATCTGATCTCTACTGATGGGAGTAATGTTAAAGCTCTCCCTCTCTCTCTCTGTGTCAGATGAACAGGAAGATGACTCTGTGGGCTCTGGGGGGAAGGTGAGATTTTATCGTGTGTGAAGCTCTGTGCACTATTCAGTGTGTGAAACTAACGTGGCGGTTTCATGATAAACTGTAATACATTCATCAGCAGTGGATGATGCAAACGTGTGTGTGTGTGTGTGTGTGAGACAGGATGATGAAGAACAGGGCAAAACGGAGGTAAATCGTCTCATGGACTCTGGCGAGGATAACGTGACGGAACAAACGCATCATATCATCATTCCCAGCTACTCGGCCTGGTTCGACTACAACTCGTAAGAGCTTCCGTCTCGCACATCCTGTGTGGGTGGGGGGTTTAACAAATAAAGCCCAGACTAATAAATAAACACTTATTAGAGCTATTGATTGTGACACCAAAGTCTAATTTTAAAAAATTAAATTTAAAAATTTGATCTAAAATAATTTTTGTAGACCTTGAATAATTTTTCCACAGAGCTTTTACTCCTGTATGTTGTAGAAATATGTTAGAGAATCTCATGTCCTCTCACCCAGCCCTGTCTCTTACCCCGTTCCCACTCCCAGTGAAAACTGGATGTTACCCGTATGATGCTGTAATGGTGTCGTGTCAGAAGGGGAGAAAAATGACAAAGTGGAAACATTAATCTTACCCCAGTGATCCAGTAAAATTTACAGAAATATTTTGTTAGATCCAGTGGGATAATCTAAAGTTTATCTATTCCGTGTTGTTTTTACCTCCTACAGTAATGGATTTCGTACAGTGGGGAAAATAAGTATTTGATACACTGCCGACTTCAAGTTTTCCAACTTACAAAGAATGGAGAGGTCTGTGATTTTTATCGTAGGTACACTTCAACTGTAAGAGACAGAATCTAAAAAAAAAAAAAAAAAATCCAGAAAATCACATTGTATGATTATTATTTTTTTTAAATAATTAATTTGCCTTTTGTTGCATGAAATAAGTATTTGATACAATAGAGCAGGGGTTGGCAACCCTAGGCACGCGTGCCACAACTGGCACGCCGAGGAATTTCCAGTGGCACACTGACGATGATACACAAACCTAATTATTCAACACATTAAAAATGTTCAAATGTCATCTTGAACCGTCATTGGCTGTTGCATGGCGAGCCTGCTCTTTTAGCATGACTACACCACAATATAGCGCCCCCTCCCAGTGTTGCCAGATACTGCTGACGTTTTCCAGACCAAAATATGTTCAAAACCCGCCAAAATGCACTTAAAACCGCCCAATCTGGCAACACTGCCCCCTCCCCATATTTCTCACGAGATGGGCTCACTTGATGCAGCAGTTGCGCTAAGATGGCAAAGAAGCCGGCAGTTCGGGCTTTCCTCTCCTCGTGGACCAAAGAATATGGGTTTGTTTCTCAGAGGGACCGTGCTGTGTGCACGTTGTGTTTTGAAAGTGTTGTGTGTCGAACATCCAATGTTAAACGTCATTTCGAGGCAAAGCACGAAAAGACTTTCAAAGATCAGGCAGATAAGGATGAATCACTCACGCGCAGTGTGCGGATATGGGAAGCAAGCCCGCACTTTAACAGTCTTTACCTCAGCTAAAAACAATGCCACTGAAGCTCGCTATATAATTTCTCACTGCATAGCTAAACATGGAAAGCCATTCACAGACGGTGAATACATTAAGGAGGCCTTTCTCTCCGGCTCGGATAGTCTTTTTGAGGGGCTGCCAAATAAAGAGACAATAAAATCAAGAATAAAAGACATGCCCATATCAGCCAGAACTGTTGAGCGGTGAATTGGTGAAATGGCAGGAAACGTAAGGGTGCAGCAAACAACTGGCATAAAAGATGCAGCAGTGTTTAGCATTGCGCTTGACGAAAGCGTAGATGTGAATGATGTGGCACGTTTGGCAGTGATGGCAAGATATTGTGATGTGACTGTGAGAGGGGAGCTCTGCTGTTTAAAGCCAATGAATCCTGCTGGGCATCTTTACCCGAAAAGTTCAACTGTCTTCGCAATATCGCATTGGCTTTATTGTCAGTTTTCGGATCAACATATCCGTGTGAACAGATATTTTCGCACATGAAGAATGCACTTTGCCCCTCCCAAAGTCGTCTGACAACGGGCCATTCGGAAGCATGCGTCCAACTCCGTGACCAATCACCATCCCCACATCTCGGAGCTGAGTAAGGGGAAGCAGGGCCAGAGATCACACTGACTGATAGGCAAAACATTTATTTTGTAATAAGGCTACTTCAAATTTGCAGTTTATTGTTAAAGGAACAGTCCACCGTACTTCCATAATGAAATATGCTCTTATCTGAATTGAGACGAGCTGCTCCGTACCTCTCCGAGCTTTGCACGACCTCCCAGTCAGTCAGACGCGCTGTCACTCCTGTTAGCAATGTAGCTAGGCTCAGCATGGCCAATGGTATTTTTTGGGGCTGTAGTTAGATGCGACCAAACTCTTCCGCGTTTTTCCTGTTTACATAGGTTTATATGAGCAGTGACATGAAACAAGTTCAGTTACACAAATTGAAACGTAGCGATTTTCTATGCTATGGAAAGTCCGCACTATAATGACAGGCGTACTAACACCTTCTGCGCGCTTCGGCAGCGCATTGATACGGAGCAGAAGGTGTTAGTACGCCTGTCATTATAGTGCGCACTTTCCATAGCATAGAAAATCGCTACGTTTCAATTTGTGTAACTGAACTTGTTTCATGTCACTGCTCATATAAACCTATGTAAACAGGAAAAACGCGGAAGAGTTTGGTCGCATCTAACTACAGCCCCAAAAAATACCATTGGCCATGCTGAGCCTAGCTACATTGCTAACAGGAGTGACAGCGCGTCTGACTGCGTCTGACTGACTGGGAGGTCGCGCAAAGCTCGGAGAGGTACGGAGCAGCTCGTCTCAATTCAGATAAGAGCATATTTCATTATGGAAGTATGGTGGACTGTTCCTTTAAGCCACTTTATGTAGGCGACTTGTCAATGTTCTCTGACACTCATTTATTTAATTTTTTTTCTGTAGTTTTATTATTCATCAGTTCCATTTCCATTAGGCTGCTACGTCTTTATTTTGAATAACTTGGGCCTGTTACCTACTGAAAGATTTTGGATGTTATTTTGTGAATTTGTATAAGCTGCTTACAATGTTCTTATCCAGTGTGTGTGTGGGGGGGGTTCTTAAACCTTGTGTTGAGGTTAATGGCATAAAACAAGTGCAATGGTGTTTTACATTTGCTCAATGCATTAAATATCCATATCCGTCTAAAATGTCATCTCATTCATCTCATTATCTCTAGCCGCTTTATCCTTCTACAGGGTCGCAGGCGAGCTGGATCCTATCCCAGCTGACTACGGGTGAAAGGCGGGGTTCACCCTGGACAAGTCGCCAGGTCATCACAGGGCTGACACATAGACACAGACAACCATTCACACTCACATTCACACCTACGCTCAATTTAGAGTCACCAGTTAACCTAACCTGCATGTCTTTGGACTGTGGGGGAAACCGGAGCACCCGGAGGAAACCCACGCGGACACGGGGAGAACATGCAAACTCCGCACAGAAAGGCCCTCGCCGGCCCCGGGGCTCGAACCCGGACCTTCTTGCTGTGAGGCGACAGCGCTAACCACTACACCACCGTGACGCCCCAAATACTTGTTTCATGCAATAAAAGGCAAATTAATTATTTAAAAATCATACAATGTGATTCTCTGGATTTTTTTTTTTTTTTTAAGATTGTCTCTCACAGTTGAAGTGTACCTACGATAAAAATTAGACCTCTCCATTCTTTGTAAGTGGGAAAACTTGCAAAATCGGCAGTGTATCAAATACTTTTCCTCACTGTACAGTATGTGAAAGGAGCTGCTGTTTGATGGTGTATATTAGATTGCACTTAACCAATGAGCGCCCCCTACTGCCGAATTTATCCTCAGGCTTTCCACCAGTAATGTATTACCCTAATAATATCAGCTGCTTTTCAGGGGTGGGGGGTTTGAAGTGTGTGTCCTGACGGGTGTGTGTGTGTGTGTCCAGGATTCATGAAATCGAGAGACGAGCCTTACCCGAGTTCTTCAATGGAAAAAACAAGTCTAAATCCCCGGAGATGTGAGTTTCATTTCACTTCATTCATCTTCCAGTTTGTGTGCGTTCTAGTTTTCCCTTTAAATCTGTCTTCAGTTAAACTGTATAACTTTAATAAACTTAAACCAGGCATGTGTCTGTTTATTAGTAAAATTTCTTAAAACCAAGACAAGAAATTCTAAATGATTTAAAAAAAAAACCTCTCTGTACATTTATTCATTGGACTTGGGGGGAATTTATTACTAAGCTGTGTGCCATGTCCCTCCCTAATGTGGGTTCTTTTTTTCTCTTTTTAAAAAGATATCTAGCGTATCGTAACTTCATGATTGATACGTATCGGCTGAACCCTCAGGAATACCTGACCTCCACTTCCTGCAGACGCAACCTCACTGGAGACGTGTGTGCTGTCATGAGGTAGGTGTGTGTGTGTGTGTGTGTGTGTGTGTGTACACGCTCGCTCACTTGCTTACTCACTCTGGTTGTATGGAAGGAATGCACCTTCTGTCTGTGAGTTAATCCATATAGTGTGTGTGTGTGTGTGTGTGTCAGGGTGCATGCGTTTCTGGAGCAGTGGGGTCTCATTAACTATCAGGTTGATACGGAGAGCAGGCCGATGCCGATGGGTCCTCCACCCACACCACATTTTAATGTTCTCGCTGATACCCCATCAGGCCTCGTCCCTCTACACCATCGCCCCCCGCAGGTCAGTGTGCGCACACGCAGCTTCCTTCTTGTTACAGCTCGACTGTCTAACTATTTGCAACACACTTATGATGTGAGCAAAATTATTATTGACAGTTGGCTCACATCAGGTCAATAAAATTATCTCCACCTTTTCCTGAAGTGAGGGAGGACTTGTGTGACCAACCTTTGTGACATTATGTGACCTATTGCAGGTTTAATTGGTGAATTTGAACATCGAGAATTTTTTGGTCTTTTTTTTTTTTTTTTTTTAAGTCCTTTATGTTCCTGTGTGTCAGGTTCCCTCAGCTCAGCAGATGCTCAACTTCCCAGAGAAAAGCAAAGAAAAACCAACAGACCTGCAGAACTTTGGCCTCAGGACAGATATGTACTCCAAGAAGAACCCTAAGGTGAGCTCTCGGAAGGTGAAAACCTGAGCACTGGGATGAAGTTAATTTTGGATTTAAGGCGACAGTCTGGAAAATCCTGAATGATGTCACGTTTGCAAAATGTAATGTAGTCAGTAACTCCTGGAGGTTGAATTAATAATCCTGATTCTTGCTGCTCATGTGGTGTCTCAGACAGAGGACCTGTGTATATCATCTCTGTAGAATCAGGGATGCAAACAGTGTGCCTTTTGGCGGATGCCGCCTTTTTTTTCACGGCTGAATCGTGCAGATCCGTTTTTTTTTTTTTTTTTTTTTTTTTTTTTTTGGGGGGGCGTTGGAGTGTCTGATTATAATTTCATCAAAGTAAATTCTGTATATAAGCAAATGCCGTTACAGTCCATGGAACATAGGAAGTATGAGAAGAAAACAGTAAATCAGAAAGCTGTGCACGTTTGCACGAAAGCTGAGCAAACGTGCACAGCTTTCCGATTTACTGTTTTCTTCTCCTACTTATACTTCCTATGTTTCATGGACTGTAACGGCATTTGCTTATATACAGAATTTACTTTGATGAAATTATAATCAGACACTCCAACGCCCCCCCAAAAAAAAAAAAATCGGATCTGCACGATTCAGCTGTGAAAAAGGCGGCATCTGCCAAAAGGCGCACCGTTTGCATCCCTGAGAATAAAAGTGGTGTGTGTGTGTGTGTGTGTGTGTGTGTGTGTGTGTGTGTGTGTGTTCCTTCCAGAGTAAGGGAGGAAGTGGTACAAGAGACTGGACCGAGCAAGAAACTCTGCTGCTGTTAGAGGTAACATTAAAACCAGACTGCCAAGTTGTGTGTGTGTGTGTGTGTGTGTGTGTGTTTTCATTGATCTTTTGGGCTGCTTTCAGTGTGTGTTTGTTTTTGAGGTAATTATTTTGTGTGTGTATGTGTGTGTGTTTTAGGCACTGGAGATGTACAAGGACGACTGGAACAAGGTTTCAGAGCATGTTGGCAGCCGGACGCAGGACGAGTGTATCCTTCACTTCTTACGGCTTCCCATCGAGGACCCGTACCTGGAGAGTACAGAGGCGTCTCTCGGACCCCTCGCTTATCAGCCCATCCCCTTCAGCCAATCAGGAAATCCCGTCATGAGCACTGTGGCCTTCCTCGCGTCCGTGGTGGACCCCAGAGTGGCTGCAGCTGCTGCTAAGGCTGCTCTTGGTGTGTGTGTGTGTGTGTGTGTGTGTGTGTGTTGCTAGGTTACCTGTGTGTGCAGAAATATGACCATAGTACATGTATACCAACAGACAAAATAATAGTTACATCTAAAAAGTGCCATACTTTTGGTACTCTTAACAGCCAGACCATCTCACAAAATTGTACTTTCTCTCGCTGCATCACATACAACTGTATCGAGTAGTACATTAAAATATTTACACCATTTTGTTACCGTGTGTGGTGCTGTTTAGTCAGATATGATTTAAGTATGCTAGGGGAAAACTTCAAGGCTACTAAACATCTAGCTAACTGTACGTACTCTAGTGGCATTTATAAGTAATGCTATATAACTTTTTTTTTTTTTAATTAAATTGTGTGTGTGTGTGTGTGTGTGTAGAGGAGTTCTCCCGTGTGAGGGAGGAGGTCCCAGCTGAGCTGGTTGAGGCTCATGTGAAAAAAGTGCAGGAGGCAGCGAGGAGCACGGGGAAGGTCGACCCCTCTTACGGCCTGGAGAGTAGCGGCATCGCAGGAACAGCGCCGGAGGAGCCGGAGAAAACTGGTACCCATGTTATGTTATTCTCCTCCTCACTGTGTATGCAGTACATATACATCATTGTGCATACAATTATCATGAGCTAGAGCTTCACCCTTCAGAGCTGTTGGAGGAAGATTTATGGAGTCCAGGTTTTGCTCTTTAAATATTTGGCGATGTGCTGTTATGCCAGTTATCACCACCAGAGGGCGCCGTCTGTACAAAATGACTCAACGAAACCAATGAATTAACTCGTTTACACGTTGATTAGAATCTTGCTGGTGTAAAATGTGCCTGAGTGATCATAGGCTCCAGTGAGTTATACACTTAGTTACAGATAGCACTCGTGTAGAAAACTTTTATATAGGGGGGAAAAAACATTTTATTCCAGATGTGTGAGAAACCTCCTTATTATACCATGGTGTGGTATTATGTCACCCCGCCACCCCCAGTGCTGGTGGAGAGGGATTCGTGGTTTAATGATAAACACAGCATTTCCTGGCTAAATGGGTCAGTCGTTATAAGTTATTTAAAATGGAACTCTATGGTGTATACTGGTCATGCTTATTTTTGCTGCCATGAGCGACTGAGTCAAATTTTGAAGTCTCTATCGATGGATGCAGAGAGATTGTGACCTGCATTTTATGGATTAAAAGGAGACATGTGAGTGTGTTTTGATGTGCTGTTTGTTTCTCAGAAACCACAGAAACGGAGAAGATGGAAACAGATTCAGAGTCTCAGCAGGGAGAGAAGGTGAGTGAGGTCAACATCACATCGTCAAATATTTTCTGAGCACATGGAGATCATCAGTATTTTCATAACAGTCAAACTCTGAGTAAAGGCCATTTTAACCTTGTTAAACGTACACACCATTCCCTTTTTTCAGTGTTGAAATGTTTCAGCATCACGGTTCTAGTTTTGCTGTGTGTTTGTGTCACAGACTGAGTCCAAGGACGAGATGGAGAAAGTGGGCGAGGCAGCGGAGAAGCCAGCGGAGGGAGAGAAAGTGAAGAGTGAGACGTTGGAGAAACCTGAGGGTGAGGAAGAGGAGGGTGATGGAGGAGAGATGAAGGAGGCAGCTGCTGCTGATGGTAACCCTCACACTTTTAATCTGAGCTAGTATCCAAGAATTTTATGAAATTTTAATTGGTGGTTAAGAAATCACCGCATGAAATGGGGAAGTCTCTTAAGCCTCGGTCACAACCGGACGTACGATTATTTTTTTTGGCCGTGCGATTTTTGGCGTTTCCCAAATCGCTGCGTTTTTTTTTTTTTTGTTCATGGAGAAAGACGCACGTTGGCCATAAGTTTGTCTTGCAACCTGAAAAAAACGTAAGCGCCCGTAGAGTTTGTTTGACATGACGAACTTCTGCAGCCGGTCTGCAGCTCAAAAATCAGCACGTCACGTGCGCCCTCCGTGCGTTTTTTGCACGTAGACCGGCCGTAGGAGCACGTACTGCTGGTTGTGACCGAGGCATCACAGACACTGAGAGTCGAGTTTCTTTCTTTTTTGTTTTTAAATACTCAACACTGTCTACTAACTAATATTTATCCATTTAGTATGGATTAGTAGTGTTGTGGGTGTCCTCTGATGGCGTGTGGCTGTGGCTCTTTTGATGACTGTAGAGAAGGAGGCGATGGAGGTGACTGAGGGAGGAAAGGAGGGAGAGGAGACGATGACTGAGGAAGGAAAGAAAAAGCTGGAGCTCGATATTGGAGAGGGAAACATCGCCACTGCTGCGGCCGCCGCGCTCGCCTCCGCTGCCACCAAGGCGAAAGTAAAGCACACAATCGTAGAACAGTTCAAACACCCAAATCTAGCTGATGATAAAATGGATAGGACGCAACATCTGTTAAAGCATCCTGCTAAATAAAATGAAAGATTAATAGCTGATCGTACATCAGTACGAAAGGAACTAATAGAAAACAGCTGGAATTCCAGCACAGTTCAGCAAACCGAGTGTTGCTGGAGCGGGGAGTATCTCATTACCGAACAAACCTTGTTGCACTGTCTGTGGTTCCAGTCCAGTCCTCCCACTCCCACCAAAGGGTTCTAATTCTCAGCCTATAGAAAGGGCTGAAAACATTTCTGTAGTTTACATTTAACTCCTGAGCAGGTTGGTGCAGAAAACGTGGAGGGATTTATAATTGTACCCGTGTGAGTGCGTGTGTGTCACTCTCTCTTTCAGCACTTGGCAGCGGTGGAAGAGAGGAAGATCAAGTCTCTGGTGGCGCTGCTGGTGGAGACGCAGATGAAGAAGTTGGAGATTAAACTGCGTCATTTTGAGGAACTGGAGACCATCATGGACCGAGAGAAAGAAGCGGTGAGGCTCAAACGTCTCCACTCACCGTTTCAGCTCCGTATTAATGATTTAAAGATGAGTGTTGAACACGGTGTGTGTGCACACGCCTTGCTCTCTTGTGCCCCCTACAGCTGGAGTTGCAGAGGCAGCAGTTGCTGACGGAGAGGCAGGCGTTCCACATGGAGCAGCTAAAGTATGCAGAGATGAAGGCACGCCAGCAGATGGAGCAACAGGCAGCGGCGGCGGCTGCAGCTCAGCATGGACAGCTACCCCTACCCTCTCAACATGGAGCTCCACCCACAGGACATGGAGCTCCACCTCCTCCCCACGGTGCACCACCCCCATCTCATATTCCCCCTCCAGGTATGCACCCTGGACCTGGATATCCCACAATGCACCACCCCATGGGACCCCACCATCCTCCACAGACAGGTCAGCACACACACACACACACACACACCTGCAGTATTTCATGCCGCTATAAACACCCCATGGCATTTGTAATTTCAAAGCCATTCAGCAGCACAGTCGACTTCAGGTTCACTTTACCCAGAATGCTGTGTGTGTGTGTGTGTGTGTGTGTGTGTGTGTGTGTGTGTGTGTGTAGGGCTGATGGTTGGACAAGGGCAGCCCATGCCTAGTCGTATGATGCCCGGAGCTCCTCCAGGCGCGATGCCCACTATGATTGGCCCCAGACACCCCGGAGCCCCGAACAGCATTTGTGAGTGTTTATTACATTATTACACACAGCCCTGCTGAGTTCTGCACTCTGATTGGTCTGAAGGTGTTGATTAGTTCTCTAGAACAGCAGCTCTGACAGTAGTGCAGGCTTATATTAATGCTCTTGGTCTAATACAGTATCGTTTCTATAGTAACTGCACGTGCATATTTTCTCTCGAGAAATATTTGAGAGATATTTAATGGAAGGAGTCTCCAGTGTGAGTGCTGTGTAACAGTCAGAGGTGACGCTGGAACTCTTTTCTGACATCTTCAGGACAGAGGAGTTTACACTCTCAGGATCACGACGAGCTGCTGATTGATTGATTGATTGATTGATTGATTGATTTTGGTTTATTTGAACTAGACATCACAGGAAGTGATGTAATAAACAGGACCTTCATCCTAACGATCATTTTATTTGACTCTTGCAGACCCTGGCCCCCCTCCTCCTCCTCCCACCACTTCTGCACAGCCTGATGGGATGGCGCCGACTCCAGCGACCTCACTTCCTGTTCGCCCGCCTGAAAACTAACACAGACACGCTTGTACATGTCTCTTCTTTAACACAGCTCCTGATAGACCTGCTCTTACACCTTTACTGAAAACGCACACACAGGCACTCTCTCCCTCATCTTACCTGTGTGTGTGTGTGTGTGTGTGTGTCTCACACACACGGACCTTGTGCTACTGATACACGCTTAACACTGTTAACTCGGAGCTGGGAAACAGCTTCCACCCTTGTGTGTGAGACAGTCAAGTCGAGCTTCCTTTCTTATCTCTTAGAATCTACCTCTCTGCTGGACTGTGTGTGTGTGTGTGTGTGTGTGTGTTTGGCCTTTAGAGCTCCTGAGCATCTACTATAATTCTGCTTTACTCTACCTCTGTCTCTACTACCTCCTCCCTCCTCTCTCTCTCTCTCTCTCTCTCTCTCTCTCTCTCTCTCTCTCTCTCTCTCTGTGCCTGTGTGACTGCTGCATTACTGCTGTGTGGAGGTCAGTTTTTATCCTCCTTTTCCTCAGGTGATCACTTTTCCCATGTTACACTACACACACACACACACACACACACACACGTGTGCATAGAGCTTCCACACTGTACTGTTCTTAAGACAGGAGCTCTCTCTCTCTCTCTCTCTCTCTCTCTCTCTCTCTCTCTCTCTCATATGGCTGTGTGTGACTTTAAGCTTGATTGATGTATTTTTAAGAGAATAAACTGTAGATGCCTCTGTTCCTGGCACATTGAGCTTTTTATCATGTAAGTGGTACTGAAACCCCCAAATAAACTGCTGTGGCTCTTTTGATACGCACACGTCTGTACTTTTTCTGTTTGTTTGCTTGAGAACACACCACGTGCTCACGCTTCCCCAAGTTCTCCAACACCTTTTGCCTGTAATGGAGAAAATGCAGCATCACCAATCGCACAGTTGTTGCTATGGCAACGATGAAATTTACCTTGTCTACGCTCCAGGGTGGCGTTTGAGAACACATGATCGTATGTTTTTGTAAAGTTTACAGTAAAGCAAAGGATGATGGACCTTGGACAATTTGAGTTGGATATGAATGGATTTATTTGTAAACTGGTCATACGAGTGTTTGCACAAAAAATAATAACAAATGGGGCTTTCATAAAAATCCCACAATTTTTACTCCTTTTTAAATTTACTCCCAAGACTAAATAACTTAAATCTCAACTTGGTTGATTTCAAATCATACACTCTGCATGGATTACTACACTATATCTGGAATATACTGTGGAGTTTAAATTCTTTGTTTAGCAGATGTTCTTCTCAAGAGAGAGTTCTAGAAGAGCTTTAGAGTCTCGATCAAATACACATCCTCACGTGGCACTAATTAAAGAATATAAAACAAATTAAGTGAACATGTACCTGTAAATTAAGACTAATAAAACCTAATTATTCAGTTATGTTAAAGGAAACCGTGGTGTATAAGCGTAAACCAAAATGGTTTAGCACTTGGTTATGATTATAATCAGCTGAATGTTTCAAATATCTGCTTTTATACTGCAGCGCAAGCAGGACTTGATGCCAGTGGTGTTGGTGATGCCTTCTCCACCAACAAGCCTCCTCTTTTCAGAGCTTTGACCTTGCTGTGACCTTCATCCTGTTTGGATCAGTTCCTAAATCTGATCATCTGCTGGTTATAATGATTCCATATAAATCCTATAAACACTCAAGCAAATATTCTTGGGCTCTCGCACTACCAAGACTCTCCGGCAGACAGACAACTTGAAACCCAGACGACACCTCCATCACCCAGAGGCATTAAAAAAAAAAAGCATTTTTAAACGCCATGGGCTTTGTTGCTAAGCAGCAACATGAAAATGCTGATTCTCTATTTTAAAAAATGACCGAATAATTTCCTTACTTTTTGTGGATATTATTGCTGTTCTTCATAACTCAAAGTAAAATGATGTCAGCGTCCAGCTGTAAAACGTAACGTTTAAGCTCCTGCTTATAAAATGTAAAAGGTTTGAAAAATTAAATCATTTTGTGACATTATCTGTCATTTTATTTTACAGCGCTGCCTTCTGGGTAAGCTGTGCTCCTAAAGTCATGAAAATGATGCTGGCTGAATTCCTCCACTAACACACTTCATCTGTGCTGATCCAATAAAGGAGCAGCCCTCGAAGTAGCCAAGTTGGAGTTAAAAGCGGTGTTGGAACACAGCCCAGGATTCAACACTATTTATGCTGTGTGTTTTGCTCTCGCTCTACGTGGCATCTTTAATCAGTGATGGAATTAAAAAGTTCACTGCTGGTCGTTTTCAGGACGTGGTGTCCTTCCCAGAGTGAACGGACTTCCTCTTTCAGCTGTTTTCTTTCTTTTATTCTTGTGTTTCTCTCCTGATGTCCTTCTCTATGTGTCTGATTTCAGTCTAATCTCAGCTCCACAGCCTGAAAGGGAACAAAATGTGTTTGCTTCAAAACATTCATGAACATTACCATGTCATCAACAGCACTGACCTTCAACGAGCTTATCACAGGAACAGAAAGAACAGTAACAGTTCGTATGAGCTGCACTGTGTGTGTGAGAGAGAGAATATTATTTTTAATATTGAATATAATTTTGTTTGTTTAGATTTAACTGTAACTTGTCGCTCACCGAATGTTTCATCTGCTGAACTGCAGCATCTCTGACTGGGTTTCTATGGAAACAGAACCTGTGTGTGTGTGTACACATCATTTGAGCAATATAAAACAGGACATTGGTATTGCAATCAATACACAGGCATGCTGAGAGACAGACAGGTTTACATGGAGTTTGAGAGAGAGACAGGAAGAAAGAAGGACTCAGAGAGGTGAGCAGACTGGAGGACGCTCTGGACTCTTACAGTAATGCTTTTATGGCTGAGGACTGCAGTTGACTTGCTAACTTTAGGACTGCAGTTGTCATGAACAGTTTTGCACTCAAGTTTCCATCAATGAAGAGTTTATAACATCAACGAAACTGACTTCATGTTAAAACTGTTAATGTTATAGTCATGCTGTCTGTTGTTGCCCAAATGAGGATGGGTTCCCTTTTGAGTCTGGTTCCTCTCGAGGTTTCTTCCTCATGTCGTCTGAGGGAGTTTTTCCTTGCCACCGTCGCCACAGGCTTCATCATTGGGGATAGATTAGGGATAAAATTAGCTCATGTTTTAAGCCATTCAAATTCTGTCAAGCTGCTTTGCAACAATGTTTATTGTTAAAAGCATGAAACAAATAAACTTGACTTGACCTGACAGGCAGGTAGACAGAAAATTAGAATGATGGACAGACAGACAGACAGACAGACAGACAGGTGGACTGAGAAAAAGACAGCTGCTTTATTGTTGTTGGTAAAATGTCAGTGCTGCTTGGATTTTGATTCTGCTGCTTGGAGCAAGTGTTGTTTCTGTACTTCCTGTTTGACCTGAGGTTGTGAGGGTGCAAGCGTGCACACACACACACACACAGCGTCATAAAACATCCCCTCAATCCTACACAGAGTGAGTCTAGGGCCGAATCCCATTTCACCCCTTGGACCAACCCCTTGGCCCTTCCCCTCCATTTTGCGCGTTCACGTGAAGGGGTAGGGGTATCCCAATCCCAGTTAACGCGGAGGGGTAGGGGAAGGGGGAGGGCTTCTGTACCCCTCCAAACGGAGATTTTCCTGGAGCTGACTCCGAACGAAGGGGTTTGAGTGATTTCCCACAATGCCATGCAGATTTCAGCGAGATTTCATGCGGATTTCAGAAAGATGGCGGTTCCCGCGGCGAAAGATTGTCATAAATGTATTTTCTCCATTATTTACGTGTTTTAAGTTGTTATCCAGAGGAAACACGCCGCTTGATTCGCTTTCGAGCTGAGAATGAGCAGCGATTTCTGAAATCCAAGCTGCTGCTAAAAAGCTTTGGGAGTGAGTATTGTTTTCGGTTGCTTTACTGCGTACGTTTTGTTCTGTTATTCTCGCTTTTATTGTTTACATGAGTGTTCTGACACCTCATTCTGTCGGATGTGGTGCACGAAGCGCCAAAGATCTCCCATTCAGTGGTGTTCGTTACAAATCACACCCTGCCAGCAGAGATTTCTGCCTCTGGCTCTGACTGTAGCGGCTGGTCGCAGCCAATGACGCATTTGGTTGCGTTTTGCTAACGTAAATGCTGACGGAGGTACGCGATGACGTATGCGATCATTGAAGGGCTATCCCAATACGTAAGGGTTGAATTTCAAGCCCTATCCCTTGTAGCTCAGTTTCAAGGGGAAGGGCCAAGGGGAAGGCGGAGGGGAAGGGGGAGGGGTAGGGGTAGAAATTAGAATTGGGATTGGGCCTAACTGTCCTGCTCTCTGTGTGGGTGGGGCTTCCTTCATCTCCAGCAGTCAATCAGAGGGACACTAGCCAATCAGGTGGACACATGACAGGACAGTTAGAGTCTCTTCTGTGGCACTGTGACCCGTGTGCTGCGGTAAAGGCGTTCGTTTTGTTTACCAATGTCAGGGTGACAGATGCCATCGTTGCCACGGTAACAATGTGGGTTTGCTCAGTGGAGGTCGAGTTCAAAATCTCAGGCCAGATTAAAGCTCTGATCTGTAACCCACTGACCCACAGTCACTCTCAGTGAGCGCACACACACACACACACACACACACACACACACAGACCTACTTTCAGTCCTGGCACATCTGAGCCTGAACATCCTCTTTGCTGCAGCAGAATCTCATCTGGCACTGGAGCGAGTGTGTGGGAGTTTAAAAGAGATGCCAGTTGATTTTTATGTCCCTTCCTTCCCGAGTGTGTGTGCATGTAAAATTCTTACACCAAAGCTGAACCATCTTTCACTTCATAAACTCGTGTTATTGTTTCTATAGTAACAGCTCATCCACATAAACAAATGAAAAGATCAGAGGTGTGGTGAAGATTCCTAAGTAAGAGATGTTTGTGTATCGTCTCTGGAAGGAGTCTCCAGTGTCAGTGTCAGAGGTGAAGCTGGAGGTTTATGTTTCCTGAAACTTCAGGGCAGAGGAGTTTACACTTCTCTACAGTTTCTCAGGAACATGCGCAATTCACTTCAGGAGAGAAAATAATGAGAGGCTGGTGAGCAAACGAGTGTTTATAGCTGCTATAATGTAACTGACATCAAGAAGTCGTTTCACTGAACATTAAATGTAACTACTGTATAAACTGATAAAAATATAACGTCTCTTTTTTTATTAAATAAAAGACTAGTTTTTGGTAAGCTGCTGTGGAATAAGAAGAATAAAATACTTTGGGTCATGCTGTTATAGGAAACTAATCAGCCTTTGAGTGGCAACAGTAACACACACGCACACACACACACACACACACACACACAAATTCTTAAGGAAGTGAAGTCAATGTTGCAGAAGCAGGAAGTCGTGACAGTCTGTTTTCTGTTAGAAAAAAAAATCTCTCCCAAACTCCTACATGTTATAAAGTGCCAAATAAGACAAAGCCACGCCCAGATTGTGCTCATACACACACACACACACACACACACACAGAGAGTTTTGCTGTAACTTTCTTTGTTTGCATCCTTGCATCTTTGCTGTGTGTGTGTGTGTGTGTGTGTGTGTGTGTGTGTGTGTAGTATGGTTTTGGTTAGTCCTCCCTCCTCACAGCTGGACAGCTTAAAACAAACAAATGATGATGACGTGCCGTCCAACTCAAACACACTCAACTGGAACACCAGTGAAAAATGTTTCTGAATATTTATTTCTACATTTCTGCTTCATGTGACAAAGAAGAAGAACAACAACTTTATTCATCACACACTTGTGAAATTCCTCTCTGCATTTAACCCATCTGAAGCAGTGAACACACACACACACACACACACACACACCCAAAGCAGTGGGCAGCCATGCTAACAGCACCCGGGGAGCAGTTGGGAGTTAAGTGCTTTGCTCAAAGGCACCTCAGTCTGAGGCCGTCCCATATTATCCTAACCTGCATGTCTTTGGACTGTGGGGGAAACCGGAGCACCCGGAGGAAACCCATGCGGACACGGGGAGAACATGCAAACTCCGCACAGAAAGACCCTCGCCGGCCACGGGGCTCGAACCCAGAACCTTCTTGCTGTGAGGCGACAGGCTAACCACTACACCACCGTGCTACCCAGAATTTATTCCCAGCAAGCACACAATGTATATACGACGTAGTGGTTTGGTAATGTCAGGGAAATATGTCATCGTTACGTAGTAGGCACGTCCTAATACAACGTCGTGCCAATATGTAACAACAACATAGTGGTAATACGTAACGGACATGTTATCTGGCGACCATCCAGTGACGTATGTCCTCTAGTCCAGGGTTTCTCAAACGTCTTTGCTCTGTGGCCCAGTAATGTTAGGCCTTGGTGCTGCAAGGCCCTGCATAGGCCTACGCCTCTGTGCGCCCCCCTGAACCCCCCCCCCCCCACACACACACACACACACACACATATCGTGTGCACCCCCATAGATAGATATATACATACATACATACATAGATTATTATTATTATTTTTTTTTTGTTAGTAGTACTTGTTACAAGAAGCAGGCTTACGTATACCAGTAACAGTAATAATAATAATATTATTATTATTATTATTATTATTATTCGCGTATTATTACCATTTGCGTAAGAACCATTAAACCAAGATTTTTTTTTTACTTTTGTGTTTTAGATATTTTTTTTAAACTACACCTTTGAACTTGAAGCACTGCCAAACAGTGCCTCAGTAACATACACACACTTATAAAAAGGTCTATCAGAAACATGGGACCTCAAACTGAGAAACCTAAAGACCCACTGTAGCCCTAATACTGACTGATTACACAGTCCCAGTATGAAGAAGGGAGAACTGAACGGAGGCTACGTGCTGACTTTTAACCTCAAATGACAGGCCCAGTCACCCACAGAGATTTGGTAAAAGAAAAGTCAGCATTCTAATGCGAAGGATGTGCCTGCTTTCTCGCCACCAACAGGTCAAACGAGGAAGACAGAGTGACAAGATTCAAGATGTTTTATTTGTCATATACACAATAATGCCGCTTTTCCACTACAAACGCGGCTGAGCCGTGCCGTGCCGAGTCGAGCTGAGTCGAGCTGAGCGGGGCTGTTGGAGTTGCATTTCGACTACAACCGCGCTGAACCGTGCTGGCTGGAAGTGGGTGGACACATTGGGTGGAGTTAGCGAAAGTGGGTGGACGTCACGTGATGTCGTTAAGCAGCGCAAACAGTGACATCAGTGACAGTGGCGGAACAAGTCAGAGCCGGGCCGGGGGCGGGGCAAATGACCGGGCCCTTTATTAAAGCTTATCATAACATCATTTTAGGCTACAAAATGTCCGCAACTGCGGTGTTTACCAATTTCAACACTACCGGGTGCAACTATGTTATTTAGTACATCAAGTCCTTCAAACGAACATGTAACTCAGAAACAAAAAACATTAGGATACTGTACATGGCTCATAATAAAACATCAATAGCCTATACTGCGCACATTATTTGAAGGGCATACGAATGAGCGCTCAGAGGTTGCAACGGTGACAGGAAGAGTCAGAAATAAAAGGAGGGCGGTGCAAACCTCACTGAATGCACTGTGTTTACCAATTTCAACACTACGGGGTGCAACTATGTTATTTTGTACATTAAGTCCTTCAAACGAACATGTAACTCAGAAACAAAAAAACACATTAGGATACTGTACATGGCTCATAATAAAACATCAATAGCCTACTGCGCGCATTATTTGAAGGGCATACGACGAGCCTTGCGCTCCGCGAACTCATCCACGATGCTCTGTATGTCACTGATTCAGTGAGCTTTTAAGCGGTAGTCTCACGACCCGGATAGTAAACAATAAACATGGAGGACATGGAGTCGTTAGTGTTGCTGGTCTTGGTGCTGTGGCTTGTTGTCACCGACAACGCGGACAGATACTGGCAAGAGCGTATAGATGAGGCGAGGCGTATAAGGCTTCATAATTCTCGTAATTCTTCTCCTTCCGGGTTTGCGGTGTTTACAGATCCCAGCGCGCTTGCGGGGCGTGTGTGGGCATGTGAGGATACTCCTCCTCACCAATCAGTGCACAGGGGAGTGTCTGCTCACGCCCCCAACCTCACTCGGCACGGCTTGGCTCGCTTCAGCCCCACTCCAAAACGGTGCGAGTTTTAGGGGCTAAGCAGGGCTGAAACGAGCTGAGTCGTGCTGGTTTTTGGTAGTCGAAACGCGAGCCGTGTCGGGCTGAAGTGAGCTGAAGCGAGCTGAAAAAGGGTAGTGGAAAAGGGCCATATCAGACACAGCGGTTTATTATTGGGTAATGAAATTCTTATTTTGCAACTGCCCGACCAAACTACGCTTACCAAAATAAAAAGAAATATATATATATAAACTATGAAATATAAAATATAAAGTGCATATGGAATGCAAAATATAAAGGTAGAGTGAAAAATTAAAACATTAAAAAAAAGGAGAGGCAAACAAACAATGTGCAAACATGGAGGTAGATATACTGTGCAATGTCTTTAAAAAAAAAAGGGGAGAGTTGAGCCTGTTTCGGTATTTTGTCTTTGTGGCTGTCAAATGTGAAAATGCGGTCTCGCAGAGGTATGTTGAATGGAAAGGCATCAGTGTTTTCACTGCCATCTCACTCAGCTGGGGAGCTTCATCACAGCATGACAGCTGGAATTCAGACAGAGAAAGTTGATCAAATCTCGACTGCAGACCAGCATCGCACGAAAGCTCCAGAAGTTTATCCTGCACCACAGGTGGCAGAGCGCTCGTTTCTGGGTTGGTGAACGGATCTCTTACCCATTGCTTTTCCGTGAGATGGGATTTTGAGGGGAAGTATGAATCAAAATGATGCAGTGTTTCGGTAAGGTGTTGCGCAATCACTGCCGGCACCTGCCCCAAATCCACACCTTCATCAGCCAGAAACGACAGACAGCCGAACATGTCAAACACACCTCTATTAACTCTGTTGGTCCAGACTGAGAGCTTCTTTTTGAAAGCCATGATTTTATCATTGGCTTGAAAAATGTCACACACTTGGCCTTGGATCGACAGGTTTAGCGTATTGAAATGGTCCAGGATGTCAGAAAGATAAACTACCTTTATAAGCCAAGACTGATCTCACAGGTGATCGGCAAGATTGGACTGTTTATTTGTCAAGAATGCCTCAACCTCATGCCTCAACTCGTACACTCTGTTCACCACTTTACCCCGTGACAGCCAACGAACCTCAGAGTGCAAGAGCAGATGAACATGATCTGCACCCGTCTCATCACACAGAGCTGTAAATAGACGGGAATTTGTCAGATTGGCCTTAATGAAGTTCACTATTTTGACCACTTGATTTAAAACTTCATGAAGCTCTGTGGACAGGCATTTAGAGGCAAGTACCTCTCGATGAATAACACAGTGCGTTGCCTGCACTGATGGTGAAACGGCTTTTACCCGAGCAATAACTCCGTTGTGCCTGTCGGTCATAGCCGCTGCCCCATCTGTGCAGACACCAACGCAACGCCCCCATATCAACCCATGCCCAGAGATGTACCCATCAAGCATACAGAATATTTCTCCAGCAGTTGTGGTCCCTGGAAGCACCTTACAAAACAAAAAATCCTCATGAAACCGGCCCTCATGGGCATATCTGATGTAGACCAGAAGCATAGCCAAGTTAGAGAGATCCGTGGTCTCATCCAATTGAATGGCAAACCAGTCAGATGACTTTGCCCTTTCTAAAATTTGCATTTCGATGTCTGCCGCCTGTGGCAGCGGGGGCATGGTCAAGCGTCGGTCTGTGAAGGGAGGGCGGAGTCAGGGAAGGTAAGTGGCAGAATCACTGCACCTGACGGGAATTAACCTGTGTTTGTGTGTCTTCCCCAGTGACCACGCCCTATAAGAGGAGAGGGAGAGCAGAGGAAGGGGGCTCTCCCGACCAGAACGCATGTGTGTGTGGCGTGTGTGTGTGTGTATGAGTGAACGTGTAGAAGCTGAAAAGCTGACAATAAAAGAGTTATTGAGAACTCAGTTCTGGCCTGCTGTGCTTCTGTGCTCCACCCACCTGGTATAATACAACAGTGGTGCCGAAACCCAGGACAGCGCAGAAGGGAACAGCCACATGGAGTCCTCCCCCTTCCAGGACCTGGTCCATGCCCTCGCCATGGCCCAACAGAACCAGCACCAGGCGCTGCTCGCCCTCCGGAAGGAGCAAAAACAATGCTTCGAAGCCCTGGTGCTGGTGCAACAGGAAGATCGCCAGGCATTCCGGCACCAGCTTGCGTCGGCGGGGGCCCCGATCACCACCGCCACGGACCCTCCCCACTGCACTCTAACGAAGATGGGTTTGCAGGATGACCCTGAAGCCTTCTTCACTCTTTTCGAGCAGGCAGCCGAGGCGTGGGGTTGGCCGGTGGAACAGCGCGCGGCCACGTTACAGCTCCCCACCGACAGCCAGCTGGTCTATGCGGACCTCCACAGGGCCGTCCTCCAGCGTGTGGGTCACACCCCAGAGCAGCAGCGGCAGCGCTTCCGCGCGCTATGCCTGGAGGAGGTCGGCCGGCCGTTCGCATTTGGCCAGCAACTCCGGGACGCCTGCTGGCGGTGGCTGAGGGCCGACAACCGCAATGCCGAGGGAATCATCAATCTGGTGGCACTGGAGCAATTCGTCGCTCGACTTCCGGAAGGAACCGCGGAGTGGGTCCAGTGCTATCGCCCAGCATTACTGGATCAGGCCATCGAGCTGGCAGAGGACCATATGGCGGCCGTTCCAATGGCAGGGCAGTGTGTCTCCCCTTCATCCCTCTCCTCTCTCTCTCCCCCCTTCTGTCCCTTGTCCTCGCCCCATTCCCCCACCGTGGAGGCGGGGGCCAGCTCCACCCCAGCCGGCCCACCGCACCCGCAGTGTCCTACCGTTTCCTACTTCCGTGTCTGTGTCTTCCCCCCCTCAGGTGAGTGATCTCCGGAACACCGGTGCAGAGAGAGAGCCTGGGCCAGTATGCTGGTGCTGCGGGGAACCGGGGCACCTCCAGCATCAGTGCTCGGCGATGGAGGTGGGCGCAGTGGTCTGGATCCCCGACACGCCAGGGACCACCCTCGATTGGGCCAGAGCGTATCGCATACCAGTGAGTATCCGAGGGGATACATATCAGGCTTTGGTGTACTTCGTCTGTAATCAGACCTCAATCCACCAAAGCCTGGTGCAAGACGAGGCATTGGGGAGAGCACAGTTGGTGAAGGTGTTGTGTATGCATGGGGATGTTCACAACTACCCTTTAGTGTCGGTCCACATTCTATTTCGAGGGTAGAAATTTAGAGTACAGGCGGTGGTTAATCCTCGCCTTACCCACTCGATAATTTTGGGGACTGATTGGCCTGGATTCAGGGAATTAATGACACATTTAGTGAAGAGTGGGGCCTGCCATAATTTAGCAGGGGGAGGTCCCGGTGTGGCTTTGGCGGGAGCAGCTGTCACAGAGCCGTCCACATCATCACCGCGTCAGAGTGAGGAGCAGCAGGCTCCTCCTCCCTCTCTCGGGGAATCCCTCACAGATTTCCCATTAGAGCAGTCGCGAGACGAGACTCTGCGGCATGCGTTTGACCAAGTGAGAGTAATCGATGGTCAAACGCTCCAGCCAAATGCCACCCCATCCTTCCCCTATTTCTCCATTTTTAAGGATAGATTATATCGAGTGATGCAGGACACTCAGACTAAGGAGCCGATAACTCAGCTTTTAATCCCAAAGAGCCGCTGGGAATCTATATTCCAGGCGGCTCACTTTAATCCCATGGCTGGACACTTAGGGCAGGATAAGACACGAGCCTGAATAATGGCCCAGTTCTATTGGCCAGGGATTCATGGCGATGTCTGTAGGTGGTGTACGGCATGCCGTGAATGCCAGTTAGTAAATCCAGCGGCCATTCCAAAAGCGCCTTTGCGCCCTCTGCCATTAATCGAGACCCTGTTCGAAAGAATTGGGATGGATCTCATCTGGCCATTAGATCAGTCAACACAAGGATATCACTTTATTTTAGTTCTGGTGGACTATGCAATGCGATATCTGGAAGCAGTGCCTCTTCGCAATATCTCAGCACGCAGTATTGCGGAAGCACTCTTCCGCATCATCTCCTGAGTTGGAATCCCTAAAGAGATTCTGACTGATCAAGGCACTATGTTTATGTCATGCACACTGCGCGAACTGTATGGGTTACTGGGAATTAAGCCGATCAGCACCAGCGTTTATCACCCACAAACGGATGGCTTAGTCGAACGGTTCAACCACACCCTCAAAAACATAATTAAAAAATTTGTAAGCGAGGACGCACGCAACTGGGATAAATGGCTTGAGCCCCTGTTATTCGCAGTGCGAGAGGTCCCACAAGCCTTCACGGGGTTCTCCCCGTTCGAATTATTATATGGGCATAAGCCACGTGGCATTCTACATGTGCTGCGTGAAAATTGGGAGGAGGGACCTTCAACAAGTAAAAATGAAATTCAGTACGTGATTGACCTGCGCGCCAAACTCCACACCCTCACGCACTTAACCCAGGAGAATTTGTGGCAGGCCCAAGAACGTCAAGTCCGTCTGTACGACAGGGGCACGCACCTTAGGGAGTTCACACAGGGAGATAAAGTACTTGTGTTGTTGTCCACGTCGAGCTCCAAATTAATCGCCAGGTGGCAAGGACCCTTTGAGGTCACACAGCGAGTCGGGGACGTCGACTATGAGGTGAGGCGAACAGACAGGTGTGGGGTGTTACAGATTTACCACCTCAATCTGTTAAAACTTTGGAACAAGGAGGTCCCCTTGGCATTGGTGTCGGTGGTTCCAGAGAAGGCAGAGCTTGGGCCGGAGGTTCAAAAGGGAAAATTGACATCACCCACCACTCTGGTCCTGTTGGGAGACCACCTCTCCCCGACCCAGTTCACGGAGGTAGCCCAGTTGCAAACGAAATTTTCTGATGTGTTCTCGCCCCTGCCCGGCTGCACCCACCTCATAGAACACCACATTGAGACGCCCCCAGGGGTAGTAGCGTGCAGCCGCCCTTACAGACTGCCCAAACACAAGAAAAAGGTGGTTCGGGAAGAACTCAAGGCCATGCTCAAAATGGGCATCGTCGAGGAGTCCCACAGTGACTGGAGCAGCCCGGTGGTCTTGGTTCCCAAGGCCGACAGGTCTGTCCGGTTCTGTGTGGACTATAGAAAAGTCAATGCGGTGTCTAAGTTTGACGCTTACCCAATGCCTCATATTGACAAGTTGCCCGATTGACTAGGCACAGCTCGCTTTTATTCGACACTGGATTTGACAAAGGGATATTGGCAGATCCCCTTGACTCCTCTATCCCAAGAGAAAACGGCCTTTTCCACACCGTTTGGCTTACACCAGTTTGTCACACTTCCTTTTGGGCTGTTTGGGGTGCCCGCTACGTTCCAGCGGCTTATGGATAGGGTCCTCCGCCCCCACACCACCTATGCGGCTGCATACCTGGACAACATTATTATTTATAGTAATGACTGGCCGCGGCACCTAGAACACCTAAGGGCTGTCCTTAGGTCGCTGAGGTGAGCGGTGCTCACAGCCAACCCGAAGAAGTGTGCAATTGGGCGGATGGAAGTACAGTATCTGGGCTTCCACTTGGGCAACGGGCAGGTGCGTCCCCAAATCAATAAGACAGCAGTGATTGTGGCCTGCCCGAGGCCCAAGACCAAAAAGGGGGTGAGACAGTTCCTGGGGCTGGCTGGCTACTATTGTAGGTTTATACCTAATTATTCGGACGTCACCAGCCCGCTGGCTGATCTCACTAAAAAGGGGGCACCTGCAGTCAGCTGCAGTCAGCTGCAGGCCGGACGGCTCCCCAGCCTGAGTCGGGCGGTGGGGGTATGTGGCAGCGGGGGCGTGGTCAAGCATCGGTCTGTGAAGGGAGGGCGGAGTCAGGGAAGGTAAGTGGCAGAATCACTGCACCTGACGGGAATTAACCTGTGTTTGTGTGTCTTCCCCAGTGACCACGCCCTATAAGAGGAGAGGGAGAGCAGAGGAAGGGGGCTCTCCCGACCAGAACGCATGTGTGTGTGGTGTGTGTGTGTGTGTATGAGTGAACGTGTAGAAGCTGAAAAGCTGACAATAAAAGAGTTATTGAGAACTCAGTTCTGGCCTGCCATGCTTCTGTGCTCCACCCACCTGGTATAATACAACACCGCCATATCGTCAATTCGACGACAGACTGTGTCATTTGACAGAGGAATTTCTTTTACTTTGGCTGCAGCAGCCGGACCCAACACCTCACTACAAGCAGTAACAATCGAAGGCATAATTAGCTTCTCCCCAATTGTGAAGGGTGCCTGACATTTGGAAATGTGGTGTGAAATCATGTATGATGCCTTTGTTAGCTTTTCATTCTTGGTCAAATTAGTCAGGTCAAGTCAACTTTATTGTCAAATATGCTATACAGGCTCGACATACAGCACAGAAATAATACAGCCGAACTGTATGTATGAAGGGTCATAATTGTGAGTGAATGGGCAATATTTTTTTTCCTCTGGCTCATGTTGTGTATCTGCACTGTCAGATGGACGCTTTCCAAAGAAAGAGTCAAGAGTAGCTTGCTTTGAACATGCCATGATATTGGTCTCATAAAGCGTGTGTGCGCGAATGACTGGACTTGGGACAGAAAGAATGAATAAGTGCAAGTGTGCAACCTCGCACGGGCAGGAAGGCTTAACATTCTAGAATGGGGGGGCAGGACTTACGCTACGTGGCACACAGTGACAAAAGCACTGAGAGCAGAGCCAGCCAATCGCTCTTCTACATAATCTGATTGACAGTGACCAGTAGTTTGAAATTATAATACTGACTACTAGTGCAGAGGCAGGCTTGTGGACTGATGGTAATCTTCTCACTGACCGGTACCGGTCCACGGCCCATAGATTGAGAAACACCGCTATAGTCTACATGTTGTGTGTATTTTCTATTTGATGATTGATGTATTACTAATTTGCTTTCGTACATTTTGTTGTATTTCTCTATGAATAACATTAGCAATGTGATCTTGGTCTGTTGATGAATTGGTCATATTTTAACTTTAAAATAGTGCTGAATGAGGCCATTTCAATGAAATAAAAGTTCGTAGATTCATGATTTTGCAGTTAGTCATGTCTTATCAGTTTATCTGCATTGTAACCCTCTAATATAACTATTAGTGGTATTTTTTTATCCAAAATCATGTTCGGTGCATGCAAAACTTTAACTGAAGGGGAGGACTTTCACATGATCTGTGATTGCCAACAAACTATTTCTGTGACTTATGATTTGAGCCTGTTTCTATTCCTGTGATGTGTGATTGAGAATGTTTATGTTTGTGACCCCCAGGGGCAGATCCAAGGGAGGGGTTTAACCCCCTTCAGTGACTGGGGGGGTATAAAAGAGTAAACACAACAGAAAGCTTGAAGCAAGCAAAATTATTCAAAATATGCTCAAATTCACTGAATGAACATATACAGTTTCATTTCCCAGGGCGCCTTCGGGCTGTAGAAATTATTGTACGCTTTTCGTAGAAATTATCAATATTCCCCCACTTTCTTATCAATATCCCCCACTTTCTTATCAATATCCCCCACTTTTTTTCCAAACCCAGTACCTGCCCCTATCCCTGACCCCCTCCACCACCCCACCCTGTTAACTTGGCGGGAAAAGGGCCTATGCTGGCTGACCTCTATCCCATCATGCTTTGCGGCTCCGGATCGTGTCGGTCTTTCAAAACCCATTGAAGGAGCGACTTCTGGCCTCCCGGTTTGTTTTTATTGGTGCAAAGGGAAGGTGTTTGGTTATAATTGGAGAGCTTTGATCGACAGAATCTTTCAAGGTAAGAATGTTACCCTTGCTGTTGTTGTCACTATGTGAATGTAAGGTGATTAAGTCTGATGATATATTATATGCAAATGTTATCGTTAAGTGTTTATTTTAATGAATGTTAGTGTCTGAGTCTCCACCGCAGGAAAGCGCGCACGGCACCATGTTGTTTGTGGCGGATGATGAGCGTGGTGTCGGAGTCCCACCTCCCAGTGCCAACCCTGTTATTGAATGTTAGTGTGGATCCTTTATGGGGAATTTCATTCAATTTTTTAAACCATGGTTTAAAGCTGTGATGGTTTAACTACCTCCTGATTTCAATCAAAAGATGACTTTGGTCAGTTATTTAGTATTGTTACAATATAAACTGATAAACATGCATCCTAATATGAATGTTTGGTGAAATTTAAAAACTAAATTGTTTTTAAACATGACTGAGTATAAAAAGAGCATCTTGGAGTGGCAGCGGCTCTCAGAAGTAAAGATGGGAAGAGGATCACCAATCCCCCTAATTCTGCGCCGACAAATAGTGGAGCAATATCAGAAAGGAGTTTGACAGTGTAAAATTGCGAAGAGTTTGAACATATCATCATCTACAGTGCATAATATCATCAAAAGATTCAGAGAATCTGGAAGAATCTCTGTGCGTAAGTGTCAAGGCCGGAAAACCATACTGGGTGCCCGTGATCTTCGGGCCCTTAGACAGCACTGCATCACATACAGGCATGCTTCTGTATTGGAAATCACAAAATGGGCTCAGGAATATTTCCAGAGAACATTATCTGTGAACACAATTCACCGTGCCATCAGCCATTGCCAGTTAAAACTCTATAGTTCAAAGAAGAAGCCGTATCTAAACATGATCCAGAAGCGCAGATGTCTTCTCTGGGCCAAGGCTCATTTAAAATGGACTGTGGCAAAGTGGAAAACTGTTCTATGGTCAGATGAATCAAAATTTGAAGTTCTTTATGGAAATCAGGGACGCCGTGTCATTCGGACAAAAGAGGAGAAGGACAACCCAAGTTGTTATCAGTGCTCAGTTCAGAAGCCTGCATCTCTGATGGTATGGGGTCGCATTAGTGCGTGTGGCATGGGCAGCTTACACATCTGGAAAGACACCATCAATGCTGAAAGGTACCGGTATATCCAGGTTCTAGAGCAATATATGCTCCCATCCAGACGATGTCTCTTTCAGGGAAGACCTTGCATTTTCCAACATGACAATGCCAAACCACACACTGCATCAATTACAGCATCATGGCTGTGTAGAAGAAGGGTCCGGGTACTGAACTGGCCAGCCTGCAGTCCAGATCTTTCACCCATAGAAAACATTTGGCGCATCATAAAATGGAAGATATGACAAAAAAGACCTAAGACAGTTGAGCAACTAGAATCCTACATTAGACAAGAATGGGTTAACATTCCTATCCCTAAACTTGAGCAACTTGTCTCCTCAGTCCCCAGACGTTTACAGACTGTTGTAAAGAGAAAAGGGGATGTCTCACAGTGGTAAACATGGCCTTGTCCCAACTTTTTTGAGATGTGGTGTTGTCATGAAATTTAAAATCACCTAATTTTTCTCTTTAAATGATACATTTTCTCAGTTTAAACATTTGATATGTCATCTATGTTCTATTCTGAATAAAATATGGAATTTTGAAACTTCCACATCATTGCATTCCGTTTTTATTTACAATTTGTACTTTGTCCCAACTTTTTTGGAATCAGGGTTGTAGATTATCAGAGAAAGGTTCTGATTAAGACAGTAGTGAGACCAGCTGTGATGTATGGATTGGTGACCGTACCCTTAATGAAGAGACAGAAGGCAAAGTTGGAGGTGGCGGAGTTGAGGATGTTAAGGTTTGCGATGGGAGTGATGAGGTTGGACAGGATAAGGAATGAGCACATCAGAGGGACAGCACATGTGGAGAGCTTGGGAATGAAGCTAAGAGAGATGAGACTGAGATGGTATGGGCACATCCTGAGAAGAGATGCAGAGCATGTGGGAAGGAGAATGTTGAGGATGGAGCTGCCAGGCAAATGAAAACAAGGAAGGCCAAAGAGGAGAGACATGGATGTGGTGAGAGAGGACATGAAAGTGGCAGGTGTGGTAGAGAAGGATGCGGAAGACAGGGAGCAATGGAGATGAAAGATCTGCTGTGGTGACCGCTAATCGGGAGCAGCCAAAAGAAGAAGAAGAATCAGAGAAAGGTTCTGATGCGCCTAGATGAAATTGTGCAGAATTATCTGTAGGTACTTACCTCTTGCAAAAATTTTATGTGTACATACATCACTTAATCTGACCATATAATGGTAAACAAGGATTTCCCAATTTATCATTGATTATAATTATATTTGCAGGCTCGCGCTGCTGTGGCTGCAACAGCTAAGGAGAGAACTACTGTACCAACCCACCATTCATCTGATTTGGAAACCAGAGACAGCTGTTCGCTCTTTCACTGCTAGAATTTCTATTATTGAACACTGGTTCACTATTAAATATTTTCTAGAGCCAGAACAAAAATAATGGTTGGCATGTGTGTAAATATTGCAGTCAGTCTCTGTAGGTTTTTATGCCATTTCAGTGTAATGTAATATCTGACCAGCGGCCATCATAAAAGTGCAGAATAATACCTTTAAGTTCCTTTGCATATCCATGATTACATTTGATTCAGGTAATGCATGTATTAATCTAACTCTATTTCATCCTGTGAAACTACAACACATGACCTGTTATGATTGTCAAGTGTACTAGACACATGGGTTATATATATATATATATATATATATATATAAAACCAGTGGCAGATACAATAGATTTCCGACTACGCCATTTATTACTGGCCGGGGAAGGTGGTGGATGTTTGTATGCTTCCCTGCCATCTCCTGATTACTGCGGCGCACCCCCTCGGCCAGATGGGGTCCATCCAAAGAGGAAACCTGCTGGCCAGAATCACCTGGAGCAACCACCTCCGGGGCACTAGGTACTGAGACCACATCATCACTGTCCACCCCCCCAGGGGGCAGTGGTTCGGGTGGAACCTCAATCCTTGTCGGATGTGATGGGACACCCTCACTAGGAAGCCGCAATGCCACCCAATGCCCCGATTCCTCCTCTAAGGCCTCTGATTGAGGCCCTCCCTGAATGGGCGGGGCAGGTGCTAGCGGCTCCGCTGTAGCTGGAGGCCACACTGCCTTCAGCATGGACCTATGGACATGCCTAATGTCATCTGGCTGGTCCCGTGGGGTAACAGAATAAACGCACCCCCCTCGGGCTGGCGCCTTCAGCACGACATACTTAGTGGGGCTCCATGCATCCTGTATTTTATTCCTACCGCGTACAATGGTGTTGCGCAAGTAGACCACCTGGCCCTCCTCGAGCGGGTGATCAGAAATCTTCTGATCATGTCTCTCCTTACGAAGACGTGCAGCCAGTTCAATGCGGTCCTGGGCCCCATCAAAGGCCACCTGTAGGTGCCCTCTGTGTTCTAGAACCCAATCGCTAACTGTCCCTGCAGTCTGAGCAGGGACCCTCCCCAACAGGAAGTCAACCAGCAAATTGGGCTCCTGTCTGAACATCAGTAAATAGGGGGACTCTCCTGTGGTCTGATGTACAGTTGTATTATAACAGAAGAGAATTTGTGGTAGATAACGAGGCCACTCTGCTTTACTCGATGCAGGCAGTGCGCAAAGAAGACCGTGTAGGGTTCTATTGAAACGCTCGCATTGGGCGTTCCCTTGGGGGTGATATGGCGTGGTACGGGTTTTAGTTATTCCATACAGTTGGCACAATTGGTGCACCAGCGCACTCTCAAAATTCCTCCCCCTGGTCCGAATGTATACGGGCCGGGATGCCAAATTTATAAAACCACTCATGCACCAAAATGCCAGCAACAGTGGAGGCTCTCTGGTCAGACGTGGGCACTGCTTGAGTGAACTTTGAGAACACGTCTGTCATAACCAACACATGTTCCTTCCCGTCGCGAGCCATCTCCAGCAAGGTGAAGTCTATTGCCAAAACCTGGTTAGGTTTGGCGGCCACCAGGTGGCCCATGGGTGCCTTCCCCAATGCATCGGTCCTTGCCAGGGTACAGTGCTCACACCGCTGACACCACTCTTTGATGTCCTCATACATCCTCGGCCAATAACACCAGGCCCGAACCAACTCCGTGGTCCTCTCTACCCCCTGGTGTCCATGACCTTGGTGCAACTGTTGCAAGATTTCATCACGCAAAGTGGCTGGGAGGAGCACCTGCCAAATGTCCTCACCCCCATCGGATCAACAAACCCGACGATGCAGGACAGAATCGCATTCCACTATTCTCTCCCACTGACGCAACAATTCGAGGACGGGTCTAGACAGTGCTTTACGTTCCTGGCCGCTAGGTCGCCTCCCAAGCCTCCAAAAGGAGGCAAAAGTGCTGATAAGTGGATCAGCATTCTGGAGGGCAGTTAGATCAAGGCCAGAGGGGACCGGCAAGGCGGAAACAGTATTCTGCACAGGGGCAGGGCGTCCCAGTCCGATAGACTGTTGCAATGCTACCGGGAGGGAGGTGCCAGAGCTGGTGACAGGAGCCGGAGAAGAGCCAGGAGGATGTTGCCGGGACAGGGCATCAGCATTCCTATTAATCCGCCCAGATCAATACTTGACTGAATAGTCAAACACCTCTAACTGAGCAGCTCAGTGCCCAACTGAGCCCAACACTGCTCAGTGACACCGAGTTTAGCTGTTTGAAGGTGACTGAGGGGATTATTATCAGTCCACACAACGCACTTGTGCCCCAAAAGGTATTCCCTAAACTTGTCTGCCATAGCCCATTTAAGGGCCAGGAATTCCAGCTTCATAGAGCTGTAATTGGGCATCTTCCATTCCGAGCGACTAAGTGCTTGGCTGGCATATGCAATGGGTCTCACTTGACCATCCTTCTCCTGGGACAGTACTGCCCCCAAGCCACTATGGCTCGCATCCACCTCCAGGATGAAGGGGCGTGAGAAATCCGCATATGCCAGAACTGGTGCACTCACCAGGCGGCTTTTCAGTTCTTCAAAGCTTTGGGAACATAACTCAGACCAGGCACCTTGTAGCGGGATGCGACGGCCCTGACTACCCTTACCTACTTCTGCCACAAGTCGATGAAGGGGTGCAGCCACCTTAGCAAACCCCTTTACAAAGCGGCGATAGTAGCTGGCAAAGCCTAGGAAGGATCTCAACTCTGCTACACTTTGGGGAAGCACCCAAGTGGCCACCGCAGCCACTTTATCGGGGTCGGTGGATACACCATCCTTGGAGATGACATGTCCAAGGTAGTGCACTTCTGCCTGAAAAAAACAACATTTCTCAAGCTTCACCTTGAGACCTTCTTGTTGAAGATGTGTAAGCACAGAGTCTAACCGTTCCAGATGTTGGTCCACAGATGCGGAAAACACGATAATGTCATCAAGGTAAAGCAAGAGGGTCTCAAAGTGTTGAGCTCCAAACATGCGCTCCATGAGTCGCTGAAAAGTGCTCGGGGCATTACACAAACCAAAAGGCATTCAATTGAATTCTAAGAGGCCAAATGGAGTGCAAAAGGCTGCTTTCATACGATCTGGCTTGGCGATGGGAAGCTGATTGTACCCGCTGGCTAGATCCATAGTTGAGAACCAGCGGGCCCCACAAAGTGCGTCCAGCGATTCTTCAATTCGAGGCAGAGGAAAGGAATCATGACGAGTCTTACTATTAAGCTGACGATAGTCCACACAAAGCTTTAAACTGCCATCCTTCTTCCTTACTAACACTATCGGTGAGGCATAGGGACTACAGCTCTCCCTTATCACACGAGCCTCCAAAAGTTGGTGAATATGAGATTTCACAGCCTCATAGTCGGAGGGTGGAATCCTGCGATAGCGCTGGCGAATAGGGGCATTATCAAGGAGAGGGATTTCATGTTGGATCAGATCAGTACAACCTAAGTCACCCTCATGTGCAGAGAAAACAGACTTATGCTTCTGCAATAATGCCCGCACTTTCCCTTGTTCTGACTCCGAAAGGGCTGATAAGTCCATCGCCTGGATCAAGGCCTCAATCTTATCTGGCTGTTGTTCCTGGGCATGAACAACCGCAACGACCACGGCAGACCCAGCTGCAGGCTCCACCACTGCACAAATCCCAGGGGGTAGGCTAACCACCTGGGCGGCACTCAAACAGCCTAGTACAGACCTAGGGTACAATTTGGCAGTCTGAGTGCCAACGTTGGCCATGGGAATATAGGCTGTACCCCTGATGACCTTCACTACAGTGGGTGGTACTACCACATCAACGGGTTGGGCATCTAACCTATTGGCTGGCTCGAAAAGTACCGTGCAGGGTTGGACTGAGAACTGCTGAGCACAAGTAGCTGGCACTAAACGCACTGTGCCCCCGGGTATGTAGATAGGATATCTTCCTCTGACCTTCACTACACCTGCCCGACGTTCTTCTGGTGGCGAGGTATGGCAAGCTTGAAAAGCTTGCCGCCACACCTCAGCCACAGGTGGACTTCCTGAAGCATCGAACAAAGCAGAGCCATGTTGTTTAAACAATTCCTCATAGCACTGGGTGATAATGTTCATCCCTAAGACACCATGCACACCAGGACGCAGAATGGCAGTCGGGCTGTCCTTCACCACCAATATGCCTCGCGTGGGAATGACCTTACTGAAAACAGAAACATCAAACTCGGCATAGCCGAGGTAGGGAATGTCAAGTCCATTAGCCGCCTTCAACTGCAACCAATTACAGGTCTGAAGCTGCTCCTTGAAATTTTGAAAGAAGAAGGACTCCGGCATAGTGGAAACCATAGAGCCAGTGTCCAATAAGCACTGCAATTCAACACCACCGATACACACAAGGACATAGGGACAAGCCCCCACGACCTGGGATACAGTGGACTGGTTAGCACCAGCGCCAGTCAAGCCCAACTTAACCCCATCTGAAATGTGGCTCTGCACTCCAGAGGGTGTTAGATTTTCCGATGACCGGCTAGAGTTAGGTAGCCTAGATGGCGGATGAGCCTGAAAAGTTTGGGGAGCGCGTTCATTATCGCAATGGATAGTGTAATGACTGGGCTGGTTACAGCGCCTACAAATCACGGGGTCACTGTGACTTCTCGAACGCGGCTGAGCGGCGTTCTGGATCTGCATGACCTGTTGAGAGAGTTGATTAAGCTGCTTTTGCTGTTGCTTTAGCATTTGTTTAATCTCGGAAATCTCGGAAAACGGCCCCTCGCAGGCCTCAACGGAGGTGGAAGTAGTGGGGGGTGCCCTAGAGGCAACTGCAGCACAAAGGGAAGGCACAGAATAACTCCTTGGCCTACCTTCAGTCACTCTCCCCTCTCGCTCCCACCTTAAGGCCTCGTCGCGAACCTCCAGCAAAGTCAGCAGAGGGTTGGCACGGACACTTTGTTTCAGGGTTCTACGGAGAGAAAGATCGAGCACATTCTCAATAAATTGGTCCCTTAACAAGACATCTGAATTTGGAACCCTATCAGGAGCACTAGTTACTACTTGATCCATAAGGCGAAACAGAGCGTGCGAGTATTCCTGCAGGGATTCTCCTTCACCTTACCGGCGAGAAAAGAAAGCCTCCTGCAATGAGACATAAGACTGGGAACAACCATATAGATCTTTATGAATAGACAGAATTTTCTCTGGGTCTTCACGATCAGAGTCAGGCCTAAATTTGATTTCGTTCTTAGCCTCACCTTCCAAATGGTCGTAAATGAAATCGGCTTGGTCTACCGAGTTCAGATGTTTGGCACGGATACTAGCACGTACCTCTTCGATCCACTCGACCACCCCCATGCCACCAGGGCCATGGAACTTGGGGCACTTCCGTTCTCTGGGTAAATAAAGCAAACGATCATATGAAGCAGCTAACTGAGGGGCAGAGGAAGAAGAAGCAGAACGATTATTCCCACTACCACCCGACACACCTTTCGGGTTAGACAGTGCAGCCTGAACTTCTGCCTGTTCCCAACGCAGGCGCTCATTGTCCAGTTTTAATTGCTGGACCAGCTCCTTAAGTTCCTGTAACTCTGACACCATGTTAATAAAAAAAAGCCAAACCACTTACTTGTATGGAGACCAACTGCTGAGGTTTTCCAACCCGGTTACGCCACTGCCATTTTGCCTTTAAAGAATAAGCGGAACAAACCCACACACAAAAACACTGCACGCGCACAATACAATAATAACCAAAGCAAGCAACCCAGCAAATAAACAGGGGGAAAAAAGACACAAAACACTTGCAAACAAACCAAACAATAAACAATATAAACAGAGGCAAAATAAAAAAAAATAGCAAACAAACCAGCTAACAGCCTTGTGAAAACTCCATTTTGCACAATCCTGCTGACTACACCAAATTGTAACCAGTGGCAGATACAATAGATTTCCGACTACGCCACTTGGGGACGCTACCCCAAGACTAGAACACTGACCCAAGAACTTCACAGATTCGTATGTGCAAAAATACTCTAGAATAATAAGAGACATAAACAGGAAAATACCAATACAAAATATCTTTATTCACAGAGTAATTATAAATGGAGACACAAGGCAAACGCACAAACTGGGAAACTATAAATAATTAACCATGAATTCATTAAAATCAGGCACCAAATGGCAATTTGATTAAAAAGGGGGACGTCCCTTACCTCCCTCACACTCACCCACCACCCTTACTATAAACGTAGAGAAGAAGAAGCTATATAGGCAGACTAAACAGGAAACCACCAGTGCACACCACACCGAAATTCACCACAACCTGCACTGCAAATAAAAAAGGGAAAGCACGTTAAAGACAATAACACTGCAAACTTAAGATTCTACACACTACAATAAGGAAAATCAAATACACACAGAAAGGGAAAAGAAAGATTTTACGTCTGCACTCTATAAGCCTAATCACTCCACAGGGGAGCCAGGTGGAGGAGAGCTAGAGGAAGGGGAAGGATAGTCCCACGTTACACTACTGGAGTAACTGGATTGCTTGCTAAAAAAAACCCAAAATAAGCATAAACATACAGGGAAAAATAGGCTTACACGGACAATAGTAAAGATGCAAAACGAAACACACAAAACAAAAAAACCCCAAAAACAAACAAACATTCAAGCAACGCAAAATAAGACAGCACTATGCAACAGGCACATAGAACTAAAGCAAACAAAAACACAAACTCAAAACACCACAAAACAATTACACATCCACACACATTCACACAAGTTTCAGCTCCACGGTAGCACAGGTCTCTCACACCAAACTGGGAGCTGTGACGAACAAGAAGCAACAAAGGACCATAGCAAACAAACAGTAACTGCAATCACTCACTCCAGGCAAAACGGCAGTGGTTATTGGGGTTAGACCTCTGAAAACAAACACGACGTATTAATGGCATGTATCAAAGACACTTAATAATGTGAACATGGCATACAAACTTACCTGGTTGAAGCTGGTCGTACTGCTTGCTAATTAAATATTGGATGCACCGCATTTCACAGTCTCTTGCATGGCTACGCACAACGTTTCCAAGTTTCTACAAGACAATGGCGTGGCAGAGGTAAATAGCTGCACACACGGCAAGCGAAACGACAGCACTGCCTCCACATTCACAACGATCAGCGGGACTTACGCAATGCCCGAGTCTGTTGTAACTGCATGAAGCGCATGAAGTCCACCACGGCAACCGTAACGGAGCAGCGCAGCTCACAACAAGCTTAAGCGGACAGCATGAAGACAGCCAACTATTCGCAGCTCTCCAGATCCCCAACCACTGGCTACAGCTCTGGAAACGCCATAAGTCCGGTGCTTAAATAGGACCGGGAGAACGCTTCACCACTCACCATGGTTCCGTCCCCATCCGCGCTCTCCCGGTTACATATATATATATATATATATATATATATATATATATATATATATATATATATATATATATATTTCACATTTCTAACCTAACCTGGCTGATGCAGCTTTTTTTGTTGTTGTTGTTGTTGTTGAAATAAATGCACTGACTATGCAAAATATTGTTGCTTCTTCCATGTTTTCTGCATAATATTACTTGGGTTTTGTAAGGTAGTAGAAAGGATGTGAAAATGTAAGGCGGTGAGAACGTGCCCATATGAGTGTGAAAGTATCCATAGTATAGTGGGAAGGTCCCCAAAGGGTGCTGGGAAGGTGCCCATAGCGTAGTGGGAAGGTGGTGGATACATAGTTTCTCACGTAACTTTACGACGTAGTAAAAACATTGCTGGTAGTCCAGAATTTTACGTAGTAACTACTTAAAAATACTACGTAACATCTACCAAACCACTACGTTGTAAGTACGTAGTTATTACGTAAAATTGTTACCTGCGTTTATATTTCATTTCTCTAAATCTCAGGAAA